>NC_071087.1:50697992-51406492 GCF_027358695.1 Spea bombifrons
AACTGCAGAACCATCATGGCTTATTTACTATGCACAGAGTTACTGTTCAGTGCTGTACAGAGTTAAATGGAGAAGGAATAAAATCATGTGGCAAAAGCTTACAATCTAGTGATGCGGTTTGTGTATTATTCTAAATTACAAAGATAGTGAGACCTAAGAGGTAACATGATGGAGGAGTATATTTTATTATTATTATTATTATTATTTTTAATGTAGAAGGAATAAAAATAATGTGGCAAGAGCTTACAATCTAATGATGGGTTTGTGTATTATTCTAAAATACAAAGATAGTGAGACCTAAGAGGTAACATGATGGAGGAGTATATTTTATTATTATTATTAATTATTATTATGTTAAATGTAGAAGGAATAACAATAATGTGGCAAGAACTAGTAATCTAATGATGCGGTTTGTGTATTATTAAAAATTACAAAGATAGTTAGACCTAAGAGGTAACATGATGGCGGGGTATATTTTTTTATTATTATTATTATTTTTAATGTAGAAGAATAAAAAATAATGTGATAAAAGGTTACAATCTAGTGATGCGGGTTGTGTATTACTCAAAATTACAAAGAAAATTAGATTTGAGAGGTAACACAGTGGAGGGTTATGTTTTATTATTATTATTATTATTATTATTATTACTATTATGTTAAATGTAGAAAAAATAATGTGGGAAGAGCATGCAATCTAGTGATGTGGATTGTGCATTACAACAATTTAAAAAGAAAGTGAGATTTGAGAGGTAACACAGTGGAGGGGGTATGTTTTATTGTTATTATTATCATGCATTTCTTAAGTGCCACCAAATTACACAGCGCTGTACAATTTAAATGGGCAGTGAACAGACATAACAAATATACTTTAATAAATACAGACACATCAGGAGCTGAGACCCCTGTCCATAAGCTTGCCATCTAGCCCTATGGAACTTTTACACTAAGTTCCTGCCAGGAATGGTGGGCTTTTGAGGGCCCCGCTTGTGAGCTTACAATCTAACTATTATGTAAAGGTGATTCTGGTGCAAAATCTGGAGCATGCTCTTATTACTCCAGCAGCCCATGGAATGAACGTCACAGCAGGGACCCTATTTAAACTGACGCAGAATGACGTTATATTTATAACAACCATTTTCATTCATTTTGCCCTCTTCTTAGGGAACTGTCTCGCATGCCAGTCTGCTACTGTCTGGTAGTCATAATGCTATACCTATTATATCATAGCTCTCAAGTGTCCCACTTTAGGAGGGACAGTCTTTCATTAGGAGCCAGATCCCTTTGTCCCTCTTTTCACCTCAGTCACTGGGTCGCTGTCCATTTTATCTGGGACAACAGAATGTCATTTAACCATGCACCCCCAATCCTCCTCCCACTCCTTTTGCAGTTAATGTAATCTGGGGCTAGCCATGATCTTGTCTGCAGCTAGGCCTCCCATGGCTAACAACACCCATTATGCGTGTCTAGTCCCGCTCCATCACAAAGCCTCTGCCATAGAAGAGGGAGCTCCAGGTACCATAGAGGTCTTGGTAAAGCCCCATCATGTCCATCTTTGACCATTGAAATGTATGGTTATATGTAGAGGAAGAACAGAGAAGCAGATCAAGACATTCCACCCATTTACAGGGAGATTCTTTACTGATAGCGCCAAATAAAATCATCTGCCAATGTGAGTTAAGTCAAAACTCTTGGGTTTTTAAGACTAAAATCATCATTGTCACATATGACCGGTTTGCTTTCAATTAAATATATGTTTTGATGTGTACATTTGCTAGCCATATTGAGTATGGGATGGAAGAGGTGAACACGCTTAAATCTTCCCTCCTACATCCTGCTTCAATTTTAATTAATATGCCTTTTGAGGACACATAACTTGTATCATAAAAACATATGTTGCACACATGATGCAATATTATGGTATTGTGGTTCACACAGAATAGCACTGGAATAACCATCTCTCTCTTGATCTTGGGGGAACAGTGCTTGTTTTGGAAGTCTGGAGTCCATAAATTACATTTGAGGCAGGGAGACATTTTGAGTAGTTGATGCAATGGACCAGAGGTAGATGGAGTGATGGAGGTACAAGGTTTGAGAGGCACATCAACTGCTAGAGACAGAATAATTGTAAATAATTTTGTTATCCACCCTAGGTCTCTGTTAGAGATGCGTGATATGATATTTTATAATTACACTCCATGCAGGCTGATTCGGTGAAGGTCAACATTTCTGTGGGGACGATGAGAGAAAGAATGATGTGGTTGAAATGATACATAGGTGTGGGAGATGGAAAAAATAACAGTATCTCGTAGAGAGGCAAAAAGGGCTACGGTTGAAGCAGGTAGAATAAGATGAGGTAGTAGGAAATGGAAAATGGTGAAGGTGGAAATACCGGTATGTAATCAACAAAGGTTGGCAGGAGAGAACAAACTTTCGTAGGCATAGAGTAGGCTCCTATGTGCAGGGAGAAAATAACTTAAGAGTTTCCAGGTATTGCTGCACTGGGCAGAGACTGAAATAGTTGCATTTACATTTCGGCTATCACCATTCCTGGAGACCTGATCCCGATAATCCTTAACTAGTGTCCCTTTAATAAGCGATCACAATCATTCCATGTGATGACTCATTATTGGTGCCAGATTATCCATTAGGCACCTCACGCATGTGTCCAGCCCAGGAGACTCCATGTTCTGGGGGACCCTGGTTCTTTACTGGATCATCCTCCCACCGCAAGGCCTTAATCCAGCACTGATAGCGGCAATAGAATGGTTCAACTAACAGGAGATATATATTTTAACTGCATTATAGAAATATGAAAAATCACCAATTTGGATGCTCAGGTTTCACTAAAACAGGCTTCACCTCATTTAAATAAAAAAAAGCGAACCCAACTATGTCTAGCCACCTCTTTACAGATATTGCAGATCTCATCTACTTGGCCACAAACTGAAGCTTTAAGGATACCGTATTACATCTTTGGCAGTCGTAGAAGCAAGCCACTTTTGCTCCCCATGGTCTTGTAAGTGTGCTAAATGCAAACATCAATATATTGTCTTATTACATTCTACTTTTATTTTGTTGTGCATTTTTATGTCTTGTACAATCACCACAAATCCAATGCAATAGATGAGCTACTTTTATTTTCTTATACCTATTTATGATTAGCGATAACATAATATTGAACTTTATTGATTTTCTTTTAAATTTGTGAAATATTGATTTCCATTTTACGTGCATGTCCAACTTGAAACCCTTAGCCAGGCTTATTGTCCCTAACCTGGCTGAAAATGACATGGTTTGTATTGGATTATAAGGGGGATTTTGGCTGGGCTAGAACATTTTGGTTCAGAGGGCAAGTAAAGCTTCTGCCCCTGTGCTTACATGTCCATTGCATGACCCCGCTGAGCTCCATAAGCCACAGACTCAATAAGCATCTTACTGGGATTGCACAACACGACACATGACGCTCCAAAGACACAAACATGACTTGTGGACTATGTTGTAGGTACGGTCAAAAATATCACTTTGGACTATTGGATCAATACACACATACTCTCTCTCTCTCTCTTACACATTGGAGTAGTTGATTTTTCCTTTTTTTCTGTTGCAGCTAGTGTTCCCAGAGTTGGTAGTCTAGCTAAAGTTTGTGACTATGAAAGTTTCTCTTTAGAATCTATCTTGTCCAATTGCACATGAAAAGAACAATTTAGGGGTTAACTTGAAATGTAATTAATAAACCTCAGGGTAAAAACCTGTGTCATCTACAAACATTCATTTCACGTGGGGATCATGGGCTGGTTGGCAAGGCTGGATTAAGGAGCTTTGTGCCTTGGAGCAGTCATACAGAGAGGGCCCCGTCTCCTGCCTTTAGCAAAATCTTTTCCCCCCTTTTTTTCTGCTTTCTGCTTCATTTTTGTGGTCTTTTTTCCTTCTATTCTTTTCTTTTCTCCCTCTTTGACAAACTCTTTTTTTCCATCTCACTTCTGATATGTTTTCCTCATTTTTTTTAATCTTCCCTTCATTTTTTCCCTCTAACCTGTCTGTCTTTTACATTTCTCATCCTCTTTCTAACTTCTACTCTGCCCCAACCCGCACATACATATACACACACATACGGTTAGGTCTGGAAATATTTGGACACTGACTCCAGTTTTGTTATTCTGGCTGCTAACAAAAATAAAATCCAATTACTGTTAAATATTGAATATGGGCTTAAAGAGCAATCTCTCAGCTTTAATTTGAGTATTCACATCTAAATTTGAGGAAGGTTTTAGGAATTACAGCACTTTAATATGTAGCCCCTCCTTTTCAAGGGACAAAAAGTAATCGGACGATTCACTCAAAAGCTGTTTCATGGACAGGTGTTGGTGACTGTATTTGAGGTGTGGCATTCGCACTGTTACTGTGAACCAACAACATGCGGTCAGAGGAGCTCTCAATGCAAGTGAAACAGGCCATCCTTAGGCTGCAAAAAAAAGAAAACATCCATCAGAGAGATAGCAGGAACATTAGGAGTGGCCAAAAAAAGAACACGCTGGTGAGCTCTGCAACACAGAAAGGCCTGAACGTGCACGGAAGACAACAATAGTGGATGATCGTAGGATCCTTTCCATGATAAAGAAAAACCCCTTCACAACTTCCAAGTGAAGGACACTCTCCAAGGGGTATGCATATCACTATTCAAGTCTACCATAAAGAGGAGACTTCACAAGAGTTGATACAGAGGGTTCAGCACAAGGTGCAAACCATTCCTAAGACTCAAGAATAGAAAGGCCAGATTAGACTGTGCCACAAAAACATCTAAAAAAAGCCATCCTAGTTCTGGAACAGCATTCTTTGGACAGATGAAACTAAGATCAACCTGTACCAGAATGATGAGAAAAAAGTATGGAGAAGGCTTGGAACGGCTCAATTTCCAAAGCATAACACATCATCTGTAAAACACGGTGGAAGCAGTGTGATGTCATGCATGGCTTCCAATGGCACTGGGTCACTAGTTTTTATTGAGGATGTGACTGAAGACAGAAGCAGCCGGATTCATTCTGAAGTATATATAGGCATATATTGTCTGCTCATATTTAGCCTAATTTAGCAAAGTTGATTGGACGACACTCATTTTACAGATGGACAATGACCCAAAACATATTGCAAAAGCAACCCAGGAGTTTTTAAGGCAAAGAAGTGGAATATTATATCTCTAATATATAATATATCTAATCTTAACCCAATCGAGCATTCATTTTACTTGCTGAAGACAAAACTTAAGGCAGAAAGACCTACAATCAAACAACAACTAAAGACAACTGCAGTAAAGGCCTGGCAAAACATCACAAAGGAGGAAACCCAGCATTTGGTGAAGTCCATGTGTTCCAGACTTCAAGCAGTCATTGCCTGCAAAGTATTAATTTTTTTTTATTTATGATTGTCTTGATTTGTCAATTACATCTAAGCCTTTAAATAAGAGGACTGTGTATGGAAATGGTTGCAATTTCTAAACGTTTCATACAATATTTTTGTTCAACCACTTGAATTAAAGCTGTAAGTCTGCACTTCAATTGTATCTTGGTAAAATTAATGGAGGTCCGTGCAATTAGCTGATCTGCTCCACAGACAGAAATGGTATCTCTAATACTAATGTACTTTGACTATACATCATAGACAAACTAGCATTATAAGCCAGCGAGAAAAAAACAATAACAATTTGGTGACAATGACATCACACACAAATTACTTTATTAGGAGACAAATGCATACCTGGAGTTGGATTCAGACATAAGGATGAAGTTATGATACATTTTTGTTGGATCAGCTATAGAAAGACAATATATTTAACATTCATGCCTGTAATGTAAAATAGCTGAGTTAACATTTTTAGTAATAAATTGGTTTTTTTGCTTAACATTTTGATCTGTTGCCTCTACATAGTCTCAATTCTTAGAGGAAAAATGCCATGAAGTAAAATCAATTAAGGTCGAGTCTTAAGGACTACCCTGGGTTACCCTGATGACCAGACATACTAGGAGACTTTTAAAATAATAGGTATGAAATAGCCTAACTTATTACGAGCTTGAGGGTCAATTGATGCTTGTTGCACCTGACAGAAAAGTAGATATCAAGATTGCTGTGTTTTGAAAAGAATGAAAGTTAAAATTGCAGCAGTTTAGACAATTATACTGAAGATCATAGGTGACTGGCCAGTGTGTAGCCTTTGAGTCCCTAGAAGTGGTCCCTAAGACCGGTACGCCGATCTTTAAGGTGATACAAGAACAATGTTGAAGAGAATATTTGTCTTTAAAGAAAATAGTACAGTATGTACACAGGAAAGGAAGGAAATCTAGTATGCTAGGCATTGTATTAAATTTAAGCTACCACGTTTGACAGTTTTAAATGTTATTGAGTTGGAAGGTGATTAATGGGATTAGTAAATGAAACCCTATTATGCAGAGTTTAGCATTTATTTTCCTAATAGGCTCTTATGTTTAATACTTTTAGCCAGAAATGGACATTCAGCAACTTTCCCTATGGAATGGTGCCTATTCAGGAGCACGTCAAAATATTTTTGCTCACTTGTACTCACTTAAAACGAACATTCAAGATCAGGACTGGAATGGGAATGACCAAGGAGCCCTGGCAGTTCACTGGATACAAGCAGCTGTATGTTACATTGCCATCAATAACCCAGAGGTTAGGTATAGTTGAGTGGCCAACTGAACCCCTGCCCCCCACCAGTAACATACACACTAATACACATACTTTTGCACACTCACTATAATTCATACACTAACATTAACACATATACCTGCACTCTACCACACACACACACACTAAGACACACCTACATATACCATTAATATACCACTGAGCTGTTTTCATGGAAGACAAGGAAATAACCAATTAGTCTTTTAAATGTAAACTTGGATTAGCTAACACAATGTGCCATTGGTACACAGGAGTGATGGTTGTTGATAAGGGGCCTCTGTACACCTATGAAGATATTTCATTAAAAATCAGCTGTTTCAAACTACAATAGTAATTTACAACATTAACAATGTCTCGGGTACCTTAGCTCAGAGGCAGTGAGCAGCTCACCAACGACAGTACAAAAGGCAACAGGTTATCATGTCTAAAGGACCAGCAGTTGGACCAGCACTGTCCCAGCTTACTTCAAAGTGCCAAGCTAAAAAGAATGCCAACACAAACTCTGACCTCAATGTGCTACGTATCATCAATGAGCCAATCGCTGCAGCCATTGCTTATGGTTTGGATAAGAAGTTTGGAGAAGAGAGAAATGTGCTAATTTTTGATCATGGTAATGGTACTTTTGATGTTTCCATCCAAGTCAACAGCTGGGGACACTCACTTGGGTGGAGGACACTTTGATAACCACATGGTGAACCACTTTGTTGTTGAATTGAAGAGGAAGCACAAGAAGGACATCATTGACAACAAGAGAGCTGTTTGCCAGTCCCGCACTGCCTGCAAACATGGAAAGCGTACCCTGTCATTAAGTACTTCTTTAGTGGAAAGGAGCTGAACAAGATAATTAACCTTGATGAAGATGTTTCTTACAGTTGCCATTCTGTCTAGTCTCCAGTATGAGAATAACTAGGGCTTCCTACTGCTCGATGTCACTCCTCTGTTACTGTATATTGAGACTGCTGATCTAGACTCTCATCATCTACTCTCAAAAGCAGCTTGGTGGGCTGATCCAGGTGTGCGAGGGTGAGAGAGCAATGACAAAGGATATCAACCAGTTGGGTAATTTTGAGCTGACTGGCATCCTTCTAACTCCTCGTGGCATTCCTCACATCGAGGTGTAATTTGGCTTTAATGCTAATGATATCCTAAACATGTCTGCTGTGGACAAGAGCACCCGAAAAAAAAAAACATCACCATTGACAAAGGTGGTCTGAGGAAGGAAGACATTGAGCACATGAAGGACACAGTTTTATCCAAGCACTCATTGGAGTCCTATGCATTTAACATAAAGGCCATAGCTAAAGATGAGAAACTTCAAGGCAAGATCAATGGTGAGGATAGACTTAAGATCATGGACAAATTCAACAAGCTTTTCTCTTGGCTGGACAAAAAACAGACTGCAGAGAATTTGAACACCAGAAGAGAAGGTTTGCAATCCCATAATTAACAAGCTGTACCAGAGTGTTGGTGGCATGCTCAGGGGTATGTCAGGAGGCTTCCTAGGTGCTAGCAGGGCACCCTCCGGAGGAGCATTATTTCGCCCTACCATTGAAGAGGTCGACAAATGTGAAACTGAAAAGGCATTCCTTTTTTTTTTTTTGTTATGGGGCATAGTTGAGTAGGAACAGAAAGTGGGCAAGGAGTGGAAATGGCAAAGCACCTCTCTGGCTGGAGGAAGGACTTTTTCTTTTCTTTTTTTTTATTCTTTCCGTAACTACCTACATAACCAAGCAATATCAGCTTTGCAGGTACAATATATCTTCCAATACTGGTCTCAATACTGTTTCCAAACAACTCTTTAAAGAGACGTGTGATATTATCTTTTAGACATGTGTAAATGGCTCATTCATTCATAGAGAGCGTGAGAGAGAATGTAAGAAAATGAGAGTGTGAGCGACTGTGGAGCCAAGAATGTTGGTTGAAAATTCAGAGCTTTTTTGCCTCCTTTTTCGTCCAATTTTTGGGGATCCGACCTTTTTTCGGGGGTTCGTATGAATGCACAATTCTATTATCTTTCAATGGGCCTAATAAAGCCTAAGACCACCATACATGGAAGTCGGATCCTATTTCCCTATTGCATTATCAGCAAACGTTTGAGGAGGAGGATTTAGATGTTCTAGTAGGTACCAGATACCACCTATGTAGAAGTTTCAAATATTGTTCATTTAAATTAATACATTGTGTACTGCCTTCCTGGTATCATTCCAGGCGCTGCACCATACCTCAGAAGGGAAATTATTTCCAACATAGTTTTTCCATTTAATGATTGGACCTGTTTTGTCAGCTATGTCCATAATACTGAGAAGTAGATTTTAGAAATTAACCTAATGTTCTCATATGCTTCTAAATAATAATTTAAGTAAGATTCATCCTTAACCTTGTTTAGAGCAAGAAAACTATTTATCTAAAGATATTCAAAGGAGACTGATTTTGGGATTACAAAATTAGTTTAGAGAGACTCAAAAGGCAGAATCTGTCCATTTGCATACAGGTTAACTAAAATTTTAATTCCCACTGCCAACCACTTCGTAACATCGAGATTGCCCACATAGATCACTAATGCTTTTTTGTAGGTTGACCAATTCAGATAGTGGTCGACCTTCATGATTGAAGAAGGACTTCTTAGTAGCCACAAAATACTCTATTAGGATCTTAAAAGCTTATCCATAGAATATGAAAGTAATGCACTAGGCTTCCTGTCAATCCCGTTTGGAAGAGGAAGCTGCATATTTTAAGAAACATTATTAGCACTTTTAACGTGGTTTTACTTCTCTAAACACCAGTTCTCTTGATTTCATCTAATGTACACTGACCTTTTCCTGAAGCCATGAGGGTCACATCTGTGATTAATAAAAATGGTAAAAAGTAGCTGCTGGAAATATGAGTACTGGCAGTATATTTGAGATATAGTGTGCATGATAAATATGAAGTATTAATGTAGCTTAGAAAGATAAAGGAAAGTGACACAGCTCTATGAACGGGCAGCCGATTTCTACCATATGTGAAAAATGTAACGTTCTGATCCCTGGCTAAGCTTTGGTCAATAAGGTATTTCTATGGGGTGACAGATTTATTATACATTTTATTATTTTCTTTGTATATGCAGGCATGCACACACAGACACACATACACACACATACACATTCACAGTACTGTGCAAAAGTTTTAGGCAGGTGAGAACACATGTTGTAAGGTAAGAACGCTGTCAAAAATAGACATGTTGATAGTTTATTTGAATCATTTAACAAAATGCATAGTGAGTGAAGACAATAAAAATCTAAATCAAATTAATATTTGGTGGGACCACCCTTTGCCTTCAAAACAGCATCAAGTCTTCTAGGTACACTTGCACCTAGCTTTCGTATGGATATAGTTAGGCCTGATTAAACAATTTAAAGGAAAAATGGCTGGGGAGCGGGGCGTCTCAAGAACCCGCTCCCACGACCCAGAGGATTCGTGTCTTTGACTCGGAGAACCGGAGGAGCGGCGCTCACCCGGCAATCTCCGCGTCAAACCCGGAGAGTTCCCAGGTATGCCCATTGTACAGCACTTTGGAATATGATGGCAATATATAAAACAATACATGATAATAATCAGTATATTAGATGATACCTAGCAATATGACCTATGCACACAGTCAGTACTGTGCAATAGTTTTAGACAGGAATATTATATATATATATATATATATATATATATATATATATATACATACAGTCCACATTCACTCTCATATACATATATATTTTCCAACATATGCAGACAGCATAAAGGGACCATCATAAGGTTATGATATATTGGTGTTATTAATTCCAAGTCCTAATTAGGAACAGCACAGTGCGGTATTTCTTATTAAATCATTTTTTTTACAAATATATAAGTGGAGCTTGTATGCTATACAAATGAATTGCTTTCAGAATCTTGCATGGTGGTCTGGCCTTACCATGCAGCTTAACCACTAATATTTACAGTGAATATATTTTTAGCACTGCGTATGACTTTTAAAACATTCCCTTTTTTTCTCCTCATTTTTTAAAGTTGTTGAATGTTACACTTATGAAATGTGCTGGGTAACAAGCTGGGAATTTAGGTTTGAATTCTTTCATATTTTTACATGTAATCCCCTAGGCATTCTTGGCCAGAGGTTAGATGAGATCATGTGTTGTCCCAAGGCTGTTAAATTTGTATGAATGGACCAGGAAAAGGCGACCTATACTAACAGAGGAATGGTCCACCGGCAGGCAACCTACTCTGTAAAGGTGTACCACCACAAGCTTCACTTCTGGTTTAGCGAGAGTCAACACACTCCTACCATGCATTACTCTCTGTACATTTATGCAGGGTCACCCCCCAATCAAGGAGGCCCGGGCCCCCAGGATGGCAGCACCCAGGCGCCCGGTAATTTAAGTGTCCAGCAGGGTCACATGACCTGAATTACATGAGCCTGCCGTAGTACAGACAACGGTGTAAAGTTGCCCCGCAGGCCCCCGACACCAGCTCCGGTGCTTCGGGATACGTTTCCTCACATGCCGAGTCTGAGTGCTAGGATATGATGTCATTTCCCAGAGCTCAGACATTGTGTGTGAGGGAGCAGAAGAGATGGCACCAGCCTACCACTTCCTTTTTTTTTCTCAATTCTCAGTTTATTGCACATATGGTAACATATACATGGCGTAAGGCACCGAGTACATAGGGAAAACAGCAGAACAAGTTACATATACAGCATAGGCTGAGCCTGCACACGAATAGGAATGGCAAGAAAAACATGAGACATTGAGAGCAAGAGTTGAGCAAATCAGGTACATACAAGAATAAAGCCACCCCCAAGGGGGAGGACAGAAAAAGGCCGATAAGCCAATCGGTACCCAATAATACAGTGCCATAAAATATGTAGAACAAAAGGAAACAAAAAACAGAATAAAACAAGTCTGTCCCAGGGTCCAGCAGATAGCTCCACTTACAAGATCACGTTAACCAAAGGCACGAACATACAAAAATAGACCCAGTAGGAGAGTAGTAGCTGACCCCTAGAGGGACACAGGTAAAGGGCGATGTTCCAGGGACGCGATGAACGACCTCCAGTGAAACCACTTAAGTTCAACTTTATGACCTGCCCCCCTAGCTGACCATATGAGAACTTCCATGTGGTAAGTGAATTCGACCTGATGTACCCAAGCCATAAAAGAGGGAGGGGAGGCTGATTTCCAGTGGCGGGGGAGGACCGCGTTGGCCGCGTTAATCAGATGAAACGTCAAGGACCGCTTGTAGCTAGAAAAAGAAGTCTGTGTGTGATGGAGCAGAATGGCCTCAGGAGAAGCCTGGAAATCGGGATTGGCCACCTCACGGATCACCGTCGTGACGGAATCCCAAAAGGGTCTAATATCTGGGCAGGACCACCAAATATGCAACAGGGAGCCGGGATGGGCACCACACCTCCAACAGGTTGGGGGGACCTGAGGGGCGAATCTGTGAATGTCTAGGGGAACCCTGTACCATCTCGTAAGTATCTTAAAAGACGTCACCTGCATTCGACTAGACACCGACCCCTTGTGGACGATAGAGAGGATCTTAGACCAGTCCTCCAGGTCAAATGAGCAGGCCAAGTCCCGCTCCCACAGGCTAAAATAATACGGCTTGGTGACCGGCTCGGGGGAGAGCAACAATGCGTACAATTTAGATAAAAGATGGGGCGGCTCCTTTAGTTCAAGACAAAACCTCTCCAATTGAGAGAGCGGTCGGTCCAGATGCGGCCGAACCGCCAAGGAAGAAACAAAATGCCTAAGTTGATGGTAGAGGAACTGGAGGGAGAAGGGGCAGGGACCCGGGCCCGACAGGGCCTCTAGAGGCTGCAGAGCTCCCCCAGTAACCACATGGCACAGGCGCAGGGTGCGAACCCCCGGAGGGAGAAAAGCCTGCAAGCCCCCACCCGAGCGACCCGGGGGAAAGTCCGGGTTCCCCACCAAGGGAGTCAGAGGGCCAGGAACCCTAGCAACCTTACCAGCCCGCAGCAATCTACGGAAGACCCGCAGGGTGGGGAGAAGGAAGGGGTGGGCAGAGTATGTGACGCAACCCACAGGGTCGCCAATCCACGGTAACACAGACAACGGGCACGACAGGAAGGACCGTTCCACAGAAGCCCACTGCTTAGCCGAGTCTACAGACCATTCGATAACGCGGCGTAGGTGAGACGCCTGCCAATAAAGCTCTAAACTCGGGAGACCTACCCCCCCCTGCAGTCGCTGCCTAATCAAGTAGGAGAACGCCAAACGAGACGGCCTGCCCCTCCAGACATAGCGCAAGAAAGTCCTCCGGCATCTCTGGAAGAAAGACCGCGGGAGAGCTATGGGCAGCGTCTGAAAAAGGTAAAGGAATCTGGGGAGAAGATTCATCTTGATGACCCCCACCCTCCCAAACCAGGAGATATGAGGATATGCCCATTTACGCAGGTCCGATTCTAGAGTAGACAGCAAGGGCTCAAAATTAAGAGTGCACAACTGCGAGAGGTCCGTGGGAATACGCAGACCCAGATACTTAATAGAATCATCCCTCCATTTAAAGGGGAACCTAGTCCGAATGTGGTTACAGAGTTGCGCCGGAATGTGAAACCCCAGGATCTCCGATTTGGACAGATTGATTTTATAATTGGACAACACCTGGAACCTGGCAAGCTCCGACAGGACAGCCGAGAGGGACTGAGCCGGGTTAGTGAGAGTCAAAAGGATGTCATCCGCAAACAACGATAAGGCGTAAGACCGGGGTCCAATCCGGACTCCCGCAACATCCGGGTGGGCCCGGATGGCATTCGCAAAGGGTTCGAGAACTAAAAGAAACAAAAGGGGGGAGAGGGGGCAACCCTGCCGCGTACCATTCGCCAACGTGAATGGATCGGACAACAAACCATTAACGGCCACCCGTGCGGTCGGGGAGTCATATAAAGCCTTAACGCAGGTCAAGAAGCGAAGACCGACACCAATCCTCGAGAGAACCCCAAAAAGGAAGGACCAGGACACCCGGTCAAACGCCTTCTCGGCATCCATCGAAGCTACGATCAACGGAAGGCTACGAGATTGGGCATGGGCAATTATGTTTACCACCTTCATAGTGTTGTCTCTTGCCTCACGCCCGGGGACAAACCCCACCTGATCGGAGTGGATGAGATGGGGCAAAAAGGGCAACAGGCGATTCGCCAAAATTTTGGAGAATAATTTCAAATCAACATTGATCAAAGAGATCAGAGAGGGCGAAAACTACTACATAAATCTAAGTTTTTGTCTGGTTTAGGGATGACCACGATATGCGCGGACAGGGCCTGCGGGGCAAATGGAGCACCTTGGGCGATGGCATTAAAAAACGAGACCATGTGGGGGCCAAGAACGGAAAGGAATTTCTTATAATAGGCAATGGTATAACCATCCGGGCCAGGACTCTTACCAGCCGGAGAAGCTTTCACGACCTCAGCTACCTCGGCCAAGGAAATTGGTTGTTCGAGGAGGGCCCTGGTGTCGGGTGGCAGGGTTTTGGTGATGAATTCTGATAAGTAAGCTGTAAGAGCCTCCTCCGACTCAGAAGGGGGAGTCCCGGGCGCGGCAAATTATATAAGGACGTATAATACTGTCGAAAACAGTCGGCAACCTCCTCCGAACGGAAGCGAAGCCGACCCGCGGGGTCCCTAATACGCGGAACATAAGTCTGTGCCCTCTTTGCCCTCAGTGCCCGAGCCAGGAGCCTGCCAGGTTTGTTCCCAAATTCATAAAACTGACGCCGTACCAAAAGATAGTTACGCTTAGTCCTATTATCAAGGAGGGCCGCTAACCGCGCGCGAAGAGCAGAAAGCTCCACCTGGGGGGAGGGAAGGAGGGTCAGCTTGTGGCGGGCCTCCAGACGTGCTATTCGTTGCGTAAGATCTAAGATAGTGGCCGCGCGGTTCCTTTTAACGGAAGCGCCCAACTTAATCAGGTGGCCCCGCAAGACCGCCTTATGCGCTTCCCAAATCGTAGGAAGCGAAACGTCAGGGGTGACATTCTCCGCAAAATAATGTGTAATGTGAGAGGACAATTGGGAAACATGGTGGGGGTCACTCAATAAGTTCTCATTGAGACGCCAATGCCAATTGGTCCTGGGGAGGCCCGAGAGAGCCAACTTCATAAAAACCGGGGCGTGATCACTAATCGTAGCCACACCAATGCTAGCCGAACGCAGGAGCGACAAATGGAAGTGGGACAGAAAAAAAGCGTCTATGCGCGAATATTTACAGTGACTAGGGGAAAAATAGGTATAATCCCGCACAGTGGGATGGAGGGCTCTCCATACATCCACCAACTGGTTCAAACGCAATTGGTGGGTCACCTTACGAATCATAGAGAAGGGAACATGGGAACTCCCCGAGGAAGTGTCAATCTTAGGGTCCAACACCATATTAAAGTCCCCCCCCAAGATGGTAATACCCTCCTGGAAATCAGCCAATTTGGACAGGATCGAAGTAACAAAACGGGCCTGATTACTATTAGGGGCATATATATTTGCCACAGTGACTCTATGAGAGCCCACATAGCCCTTGACGAAGATAGCTCGTCCCTCAGTGTCCTTCCACGTCTCAGAGGGCTGGAAGCGAATGCACTTGTGAATGAGGATAGCCACCCCCTTGGTTTTAGAGGAAGGGGAGCTGGACAGAAATGAGTGAGTGAAGTGTCTATTTAAAAGGGGGAATTCCCTGTTAGCAGAATAATGCGTTTCTTGCACAAAGGCAATATGTGTCTTAAAGGAATGGAGAAACGCTAGGAGTTTGGAACGCTGCTGGGGTTTATTGAGACCTCTGATGTTCAACGAGACCAAGTTAAGAGATTGAGGATACAGTATACAGTATATTGAGAGAGCACCGGGAAGAGCACATCTGATACCGTGGAGCCCTGGGACAAGCAAACAAAACAATAAAACAAAACATAAACCAAACTGTATGTAGTGTGTGTAACGTGTAGTGCGATGCAAGGGACAACATCCCTAGTGAGATTGCTGCTGCAATATGCAGGGTGAGCACGGGGACTGCAAGCAGGCCCAAATCAACCGTCCGCACAGGGACAGGAAGGCTCTGGGGGGGGGTTGCCGAGGAGGGCAAAAAAAGAACAGGTGACAGGGAAGAACTATACGTCCCCGTCAACGGGACTGAGACGAAACATAATGACCGCTATGGGGAGGAGAACCCGGGACCCGAAGCATCGAGCTAAGGACACCAAGCGCCCTGCTGGGTAATGACATGTATGTGTAAAAGGAGCAAAAAAATAAAACTAAAGAAAACAATGTAATGTGGCAGCGAGCAGTACTTAGGCCGGTGAGAGTCAGACCCCCACAATCTCCAGGGGACCCAACCGAACTAGGAAAGGGGGGCCACCCAGACTTAGCCTAGCGGAGACAAAAAATGTAGTGTGGTGTACGAGCGACGACGCGTGTATAACGGAAAACCGGAACGAACGAGCGAGCGAGGAACGAAAAATACAGAAAAAACAATAGAAAAATGCCGAAGTCCGAAGAGTCAATATGGCAATGTCCAAAGTGCCTCACCCACGACGGGCGTGAGAGCACAGACATGGGTGCCGAGGAGGACACCAACTCACCACCCGGACCGGCGGAGAACCTCATCGAAAAGCGTCCACCAGCCAGGACTCAGGAGCTCGGCAGAGGACGAAAAACTGGTAGTGAAGCCAGACACTCAAGGGACTCCGTCGGTCGTCGTCTCTGTAGTCGCGGCCCGTCGAGACCTCTTCCTACGTTGCACCGGGGCCGTCCAGGACCTGGCCGGTTCGGTGAGCTGCTGCGGAACCTCAACGGAAAGTTCCCAGTCCGGGAGGCGAATGGCTGGAAGATCCAGGTGAGTGAGAAAAAACTCCAGGTCACTGTGATGACGAAGGGTGAGGACATCCTTGTCCTTGCGGGCAATGAGGACAAACGGGAATCCCCACTGATACGGAATGTTCGCTGCACGGAGCGCCGCTGTCACGGGTTTAAGGGCCCTACGCTTCTGCAGGGTGATCGGGGAAAGGTCTTGGAAAATTTTGATCTGTTCCCCCTCGAAATCCAAGTCGCCCGAAAGGCGACACGCTTTCAGCACAGCCTCCTTAACGGAGTACTCGTGCAAACAGCACACCACGTCCCTCGGGGGTGCCGAAGGGGGACCTTTCGGACGGAGTGCCCTGTGAGCCCTGTCGAATTGGATCGGGGTATCCTCAGGCTGTTGGAGAAGCTTATTAAATAAAATTTGCAGTGTCTTACGGACGTCAGCCGCGGAGACCGATTCAGGTAGGCCTCTGATGCGTAAGTTATTGCGCCTTCCCCTGTTGTCCAGGTCCTCAAGCTGTCGGTGTAGGGCAGTAAAAAGTTCCGAGTGGCCACGGTGCATAGCAGATAAGGCATCAACCGCCTCGCAGGTCTTGACATGATCTTCCTCCAACGTAGCGACACGGTCACCAATGTGCTGAACATCCTGCTTGATCGCGGAGAGATCAGCACGAACTCCCTGTAAGGCCTGGTCCAAGGCGGAGTCGATCACCGAGACCAGATCCGCCTTCGTGGGTAGCTGCTTCAGGGCGTCCTGCCAGGTAAGTGACTCCACCGGAGGATCGGATAGCGCGGCGTCCCGGTCTAGCGAGACGTCGTCGGAGCAGTCGCTCGCTCGACTCGAGGGAGAAGGCGCCATCTTGGACGCATGGCCTCGAGAGTCGGAGTCCTGAGAGCCCCGGAAAAAGTGCCTCACGGATGGCGCCAGAGGTCTCTCCCGGGTGCTGGGAGCCTTAGGGGTACCGGCCGAGCGGTTTGACTTCCCCATAATCGCGGCAGCGGAAACTAAGTGCGTAAAGTCCCGAGACGGTGGACGGAGCTGCGGTCTTATGCAGCCATCTTGGATCGGCGCCGGCCCCGCCCCCCAGCCTACCACTTCCTGAGCCAACAAAGGTAGGTTGTATGTCTGTAAGTGTAAATAAGCATGCTCTGAAAAAACCTTGTCTTATAATCGAGCAAATACGGTACATTAAAAATAAATAAGGCTGTAGTATTGTGTCTCAGCCAAAGCACACAAGCCCAACCACAATATCAAGCGCCCTATGGGAGGTCAACTAATGCAGGGATCAGATATTGTGGCATCAAAGGTACCCCTATATATTTAAAAAAAGAAAAACCCTCCATAAATAAGTAAAAACATACACATTTATATAAACACATATTTATAAACAAAAGCCACAGTGGAGATCTTGGGTCATGGGTGTTATAGTCCATAAAAGTAGATTCACTACATTAAATAGAGTGCAATACTTGTACTCAGAACTAGATTGCATTTCTACTTAGGTAGCGTAGGTAGCATTATGGTATTTAACCACATGTTGTGTGTGCCTGCCCTGCGACATGTTGTGTTACATTTCATTTTAAGTGCAATTAATCTGTATGTACAACTCATATGGTTTATACATTTATTAAGGGGGTCAGGGCTTTGAAGAAAAATATTTAGTTCCTGTTATTTGGCTTATACAGGGAATTAATGGAGTAAGAAGGAAATGCTATGTGGAATAGGTTACATTTTTACGACTATATCATGTGATGGAATTCACAATTAGCATTACATTAGGCATCGATATACGTAACATGCTCTAAAAAAGTTATATATAGGTTTCACAATGTATACGGTATAAGGCTGTAACCTACGTTAGAGCAAAACTATGTAAATGGGCCATGGCACTTGAAGTGTTAAATGGTAGCTTTGCCCTGGGCCATATAGATCTTTCACGAATCAAGCACATATTAAATATTACTCATAAATCTGAAACTTTTTCAAGTCAATTTATCAGACATAAAAAAGAAAATAAAGCATGCTCATCATGAAGTTGTATTGTGCATATGAATCATAGCCTTTGTAGAATTGTCACTCCCATCAGTTTTCATGTTCTGTTTTTTCTCTATGAAAATAGGCAAGTCCGTTCTGTACAGCACTGGAAAAAGAAGAAACGTTGCACAGCCTACAGTCACCCGTCTGGTGGAAACCATGGGAATTTCCAGTGCTGTTCAGCTTACTATTTCCACAACCTACAAGAGACACCTGTTAATACCAGCACTTAGAGAAGTGGGCCATTCATTCCAAACGCAGTCCATTAAGGTGACTATTATTTGCAATCCAAATAAAATATTCCGTATGATTTATTATGTTATGAAAAGTAAATAAGCGAGTAGAGATTTGCAAAAATATATGTTATAACCACTGTCTGCATTTGAGTGACCTTTCTAGAACATGGAATATGTCAAAAACTGTACATCACAGTAGTACAGATTCCTTTTATGTAGGCGACGATTCCGTAGGCTGTAGGCAAGCATGGCCATTTACAGTTCTTTTAAAATAATTATTAAATGATTGATCAGCACATACATAATGAGAGTTCAATACCTGTGTTTTTATACTTTACACAGATCATTTCGACCTATTTAATTGTAAAAAGGTTCTGTGGTCATTTTTTTTTGAATGACATCACCTGCAACTAGTGTAAAATATTCTTCAGAGCTACATTGTGGGCAGATAAAACCGACATTAGTTGGTAACATTACACGTTTAACTTCTCACAGTGTAAGGAAACTGTGAGTATATTTGCAAAAGAATCAGCAAAAGTATGATGGTCCACCCACGTTAGCTTAACCAAATTGTGAGTTTTACAATCCTTATCCAGCTTACACATTATATAATATAATATATATTGTAATATAATATATATATATACAGTATCTAACAAAAGTGAGTACAGCCCTCACATTTTTGTAAATATTTTATTATATCTTTTCATGTGACAGCACTAAAGAAATAACACTCTGCTACAATGTAAAGTAGTGCGTATACAGCCTGTATAACAGTATAAATTTGCTGTTCCCTTAAAAAATATCTCAACACGCAGCCATTAATGTCTAAACCTTGGCAACAAAAGTGAGTATACTCCTATGTGGAAATGTTCAAATTTTGTGTGGCCACCATTATTTTCCAGCACTGCCTTAACCCTCTTGGGCATGGAGTTCACCAGAGCTTCACAGGTTGCCACTGGAGTCCTCTTCCACTCCTCCATGACAACATCACGGAGCTGGTGGATGTTAGAGACCTTGCGCTCCCTCACCTTTCTTTTGAGGATGCCCCACAGATGCTCAATAAGGTTTAGATATTTAGACATGCTTCGTCAGTCTATCACCTTTACCCTCAGCTTCTTAAGCAAGGCAGTGGTTGTTTTGGAGGTGTGTTTTGGGTCGTTATCATGTTGGAATACGGCCCTGCGGCCCAGTCTCCGACGGGAGGGGATCCTGCTCTGCTTCAGTATGTCACAGCTGTTGACTTTCATGGTTCCCTCAATGAGCTGAAGCTCCCCAGTGCCGGCAGAACTCATTCGGGCCCAGACCATGACACTCCCACCACCATGCTTGGCTGTAGGCAAGACACACTTGTCTTTGTACTCTTCACCTGGTTGCCGCCACACACGCTTGACACCATCTGAACCAAATAAGTTTTCTTGGTCTCATCGGACCACAGGACATGGTTCCAGTAATCCATGTCCTTAGTCTGCTTGTCTTCAGCAAACTGTTTTGGGCATCTTCAGAAGAGGTTTCCTTCTGGGATGGCCAATTTGATGCAGTGTGCACTGACAGGCTGACCCCCCACCCCTTCAACCTCTGCAGCAACGCTGGCAGCACTCATACGTCTATTTCCCAAAGTCAACCTCTGGATATGACGCTGAGCATGTGCACTCAACTTCTTTGGTCGACCATGGCGCGGCCTGTTCTGAGTGGAACCTGTGCTGTGAAACTGCTGTATGGTCTTGTCCACCATGCTGCAGCTCAGTGTCAGGGTCTTGGCAATCTTCTTATAGCCGGTCATCTTTATGTAGAGCAACAATTCTTTTTTTCAGATCCTCAGAGAGTTCTTTGCCATGAGGTGCCATGTTGATCGTCCAGTGACCAGTATGAGAGAGTATGAGAGCAATAACACCAAATTTAACACACCTGCTACCCATTCACACCTGAGACCTTGTAATACTAACAAGTCACATGACACCGGGGAGGGGAAATGGCTAATTGGGTCCAATTTGGACATTTCCACTTAGCTAGTGTACTTACTTTTGTTGCCAAGGCTTAGACATTAATGGCTGTGAGTTGAGTTATATTTGAGGGGACAGCAAATTTACACTGTTATACAGGCTGTACACTCACTACTTTATATTGTAGCAGTGTCATTTCTTCAGTGTTGTCACATGAAAAGATATAAAATGTGAGAGGTGTACTGACTTTTGTGACATACTGTATATAATTGGGAAAGGTGAAATGTTATTAACAACAGTAAAATTGATGGAATGGTGCCTGGGGATACTTATGTTATGAAATAGAAGAGAGTAAATAGCATGTGCAGGTGAATGTACCGTATTTGCTCGATTATAAGATGACCCTGATTATAAGACGACCCCCCAAAATCTGATTATTAACTTAGGAAAAAAAGAAAAAGCCTGAATATAAGACGACCCCAAAGGAAAAAAGTTTTACCAGTAAATGTTAATTCATGTAAACTATTTTTTTTAATAAAAGTTATGATTGAGAAAAATATTTTTTTTGTTTTTATTTCTTGTATTTTCCAACCTGTCCCCCAGTTACGCACATCTGCCCCCAGGCTTGCCACTCCAATATGGCACTGTGGCCCATGATATGCCTTTTAACCCTCTATATGCCACTGTGCCCCATGGTATGCCTTTTGACCCCCTATGTGCCACTCTGCCTCCAGAAATGCCTTATACCCCTATATCCCATTCTGGCATTTAGGGGGTTAAAATGCATATTATGGGGCACAGTGGCATATAGGGAGGTATAAGGCATTTCAGGAGGCAGAGTGGCATTAAGGGAGTTAAAAGGCATTGTATAGAGCACTCTGCCTCCAGAAATGCCTTATACCCCTATATGCCACTCTGGCATTTAGGGGGTTAAAAGGCATATTATGGGGCAGAGTGGCATATAGGGAGGTATAAGGCATTTCAGGAGGCAGAGTGCTCTATTAAATGCCCCCTTAACGCCACTCCAGAAATGCCCTATGCCCCCATTTAACACACACACACCGTCCCTATACCCCCATTTAACACACACACACAGACACACACTCTCTCTCTCTCCCCCCCCTCTCTCACCCCCTTCCCTCTCTCTCACCCCCCTTCCCTCTCTCCCCTCTCAGCCCTCTCTTACCGGTGCTTCCAGCCGGGGCAGCGGGTTGACGTCGCCTTCCGCTGCAGCCGGAAGGAGGTGGAGTTGGCAGCGGGGGTTTGTATGCATCCGTTGCGTATACTTTCCCCGGCTGTCAGAGATCAGAGTTCCCCGCACCGGTGCGGCACCGGTGCGGGGAACTCTGATCTCTGACAGTCGGGGAAGGTCTACGCGACGGACGCAGACAACCCCCGCTGCTAGCCACACCTCCTTCCGGCTGCAGCGGACGTTGTCTACGCGGATCGCATAGACGTCAACCCGCTGCCCCGGCAATACAGCAGGAAGCACCGGTAAGTGTGTGTATGATGGGGGGTGGGGTTGAGACAGGAGCATCCAGGTCCCCTGCAGCGGTGCGGGGGATCTGGATCTTAGTCTCCTAATCAGACCTCTATTTGAGGTCTGATTAGAAGACGACCCCGATTAGAAGACGAGAGGTATTTTTCAGAGCATTTGCTCTGAAAAAAACCTCGTCTTATAATCGAGCAAATACGGTATATGTTTATGTAAATAAATTTACATTTTCATCGAAGTAATCTCAGAAGTGATTTCTATAGACAAAATTTATTCAAGAGATTACTAGTGTCTTAAAAACTGAACCAAGGAGGATATAGTAAATTTTTGGTTTTATCTCTAAACTGTTAGACTGCAAACCAAACTGTCAGACAAATTATAGTTTTGTATATGTTTGTATAACACATGGTTATGTTTCCCTTTTGTATATATGATATGATATAGTGTATGTTTTTTCTTGTTTTTAAGGAATTTTGGAATTTTAATTCTAGTACTAAAAATGCATCTGCATTTAGTTTAATGTCGGTCACTGACAAAGTATCACAAACCAAATCGAATTTCTCATTCCCTTGGGGACAAAAAATCATAGTAATGGTCTCCGCTCTACTGAGGTTTGGGCTAGTATTTTGCTAGAAGGCACGTCTTATTATGTAAATTCAGTGTAAAGGCTTCTCAGGCTTCAGAAAGGATTTCTCTTCTAAATCCTGAACAGGTGGCAGTTTTCAAAACCAACAAATTTCCAGGAAATCTTTCACATTACCTGATTTGCAACTTTCAAGGAGGTCATTGTTGCAGTTTTGCTTGAAGGTATACTCCTGACAATGAAAGTATTCTACTATACCTGAGAAAAATGAAATTGGAAGTGAGTGCTGTTTCACGCATTCGGAATTTTATGTACCCATATTTGTCTTTGGTGATCTAAATTAAGCAGTGGAAGAGTGTAGGCTTAGTACCTAAACCATTCATCATTTTCAGCATCAATTTAGATAAATAGGGTCAGAAAAAGCTTAAAGCACATTAATATGAGCCTTTTAAAGGGGAAAAATACCATGCATGTGCACGGAACTACACGTAAAGGACAAGCTCAACCAAATATTGTGGACCACAACAAAAGCACCCTGAGAGCCCAGGACCAGAACCTCTTCTGTCCAGTTCCAATAACCTTCATCGGCTTCAGGGTTGTGTTTTTATCTCTTTGTAAGTCAACATATCAACTGTGATCCTAAGGTACCTTAGAAACACAGAGCGGCTCCACTACCTCTTGAGAAATGTTTTAACTACGTGATATCTAGAAATACCTTTTAGTGTAGTAATATAGACAGATCAGCCATAACATTATGAGTGCCTGCCTTATATTGTGTAGCCCCCCTTTGCCGCAAAAACAGCCGTGACCGCGCAAGGCATGGCCTCCACTAGACCTCTGAAGGTGTGCTGTGGTATCTTGCACCAAGACATTAGCAGAAGATCCTTTAAGTCCTGTACGTTGCGAGTTGGGGCATCCATGGATGCATCCTGCATCCCACCTTCTTCTATTGCTCCGTGATCCAGTTCTTATGCTCACATGCCCCTTTGTAGGTGCTTTTGGCAGTGGACAGGGATCAGCATGGGCACCCTGACTGGTCTGCGGCTACGCAGCCCCATACACAACATACTGGGATGCGCCGTGTGTTTTGACACCACTCTATCAGAACCAGCATTAACTTTTTCAACAAATTGAGCTAAAGTAGCTCGTCTGTTGGATTTGACCGCCAGGCCTGCCTTTGCTCCCCACGGGATTCAGAAAAATCCCTTCTTTTCACGTGAAAAATATCTGCAGAAACGACCTTGGGTCTCCAAAGCAACCTCTGTAGAATAAATATATAAGAACAATTTTAAAGATTTAAAAAAATGTTGCTTGATATCTGTCCTAAAGATAATATAATATTTTAGTAGATTATCTGTGTTATCCTTTCTTGCCTCCGCTATCTATCTATCTGTCTGTCTATCTATCTATCTATCTATCTATCTATCTATCTATCTATCTATCTATCTATCTGTTCTGAAGTGTAAAGGATATTTAAGTACCTGATGGACAGAGGGGAGGGTGAGGTAGAACGTACCTTGTAATATGTGCAGTCCTAGACTGATTGACAGATATTAATGAAAATGATAAAAGAACAATTCCTATACCAGTTGCCAAAAAATATAAAGGCAACCAGAAGTTTTTTTTTTGCCTAGTACCTAGAGCTGGATATATAAAATATATGTTACTCACACCCAAGGGAGGGCAAGGAGGCAAATACCCCCTTGATCCTCTGATCTACCTAAAGCTTTTTTGAATTCTAGTTGTAATTTCACATGTATCCACCAGGGTACCTAAACCAATAAGAACATAGGCAGCATTTACATTTCGACACAATTCCATTCTGGTTTTTTTTTTATTGTATGCATTCCTTTTCTGCAACTGTATTTTAGACTTCAATGTACACATGTAGCATGTTTACTGATAGGTGTCTCTTGATGCATTTTTTTATGGACCGTATGGCTGGAATTGTCCCTTGTGCTCAATGCTGCCAATCATCCCCTGCCGCTACTGGGAGGGCATTTTCACCACTTTTTCAACCGACAAGCAGATCATCCATTAATATTATAGCCCTGAATAATTTTACAAATTTAACAACTACAAGGTAACACCCGATCCTGACATTTTCCTGACAAGACTACATAAAATTAATTCGGTACTTCTCAATGATAAAAATAGAATTCACTTTGGTTTAACGACCTTCATTTGCTTCAAAATTAACACATTTCCATCTACTTTATTTGTTACAATTAGAATGGTGTAATCGAAGTTTTGTAGATAAAGTAATCACCATAGCAACCAAAGGATTGGTCCAAGGCACAGTCCATTGATTTTTATGGTGATAGGCCATACAATAATGTTTTAAACTTTGTGGCAGAATCACATTTTATACTTAAAATCAAAAAGGTTTAATTGGAAGTTCATCTAAACTACTTTTTGTAAATGTTTCTTCCCGTGTCTCTAAACATGAGGTAATTTGCTCACCTAATCTTAAGTAAAAAAACAAAAACTGATAGACTGTAATAAAATGCTAAACAATATTTATAGCACAAATTTATAAGAACCTTTCTTTGGACTAAAACACATTTTTCCTATACAAATATTTGTCCTGGACTGTTTAAGCTGCCAACAAGATGTATTTGGATAGACCTGTGCCTTTGCTCTGTTGTAATGTTGTGTTTGTTGTCCAAGATCATAGCAGATATATTTTTGAGAGGCATAAAAATGAGTTATTTTGCCTCTGCTATCATGATCTAAAATGTATAATGTTTGTAAATTTCCAGAGAAGAAGCCAACATGTCAAACATAAAATCCAGGATGTTTACACCATATTATCTATAATGGTGTATGCCAGGGCTCCTTTTGTGTTAAACACAATTATTAAATTGTTAGTAATTTTTTCTAGGACTTATATATAGATTACACATGTGGCCAGTGGCATATTCTGGCCTAGGGTGATTAAGCCCAGGTAGTGGAGGCTCCTCCATAGGAGCACATGTGCACGTGAAAAAAAATTTGCAAAATTCATCAAAAATCTATTTTAATCTAAATTAGATTAAAATTGATTTTTCATGAATTATGCAATTTTTTTTCTTTTGCACTTTGGTGTTCCCGTGCCATGAAGCCTCCTGTCCCCTGATGTAGCCTGCCTATGCCTATCGCACGTGCGATAGGAAGAAAGACCCTATATGGCTCAAGTGCTGCCGTGCTTGCTAAAGCGCCGGCTGAGCCGGCCATTTGTGCGAGCGGGGGAGGAGCTCCCAGCATTTAGCTCCCAGCCAACACAGTCCCCACCCAGCCTGGAGTCTCCCCAACCCTCCCCAGTGACTGACTGCAGTCACACTGATGATTGGCACCACCCCTTTCCTTAGAGCGTCCACACTGCTCAGCAACTCATAAAATTTATATTTGGGCTGCTGAAAGTTAGGGGATTAATTTAGGGGCAATTATGGTTAATGGGGAGTTTAGGGTTAATTTAGGGGCAGTTATGGTTAATGTGAACCCCCATTGGAATTACCCGCCACTGTACCCAGGCCTAGGGCGGTAGGTCGGGGGGCAGCAGCTTCCCAACCAGAAGGTAGATAGGCCACTGCGTGTGGCTGACCTAGTAATCTTCTGTGAATTAATACACCTGACATACTGCAGGTAGGCAGTTTACATGTGCTGCTCAATAATTTGTGAATAATAATTTGTGAAATACATATGTGTCCTGGAAGATGTGGCTGATGTCATCACTGTACTTATAAATCAATGAGCATCTATTTGAGTGTTTTTATCTCTGAGTGTGTGTGTGCGTCTGCTGTTAACTTGCACAAACACAGCATCAATGACCTAATGGCAAACGTAACTAAAAATGATGTGTAGTGAACAGGCAGCTTTGCCAACATGGGAACACACAGTTTTCAAAAGTGTCTCAATTACATTTGGAACAATTGACAATATCAGGCAGGTCCAGTAGGCCGAGACCGGGCAGAAAAGAGGTCCTAGCACTCTATGGCGGATGGCTGCTAAATTAGTTACTTGTAGCCACTGGCGGGATACATGTTGCCACGCATTACGCATGTAGCTGCACACTAAAGGATAGGGTCTGCTGTCCAGGCAGAAGTAGAGGTAGATTTGCGGCAGTCTTGGGGCCAGATGGCCAGTTTTGCGCTAATGCCCAGCAATGGTGACAACCATTGGTGACTACAGACAACATTCCCATCGATTCAGCTCCATGGTAAGCAATAAAGACATGTTAGTATTATGGGACTCACCAAAACTTGAGTACTTTGACATAGTGGCATGATAGGTAATATACTCTAGATTGTAAGCTCCTTTGAGCAGGGCCCTCCTCACCTGTTTTCTCTGTAGGTCAAATTGTTATGTTACATACTACTTGTTTTGTCCTGTCCACCCATTCTTATATGGCCATATAGTGTGACTGAATCCCCAATATTTATTACAGATATGTGTTTTTGAACATTTTTGTCTTGCTTTGTCGTATGTACATACGGGTCATTTCAGCAGCATCCAAAGTCTGAATTTATAGGGTGGGCTTTTAGGGTGTGCTTCCCTTTTTGTGTATATTTGTAGGTTCCTATCAGACCTCAGGGTTAAGCACCCCACCTACCACACATGTACCTCATTAATAGTATCCAGAGAGGGCTTTAAATTGCAGTAGAGTCCCAATGGGTTAAAGGGCAATGGAGTCCCACTCATTCCGCTCCATGATAAGCAATACCACCATGTTAGGATTATATAGACCTCCCCAGAATTGAGGTATGTTGTGGCAAACTGTCCTTGTCACATTAAACAATGTGTTTTTGGAAACACAGGAACTCTATTCACACTCTCCCTGTTATAAATACATATTATTTTTAAAAAACTTCTTTCATGTTTAAATATGATGTCTCTCACAGCATGTTTGTTATTCAACAGCCTATTCATTTTGAACGCTGCCCTTCATTTTTAGCTATTATGTGTGCTTTGGATATTGCCAAATATGGTAAATTTACTGCATCATTTTTTTTATCAGGGAAATAACATAATTTATTTTGTTTAATGAAAATACAAGATTTGCTGAATGCATTTTATATTTTATAATTTACATATATATATATACAGTATATCTATATATTCTGCATAGAGATGCAACATTTAAGCAAGATACTAATATATATATTAAATAAACCTGCAGTTTGCACATGAGTTCCGAGGAAAAAGGTCATATGGGTCACAACTGTTACGGGCCTCTGCTACCACTTCCGTACGGGCCCGCTGCTTACCTTTACAAATACTCATTCATTCACACATATTCATTCATCAAAGATATCAAGTCCTATGCATCCAATCTGGGTGCTAGGCAGGCCCTGTTTATGCAATCTATAACAGTAATTTAGACTTTCCATGCATTATTTATTTCATTTATACCTTCAATGCTGAGGTTGCTTGTGATTTTTCAGTTGACCTACACCTGCAAGGCTGGGTTTCCATGTGTCGTTTATTTGATCTATGCCTCGACTATATTAAGGAGGAAAAGAAAGGTATGGCACAGTGATGGAGGTTACCAAGTGACTCTGGGGTGATGACGGGGGGATCCATGGAGGTGGGCTTTCCAGGGTGCCTGAACACATAAAGCCGGCCCTGATCACCACTTGCACTGTGTTTCAGGTCACTCGCTGGACCCACACCGTTCATTTGCTATACAATCAGCATAGCATTGTGCTCCTCTCCTTCTCTGCACGCATCGTGTAAGGATGCCTCATGCGGAGTCACATTAGGGTCAAAAGGAGGGAAGACTGCACTCTCCTAATCAGTCTCCTCCTAATCTGTAGTGTAAGGGTGGGGGGGATTGCAAGCAAATGCTTGCCCAGGGTCCAATCAATATTAAAGGCGGCCCTGATGAGTTCATACATTTCAACAGACCAACCTAACCACACATTACAGAGGGCCAATGATGGCAAGTTTACCCCGAAAGAAAGGCAGAGATGGCCTTCTATTTCACTTAAACAGGCAAGATTTCTCAAAAGTCATCTCAGTGGGGACTGAACAAAGGTTGAGTAGGTATTGAGGTGACAGTAGAATCAAGTTGCTACATTAAAACAACTTTCATATTCACAGGCTTTGAGTCAACTTGACTTTACTCACCTTAAGTGTTATCTTGCATAGCATCTGCCTGATTCATATGCATTTAACTTAAGTGAAGTTTGCTTATTGATTTGTTAAAGCAGCTTCAGTTCTGGAAATCTACTTAGGAAGAGATAAGTTGACCCTGAAACTCAACCAGGCTTACAAACTTGGCACGGAAACTCACAGACTTGCATGGCACTCAGCAACTAACTTGACTCACAAACTCAATTAATCTCCAGAATATTTAAGTGCGCCACGACAGCAGTTGAGTTTAGCTTGATAAAACTTGATTGAAATTGTCCAACATTTGAACCGGAATAACATTTTATCTGCAGACAAGTAGCTGTTTGAATGCTTTTCCAAAGGCTTTTGAGCTGTCAATCATTTCAGTCGACTTTAACTCAACTGACAACTTGAACTTTGTTAATGGACCTGATCAACTTAGTTTTCCCTTATGCAAGGCCAGCTCAGACCTTATTGCGGGAGAAGCTCACTGGGATTAGCCCTTTTTAATGTATAGTAAAGGCGGTAAATCCACATTAACATTAACAACATTTAAATATGTGCCCACTAACCATATTCACCTGTGAATAGAAACAAGGAAACTCTTGGTATGTACAATTTTGGAATTCCATATTTTATAATAAAAAATTATGAGAAGCATTATTTTCACATTATAAAAGAGTCTATATTAACCTGGAGTAAAAGTAGCACTATGTGGGATGTCAAAGTCTACAAAATAAAATCTACCAAAACAATACTTTAATAATGAATGCAGGAAAATAAAAAACATAGCAGATTTGGGATGTAGAGCTGTTGGCGAAATAAAACAAATAACGACATGTGTGTTTGATAATATAAGCATTCTCATGTTATTGGGATATTTGTAGCAAATTATTTTTATTAAGCAAATGGTACCATATATGAGTTGAAATACTGCACTCCTGTGAGCTGAATATTGCACAATAAAATAAGCTGTTCCACATTAAATCCAAACGTTTCTGAGAATGAAGATTACATGACAAAATGATATATGTATATATATATATTTTTTTAAAAAAATGGCTGTTTGAATACTTATTGCATAGCAAATAAATTTTCACAAAGGAGATGTTTTGGAAAGAATTGGATGAAGCAGAAGAATTATATGATTGACTAGTTGTTTGTCAGGGTATAATGAACACCAGGTTTTCGGTTATATTTTTTGGAATAAACTTGGTCCTCATGGTTGTTTATTTTGGAAATTTTAGTGAGTTTTTAAACTTCTGTGGAGTAAAATATATACATACACACACACACACACACACATATATATATATATATATATATATATATATATATATATATATATAAAGTCCAAAATTATCAATTGCACTCCAAATGCCAAATTTCTGCCCGGTGCCAAATAACTGCAGCAGTAAATAATATAAAGTCCAAAAATAATTACCGGCACTCCAGGGACTTTGCAAATGACCACACAAACAACTTCGGTTTTTAAGTCAACGTTTCAGTCTTGTTTATTACAGACTTTCATCAGGACGGTTATGGAATCATGTTGGGTACACTTGTCAAAAGATCTATCTATCGATCCACCATATGTAAAGCCAACATTTTTTTCTTCTTCCAGAAAAATATATATCATTATATAAGAAATCATTTCTTACATCAAGTGTAAACATTTCTCACACACCGTCTAGCTTTCCCCGCTCGGTTTAATATTTATCTTTCTTGAAAATATATTTTCTTCCTTTATTTTATGTTAAAGGAGCACTCCAGCCACATTTTCCTGTTTAAATGCATATTGGTGTCCACTTTCTCTACGTCAGGAAAAATTGGCAAATGCTTCTTATCTGTTGTCAAATTCTATATTTCTGTGTTTCCATTTTTTTTTTAAAATGATTTCTTTATTGAGAGAAAACACAATAAAGTATTATTACAATGTCTGTATGAAGTGCATCAATACATACACATTTATATTAACAAGATTAACCTTGAACTACACAGACGAGGAAGAGTTTCCATACACCTTGAATGAACAAGAGGTATCTCTCTACATCCGTGAGCCCAGGCCCAGGACCCCCCAGGCCCAGGACCCCCCAGGCCTGACTGTGCTCCATGACCCACTCCCATCAACATCTCTGGGGCAAAAAAGGGGGGGACCTAGAACACTTGGGTAAATTAGAAGTCTCCTATTGAGCAAACTGCAGACAATACCATTCAATATTCAAAAATTAATTAAAACTTAACTTTGAATTATAACACTTAAAATGTTGACAAAGAAAATATTAGAAAATATTATAGTCTGTGGTATTGCCAAATCCTTAATATTTATAGGAGGATTAGAGCTAAAACAACTAAAAATTAGGCAGAAAGTAATGCAATGTCCTAATGATTGTATTCAACTGCAGCTTCACAATATATATATATATATATATATATATATATATATATATATATATACCGTATTGGCTCGGATATAGGCCGCCCCCGTATATAGGCCGCACCCTAAAAGTTTGGTGCTTTTTTTAAAGAAAAAGGTTTTTTCTTTAAAAAAGCACCAAAAAAAAAACATGCTGCCACTCTGTCCCCCCCCCCGAGATATGCTGCCACTGTCCTCCCTCCCCGAGATATGCTGCCACTGTCCTCCCCCCCCCGAGATACGCTACCACTGTCCCCCCCGAGATATGCTGCCACTGTCCCCCCCCGAGATATGCTGCCACCATCCTCCCTCCCCGAGATATGCTACCACTGTCCCCCCCCCCGATATGCTGCCACTGTCCTCCTCTGCCCCCCCTCCTCGACTTACCGGAGCAGACTCCCAGGTGTCTTGCAGGGCCGGCGGGGGACATCTACGCAATATGCGTATGCAACTTCCGGTGCCAGTACTGGAAGTTGCATACGCGTATTGCGTAGATGTCTCCCGCCGGCCCCGCAAGACACCCGGGAGTCTGCTCTGGTAAGTCGGGGGTGGGGGGGTGTAAAATGCATAGTGCGGACGTTCACCGGCAGCGGCGCATTGCCGCTGCGGTGAACGTCCACGCGATGCGCTTAGACAGCCTCCTGTGCCGGTATCAGACAGTAGGATACAGGTCCCCTGCACCGCTGCGGGGGATCTTTATCCTAACCCCGCTGCCTGCCCGGCGCCCGGGACTGCATGTCCCGGGCGTCGGGCGCTAGACCCCGAATATAGGCCGCACCCCCACTTTAAAGACTTAAAGTGGGGGAAAAAGTGCGGCCTATATTCGGGCCAATACGGTATATATATATATATATATATATATATATATATATATATATGTATACCTACTCTGCCTGCCTGAAAAATAGTTTTACCTATACCTGGGAGAGCTTCCAATGCTCCTCACCATAAAGATTATCACTCGTATGTGGGAGGCATTCTTAGAACTTTCCAGGACATTTATTTCGTTTTCACACCCGCTAACAGAAATACTTGAAGCATGTTTCGCCCCGGCTAACTGCCGGCTTTTTCATTTTACAGCATTCACACCGGTGCAGGCATTCGAAAGTTAGAAAATGAAAAATGAAAATACAAGTTTGGAGACTAAAAAAATAAAAAAACATTAGAGCTTTAGTTTCTGGATGTTATTTCCCAAAAGCGAGAATGTAACAGACAATAGAGGAGCTATGCGTTGTATGAAGCTGGCCTGAATGATCTAAATGAATGAACTAAACCTCGCATTAGTTTGTTTGACTCGGAAACATAGCAACACATTCTTTATCAAGTGTGTGAGCAGCTGTTGAAGTCCTCTTTGTCAGCAAGCTGTATATTACATTTGATATAAATTATAATTATACTTTAAATCATAGATTTATTCATTTTACTCTCATTTAAGATTGGTTTGTAACGGATGAGATTTTAATTGACATCTTCTGTAAGTTAAGAACTTTAAATTAACTATATTTGCCCCTTTTTTGCGGTTTATTTTTGGAAGTCGTTTACAACGAAGAAGGACATTTTATTAATATTACCCTTCATGTGACTTGTTCCAGCACAGAACATAACCTTGTGTCGCTGTCCTTGTCTTTCTATGAAAACTCCCTTAATGAAATTAGGCTGAACCCACGAATGCGGTAAATGAAGACTCCAGCTTCCCACAAGGACATGCTGTATAATACTACAGACCTAGTTTGCATTAATAATATCCCAATAAAATAAGCCACGGAGGGTGTGAACCCAACTCTTGCTTTAAGCTAGACCCATAATGGAATCAAAACTGTCGCACTTTAAGGAGGTCAAAAACCCATCATACTTCCTATCACCCAAATCTCAGAGCTGGGTCATGGCGCCTGGGGCAGAATCAGAGGTCCACTAAAGTCACATCCACCGGAAGGACTGCAGGGGCAATGCCGTTGGATGGCTCAAAGGCATCACTCACCTTACAGTGACTGGGCCGGCTGCATCTCTTCCCCATGACCATGGCCATGTTGCCATGATCTATCTCACTCTATCTCACTCTATCATTACCTTGTTGCATTGTAATATGTTCTTACTGTAGTACCTGTTTCATTGTACCATACATATTTCATTCCCACTAGGAGGAGTACATGGGTTATTTCCTACATTAATACAATAGTATTTATGATTGATTTCCTCTTTTAAACCCAATATATGTCATTCCATGAAGCCGCCTTGTCCATTTCAATCATTACCATGAGGATTTCAAAGTGTTCCGCTGTGGGGCATGTACTGGATGTGCTGACAGCATGACCGGCTGGGAACTTTCCATGCTAATTTATACATGCATGTGATGAGTGGGCTTTGTAGCAGAGATATATTTTGATATATAAGAAGTCACACTCTGTAATGTATACTGACAGTTGCAAGCACATTTTTATGGCATTAGAATTGATCTCTGTGTAATGGCCATTCGAGAGAACTGGATGTATGCCCACTCTTAACATTTTTTATCGGGGAGTTTTAAGCCCCACTATATGGTAAATTAGAAAACAGTCAGCAAATTTGTAACATAAACCTAAAAAATATACAGCCTGCAATGTTTTATGTTTCTACTCAATGTTGTCCAATTGTTTAATGGACAGGAATGAATATTCTTCATAAAGTACGGGATTAAAGCCTGAGCCCAGGAAATGACTGCTGTAATAAAATAGACCCACGAGCTGTAGAAGGCTCCACGCAGGGTAAGGGAGCAAGATGGGAAGAGAGTGAGACGGTAGGAAAGTTACAGAACGAGTATTTATGTACGATACATGACCAAAAGTATGTGGACATCCCGCTGATTGTTGAGTTTAGGTTTTTCAACCATACCTACTGCTAAAAGGTGCATAACATTGTCCACATAGGCATGCCATCTCCATAGACCAACATTGGCACTAGAACTGGGTCGTTCCAAAGAGCTCAGTGACCATGGGATGCCACCTTTGCTACAAGTCAGTTTGTGAATTTCACCCCCACTAGATCTGCCCGGTCCACTGTTAGTACTATTGTGAAATGGAAGCAAGTGAAGTGGCAGAATTCGAAAAGTAGTTTAATTGAGGTTTTTATTTTGGATCCAAAGCAGGAAGGATACTGTTGGTAAAATGGTTGAACTTGAAGGATATATGTCTTAATACAACCTAAATTTCTATGTTGCTGTCTAGGCGTAACAACAGCTCAGCCACAAACGGGTAGACCATGCATACAAACGGGTAGACCATGCATACTCTCAGAGCAAGGCTGCTGAGTGCTGAAGCATGTAGCACATAGATGTTGCTTGTTCTCTGTCACATCACATACTACAAAGTTTCAAACTGCTTCTGGAAGCAACATCAGCAACAAACGCTCTGCGTTGGGAGCTTCATGAAATCAGTTTTCATGGTGGAGCATCCACACACAAGTTGAAGATCACTAAGCAAAATGCTAAGCGTTGGCTGGACTTTGGAGCAGTGGAAATACGTTCTGGGGAGTGATGAATCCCACTTCACAATCTGAAGTCTGATGGACAAATCTGGGTTTGGTGGATGCCAGGAAAAGTTTGGGATTAATGAACAATGGGCAACAATGGACAATTTAGATAAATGTATTCCTCCAACTTTGTGATACATTTAAAAATAAATAATTTCATATTTAAGATATGTTTGTTATATTATGCGAACTATGCTGGTGCTCTCTCTATTGGTCCCAGCCGCTTTCATGATGTCATGGGCCACAGTGATATTAGGAACTGTGTGTTTTCAATGTATATTATTTAAGACTAATGTGTTTTTCAAATGCACTGTTAATATAACTGGTTTCTAACTATTCTAAACAAAAAATATTGTGGCCAGAACCTGAAATGTGCCCAAAAATGACACCACAAAATATGGGACTGGTATTCAATTATTTCCAGGGCTGGTTTTAATTTCCAATCCAGCCCTGCCTTGATATTTCTATAAAGATATGTAATAATTTTGAGCACTGTTGTTTATATAACTACTGAGGTATACAACAGTAAATACTAAACTTTGCTGCTGATTAATTGAAAACTGGGGATGGAGCGGCGCATACTAGTTTGTTGTAAAAACAGAAACTTCATTAAGCTGCTATTTATTTTCCAATTTAAATGTATAAAGTTTTTGAGAGTTTTTTTTGGGACACTCAATATTGCAGACAGACTTTTTGGCACATTTCAAACTGTGAAACAAGTTTTTGTGCTAATGCTATTAGTTAATTGGGCCCTAGAGGTAGTATTTCCTTTTGTTGATACGGAAGGAAAAATGCTGGCACAATGATGCATTTTTAACATTGACAGATTATAAATTGCAAGAAAATAGCTTAAAACCAATCATGGGATTCTGTAAACACAATTACAAGCTTATATTTCTATTTATATAATTGCCCTTCTTTTTTGACAAAATACAGGACACACTGCTCTCAATGAATCAATTATCCTAATGTATACATTATAACAAAATAATACCAGTATACGGTAGTATTTATTTGCTTGGGCCAATGAATAAAAAGAATTAATGCATCACACACACACAAAAAAAAACATACAAACCAATAAAAAGTAAAATAACAAAACACCAGATACGTATACTTATTACAAAGGGGCTTAGAGATAAGGTATATCTTTTTATCTGCAACAAGGTAGTCATTCCTAGTAGAACAAGCCAAATACATAACGATTTGAGTAAATTAGAAGAATAGTCGAGGGTGTGGCAGCTACAGTTTAATGTTGATAAATATAAAATAACGCATTTATCAGTAAAGACTAAGAGATCTTAATATGTATAGTTTTAAGGAGAGAAGAGGAAAAGGGGATGTGATAGAAACATTTAAATGCATAAAGGAATTTAGCAATGTACAGGAGAGAAGTTTATTTCAAAGGAGACAAAAATGTTAGAACCAGAGGTTGTAGTCCAAAACTAGAGGGTCAGAGATTTAGATGTAATGTAAGGAAGTTGTCTTTTTTTTAGAGAATGATAAATAAGCAGTGAGGAAATGTAACCATGCATGGGATGTGCATTAGATTATCCTGAATCTAACACATGATCAGGGACGGATTAAGGATTGAGTCCATCAGGAAAAATGGGCAGATTAGGTGGACCAATCTGATTGTATGTTTCTATATAAATAATTAACTATTCATAGATAAATGCTTAAAATGCTGTGAAAATTTATTTGCCCCCTTCCTAATTTCTTCTATTTTTACATAGTTGTGACACTAAAATGTTTCAGATCAAACTTTTTAGACAAAGATAATCCAAGTAAACAAAAAAAATGCAGTGTTTAAATGATTTCCTGTATAGAAGGAAAAAAGCTATCCAATTTTACCTGGCCCTGGGTGAAAATGCAATTGCCCCTTATAGTTACCAGATCGACCAAAAAACCAAATATACCCTATTGTCCTGATTATACGCTGCACCCTTATAGTTTGGTGCTATTTTAAATAATTTTTTTTAAAGAAACAATACACGAGTGGAATGGTTAAATAGTATTTTATCTAATGAACAGGAAAAAAAATATTTTAACATTTTTGGTATTTATTATGCAGTTTGTCCTGCTTTTAACAGCATATGTTATATACAAACAGAAATTTGGAAAACCAATAACCATTTTAAGGTTCCCCCTTACTTCATAATGCACCTAATTTATAGATATGCCACTCTGCCCCCCAGAAATGCTTCATACCCCCTGATGTGCCCTATGCCCCCAGATATGCCACTCTGCTCCCCAGATATGCCACTCTGCTCCCCAGATATGCTTTATACCCTCCAGATATGCCACTCTGCCCCCAGATATGGTTTATACCCCCTGATATGCCACTCTGCCCCCAGATATGCCACCCTTCCCCCCAGACTTAGCAATGCATCCCCAGACTTGCTGCACACTCGGTCCCAATATATGCTTTATACCCACTGATATGCTTTTTACCCCCAGATATGCCACTCTGCCTCCCCAGACTTACCAATGCATCCCCAGACTTGCCGCCCGTGCTCCAGACTCCTTGGTGTCTAGTGGGGGCAGCCAGTAGATGTCTGCGCGATGTGCGTAAAAACAAACTCTGCTGCTGCCCACCACTTCCGGCCGGGCTTCAATGATGGAGCACTAGGGCTAAATTAAAAGAAAAAAAACCTGCCTGGCGCCTGCCGGACCTGGGTGTCAGGTGATACGAATTGCGCATCCCTGAGCCGAACCCGATTATAGGCCGCATCCCCACTTTAAAGACTTAAATTAGGGGGGAAAGTGCAGCCTATAATTGGGCCGACACGGTAATTGATAATTTGGTTCAGTTTCACTAGACCCAGGCATGATTACTGCTAGCCCTGTTGAATCTAAACATCAATTAAATAGAACCCGTCTTGCAAAGTGAAGTAGGCGAAAAAGGTTTCAAAAAGCAGCACATGATGATCTAAATGATCTAAAGAAACAACAGATGAGCAACAAAGTCATTTGCATCTATCAGTCTGGAAAGGGTTGCCATTTCTACAGTTCCAAGACTCCAGCAAAACAGTGAATTTTTTTTTGTATTTAAGTTTATTATACAAAACTGATTATGATAAAACAAACATCAACCTGTTTTAGCAGGAATACATAGATCAGTAATATTGGTACAGATAGACGATAAGCAGTACTGCGACGCAGCGCAGGGTAATACACGTTACAGTACGACTTCAGTTTACGGAAAGCTCAGTAGAAGCAGTGTACAATTACATCCCCAGACGTGGCACATATGGTTAGCACTTTAGTGGAACATAACCTGGAGAAATGAGGGGGAAAGAGGGCCGAGGAGAATGGGGCTAGTCTTCAGCCTCTAGACTGTCCTTGAGAGAGTAGTCTCTCAGCAGGCTGTGGATAAGCCTGCGGCAGTCACGGACTGTGACCTGCTCCCTCCTCAGCACCAGGCGGTTCCTGGCATACAGCGTCCTTTACACAGCACATGAGGCGCCAAGCATCCTCAATGGCTCTCTCTGTGTGTGTTCCTGGAAAAAGTCCGTAAAGTACCGAATGGTAGGAAAGGTACTTTCTCTCGATAGAGTCCTTGAGATCCAGCTCCAGGGCTCTGAACAAGGCCTGTGCAAACGGGCACTGCCAGAACAAGTGAAGGGAAGTCTCCTCCTGCACAATGCACTGTGGGCAGTGTCTATATCTGCACAGCCCCCTGGCATGCATAAATGTCCTTAGGGGGAGGCCTCCCTGAATGCCCATCCATGCAATGTCTTTGTGCCTGTTGGTTAGCCTGCTCGACGACACGTTAGCCCAGACAGTCTTGGCTGTGGCGTCGGGGAGCCCTGGGATGTTCTCTGATGAGCTTGTGGATCACACAGGGTAACCACAAGTCTGGTTTAACTCCCTCCAGTTGGTGCTCCCTTACAAATTTGCCCACGTCCGAGTAGAACCAGGGCATGGAGCTGTCCCACTTTTCCCACTTGAGCTGCCTCCACAGGGGCAGCAGGAAGAAGTGAGACATAGAGTTTTCATCAGAGCCTTTCACTACGTCTATGAGAGTCCTGCGCACGCAGTTGCACACAGAGAAGGTCCTCAGCATGGTAGGGATGTCAGGCACTCCTTTGCCTCCCTTGCCGGGTTCCTTGTACATCACTGCGCGCTTTACTCTGTCCATTTTGGAGCCCCAGGTGAAGTGGAAAACTGCTCGGTTGATGGCTCGGTGAATGGTGACCAGCAAGGGCCAGGCCTGAGCCACGTACTGCAGCACGGGAAGAATTTTGTTGCGCAGCACCAGCACTTTCCCTTCGATGGTAAGGTCTCTTTACTTTGTTGAGTCTCTCCTCCCAGCTTTTCAGGGCCGCGTCGTCTCTGCCGAACCAGACTCCCAGGATCTTTAGGAAGTCGGTTTTGACGGGAAACGGGATCGGCTCAGAGGTCAGGTCCCACTGCCCGAACAGCATGGTCTCCGTCTTCCCGCAGTTGACCTTTGCGTCTGAAGCTCGGCTGAAGTCCTCGCACGTCTGGATGAGCGCTCTCCCCGACCGGCGATCCGCGCAGAAGATGGTCACGTCGTCCATGTAGAGCGAGCACTTTATCTCCTTCTTGTCTCTGCCCGGCGCGGTGATCCCTCTGATCTCTGGATTCCGTCTGATGCACTCGGCGAAGAGCTCTATACAACAGACAAAAGAAGAGGTGAGAGAGGGCAGCCTTGTCTGACCCCAGAGAGGACAGGGAAGGGTCAGTCTTCCAGCCGTTCACCAGCACCGAGCTGTGGATATCAAGGTACATCAGGTTAGCATAAGAACAGAACATCTCCCCCAGCCCAAACCTCCGCAGTACCTGACCCATAAAACCATGAGACAGTCGATCAAATGCCTTCTCTTGGTCTAGGGTGACCAGAGCGGCACGGACATTGCGGTCCTTGATGTAGTAGATCGTGTCCCTGATGACGGCCAGGCTGTCCAAGATCCGGCGCCCTGGGATGCCGCAGGTCTGGTCGTGGTGGACGATCTGCCCGATGACTTTCTTCAACCTGGTGGCTAGTACCTTGGCGAGGATCTTGTAGTCCACGTTCAGGAGAGAGATGAGACGCCAATTTTTATCCAGCAAAACAGTGATAAACCAGTCGAAAAAATTACTCCAAGAGCAAATTGAGGGTCACAAAAGAGACTAACGTGTAAAGAAGTACAGGCCTCACTTGCCTCAGTTAAGGACAGTGTTCTAATTTCACAATCAGAAAGAGACTGTGCCAAAATGGCATCCACACTAACATAACCAGACACACAGTTACCACAACATACTCAGACACACACACAGTCACCAAACATACTCGGACAACAGTCACCTGCAGTCACCGCACTAACATACCCAGACACACAGTCACCACACTAACATACTCACAACACTAATAGACACGGAGCCAGAGAGAACTTGCATTGGGGGGGGGGGCAAACTGACACACTCAAAGTGCCTCCTGGGTCCCATGGACAGAAGAGGACAGATATTTATCAGATGCACAGTCTGCCTGTTACTCTCTAGGTTGTTATCTAAAGACTGAATCCTGTAAAAGGGGCATTATATTTGATCATTGAATACTCATTCAGTGTTTGTCAAAGATTAATCCTTTACCTTGGTTTATGGAGTCTTTGGTTGAATTTGGTAACTTTTATAGAAAAAGATGTAAAGTTACATATGTTTTCATCTCAATCAACTTCAACTAAAGACTGTTTTCCCTTGGTCTAATACAGCTATATCCATTTGTCTTAACTTAATATTTGAAGAGTAGATCCCTTAGTCAACTGAGAAACAAAACTGCTTTAATAATGAATAGTGCCTGTCCATTGTCATGCTGGTTGAATAATTTCTCCTGTTAGGAGACATAAAGCCCTACCTGACTGTCGACTATATTATTCTTAGCCATACTTTGCTTCCATACCAGTTTGTTGTATCCAGCTAAGCTACTCACTTAGCCATACAATACACTGTCAATCACTTTACTGATTTGCAATTAATTCTTTAGTTTCAAATCAGTTGTGTCAACCTTTTGAATTTCTTATGAAAAACATTTGGTTCAGACCAGTGGGTCCCAACCTAGCCCTGAAGGCAAAGTGGTTCCCAACCTAGCCCTGAAGGTAGATTCTAAAAACCTGGGCCATTTCTGTGCCTTGAGGACTGAGTTCAGGCATCGGAATATACATTATTCTACCTGAAGGTACCCTTGTGCAGAGGAAACCTCGCTAGTTCTTCAGTTGCAGGCATGAGCAAGCTGTGTAGCACTGTCCCTTCTCAGGTGACCTACTCATGTATTCAAACATATGAAGTCTTGAATGTTAATTCTAGAATTAATATAGTTGACACTACTTTATAGGACATGATCCAGTTTTAGTTGCTTAAATCATGTATATTCACGTACGTAACAATCATTAAAATGACTTTTTTTTTTCTTTTTTCTATTTACATAAATAAAATAATATTTCCGTATCAAATTGTGTCCAACAAATACCTCAACCCTTTTAACCCAGGTGAAAGGCAATGTAGTACCTAAATGTGAGAAAAGGAGTTAAAAAGTAACCGTGCCCGGCCGAAAAATAATGATTTGGTCTGTTTGCAAAATGTTTACATTTTCTGAGTAGACGCATATAGTAGACATTTTCCTGTTCAGAGCCGTAACACACAAAGTTCCATTGGTTTGTTCACTACTTCATAGTTTTCAGTCGAAATCCTCAGAGGAATTTTCGACACCTTGTTAATAAGTTGGTTATGAGTAGAAGCTGCAGTCTTTCAGTAACTCCTATTCTATTATCAGTAATGTGGGCAGCGGGTGATAAATTTCTCTGAGGCAAACTATTCCATCCTGGTAAGTCTCCCTAATTAACACCAGACGGCTAATAATATATTAGGACCTATGTGTTTCTGATATAAACAAGATTTTGTCAGACTTGCAGAAAATTAGCTACCCCAATAAAATAAAACTAAATTTAACTTTTGCTAACATAAGGGCTTTTTTTATTTATTTTTCGTCCGTTAAGTAAATATATAAATTGTAAGAACACCCCTGTTGCTTCTAATTTGGGGGAATTTGAGAAGTGAGTGTTTTAGCCCCTAAAAGATGGTGTTTTTGTAATACAAAGTTAACAGTGGATTTATAGTGAAAACATGCTGTTATGTTACTAGTCTATCAATCTCACAGAGGATTACATGTTCTTAATGAATGTGTAACAGCAAATTCACTTCTGCATCTGCTTTTTAATATCTAATGACACCTGGGACTGATGGAGTGCAAACATTTAGCACATAAATGTCAAATTAATATTAAAGCTACTACTTAGTTACCTGTAGTTCCCAAATGTAAACATCAGAATTCACTGGGGGCTGATTTTACTAACTTGAGTTGTGGCAATGCAAGTCTCCTTCAAATCCAGCAACTTATTCATACACTCTCTAGACCCTTAATGAGACTCATGGTTTTCTCACATACTCTGAGTTTCTTCTCAGTAAAGTGCTGAGATGGCCATAGATACGGCATAGTTGAACATGTATGTACAGTCGTGTGAAAAGGAAAGCTTGGACCTAACCAAGTGGTATGCAAACTAAGGTCAACAGTCTGTAGGGGCGGACATATTTCTCTGCCCCTTCCATATACAATGTATATGAGTTGAGTGTTAATACAGTTGTGTGAAAAAGAAAGTACACCCTCTTAGAATTCTATTGTTTTACATATCAGGGCAGAATAACAATCATATGTTCCTTAGCAGGCCTAAGAATGTGGTAAATACAACCTGAAATGAACAACAACACATGACATATTACACTGTGTCATGATTTATTCAGCAAAAATAAAGCCAAAATGGGCAGTGAAAGTCCTCCCCTACAGACTGTTGGCCTTAGTTTGCCTACCATATGATTTGGTCCACGCTAGCACTCACTCACTCTAACGCCATAGATTAAACACACATTTACCCTAACATCATACACTAACTCATTCTCTCCCTCTCTCGTCTGTGGCTCTAACCCTTGGCTCACTCTGTCCTGACACTCTCATACATTGTGTATCGGCAGTTAACCCCTTCAATCCCAGGGGTTTTTGGTACCTCAAAGCCCAGAGCAGTTTTGCCATTTTTGGGGTATGTCGGTTTAGCAATGATTCTCTTTTCCTGTGAATAGTGTACCCATATAAACTATATATTGCTTTTTCAAGGAGAGATAGAACTTTCGTTTGATACCATAGTTGGATGATTAGCTGAAAATTTAGAATGAGAAATTTAGTAAAAACTAGCGAAGATTAGAAAAATAAACTAATTTTTTTTTATATTTTCCCTCTGAATCCTCACAAAATTAGGTAAAGTGATGGAAAATCCCCTCCAAGTTTATTAATTCAGGTGTCCTGATTTCAGAAATACCTAATTTATATAGATTTTCCAGACTTTCCCAGCACCAGGGAGCATACTATAAGGTGTACAATTTTGTATAATTTTTATGCCTATGGCTTAACGGGTTTGGGGGTTGTGAACGGGGGCAGAAGGGTTATACTGGCTAGATGTTATGCTAGGGCAATGGGAAGTAAGGTTTTTTAATAATTTTTTTATTATCTTTTTTTATATATATTTTTTAAATTTTAATTTTTTTTACATTTTTTTTTATTTTTTATATATTATTTTTACACAGGAATGGTTAGAGGTCCTCCTAGGGACTTCCTGAACATGCCAGTGATGTCACAATGACATCACAGCTCACATTATAATTTTTTTTTGTATTATTTATATTATTATTTTAATGATTTATTTAATATTATTTTTTAAATGAATTTACTTTCTCTTTTTTCTGCTTTTCTCTTTCAGGACGGGAGGGGGAGTGAGAGACATGGTTTCTCACTCCCCTCCCCGCGATCCCCCTGCACCGATCACACTGTGATCTCTATGCAGGTCCTCACAGACCTGCATAGAGATCGCAGCGTCTCTGTGCCTCATCGGAGGGCAGGAAATCCCCGCAGGGGATATCCTGTCCTCCGATGACCGGAAGGGAACGCCCGATCGCGCGTTTGCAACGGGCACTTTCAACTGTAACAGCTTACCGGCTTTCATGCCGGAAGCTGTTACGGGAGATCGGGCAGCAGAAAGCCGGCGATGCTGCCAGGGGGAGTACAGCCTGGTCTCCCGTGCAGCGGCATGGATGTGTCCCTGACATCCATAGGGGTTTCTTTGTGGGCGTTTTTTGGATGTCCCGGTACGTCTATAGGGGAATGAAGGGGTTAACGGGTGCACAAGGGCAATAAATCCAAAGGCGTAGTACAAAAGGAAGAGACAGAAGGTATCGTCAAACGGTAGCAGAGGTCAGGACTGGCAATTAAGGTTCTAGGTCGAAGAAACAGGCTGGAGGTCAAAGCACAAATATAACAGCAGCAAACAGGAACTTTAGGGAAAAAAGTACACCAAAGGTAGCTTAATACCTAAGCAAGGAAAGATCTCTTTATTTGTTGATGCATTGCTACAGTGTCTCAATAGCAACGCTTATACCCTGTATGGGAGTAGGAGCTAGGCCACGCTCCCCTATAGCAACCAGAGTGTGGCAGCATTGGGGAATGCCATCCTGCATACCATGGTTGTATTTCCAGAGCAAAGTTGCACCTGCCATTTTGGACGTTGGCAAGGTAACATTGGGTCTCATGCTTGACCACCGTTGATGGAGGTTAGGCACATGGGGAGAGGACACATTGACACATACACTCATGCTTCTTCTCTTTATTAACTTACACATGTTGTATTGAGACCCTAGTGCATTTTTAGTCAATATATTGGTAGACACAAATTATGTTGAGGTTTGAGTAGTCACACAAGAACACTAACCAAATTCTTTGATAGTTTTAAGCAATACTATAGCAATGACTGAACTGCTAGCTTTTTGGCATTTGAAGAAGAATTAATGTCAATATTTAAAAAATAGTTATATTTTGACTGTTTTTTGAGCTGCAATTACCTTGAAGGGCTGGGGTTAAGAAAAAAAGAGGAGGGAATAAATGATATATTGTTTTTTAAAATAATTGTGACCTCACTCATAGTAAATACTACCACAAAGTATGGAATACACATAATCAGGTTCGAACTTTTATGTTTATTTGACACCAACAATAAATGAACAGTGTACCACAGATCTAATGTATAAATCTAGAGAATAGTACAGAAAATAAAATTACTCAAGGCTGGAATCATAGTAAATACACCTGGACAACGAAGTAATAACATCAGTTGTACTGTACACCTCAATCAAGAGACATATTCACTACTATTTGGTAAACTGTAGCACTTTCTATACATTTTCTTGCAACATTCCTGTTTTAGGTTCTAAATGTTGGCCATGGATCTCCCAAGATTGTAAGATCATTTCATATTACAACTAGTGATGCTTTTTGCATAATAGAAGGATGTGAGAAATTATGATGAACTGAACTTAAAGGGACCACCTAAATTAATCACGCAGCCTTGAAATCAGCCACTTTAGAAATGATAGTCAATGAAGAATATTTGAAATGAATGAAATAAGCATTAAATCATGTCTCAGGAAGACGAGTGTATAATGGCCAAAATTCATACAATGAATTGCCTTTATTTCTTGGTTGTGCTCCTTTTCACCCACAGAGCTGCTTTGTTGTGTTATTGAGACTTCTGGAACACCTATTTATCTGTTTGGCACCTATAATATCTTTAAGCATAAACCTCATTATTTTAGTTAGCTCTATTCAGACTGATTCAATGCTATTATTAATTATAAGAATTTATTGTAATTCTATTGTCAGATAGTGTGATGTTTTTTGCATAGTAAACACTTCATTGCTGGACAACTGAGTTGGTAAAATCAAATATTTCAACTAAACTCAAACAATATGCCATTCACAGTTTACTAAATAAACCCAATTATATGAGAAACGACATTACTTATGAGACACAGTTACAGCGATGACTGGCAGCTTTCAGTTGAGAGGGTAGAATCAATGAAATAACCCAGTAATAGAGCAAAATGGGACAAAAATGATTCAGAAGAATTTTTTGGTTGATTCGGTTTGGCGGAAAAAATTCAGGGGCATTTTTAATTCAGGAATAAAATTCCTGCCCACGTTCATGTGAACCCACAAATTCAGGATGAAATTGATATCTTTTTGCTCCGTTTTTTGTTGTCGGATTCATGTTGGGCTCTCGCTTCATTTTCGGGGGTTTGTACGACTCTCTGAATTTACCAAAATTCGTATGAATCCAAATGAACAAGTCTACCCAGTAATATAACAACCCATAAGCAAACTTTTAGTTCTGTTCAGCACTAACAGATTCAGACATGGGGCATACACTGCATTTACCATTTGTTATATATTCTAGACACTATAGTGACTGTAAGGAAGGTAAAATACATCCTAAATGTATCCCTGATGTAAAGATTCAGACCTTAATAAGTCCTCAGTCATGTCTAAGATTCAGGATAGCCTTAAGCTTATCCTATACATGTTGAAATTCCCTTACCGTATTGGCCTCTACACTTCTCATGGGAGTTCCATTTGTCTGCCACCCTCCCAGTAAGTAGGTAAAACCTCCTTACAGTACAAGTAAGCCTTTGACCCTTGAAGGCTCTGTCCTTGAAATTCTCAAATCGAGGCATCCTAAGAGGTGCTTGTCCTCTTGTCAGTGGTGTATTCTGGCCTAGGGTAGCAGGTTTTGGGGACTGTGCCCCTCTTCCACAGATCACCCTATTGGACGATCAGGCTCCCTAGTGCACCACTGATCAACAAGCTGTATCCAGCAATACATGTCAATCTCACCGAGCACTAGGCTATGACATGAAATCACACGCTCAGTAAACAGAATGATGGCTGCAGTGGCAGGTCCTGAGAGTTGGATGGGGACACAGCCCTGGGACAGCCCGGAAGCAGCACCAAACTGTAATTTACCCCTGCCCCCAAAAGTGTTCCTCCCTTGTACGTGCACCTTCTTAATGTCATTTAATATCTATATGAATGAACAGATACATTTCAAACAACAGAAGAAATCAATGCTTTAATGATTCTTATTTTCTTAATATCAACAAATATAAAGAGAAAAACATGAACATAAAGTAAAAATTATAATTTTGACAATCCAGTGGAAATTTGAGACAACATAATTCTTATTCTATAGCACTGACAATACTGGATTAAAGGAATTAAGAAACTATTTTACTTTATATGTTACTCTCTTACTTAAATTAATTATACAAATTATGCATTATTACACTAAATGTTATGTATACATACATCAGAAATCATTCTGAAACCATAAGGGTTATATATAAAATGTAATTTTGGTGCAAAATGTGAACAGTGATCTTATCACCACAGTAAAAGCAAGGACACATAATGTCTGTGCTAAATTTTAATTTCTGCAATGATGTGAAGTTTAGATATTTTTTTAAACAAATAAAAAATTACCAGGGCTCAAACCCAAACCAGCAAGTATACTGTATACATTAAATAAACATAAGGATTTAGTCCTGCAATTTGGCCAAAGCAAACAAGTTCATCTGCCATGGAAAGGCACCCCATGGGAGGCGAGTCCGAAATGGAAAACAGTTAACCTAACATCCTATGGAATAACGACTTGGAAAATGTAATTAGTTGCTATGGTGATAAGACCTATTTTAAAAATTTGCACTGTAAACCTTTTTTTTTTTTTATAAATAACCCCATGCGTCTTGTAGAATGAATTCTAATTAGTTGCAAGGTTACCAAATTGCATAAAAGTCTGATTAAATAGTGCAAATGAATTTTTTTTTAAAAAAAAGCACATCCTTTAATCATAAAGCATGGTCAAAAAGATTTGAAAACCATTTTGTCTTAATAAAATTGATGACTTTCAATGTGCTCATCTTGACTGTAATCTAAAAGTCATTGCACAATAACACAGTGTTTTTCACCATAGTTTTATGGTGAGCTGCGTGGAGCTGACATGGCTATATAGGTTTGGATTATATAATTAACTGCAGCCTTATTTTCATGTTAAATGCATATTGGAACCATTTTTACATGGAACCATTTTACATTTTACTGAACGCACATCAGTGCAGACATTCCTTAGTTACTGGCATTAGAAAATTAGACTATTCCATTGAACTCCCCCTGGCTGCTATATATATATATATATATATATATATATATATATATATATATATATATATATATATATATATATATATATATATATAGTTCTTGCACATGCTCAGTAGTACTCCCACCTAAAATCAGTGAGCAGCAGCAACCAATCACATGTTATGTAAGCACTGATTTTTTGCATGTGTGCATGTGATTGGCTGCTGCTTTAGTGACTTCCATGTGAGTGCTACTGAGCATGTGCATACTAATGGTTCCAGTAGAGGCAGCCAAGGGTCTCCTTTTCTAACTCAAAGAACAAGAGAGTGCAATGGAGTAAAATTCATTGAAAAAATAAAAATACAACTTCGGGGGCTACACTCTTCTTTTAAGTATCTCTTCTTTGTTGATGACTCTCCCTGGTACCATATCAGCAATTCTGTGATGGACACATATAAATTTCCCATATTGCTGACCAGCACGTGTAAAGAGCTGCCCTGCATTATATGGGTTGTAGAAGATTGCAGAAGGAATTGGCCACATACATCTCACATACTTCAAGGCAGCACTTTACATATGCTGTTGAGCAACTTGTAAAATGTATATGTTTTCCTCAAAAAACGGGACAACCAATAAGACAACACTAGCCAAGACACAATATTTAATTTAAAGAGTCCATCTATTCATAGGAGGGAAGACGTATTCTTCTATGCTCCGGCACAGGAGGATACGGAAAGAGAACAGGAAGTGGCAAGTGTAATAATAAAACGGGAGAACTGTTACTCCACAAAAGCGTTGGAGATAAATTCATCTAGAATCTACTGTCTGAATGAATCTAACACAACGACAAAGGATCTCTGCTTGCCTCATAAGCTGTTTAGTAAATTATCTTATGTTATTGTATTATTTATCAGACAGAAGTTTAGTTGTTATCAGCGTACTACTTACACCAGTTATAAGAAGATGCTAGTTATAGTTTGGTGCCTATTTCGTTAATAGCAGCTTTCTTATTATGTTGCCATAATGGGGTACACAAGACAGTTAAGCATCATTAAATATATTATAGGTCTTGTTAGGACTCCATTTAATCTCCATTTTAAACATAAATAAATAAATGTGCACCCCTTTCTTATGGAACTGTTCACAGGTCCTCTGTAGCCGGGAAGCTGTACCTGTCCTTCTATTTATTCTTAATCTCTCATCAGCGTTAAGTGAGGGACCTAGAGACTGAGCACACAGTAACCAAATCAATCACAAAAGACCACTTACACATTCAACCACATTTCTAAGGCGGACTTCCAAAGGAACCCTTGTCTACTTAATTATAACCTTTACAGCACTTTAACCTTTGCAATCTCACACATTTTAATCGTCTCATGAGAAGTGACAATGACCAATTTGTTTAACAAGGGGTATATGTATACATTTTTGTTTGAATCATCCAATTGAGCAGGGCCTTAGGAGATTTATCTTATACACTTGGCATCCATTTACTCTCCTTATGTATTTTCTTGTATATTCCACGATGCTGCAAATTCAGAGCATCACTTTGATCACCCTAAAAATTTGTGTCTCCTGTATGAAAATCTAAAACCTTTAGGTTAGGCAACATGTTTTTTTTCCTGAACACCTAAAGCAGCATGTGAATACAAACAATTCCTTATATCAGCTGACATTAATATGAATTTTAAAGACATTTTAATGCGAAGGCATCTTATTTCTGTTATGAGAATCTTCAGATATTCACGGCATGAGCATGCTTCTTGCAGAGCGGCTTGTCCTTCTTGGAGAAGAATGTTTGTCCCTCTAAACTCTCACAGCATACCTTGATGGAAAAATAAAAGGAAACAGGGCATGTGACAAGGATGACACCTTTTACAGATGTAGGTCAGTTAATCAACACAAATATACTTTAGAATGACACACACCACTTACAATATACATTTCCCACAACTGGCCCACAGCTCCACACCAACTGTTCCCAGGTCAACCTTAGGTTCTAGCCTACTAAAAGCCAAAGCAGGCTTAAAGTCTAGCCTACCACCTATCAAAGAACCTCAGATGTTTAGCTTCCAGAATAAAAAAATATCGGGGAAAGACTAAGTGATCTCAATATGTATAGCTTGGAAGAGAGAAGACGAGAGAGAGTATATTTCAGCATTTTAGATTGTAAAACCTGTATAGACTAACGGCCTCAAAAACCGACCTTGAAGTCTGGCCTTCTAGCTCCTAAGCAAGCTGAGAGGTCTATCAGCAAAATCAAAACCCGATATATAACACTATCAACATCCAACTAAATACTAAACCCACCTATTAAACTGCATTCTGTGGTATACTAAAATCGTCTTCTAATGTCCTAAATCCAGTATAAGAACAATGTGCCATGTAAGGATGCGTTGAATGAAATATTCCTATTATATCAAATGTCACTAGTTCTAGTATAACATCCAAAATATTTAACTAGGTTCCCGATTTTTTTTTTATTATAAAGGGAATGGTAAGCTGAGAGTGTATTTAATGAAACTATTTAAATTAAGGGTGGATTTAACTGAACGATCAAATAAAGATGTACTCACTGAACACACAAAGCAAGTGTTATGCCAGGCATGTCCCAGGGCTTCCAGGAATCTGTCTCCAGCTTCAATAGGGAATTCACATCCATGGCAAATCGTACCGAACAAGGAATAATAATCTAAACAATAAAATTTCCAAACATTAGAACACAAACATCTTTATTACTAGGGATCTCATATACTTCAGCCGAAACTCATTCACAAGAGTAAGAGAAGCCAATTGGACGGGCAAAACACAAGGAGACAAAATAGGTTGATTGCAAAAGCATAAGGAGAGGCATTAATGCCAGGGACTGACTTAATGTTTAATCTTTTCCTAGTAGAGCCAGTACTGCAACTCAGTTCAGCTTGGCTACACCACACCTTTTCAGTGACATTCTAGAGATCCTTATCTAAAGAGTCATGGGTATCCATAATGTGTTTCAGATCTGTTCTTTAAGATGGAATTTAATGGCTGTCACTGAAAGAACGAAGTCAGTTAATCTTATACTTAGCAAGCATAAGTGAAGTCTCGGTGGAACACTTTAAGAGCCTGTGGTGAACATTAACCTTATATTGGGGACAGATGCATCCTATAAGATATCTTGCAGCTTAATGATGGATAGCATTACAGACTAAAGCTATGACTAAAATGTGTGTATATATATATGGCAACAAAGTGCAGTACACAGGAGCCTTATCGTAGCTGAGGGCAATGATTTGGTGAACATGTTTTCTTTCCTTGTACAGTTTAAGAAGAGGTCTAATCATCTAAAAACAGATCTCTGCAGGATTACTTTCTCACAGCATCAGGATGGAGAGTTGGGTGATAACAGGAACAGTCATCATAAGGATCGGAAAAAAAAAGAGTTAATGAGAATAGTGAACTTGAGCAATTCTTTCCCACCACAAGTGTTAAATAGGATTTGTTTTTGACCAGGAGAAGGGCAGGGACAGAGCGAGAGTGATTGAGTAATGGACATTCAGAAAGCAGGCAGGGTGGCGAGTATTGATAAAATAAAGTTAAATAAATAGATCCCCCACTTGATGAAGAAACAAAAAGCAGAGCCAAGATGTATTTTCTTATTGACCGAATAGATTTACAAGAACTAAGATCACAGCTTTGCTCTTTAATTCAATTTACGCACACATCAATCCATAGATTAATCATGAGGTTAAAAGTTATGACAACTACTGTGTTATTCTATGGAACCTATTCATCAGCTTGACAAAGAGGCTCCACAGACCATTACAGTTGCTGGAATGTTCAATATTCAACATTTTACCCTTTTAGTAAATCAATTCCCATAGGTCACCAAGAATGTGCTCCACGTAAATCGGTATTATGTTTAATGTGAAGCAAACAAGAGTCTAAACGCGAGGAGCTACATCATTTATTTCAGTTTCTTGTGGCAAGACGCAGGAGAACTCACCTGTTTCGCAATAAGGTTCTCCATCTTCTAAATGGAAGATGCTGTTCCGAATAGGTATATTGCAGGCCACACACACGAAGCAGGAGACGTGCCAAGTCTGCTTCAAAGCATTGATGACTTCCTGTCGGAGTTAAAGAAAGGAGAGGCGCCAATCAATAAATGATTCGGAAACAAATGGCGAACAGTGGGTTATTTTGCTTGGCATTTGATGCTTTCCAGAGAAACGCTCAGCTTTCATATTTGTCTCAAGACACGGTTATATGAGAGACTAATTAATAATTGAAGCTGCTACAGTTTAGCTGAATCGTCAGTTCCAAAGAGGTTTATTTCTGGTAATTGTGAAGATTAATTTTCTGGGTCAATAAATATATGATCTGAAAAGTGTTGGGATGCACAGTTTTTTTTTGTGTGCTTTAATAATGAAATAAACTATGTTTGGTGGGAAAGGGTGTCTATGAGAAAGGAAAACTGCAAAGCAAGGCCATAGATCCATCACACACATCTTATATTTAATACCCTCAGCATTTTTGTAATTGGGACAAAAATAAATATGCCACCACTGTAGAAATTAATTTAAATGGGGAATAGTCACATCTGAGATAAAACGGAATTCAGCCATAAAAATCTCATCTTTTATCATCTTTAATTTATGTTCTGCTTTTAGAATTTTTAGATGTATAATTGAAACCCGCCAAAGACATAGCCGGGGTTTTGCCACATGCCCCCTTCTCTTCACCTTAGGTGCTGTTGGGTTATCAATAACAGTAAGCAATACCATATGTAATATGATGTGTATACTGCTGGTGCTATATAAACAATGTCGACGATATGATAAAGATAACACAATTAAATTATCATGGTACATAAGCAGGCATGGACCAAAGGCGCTCTAGTGGCAGATCAGGTCTTGCGGTGTGAGACTGCTGACTGGATATGCGCGGCCATTCTGTTGTGAGAGTATTAACCCCTTAATGACAAAGCCCGTACATGTACGGGCTCAAAATGCATTGTTTTCAATGGGTTCAGGGACCACCCATTGTCCTTAAGGGGTTAAAAAAATAACATATGGGGTGACAGTCGCACATTTTTATACCGGGACAGACCCGGCAAATTTGGGACTGTTGGCAGGTATGGTATTATTTGTATAAGACAAGAAATTAGTTGCATTGGGAGGCATTTTACTGTTTTCATATCTAAAAAGGATCTGCTACAAATCATATGACACACAGAGACACACCTGGAACAGCTCAGCTCTGTAAATACTGTAGAGGATTATTACACTGAGGTTTTCTTGAAAAAAATATTCAGTTTTTTGTTTTTTTTACATTTCTTTGTTCAGAATCAGCTGCAAGGAACACAGAACAATACAAAACTAGCAACGCTCAGATGTTAACTCAAGGCAACAAAATGTCCTTGGAACTTTTTTATTCTATTTCTCCTTGGCATCATAAGAACCAAGTGACAGGTTTAGTAGTTTCGCTGTAGGTAGTATTGTTCTCATTCTGCAAACACAAATCTTAAAATGACAACAATGTTCTGTAAAACATTCTGCGTGTTACATACGGACGTGGCTCTCTTCTGTAATAATAAGGGGTTAGAAGGTCTGACACTTATATCAAAACATTGATATACAGCACTCTATATGTCATCCATGTAATTGAATCTAATTCGCATACTGTCTGGCTGCATATATACCTTTTAAAGAGGAACATACTCTGAATACTAAAGGGACAAAACTATAACTATCCTTTAAAATGCGGATTAAGGAGTGAATACATAAACATATATACACACACACTATATATATATATATATAATCAATCTTCACTCCTTAATCAGTATGTATATACACACATACACATATTTTAATAGGAAACACATACATTTTTGTATGTCAGAGTATAACTCTCTTTCTCTATTTTCAGTTAAAGGCAGTAAAAGAATCATAACCCAAAGAAAAGTGCAATACGCGATTATTGAACCCTTTTATAAACAGGCTAGAGGAGTCATGCTTTAACTTGCAGTCCCCTGGTAACATTGGGGTAACCATCTATAGCTATGTGCTCCTAAGAAGTGTGTGACATTGCAAAAAAGTGAAAGTTTATCTATTAGAAGCTTTTGTTTCATATCTTTGAAGAATTGGCAAAAAAAAACAGTTACTGGAATTAAAACAAAAACGACAAAAAACATTCGTACATCAGTTACATGTATGCTATATTTTGTGTGTGTGTGTGTGTGTAATTGATGAGACCATTTTGCTAGAGAGTTTCTACTGGAGAGCAAACAGAGAAATTAATAGAAACATAATTTTCTAAATACACACAAACCGATTTTTTGGTACATAAAACCTATACAAAAATAGACCCCAAAACACAACTATACTTGAGCCCTGAACTATATTGCGATGTTTGTGCACCGCCACGTGTTTGCCCAGAGACTTTCGATGGCCACAAGCATTATATACATTTGTCTATTTAAGAAATACGCACATAGCTTTTGTCTTTTTCCAATCCTTTGAACCGTGTGTATCTTTAAAACTATTCTTACGGGGCTCGCTGGTCAAATAGTTAGGAAATGTGTTGAGACTGGTAGAAAGAAAGATGAAGTGTTACGAGTTTCCTGCACTCTAGCAGATGACTATTCCAGCTGGGCCGAGTATGCTCTTGAATAAACACTAGTAGAAGACAGTCGTTTAACGTCACATCTGAAACAGCCAAAGACTTTGCAAATTTCATCTGACCCATCTATAAAAACGCAACCCATGCAACGGCCGTATCGCCGTTTACTGTATAATTTATTGGCCCTTTTGATAGCTTCCAGCCACGCCAGGAAAATAAGCCGTATAGTATTGTCTAGCTGAGGTGTATTAAGAGTAGACTGGCCCCCTGCCCCCGAGAACAAAACTAATAGAACCAAATGATGCAGCGTACTATATATCATACTTGGGTTTCTGAATCGCACGGACGTTTGGTTTTCACTGGAGTCTGTATCAGGCATCAAGAACACGGGTGCCTAATTAAATCGGTATTATTTAAGCGGTTCATTTGCACATGAGACTCTCAGAGTTTTACACATCTAAATCATTCCAGCTCAGATGTCTAACTGGAGAAAGATGATAGCTCTTGGCTTCTACACAACCTGCTGCCTTTTCTATTGTGGATAATCATTACTAAGAACGCTGGGCCAGTGCATCCAGTTTAAATAAGACATGGGAGGTAATATTGGACACATTATTTCTTATGGATTATGTGATAAGGAAGGTTATTTTTTTTATTTTACCTCACATATATAAGACCTACCACAAAAAAATTCTTCAGCTCAGAGTATAAAAAGAGTCCATCTGCAAATTCAAATCTTCGCCATGTCGGCATATGCCTGATCCAACAGCACACTAAACAAGCTGGCCATTATGTTAAACAGGTGCGGGACAGCTCTGCGTGTTTCACACATGAACACTATAGAGGGCTTAGAGATGACACCAAATGGAACAGAGCTGTCAAAATAAATACATAAACAGGACTGCTCCTTTAACATCACTTTAGAACTGCAGGATCTTCCTCTATGAACTTTCTTCTTCTATGAAATGTGTGTGTTCTTAGCCCTCCTTGTCATCACACTATGTGGTAAGAGAAGGTGTAAAGGAGTTCCAGCTGGACCAGGTGTCTATCAAGCAGCCGGGACATACATTACATCTATACATACCTACCTCATCCAATGCAGTTTTCCATAGGCAAACTAATAACAGAACTACATCTAATTGCAGGAATTCTCAAACATATTATGTTCAAAAGTTCAAGATAAATCATGACCTAACATGTTCCAGATCTGATTTCATAAGTGGAAAATAATATATTAAAAAAAATGGAATTTTTTTGACCCTATTTTGTTACTTACCCCAAGAATCTTCCTCTGGCAACGGGCACAATCTGGTGCAAAAAACTTTTCATAACAGATCTCACAATAGAGGTGACCCTTCTCTTGGACAAAGCCCATCTCTGCCATGCTTTTTTTGCAATGAGCACAGTTGAACTCCTCTGGGTGCCAAGATTTCCCCAAAGCCAGCAAGAAAGGCCCTCTGAAATACATAAAAAAGTTACATTAAGCGTAGACTGTAATCGGTGAACCAGCTAATCTATCAAGTATGAAACTCTCCTTCATATCTTTATATCTAATTGTTGTTCAGGAACATTCTATGTAATCCATTTGAAGAATAAACTAACAAACTCTTTCAATAGCGCAAAGTTTAAAAACAATGTTAATTTTTAATTATATACTAAAATTAGGGGAAGGACGGAGATCACAAAATGCTCAGTACAGATCGTTCTAGAAGGTGACTTGGTCTTCCTTGACCAAAATGTAAAAATATAAACCACATTTTTATACATATATATATATATATATATATATATATATATATATATATATTTACACAACCAATGTAGTTAATATTTGACATTGCATGTTTAATAAGACTTCAATGAACTCATGCACTTATCAGACTGAATCCCTGAAGGCTGCCATAGCAAACAGTATCCTCAATCAGTAATCCTCAAACCTCTGTATGGGCAACTTTACACACCAATGATTTCTCAGTTATGTACCGGGCCAACAATAGCAGTCCTTATGTCCAACAAAGCGCTCTCTTCTCCGAGTGTCAGCACAGGCTAATTTAACGGACTCATTAACAAAAGACTGACACTAAAGAAGACAAGTCTTCCTGTTCCAGACAAGATTAGGTTTCTACCTGCGCTAAAAAGACAGGCTTCGTTAGCTACAAAATAGGATATGGCGAGTGTGGAAATGCAAGGGAAAGAATATTAGAGGGACGCTGGGACACAAAAGGAAGAAAAAAAAACATCGGCAACAGAATCTGTGCACGGTTATAGCTGTCTAAAGATTACAATGCGGACATTCTTTGGTCAGAGCACCAAGTTCAACCCCAGGTGAACAGGGGATTATATAGAAAAGAGTAATTTTGTGTCATGCCTTCTTTATTCAAGACGAGCATCATACCGGTTGTAGGGCATTACATAAATCTAAGCTTTGCTGTTAGGATTTAGAGCTATGATATTTTACAGATATTTAACTAGATAATCAAAGGGTAAAGGGGGGGGAAAGATAAGATTGCATCCATTGAAAAAATAACTTAATTAAGTTATAAATTATTTATAAAATTATTTAATATAAATTAAATAATATCTTAATTATCTTAAGTTTTAGTAGATCCTATAATGTATGTACACTAAGCATCACTAGTATATTTTAGATCATATAGAACAATAATAATAATAATATTTAGAAAACAAAAACATGTTTTATATAGTGCTATCCAAGCTATCATTGGAGCCTTTATAATGTAAAGTGAAGTTAGAGATAGGGCGCAAACTGTCCCATCAACCTCCTCTTTAGTGAATAAACACAATGTCTCCGGTGTTGTTCTATGTAAATAACTCCCATAGCATTATGGTATTCAGCTAATAAACAACACCATACAAACAGCATTGGCGTTAGTTCAAAATGGCGGGTAAATTTTGTTTATTTCTGTAGTTGCAGTGGACATACAGCAATTCCACTTCATAACCCAAAATATTCCAACTATTTTTAACTACTACACAAATTAAAAATATATTCTCATCGGACAATTTACTAGCTTGAGAAAAGGACAACCTCTAAATATTTAACAGATTTAAAAAGAAAACGTATATATCAATAATTAACGGTGCTAATAAAAAAGTTATACTGTCTGAGGGATCAATTTTAGCTTTGTATCTCAAGGGCTTTTGCGTGCCATCGAGAAAGGCATACACGTCGTCGATGTACTTTGGCTTCAAAACAGGTGTACTAGACTGTACTAGACTAGACGGTGTATCACTTGATACAACCGGCCGATTCTTTCAAGGTAATTCTGCCGCCGAGGGCACGAACTGTAATTATACTAAAACGACAGCACTGAGAGCAGCTGCAAAACGACTAAATGCGATCAGGAGAAATGGGAAAACTTGTTTTACAAAAACACAGGTGGAAATGCCATGTTATTAATTATGATGAGAAAAAAAAGTATAAAGAATATAATTGCAAAAGTTAGCAAATGTAGCTCAGGCTGGGCAATGGAAAGCAAGCAAAAGGCTACAAAATACATTGTTACCAGTCAGCTGGGCTGCCTTCAATGTGTTTAAGCAAATAAAGAAAAATGGCCCAGAGAAGGAAGCGGTAAATGATTAAATTCTTGAGTACTTGTGACATACCTTCCAAAGGCTCCTTACCTTTTAATTGATTAGTGTAAATTAACATGGTTTGCATAAGCTAGACCCGTGCTACTGATGTTTGTACAACAATTAATCGTAATCACTAGTTATTATTTGATTTTTGGATTAAGAACCAGCTGCTTGTAAGTATTTGCTTGAATGTAGTATAGTAAAATAGTAGACCCCTCCTCCCTTCCTTATCCTTCTGCAAAGATTTTATGAATCAAACTGTAAATGCCATTTCAAAAAGTCTTCAGGGATTCAAAAATCTTGAATCCCATGGGCCCCTGCCTCACTCCATTGATCAGTACCGCCGAAAAATAGCAAACGCACAGAGGGACTAAATGAGAGAAACGAGTCTGAGCGCTGGGATATGACTTCATTTCTTGGCGCTCATATGCAGGCAGTGAGCGAGGACCCCGAGGGGGCTGTCACCGGCTGCTCGATGAGCCTTTCCTGAAAAAAAAGGTAGGTAGGTGTGTGTATGTGACTATGTATGTCTATATATGATATCCGCGACTGTGTGTATGACTGTGTGTAAAGCTATATCAACACTTCAGAACAATTGTATTTGAAAATGATCAGCTACATTAAGAATAAAATAAGGATCTTCATCTATTATTTGCCTTATATATATATATATATATATATATATATATATATATATATATATATAAAACCAATAACCAAATAATGATAAGTGTTGGGAATTTCTCAAAGCACACATTTTCAAGAATCATTTCACCAACTAGCTCTATCAAATTAAGAACGTAAAAAATGGTAGCAAAAGTTGAAGCAATATACCTAATAACCAAATTGCACTTGGCACACATAGGAGTGCGAGTTCCCGCAGGTATGTGCTCTGCTCGCTGAAACAATGTGTCCTGGTCGGCCACGGGATTGGGGACAGCTGCCTTGCTATCTGCTGCTGCTGCTTTTGTAGCAGTTGGAGGATTGTTTGTGATCCTTCCACTTGAGGGGGCTATAAAAAAATATAAAAGATAACATTTAGAACAACGCAAGTGCAAATAAAATTCTTATTTTAGTATGCAAACTGGTCATGCGTTATGGAAACATTTGTGATCCATTCAAGTACTTTGCTCTCCATGGACTTTAGAAGTTTGCATAAGGTCTTGTAAAAGGACCTAATCAACAAATTAAATCTCTTGTTAAAAATGTGGTATTCTAACTAGCGCATTAGAAAGTATGTTTCTGTCAAGCTTAGTGAAAAAACTTTATATGACAGATACAAAGGTTTCTGTTGTGAATGCACCATACTCATGTTCCTCGGACCTAGCGTTCTATATCCTGGTGGAAGGCTACTTATCAGATCTTCATAAATGCAGCTCCTCTTCAATGCAGTGGTTTTATTTACATTTATGATACATTAAAGACCTTTAAATATTGGATATTATAGTTTCAATGTTTACATATTAAATAACCCCAATAAGCAATATATACAAAATATACCAGTATGGTAGCATGGAATTTAAACAATCTGCATGTTTTCTCAGCTCATGGTCACCAACAATAAGATCTGACATGCTACAGGACAGGTTGCTAGGGTAGTATTCAAGAAATACACCAATGGTTTTAGATATTATGAAAATGTCACCATTTATTTTTGGAACAACGCAAAATGAAAAACAAACACAAGATTTGTTGAAACATAATATTTGTTGCAACTAACTGAAAAAAAACTCCATATATGACCCACAGCTCTAGATTTTTCTAAGAGGAAACAAGTGAAAACATAATCATTTCAAAACCAACGCAGTTTAATGACCCAAGCTCTAGGTTGCTTCATGTGGTTTTTAACTTATTTTAATAGGGAACATTCTTTTAGTCCCTAAAAGTCCTATTTTTAATTTGAATGCATTTCAATCCACGCACATTGGAGCATGCATTGCTTAATTATTTCTGTTAGAAATGTCTACTGAAGCCGGAAAGCATTAGTATGTAAAAGTATGTAGCACCAAGCATCAGTGCTCAGATATCATACATTGACTCCTGCTACCCCATAGACTAAAATGGAGTTCCACCGAGGTATGCTCTCTTCTTTATGTGGAGGTAGCTGGGGAGGAGATAAATGACACAGAACCCCTTTTTTCTAACCCTATTAACTAATGAACCCCTGCATCAATGTGCATGCAATAAAATAACAGATGGACATTGCATTCAATGTAAAAATAGGGCTGTAGTGCTCCTATTAAAAAGAAAATAGCTAAAATTAACTAAATTAAAATGATAGGGACACCAGAAGGAAAGTGTTCTGAAAAGCACCTGTCAGAAATTAACAAGTAAGTATTATTTTTGTGGATAGTTGGGTGCATGTGGTGGTTGAGAAGACCCTCTGATCTCCCCTGACTGGCCCAGTTAGGTGGAAAAGCAATGGAGGTGTATGCATTAGCATCACAGACCTCCATTACTGGTCTCCCTTTGCCTATAGTTGGCTATTCTGTTGGGCCGTCAAGCTCCTCACAATCTCCTGCCACCTCTTGCCACATCAACCACCTGAAATGTTGGGGGCATGCCTGAATTCTCTGTTTTTGGAATGAAAGAAAACCACGGCACCCACAGTCAGTCTATGCTATTTGGATGCACAACATTGGGTTATATGTCACAACTAGGCGTTCTTCACAGATAGATAAAATCAAACAACAAAAATACCAGTATTTTTTGTAAAAATGGTCTATTAACCATTACACAGAAAGAATGCAAAACTGACTCTGACAGAGTGATTTATAAAAACAGGTGCAGCTGAAGCCACACATGTATTTAACGGACAAATGCAACTTATAGTTGATCCTATATTTCCTTGACTTGCTGCCAGGAAAAAGGTTGTGACACAGCTCGCAATAGTTTTTAGCAGTTGGGATATTGTGCAGTTGGAGTAGAACTACGTGTAAAGTGGGGATGAGGCACTTAAACATTTCCACAACTAATTAACATAGATTAGGAAGCAATAAGGAAACACTTATTTGGAAAATGTGCAAGAAAAGACCAAATGAGAAAACGGAAATCCATGTCATTTCCTTCCTGAGTGTGTGAATCATAATGCCAATTCTGTCCAATTACACAATTTATGTATAGCTGGCACTAATTGTAATTAATACAGGCCAAGAAGACAAACAGGGATTTTAGATCATCCAATTAATTGTGAAATATTACAGATTTTTTTAAGGGAAAAAAATTTACCCATCTTCTTCTCTAAAGATCAGTACAACCACAAAAACTGTAATAATTATAACAGTAAAAATAGAATTAAATAATCCCGGTGCTCAAGCCAAGGCAATGGAGTTCAAAAAATAAAAAGGTAATATATTTTAAAAATGAGAACAACCTGTTTGTGAAGAAAACTCTTGATCACAATTTTCCCGAGCAATATCGTAATGAAAACAGCGTTAACATGCTCACTGTGAAATAAAATGCATTTTATGAAAAAGCAAATAATTTGTTATGATTATAATAATTTTTTTGTAACGCGCATTTGCTTTTAACGTCTCCTTGAATAAGGGTTCCCAGAATTTTCGATTTTTATGTTCTCTTCTGTAAGGACCAGAGATAACCAGTTTATTCTGAATCTCAAAAATTACCTGGGCATGTAAGGGTTAAAATATCAGGAAACCTCAAGTTTATTCTGAATTCAACGAGTAACGAAGTGAAAGAACGTTCCAAAATGGTTAATTGTACCTTGTCCAAAGTAAGATCAGGTTTCCCTTCGTCATTTAATATTTAACTTTCTACTCTACTCCACCCTCACTTTTGTTTATTGTTAGTTTTACACGGCAAGCGGATTTATTCTTTAAATATGTGACATTATACGAACCACTATTCAAATTTCACAATGATATTTGTAAGTTGGTAAAAAATACCAGTTCAGTTCCCATTTTCACTATTGCCTACTCACATTTGTATTCTCAATGGGTGCACTGCATGCACCTAATCTCCCTTACCTGGGGCACTAAGAGGTAGGGGTGTGTAGGTAGGGTTAATTTGTGGACCAGGCATTGAGGGAGGGGGGAGAGGCATAAGATAGACTTTTAGCTTCTTCAAAGAGTTAATTTTACTCTAGCCCCTCATCTCAATGGCCAAGGGTTATAGGTGTGATCGGTATCTTCAATACTTATTAATTTTTTTTTATAATTTTCATAATCAAGACTTTTTATGTGCAGTTGCGATCCCTCGATGGTTGTGTATAAGGCATTTCTAAGAAGATTCATTTTATGCACATATAGGATATGTAACCCAACTTCTGTCCAAGTCCACCATTACAACTGGTTTTATTTGATAATTTAGTCAATTATTGAAATCAGCTGATAACTATTGTTGAGAATACATTATTATGAATAACCTCTTCCTCACAAGTTAGTTATGCATGTTCAAAACTGTTGTGACACTATATTTAATTTAAATGGGGACATCCAAGCATGCACTTGAATGAAAAGTTACAGCAGCCAATCAGTGGCAAGAATCATCAGACAATAGAAGAGGAAGGCAGCTGCAGTGCTGCAGTATATACAGATATATATACAGATAAGTGCTTTTCTGTTTTAGAATGTGTATTAGAGTAAAGACTCTTCCACCATGTATTGGGTAAGGGATGACATTGAAATGTTTGCACCATACCATTGGAGGGCTCTTGTCAGCATATGAAGGAGCGAATAGCTATCCATGTACGAGCACCAACAGGGTATATTGCTCATTTATGTTAAAACTTGGCCTGATCTACTGCAATAAATAGCTTGAATCAATTACTTAGATATAGTTCCTCCTAAAAACCTACTATACCAGGCCTACCCTTGTAAGTTCCCGGTTATTTCCTCTATCGTTATTATCATACAGTATATGACAAATATTTAGTTTTTGTTTCTCAACATCATATAAAATGGTCGCTATCTGTTTTTTTTTTTGCAAGTAGAGAAACCAACGTCTGAGTCTGTATACAGCGGTAATATCGGTAGCCATGAGTCTAATTTTTCCAGCAAGAACATTCTTAATCTGGATTAAACACTGTTTTCCTTTGATGAAATGAATGGTTCTTCTATGAAATTGTGAGGTGAAACAATCCATCTAAAAGTTCCAAATCTCTATTCCAAGTACGTAATTCCAAGCTTACCAACCTTGGTGAATATGGTCATGCTTCTGTCATTTAAGCAGAAACAAAGGAAGTTTTGTAAGATTCAGCTTTCAAGATGAAAATGTTCCCTTGCTTTCCTTCATGCAAAACCACTTGCTGCTCTAAATGCCAAATTAGGTTATTTTTGAACTCCGTTCAAATCAGATCATTTACAGCTAATGAAGTAGAAAAATAAAGAAAGGTAACTTATTGCCATTTAATATATTTTACAGCTATTGGCCAAAATAAGTAATGTATTCAGGCTTTTTTAGGACGAAACAAAATCTTTATTTAGAGTGCAATTCCACAGCATCACAACACAAGATTAAGCGTTTATAAAATGCCTTTTTTAATCCACAGGTTTACTTGTATATAATTTTAAATAGATAGTGCCAATGGGGGAAAAGACCCCAAAAATATTATTTTGTCTCAATTTGAAAACCATCCTATACATCTAGACTCTTCGTGTATTTTCACAGACTTATTATTAGACTAGAGCAAATGGACCAAAAACACATCAGATGAACTTTTGTTTAGTTTTTTTTTGTCCATTTGTTTTTGGACAACAAATTACATTTCTTGCACTTTCGCTTACAGCAAAAATTAGAGGGCTTTTACATCTAAAAAGTAAATTCATTGTCACTCACTCGAATTCAACTCTAACGCTCTCTCTGAATGTCTCCCTACCATCTATGGTCGTGTGCCCTGCCTGAGGGCTTCCTGCCGTGTGCCCTGCCTGAATGTCTCCAGTCCCTCTGCCAGTCTAGGTACAGATCAGAGTCCGAGATGCCTGTCCCTTATCTGAGTCTGAGGTGCCATCCAGCCACAATGTTCCTCATAAGACTTCAGCTGTGTTCGCAGCCACAGCGCCCCATCAAGAGACTTTTCATTCCGTGTATTTCCTACAGCTTATATCCTTGTTCTGCTGTCTAAACCAGTCCTGTTTGCATTATCCGACCAGCTAGCACACTCCAATACAGACTGTTTCCTAAACAGCTGTGTGTTTTCTCTTAGCCTGCCTGTATCTTCCTGTCCGGCATCATGCAGACAAAGACCCAGATATCCCCTGCAACTGGTCTCCTACCTGACCTGCTTACCCGAGTCCTGACGCCATTGGAGGAACGGGGAGAGGGTGTCCCCAGGAGGCTCCATCATTTTGTGAAAGTTTACAGTGAGGTTACTTGGGCAAGAGGGTTGAGCCTCAGGGTGAAGTATTATGGCAGGAGACCCTGCCGCACAAAGGAGATTCCTCAGCGACATTAACAGTGACATCACTGGGGAGGAAAAGCATGAACTTGTTTTTGGAAATTTAAAACCCCTTTGAATGTAATGGTTCTCAATTAATGTGCTGTCGCATTCAATCTGACAGCTTGGAGCCACAAATATTGGTCCTAGACATCAGAAGGGAGACCAGGCTGTCATTTTTGTTCACAGCACAGGCCTTCCACATGACCACTATTTTTGATTTTCTATCATTAATTATTTTAGAAAACAAATTCAGAAGTAAATATATACATACTTTAAAATACCACTATGCCTGTATAAAAACACTCAATGTACTGCCTTAAATTGATACTTAGTTAATTAAATGTGTAAGGCTGCTAAATGGGTGAAATGCTAATCCTGTTCTAAAATGTTAACAAATGTAAATATGAGTTATTTGAATTAGTTGAGGAATTTCTGTCTCTAATACGGGACAGGCCTGTGATTCAACAACAACTGACATGCTGCTGGACCTTCTAGCTGAAAAGGGTCAGAAAAAGTTGGCATGATTAAACCTCTACTCATTTACAGGACTAGAAATCTTGGCACAAGTCTATGTGAACCATCTGACTCCCTTTGAGCCTGAGTTTAGCAGTCTTATATTAATTACAGAGTTTATAAGGTTCAACCACATCACACTTTCACATTCTGAACTTCTGACCAGTTGGATCTTTCACTCTACCGCCAAGAAGAAAACTCCCTTATGCAACTAAAAAGGAAAGTAGAATGGATTTCATCCAAGTGATTAATTAAGCTTTTTTGGACAGATACCCAGTTATAGTTACATTTGTATTTAAGCCGAATGAACAAGAATTCATGTCATAAGCTTTTCTATCCTATCGTTCAACATCCAGACTCAAAAGACTCACAAACACACAGAGAGGTAATAATAATGAATAAAATCTAATGGGGAAGGTACAATGTTATTGTAAAGGATCAGGGTCTTAAAATAATTAACATTGTTGTCAAATATTTTAATTTTAATTACTAAATGTGGAAAATCTAGCCATACTGACTATATTGTATAAATAGTTTGCTTTATACATTTTAGATAGAATAATTTAGACTAAGAAGGAATCTGGTGCCACCTAGAGGCTTATAAGAGCTATAATAATAGTTATAAAACATTTAAGGTTATTTACCAGTTCACAACAGTGTTAGAACCTAATTTACATCGTGTAAAATAAGGTATATCACAATGTACATTTTGTCATACTCTACTGCAGATCAGGCTATAAAGAACATGAACTAAATTCACTCAAGAGGTGCCATATGAGAGCAAACTGGAAAATCTAAAGTTCTTTCTTTTCTTTCTATCCTTCCTCAAATCAGGTCTCTGGTTGAGAGTGTATACAGCTGATTTTGTGAGCGTGGCTTCTGGTCCATTATTTTGTCTTTACATACAGTAGGTGGTATTGGGAACCTGTCCAGAATGCCCTCACTTCACGTCTTTTTTACTTTATGTTCAAGTACAGAAGAACGTAGTACCAAGTACAAAGTCGTCTGCCATTTTACTCCCTGGCAGCCTGGCTGTGTAATAAATCTGATAGAGGCAAATCTCAGTACTTAACTTCTTTTCTAAACTGGCAAAACCCTACTCAAATAAACATTAACTATTCATTAATTTTCAACACAAAAGAAAATAGTTCAAGGGTATTTCCCGACCATGATATAATTTCATAGTTCCTTAAAAGAAATGGCCCAGGACTAAAAGCAGAAGACTACAAACCTATGTCTCACTTTAATTCTAATTGGCAGAGGCCCAGTTAATTGTGTGTGAAATGGCTGCAGACATCTTTCTACAACAATAGACCTTTGCACAACCATAGTCCTCTAGGGCCACAAACAGACCAGGCAGCTGTTTAATATTTCCTGAAAATAAATAATTTCATTAATGTTTACTTGAGGTGCCTGTGCTCAAGCTGGGACATCTGAAAACTGTGGCCTGCTTGTAACCCTCAAAAACTGGAGTCATGCACCACTAATGCAGACCATCTCTCAACTTGACGTCCATAAAAAAGCAAGATTAAAAGCTAACACTTACAAAACTGCACTTCAGATGTCCCATGCTTTGTAAAGATCTTTGCAATATCTCCTAGGTACTCAACCTTCATAGAGTAAGATGTGGATGAGTGGCATAAGCTTTCAAGACCTTAGAGGATAATAGTTCCAATATATGTGTGTGCCTGTACATTACCTCTCAAACATGCATTCACCTTTCTATAGATGTTCAGAGAAATATCATTAACAATTACGGTTTATGGTTATGGAGATATGGTTTCGGGGAGACGGTAACCTATTTTAATTTGGATTACTTAAAAAAACTATGATTACCTGGTTGCCATCCTGCTGGTTTAGCTGTGCTTGTTGGGCCACTAGGTTTGAAAGGCGGCGGAGACTTATAGGAAGCCGTCATATTCTTAGCAGGAGCAGCATTGTATGTGGTAGCTGGCGTGGGCTCCTGTACATCACTGCAAGTAACAAAACAAAGTACATATTTTATACCACAATATACAGTTCCCTGCAGTCACTACTGAAATGGTACTCTATGGTACGAGGATCCATTTCCTTAAATAATGTATTGGACCCTGATAGTGGTGGTGGGTTACCAGGTCATCTGGTTCACCACCAAGCTAATAATCTTTTCACATCTCTGTCACCATAATCATATAGTAAAAACTACCAAAAAATATCCCACACTGCAGTATTAGCTGTTCAAAAACTATATAACAAAACATAAAACAAGAATTTTAATTTCTTCTCTTACCCGTTTGCTTCATTGCTTCAATTGGATCCATTCACAAACGTCAGGTTGATTTATTTTACCCACTAATTTACACATTTTATAAAAATCCCGTTAAAAACCTTGGCCTTTTCTTTTGTCGAAATTAATACGAACATGGTGGACACTTGGTACAATTCAAAACAATTAAACTGTCTTAGAAAACCAGTTAAACAAAAAAAAGATATTTACCTTAAAAAAGGTGTCATGTAAACAAGACAAGACAAATGAATCCCCTCTTCCTTACAATTCTTCTCAACATTAAGAGTAAATAACAAATAAAAAGCACAGGGGATCCATGTAAACCAGTGGGGTGCTGACATGTGCTTTCTTTTCTTCCCCAGTGGGAAAGCAAAGGGACACAAATCCACATCTGCTCCATTCCCGATCTATCCCCCAAAGTACAGTTGTATTACATTAGAGGATTGCAGTTGTCATCAATACACATAAAGCTTCATAGCCCAAGCACATTAAAAGGAGAATCTGATGATCTTGACTTCAACTGCAAATTGCAAATACAAATACAAATATTTCGCGCAAAAAATACTTAAAATTAAAAAAAAAAACAACAACTTGCAAATCAATATTTTCCTATATTAACATTAAAATGATGGACAACATACCAGAGGTAGTTCATAAAATGTCTTTAAAAGTCCATACATTTGTATACATTCACCTCACAAGACCCCAGTAAGCACCTGCCAACTGCATACTGAAGTAGAGTTATCCGACACTGAAGATCACTCTCCTTCCAATACCATTGGGAAGCAGCTGATCCTCCTTTCAATACTCTTGGAAAACAGCTGGTCCCGGCTTTGCACGCAAAACACTCAACATTATTGTATGGGCGAGTTAGGGTATTCACACAGCCACCATAATTGCATTTGTCATGGTGGCTGGACCAGTGGCCATATGTGGCCTCACTTGAGAAATGTTGGTAAGAACCAATATTCTATCAGAGATCAATAAAGCCAACTGCTTGCTGGTGGCTACCTCCTGGCAATATCACATGACCCCGCAGTAGTGGGGTGGCTGGTTATACCTTGTGCAGTGAAATGTGCGATGTTCTGAACTAGATAATTTATAAAGGAGCATATACATGTTTGTATAGATAAAGTTGGACAGCAGTATCCATTGAATTCTGCCTTCTACAAGCAAATGTAGGATATTTCAGTCCATGTTATTGTACAAAAGCGTCAGGTTGAGAGCTGGTATTTTATAGGTGAAGTTGCTAGCAAACTTGTATTCTATCCAGTTTAATATTTAGTTAAAGGCAATAAATAACCGTTTTTGTAGAAAAACACATTAACGCTAAGAGGATTGAAGCTACAAATTAACTATATATTATATACACTTGCTGTAATCCCGACTCTTAATGGTGTGCACATCTAAATCGTTCTTCAGCAATGGGGAGCCATTTAAATTCTGCAGTGGGGGTATCATTTCCATTTTTTAAAATAATTAGGACATATTCGCTGTATCCGATATATTTCTGGTTCTCACCTCTGAAGGTGGCGATTATTCAGAATACCTGTTGATTTCCTTGAAGGTTTTATATCTGGAAAAGGTGGCTTAGTAATAGGAGATATGAGAAGAGCATCCAGAAGAGTGCGATAGACAAAAGGATCGGAGAGTCTGAGCAGAGAAAGGAAAGGGAAACGCATAGAAAGATGTGAAAATAATTATAGTACAAAAAGAGAGAGGATGCTCTAGCTGATAGAAAGCAAACTATGCGTCCCCTCTTTTTATCACACCACAGAAATATTCCTTCATAGGAACGGTTGGACTTTCAGCCCAGGAAGAGACCTTAGCCATCTATCTAACATACTAACTTCTGAGTTTGTCCTGGTCCTAATAGGTAAGATGGATATAGCAATATTGCTCCAAAGGAAGATACAAACTTTTACATCAGAAAAAGAGGTCTCTCCACAAACCTTATGACTTTACATTTCTACATTTTTTCTGTGATGGTCCAATAGAAGGCACTTTTAGCCCGGTGGAAAATGAGTACAACAAGGCCACACACTACTCTCTTACCCCATTACAGCATGTGATCGTGTATATCGAGCTGGTGGGGGACCGAATCTGCCATACAGATGGCAATAAAGGTAAGGGACCCCCACCCTCAGGTAGTGGCCAATATGCCATTTGCTCAGTTTTCCAGATGGCTAGCCTAGGCCTGATAAAAGTCATCACTTTCAATGAAAAGATTAGGAGAAATCATATAGATTGAGCCGATATTCACTTAATTATTTTGTTTGTTTTGCATCGAAAGCTTTCTACATGTTTGCTCCACCAGTGCAAATAGACCTCTCTTTGAATTTTTGTATCTTATTAATTGCTCTGTGACACAGGAGACACTACAAACGCTTTATATTCACGATATACAATAAACCACATTGTGCTAGTATTCGTAAACAAGCCTCACTGACTAATATAGCTGAATACTGATAGATTTACTAATGGTCCCAGACTTTTTTTTTTTTCCAATGTACGTGATATTTAAATGACAGTATACCTTGCCTGGGCACCCACAACGGCGGCTACAGCTGCCACCGCACGATTTTTAGTATTGGAATTCCTCACATCAAGCACGGGAGGAGGGCAGGGTGCAGACTTGGGTAACTTTTCCAAGGGATTGTCGATCATTGCTTTTTTAGTGCAAATACTTACAGGGAAGAAAGAAAAAGAGGAGTGATAGAATAATTGTGAAAGTAAGTTGAGGACTAAGCAAGCTGTCAGAAAAAGCTGTCAGAAAAACGTTTATAGTCATTGAGCAGAGTTTGTGTCTATAAGGTGATTGTTTAAACAAGGTCGTAATCATTAACACCTTTAATGTTTAGTTGTACCTCAACCACTAAAGATTAGTAGTACATTAAAGAGGACAAATATGGAAATAGACACAAAGTGTCGAGCAAGATCTCTCAACAAAAGCTTCCCACGTTGTGAACAAATCTCTCAAAATAATTTAACAGAGCTATACCGTGTATATTATGCTGTTCCAAGAACATTCAAGCGTGAAGAGAGTTTACTTCAGGAATGTCCATGTATTTGTATAAGGAATGTCCATGTATTTATATAAGGAATACTCTGTAACCACAGAAAGTTGGCCATTTCTTGATAGTGCTGTACCTGAATCTGGGTCACTGTGTACTACGTCAAGAACTGGTACAAACTTCTTCACTGTCTGATGGTGGGTCATTTTTATACTGTTGGTCTTCACCTGGTAAAGCTTTATCTTTGGTTGGTCGTGGTAAAACAGTGTACCTGTATCTACAGAACATATTTGGGTTCTAACAATGGCTTTGTTACCTTGTTTGGGTCAAAGATGTCTGAGAATAGACAGCTGAGAACTGGGCAGTTGAAGTGTTTGCTGTAGAAATATCAGTATTTTCATGCCTAACCAGAAAGCAGAATGGCACAGATAAAAGCCAGATTAAGTAGCAAATCACAATGAAGTACAATTTTAGACCCTAATAGATTATTGGGTGTGGTGTTAGGGTATTTATGAAGCAGATTAAACACAAGCCAATCTGAAGTGAATATGGATTAAGAACATCAATTAAACCAATAAAATGTATTTATGTTATGTGGATGTATTGATATTTAAGTAAAAAATTATCTTTTTTAAACAACAAATTGACAAATCTATACCAATATGTGGAGGTAGGTAGTAGTAATTTGTTGTTGGACTTCCCTAAACATCCAAGAAGTGCTAATAGGTTAATTAGGAACATTGTTAGAGGGATAGTCTTCCAATTTTGATGCTTTTTGAAAGTAGGTGCAGAAGTGTTACAAAAATTGAGTGACTCCAGGTTAATAAATAAAGGTTAATAATCAAGCTAAGTGATGTTTGTCAGTGGCACAGAAAATAAATATGGGGCTTTATTTCCAAGAAGTACCTGACTGGGACATGAGAAGATGAACTACTGGTTGGAACCGGATGTACTGGAGACATCGCTAATGACACATGAGGTTCACATGTCTGAGTACCAACACTATTTCTTTGAGTTAGATGAGTCTTCATAACTACTCCATTGCTCACAAGTGCCCCTGAAGTACTATTTTCCAGTAGGGGATCTTCCAATATGGCAGCAGACCTTAATTTGCTAGACATCAACAAAAATGAACAAAAATAACTTTACCAATATGTCATTTACTATAATAAAATCTAATTATGTTCTTGAAAGAAATTATTAACACGTGTATGTATTAAGGTAAAGTCTATATACACAAGCGTATTTTTTTTACCCTGGATAAAACTTTTGTTTAGCTGAACTTCTAATTTTGCGAAATCCGTGGTACGATCATGCTAAGACCGTGGTAAGATCATTCAGGAACGCTGCAAAAAGACCCTACAACGTTCAAATGAACTCCGAAGACCACCTTAGTTTTCTACTAATAGTCAACGTCAAAAGGAAACAAAAAAGAAAGCCAGTGTAGAATATGCCACATGACATAGTTGGTGCCACTTTAGCACCACCGTACTAAAAAAATCCTTTATAATGTCTTAATAAAATAACTTTATCACACTCTGACTTTTGTGTATGTGAACACTTACAGCTTGATTTACTTGCAAAATACCTTTATTATATATATATATATATATATATATATATATATATATATATATATATAGAACTGTTAAAATATGGTCCATTTTGATCATGCTACTCCCTTTTAGCTCTGATAGATAGATAGATCATATGTTGTCCTCTTGATCCTTAGACCATGATACACTTGATAGTGTCCTATAATTACTCATGCTTTGATGAGTTGTATTGCATTTTTCAGTCAGTGCCAACAAATAAACGGCAATTATTTAGGTTTGAAAATAAAATCTAACCTTGTGTAAACCGATGCTGTTTTAGACATTGTAGCTACTTGAGTATTGACACTTAGGACCTGAACAGTGGCGGGTGGGAAAGGAGCACATTTTGGCAGGGATTCCAAAGGATTGTCAAATATAGCCTTTCTACAGAAGAAAACATAGAACAGCATGAGGTTTTTAGGAAAGTGCCATCGGCATTGTGTGCTTTCTTTTGGCACAGCCTCTTGGAAAACTGTTTACCTCCCAGGTGAAGTATTTGATGAAGCGGGTTCAGTAGATGCTTGGGCAGGGGCTGTCGTAATGGAAGACGGTAGACCAGTTTCTGGATTCTCTAACGGCATAGGCTCCGGCCTAAAGTTCAACCATTTTTTTTTTAATTCCAGTGTGGAATAAAGCAGGCACAAAAATACTGAAAAAATCACGGCAACACACAAACTAATGTAAATAGTGAGGAGGGTGCAAAATAATTCAACTGAATGGTATTAGGATATGTGCTGAATCTGAAATAACTGTGGCCAATGTAAAATAGGAATGGGACATAAAAAATACAAATAGCTGCTTTCCTGTTCTCATTAAGCCCAGAAGAAAATGTTATCTTGGAGACAAATGCAGCAATGACTACATCAATTAGAAAAGTTCTATTTTTTTGCAACCCGTTAAGAGAAATGGGTTATTCTATATAATTTATATGGTTGTAACAGGAACACTCATGAACAGCTGTGTTATATAAGGATGGAGCTTATTTATCAGCTGGAAATTAAGCTAAAACTAATCTACATTTTTACAGAAATGGCTCAAATTCTCACTTCTGCTCTGCACCGCTGGGTTTTTTTTTTTAGATTTTCTGTTATTATTGCTGTATCAGACTGTCTTGTGCCAGGAGACTTAGCAGTTTACAAAAATGGACACAGATAAATTATATTTTCTACAATCCAATGTTTTTGGATTTATCTTAATGCTTTTATTGGAAAATCAACTACTATGAAATAGCGATTAGTGGGGTCAAACACAATTCTAATGACTGCCGTTTGTCTTTCGTATGTGATGCCAACATGTTGGTATTTAGATAATTTCTCGTTCCTATCACAATTTGGGTATCTTATTACCAGGAACTGGACTAGCAACTACTTGACAAATATTTTATTGTCCGTTCAATAAATATCAAAGTGTGACAACTGCCTGGTGATGTTACACAATCACCCTCCTGCTACATATTTGGGCTATATTTTGCTACCAACTCCAGATCTTCTCTATTCTAGATTTGTAGAAAGTGCCGGGTGCAAGAGTGTGCATGTCCCACAATTTAAAATCACCTGTGTAATTAGTGCATTCTTCTCATTCGTGATACTATCGGTGTAAAGCACAATACAGAAGTGCATTAGTCTCGGGAACACAAAGCCCACCAGACCTTGGTGAAGAAACCGTTGCTGACAGAGTTGTGCTTGCAGGGAGAAGCTCATCAGTTTGTGTAGCTATTGAACACCTCCTTGTACTTGGTGGAGTACCTTGAACTTCAGCTTCGTCAGGGAAACCTGCAGGTGTGCTTGAATGACATTTTGAGAACTTGAGAGTATCCTTTTCTATCTGGCTGACTATAAAATTATGTATACAACAAGACTATAGACTAACCTCTTTTTTGTCTCAGAAGATATAACATTGTAAAATCACCATTACTATACCCCTGAGGGACCTGACCATTTTGCTGCGCCATGGAAATAGGTGGTGCTTTACAATTAGATCAATGAAATGGCTACCAGCTCAGATAAGATGTACATGGCGTCAATATCAGCGCGGTTTAAGAATTGTCTCATGTTGACTTGCATTTTTAGTGGCCGATATTCATACTAGGAAATATATGACCTACTAATTACTGCCTGCCTGTCATATATGATGTATAATTAGAATGATTAATGCCATGGCTTATTAGAATTGCAAAATGCCCATGTTAGACTCTGTGTCCTGCTGCTTGTTTTGTGTTTTTTCTATTCTGTGTATTAACCTGCATACTAAACTTATTCTCATGACACCAGTCTTGAAACTCCTGGGAAGTATACCAAATTAGACCCCTCACTTAATTCAATATCAGAGTGCATGTCCCTATGTGTCTTGCACAATAGGTATACATGACCCTATATGGCTTAAACAAATCAGTACTGTATACATGTCCCTATGTGGCTTGTAAAATGGGTATACTTGTCCCTATATAGCTTGTACAATGCGTACACATGGACCAGTATTTCTTGGACAGCAGGCATGGTTGGCCCTATACTACATGCACAATAGGTATGCATGTCCATATGTTGCTTGAACAACATGTATGTGTAACCATTTTTTACTCGTACGGTGTGTAATGTCCTTTTTTTCTGTCCCCAAAATGGCAACTCATTCCCATGAACCTTTGGGTGACACAATTCTGCAGGGTGCACCTAAAATGGGCACCAAAGGTAACAGCACATAATCATTAACTTGACATTTTAATTAGAAATAACCGCCTTGTATATTTTATACACAAAGAGTACAGCCTTTGCTCATTCCTTAACACTATCAGAAATAATTAAGTGTCTTAAAAAAAAAAACTTAAAACCACAAGAAAGTGGACATTTTTAGTAGAATCAGTTTAGGTGCCTAAAAAAAATAAAATGAAACGTGATCACTCATTTATTAACTTATAAAAATACCAGTTATAATATTAACGTATTTTAGCAGGGTTTCTTTTTAATCAGATTAAGATTGACACGTGTATATTGTTTCCAATCTTCAGGCATGTGCTTGTTAGTTTACCAAAAATTACCTGATGTCTCCATTCGAAACGTCGCTTTCCCTAAAGTATAAAAAAAAAAAATGCATAATTATATGCATTTTAATGGCGAATCCATTCCTAACGCCAAGGAATGTATATGTAGTCTCTCCAGGAGCCTGAGATAAGCCATCAATCAATGTGAAAAATATGAAAAATAATAATACATTTTTTTCTTGTTTTTACATAGTCAGTGACTAACATCTTATTGAGAAAGGAGGTGTTACCTATGACTTTTTAAGTCTATTTCATACCAAAAGAGAAGTTCCATTGAAAAACAAAAAGTTTCCTTTAGTGTTAAACACAGCGCTGTATATAGTAATGTAGTTTAGCAACGAATATAATCGGGTTTATTTCATTTTCTTCCAATAAGCTTCCTTTATCCACTTGAAGGCTGCTGTGATATTTTGGGTCACACCGAGCAGATTCTTTATGGTAAGTCCTGCTTACCTGATGAAATACCTTCCTCTATAGACTTTCACTTTAGAGAGCGTCAGCATGAGAAACACTCTGCAGAGCAAGGACTGGCTGGGGCGCAGTGTTATAACTTAATCAACCGAATGGGAATGTCAAATACCTCGGTTGAAAGTTCCTATTTGCTTTGTTCTGTTGAAAGCAATGCTACTGTAACTGCGGAATCCACATGTTATATATCCCAATAAAATCAATAGCAGTATGATATTTTTATATTGTTTATATAGTAAACCAACCGAGTTCGTTTGTGTTGCTAAACACCACAAGACAACCTTATAAAGTCACACATCGGAATTCATATTATTTGATTCCTGGAAAAAAAAAAAACATACTGGAGTGCCTTTAACATTAAAGGAAGATCGGCAGATTGTTTCTGAATTGATTTTATTAAATCATTATAGTTCTATGAAAGTACACATATAAAGAAAGCAAAATTGTAAAAGTGCAATAATCCTTTTTGTATACTTTGTGTTAAAACAAAGTCAAACAATAGCACCAATGTATGAGATGGAAAAAAATCCGCAAAAATATCTTTGCTAGCCCAAACTGTAAGTTAGGCAAATCAAATTCTTTGAAACATAGCAAACAATAAGTATCTAAAACTAAAAGGTGAAAGAGTAATCGACAACTTTTAAATAATGGAGAAAATATTTACAGATTTAACAAGCTGGAGCTTCGTACAGAATATTTAACATAAATACATTGAAGGTAAAGACTGGCCATAATTCACCAAAATGCATTTTGTGGTCTTTTTGTGGATCATATCTTTTAAAAGAATTGGGGGTGCTTAAAATTTTATCTTGTGGTGTGCATGTAAAACATGAAATACAACCCAAAAATGCTGACTATAGAATATAATTAATACACCTTGATTCATGTGTGACTAACACATCAGAGTCTCCAGTTTCAAACCAAAACAACCTTTCCAAATCAATGTCTGAATCCAATCATTCTTCACATGCTTCATATCCCATGAAAGAGAATTCACCCAGAGTCACCCACCAATTTATTACATGTTGTGCATGGGACCTCCACGTGCAATTTTCTAGACAACATACTGATAACCATCAGTGGTGATTCCATACCACCCAACATTTCAGGTGTCCAAATTGGGACATCTGTGTTACAGGTGTGGCAACAGGAGGAGAGGAGCACTGGGAGTGGACGTGGCCACCTTCCCACCTTACAAGAACAGCTGCATTGCAGGCCTCCATTTATTTTACAGCTCCCTGGGCCAGTAGTGGGAGATCACAGGATCTCCCCAGCTGCCCCATAATACTGACTGGCCTCAAAAGCAAGACAAAAGGGGGAGTACCGAGGATAGTGTCCAAAAATCATGACCAATGTCCCACCAATACCTAGACTTTTGGGAAGTATGCGATTCGATGGCCTAATAAAGGACCACACTACATAAAATGTTTATTTGAAAAGAAAAAAAAAATAAGAAAAAAGAAAACCGTGTACTGGTGCGTTTTGAGAGTGTTCAAAGTAATGAGTTTCCATTTCAATGACGGGATCCTTAAAAGTGATTCAGTATTATTTGTATACAGTGGCCTTGCCCCCAACAATAAGAACTGCCAGTCACTGACCCACTCAAACGGCTTATTCTGGTCGACATGAAATGTGTCCCCATGCAACAAAATGGCCACTTATGTCAATAAAGTAAAGTTATTTCCGAGTGCAATAGTGTTTTGTGAATTACATACCACATACCTTCTCACAGCAGTAAAGAGATATCAGAAAACTAACAAGCTAGTGTTTTCCTTGCAACAGAGCACTACAGTTGAAAAAAGCAAGATAAGAAGAACAGGACAAAAACGGAAGGAAAGACATAAAAAGGACTGACAAAAGAAGACATTCATTGCACATTAAGAACACGGGCAGAAACGCCATGGTGCCAGTCGCGCAGTTTTGTATACTTTGGGCTAATGATTTGAACTGGAACCTTTTCCCTACAAAAAGAGGAAGAAAACAGAGAGAGAAAGTAATGAAGAAAGGAGAAAAGGAGAGGAAAATGGCATTCAGTTGCCAATAATTAAAGATTTCCAGAGATGGTATTTTGTGTTGTGTTGTGTAGATAATAATCAACGTTATCATCAGGGTTTGAAAATGTTTTATGGTATAGGTTTTAATGGCTGGTTTAAACCGATAGATAATGCAAAAAAAAAAAAAGAGACAGTGTCTCCACTATACATAAACTGGGAGACGGAGCTAGTGATCATTATAACTGGAAATCTAATAAAGTATGGCATGTATGTGGTTGCTAAGTGGCTACTTCCCATACTACAAGAAGATATTATTGTGCTTGGGTCATGCATAACCTGCATCCATTACCATGCCTCCACACCGAAACAACATCATGCAATAATATTCACTCCATAATTGTTTTAAAGATGCTTTTAAAGCACAATCATTATTGCAAGTAACATAGACTTCTAGAATGGCATGCTGGGACGCTGAACAAAAGAAATAAACAACCAACCCACAAAATGAATAATATAGTAACACATATCCTGCAAAAGTAACACAGCATGGAAAGTAGCAATATTCGCTGCCACTGAACAGCATGCCAAATACAAATGTAGCTGTACATTCACTGAGAAATACTTGTAGAAATGCATGACACTAAAAATAAAATAATGTAAAAATCACCACAATCCAACGGGAAACCAATATGACTATCCAGTAAACGTGGTTTATGTGTTAAAACCAAAAATAATGACATTTATACTTACTTTGTCTTTTTCACATTTTCAGGCTCTGGTTCACTCACTGTAAATAAAAAAACAAACAAAAAACAATGAAATATATAATAATGTTTACCAATGCAGAAAATTCAGCTAAACCTTCCTAGAGTTTATCACTCAACAAAAGAGAAGTCAGACTGACATGAGAGGAAGAATTTTTACGCCGTATGTAGGACCAACCACTTGGAAGAAGGCCTAGAATGACGTTTTGTAATCTTTTCCTTTGACTACCCATTGAGTTATACACAGTAAAACTGAAATGGAAGTTCAACCAAAAAGTCTGTAATGATGTCCTTTTCAGGGCTACTATCACATAATTTTGGGTGTATTCTGGCCTATGCCGAATAGGGCAGCCACTGCTGTAGGGGTCAGTAAAAAAGGAAGATAGCTCTGTTACCACCATGGACAAAACGTGCTGAAGCAGCCTGTCACTCAGCAGTAAAGATGGCGGCACAGAGAGTTGGAGTGGCCTAACCCAGGGCAGCGTCAAAGGTAAATACGCCACTGGGTATACTTAGGGAGCACGCCTTCACCTGCCATGGCCCATAATGTTAATACCCCTAAGTGCCCATCATAACAACAAAAATACCATTCCTCCCTTCAACCAAGTCGTGTTTGTTAAAAAAAACTACAGGCCCCAAGTGCACATGTCACGAGTCCCTAACTTAAAACAATGCAGACTAGGCATGTGGGAGGAAGACCCCAGATGTGGCGATATGGGGCCCCTATACAGCTGTACTGGCTGTGCCAATTGGATCGCTGTCCCAGTAAGTTAAGTGACATTTGTCTTTTACAATGACATTACGAACAGTGTCGCCGGTTAAAGCTATTAAAGAAAATCAATAATCCCACAGAGAGAAATCATAAAATTCTCTTAGACAAATGTATGCCTCTTTTGCATAAACAATTAGGGCATCTAGGAAAAAAAAACAACGAAATGTAAAACTTTTTCCAAAGCAACTTGTATAAAATGTTTACATGTTTTAACTTGATTTGATTGTGGTGTATAGGTTGCCTGTCACACCACATTCCACCAAATGCAACAGACACAGACTCAACTTCGAATGAAAAAAAACCCGATTGTTAATGGAGTGGTCACTCACTGTGCTCTGTGCCAGTGATCTGGGCAAGAATCCGAAAGGAGCGTGACTGAGTGGTTCCGGTACGAGGGTGCCAGTCTTCAGTGTTATCCATCAGGCGTTTCTTGCTTGCATCGGTAAATGGGGAAGTGTGGTAAATATCCGTGTATGTATCCACAATGTGCTTTCGCGGAGGACTAGATAAAAATAAGACAAATGAAATTAATTGAGCTTACAATATTAAAAATCTTTTTTAAAAAAAACAATTCAAAAGAGCACAACCAAACAATGTATATTATACAGTATTAAGGATGTGTTTAAATAATTTTTATAGCTGACTGGCCATTTCTGGTCACTAGGTGGCAGTTGGACAGCACATTTTAAGACATCTGTATTATTTATTGACTTATAAAGCGCCATCCTATTCCACAGCGCTGTACAATACACGTACACTCAAAACGATTTTGAGAACAGAGATTACCGTTTTGGTGGAATTTTCCTTTAGAGATTGAAGAGGAAGAAGCAGACGATGAGGATGAAGAAGAAAAGGAAAGAAGGAAAAGAGAAATCTAAGGCTAAAAATATATTTTGTGCACATTCAATACAATTGAACCACTATCAATATATAATAATGAGAACAAAATCCCTGCTGATTTTTACATTTACAGCAATTCCAGATTTTGAAGAATACAAAATTAAGAAGCAAACAAAAAATAACATACAAATAAGTATTAATAATTACGGTAATTAACAGTTTATGTAATTTTTAGGTTTAAAATAGCACTTTTAGTCAATATGCATTTAAAGAACTCGGCAAGCAGTTAATTAAAGAGAAGAGGTTATGGGACTTGGCCCATTACATAAAAGCAACAAAATAGAATATAACAATACAATATTACAATTGCAAAATTGTAAAGAAAAATAATAACAAAAACTCATGGAATTTTCTGTACTGTTGAGTGATGTAAAGTTTTAAGCTGACATAATACGAAATCAATTAGCCAGAAGCTATTTTAAGACCTTTGAAAATTTAAAAAAAAGAAAATACTATTTAAAAATTGTGGTTTCTTTCCCTATGACTGTCTCTCTCCCTCAGCTGATCAGGCATACATATGTGCTGGGAGCCTTGGGGTATTTCACTGTTAAAATGAGCTGAGAATTCGAAGGCTGATGCTAGTGGAACAGGAAAATAGTTACTGACATTTGCTAAATTTAGAGGAAATGTTTGGATTAAAATTTCCTTGGATCAGCAACATTTTAAAGAGGAATGGTCACTTCTTTCACCATGTTATTTTAGATCGGTGGTCCTCATCTCTAGCCCTCAAGAGCCACAAACAGGCCAGGAATTTAGTGTATCCTTGATGGAAAACAAGTCAATGAGTGATTTTTTTTATTGAGATGCCTGTGGTCATGCTGGGATATTCAAAAACCTGGAGCCAGTTTGCAGCCCTCAAACACTGGAGTTGAACACCACCAGTTTACATACACATTCTGAGTTACTTCTGCTCTGCTTCTGCATGTTCATGAAGAACTGCCGGTACTGCTGGTGGTTGAGGCTAGTCTGGAGTCAAGCCAGACACATAGCTCAGCGTCTGAGATGGAGTGTGAGCCAGAGTCAAGAATCAAGACTGAACTTCATTCCCTTTCCAGTAGTAAGTCACTGCATGGACCTCTGTCTGTCAAAAGGGACTTGGCTCACTCCCATTGTGGCCTTGCTCTTGCTCTCAGCGTGCTCCAAAAGGGGTATAAGACAGATGTATACTGCTTTACTAATGCTGAAATTGCTTTATGTTGAGCACAGCAGGGCACCAAGGTACCCACGAGCTCCACATGATGAAGGTAAAGCCAGTGGTAGTACTATGCAGAGAATTACCAGCAGCTCCAATACAGCTTGTGTGGTGCTCATCTATGGTCACTAGGAGGCAGTAGTGCCAATAGCAAATCTTCATGACTATATTTGTTGAGGACCTCTTATAATGCAAAACTATAAGGATTGTTTGGCTATTAATTGCATCACTGCATTAATATGACTTAGAATACCAATAATATTAGTACTATTATTAATATTTGTTAATGTATTTAATCTCGATGGTACCCTTAACCTTAAATTTAACTGAGTTTGAGGGGCGCGTGCAAGTTCTACACTGCAGCGTGCTTCTCAGTCCTCTGGAACACAAGGGTTAAAAGGATTCCACTTATCCTATGTGCAATTTGAATACCCCAAATCCAATAGAACATTAACACTGCCGCAGACATGCAACTTCCACTTGCAGACAAGTCAATATAAGTTATGATAATAAATCAGATACTAACATTACCACTGTAGTTACCTGTACAGGGAACGGGGAGGGGGATACAAAAACAAAACACACAGTATGGAACGTTAAGAAATACAATAAGAAACACATAGAAATAATGTAATGAATGTGTCTAAATGGTACTCGAGCTATGACTTATTGCTATAAAACGCATTTATAAATAGGCTGCCATCAAAAATGTATAATTTCTTGGGATGACAGCAGGATTTTTTCTTTACCTTTTAAGGAAATACGTGGAAGCTACAGGCCCAGCTCAGAAAATAAACTATTTGAGAAAAAAAGTTTTTTTTTTCCCTTGGGTTAGTTTAACTAAGTTTTAATAAAAACAGAAAGGAATTTCCTTGAGGTGAGGGGAGGTGTCAGAGTAATTTCCATTGAGAGCAGAAAGATATTTTAAAGTGTATTTCATGTGTGTTATATGCCAGAGGTCTCCCCGAGCCAGGAAAATAAGATTACAATTGGCTTTTTGGAGACTGCTGTCCAACCGGGCTTGTGGGCCCAGAACGTCTGAGGTATGAGCTGCATGCCTTTGCCGTCTCACTTTCAGACTTGGCCTCCTCCTGCTTTCATTGACGTGCCATGTCGAGGATTGGGAGAAATGCACTGAAACACTTACTCCAAACAGGTTTTACAGGTGGCATGGTTCAAAAATACAACCACTTGCGATTTGACGGATCATTTCTGGTCGAGAAGAAATTGGATAACCGGGAATGTTTGTGGGATTGTGACAACTGCTTGCGATTAACCCATGGCAGGCACAAATTTACATTTACCAGCCATTCTTTTTTAAAAAAAATGTGTATTTCACCTGATCCAAGCACTGACAGCAACAATAAAATATATGTTTGTATAGTTATCTTTCAAATAAAACGTTTTGAGGGTGGCTCTCTTTACCGAATGTATCGCTTTGTATTTGTCTACAGTGTGAGTAAAGGTAATACAATCCGATAGCATTTTTTTATAAAATACAGTAAAACAAGCTCCATTTATGTCTGAAGTGCCCAATTTGTTTGTATTTTACTTAACTAAGTACCTAAACTGCTTTTCTGAACTGATTGAAGTTCTTATGCCAAACCCCTCACAAGATGGAGTGTTTGAAAAGAATAATTGCGGTGTTTAACAACCTATAGCATTCCATTTCTAGGTCTGTAATCGTGTGTTTTTCGACAAAAGTGTCAACTAATAATGCGATTCTTGCTACTGGAGATTCTTGCCAATTGTTTTAACGTAGGGAATGTCAGATATTTTAGCTTCTTCTGGTTATCCAGCACTGCTAGATCTGGCTTCTGAAAATAAAGAGCTTGGTAAAATATAGGACTATAATGTCAATTAAAAAAACAAACAAACATTAAAGCTACTGTGTGGTATAGAAATCACTCTGAAGAACCCCTCAGTTCTTGTGATTGTTTTAATTCAATAATGGCCAATGGGTCATCTGTATGAAGTGACGCATAGTTGTGTGTTGAAGCTATAGACAAAGCTTGGGTACCATTTAAATTTATACATGATATACTTCAATTGTTTATGTTATTATTCAATATTTCAGTAAAATAATGCGGAAGAAAAATATAAAGGCAAACATGCTAAGCAATCAAAAAGCACCCTGAAGCCACCTACCCATTCTGCTGTTTGTCTGCCTGGATTTCGGTTTGTCCTCTTCTTTGTACACCAACCCCATCTTGGGCATTTTCGTTAGCGTACACACTGCCAGGCTGCCGCGGAACATTAACCGTAGGTTTAGTAGAAGCACTCAAAGCTGGCGACTGCCCTTCAGCGTTGGCTTTGTAATTGGCATGCAGTCCGTGCGAGGTGTGGGGAGGGGGGCTGACGGCAGCCAGCAAGGATAAGGCAGACGGCTGTGGGGGAGCCTGAGTTTGGTTTGCAGTGGCTGGGGTGAAGGCAGAGGATGGCGATGGGATTGATGCAATCTTTGGAGATGCTGTGGATCCAAATGGCCTGGGTGCTTTATTATATGCGACAGAAGTGGTGACTTTGGGAGCAGCGGGTGTGGGTGACGCAACGGGCACAGGCTTAATTATTTCTTTAGAAGCCTCCTATGAATATGCAAAACAAAACACAAACACACCAACCGCATGCATGCAATTCAATTGTTATTTGAAAACTGGTTATCATTTTGCAGTGTTTTCTTATACCGCCAAGCCTGCCAATGTTACTTTAGACCTTAGTATTATTGAACTGAATTGGAATTTATTTTTTGTTAAAGGAAAACAGTGTTTATGTCTAAATTGGGTCATATTTAATGATCTTACCCAATTCTGAGTTCAAACACTTCAGTGAGTGTGTCTCTTATCAAGAGAATTTGTATCTTCAGTGGTGCCATAACTATTTTGTGCTTATATCAAAAACCAACATGGGCAGAATCCGAGTGCATTAAACTTTACGGCAACTGGGACCTTGGCCAGCGAGGGGAGCCAGAGGAGAAATGAGGTTTAACTCGCACTACGTCACTGTTATCCAATGCAGCGATTAATTAGAAAGAAACACATTATATATATATATATATATATATATATATATATATATATATATATATATATATATTGTATTACTTCCAGTGGCAGCGTATCGGCTCTAATTCAAAGCCTATTCTGCTCTTGTATTTGTAGGCAAGCTCTGTTGGTCTGAACTCTTCTAGATCATTGTTCAGAACGGGCATAACTTCTTCAAAACAAAATTTCCAAAGCATCATTAGCAGTTTGGTAGGATTAAGTTGGAAGAAACCAAACGAAATTGAAACAAAAAACATTTGCATTCTAGAATATGCTGGCATTTGAAATTCTATATATTGCTCTATTAATTTTCCATGAAAAAAAATGAATTAAGCATCTTTTACAGTGCTGCAGAAGGGGTTGATGCATACAGTACCCATAGATGTCTTATAAGACTAGAATAATAGTCATTATTGGTGCAAGGGGCGCTCAAACAGCCGTCCTTTCTAAAACGGTAAAACAAAATCTCTGCTTTTATTCATTTTACAAAAAAAAATGCTTTTAGTGGTTTGGGTTATGTCTGTAATAGTGGAACCAGTCAGGGAACAAAGTGTACTAGCCTACCTTGTAATTAATTTCAGAAGAAGAAAAATAACAGATATTTGAAATGCCAGCATATTTTTTATATTTTAGAACCATTTTAGTAACTGGCACAACCATAGTGTTGTTTGTTAAAGGGACTTACAGTTTGTGCTGGATTTGGATTGGTCTTCGGTGTGGCTGACACTCTACAAGAAAGAAAAATACTTTGCTCAGCAATCTAAAAACTTTAAAGGGTTTTTTTTGTTAAAAGCTCTTCGCCCTTTTTTGAAAAAAAACCAAAAACATAATATATATATAATACATATATATATATATATATAGTTATATATTATTGTATTGTGTTTTTTTAGCCCTAAATAATATACGATCATTTATATAAGCTTTTAGTTTCCTTTTGTTATCACTCTCTACATTCCCTTTAATCATGTATGATGACCATTACCCAACTTTCAATTTTTACTATTAAAAAAATATATTCCACTTTCTTCTAACGTAGCTCAAACACAGCAACATCTGGGGGCATTGGTCAGCTGGAGAATGAGTCTGCTATGCTTACCTTGGAGATTTCCGGCATAATGAAACCCCAAACAAAAGAACCCTTAACCTGGATTTTCCAACAATGTGTGTTTTTAAGACAGCACATCATGTAAGATGTAAGTAGTTGGGTTGCAGGTTAATTAGAGAAATCCTGAAAGTCTGGAATGCTTATACTTATATGTATTAAAAGACAACAAAACTAAATCGTTCCTAGGCTACCTAACCAGTTGGATATAACGCCAACACACAAGCTGTAAATATAACACATAGAGGATGGAAACACCCCTCGGGGGTCTGCTCCTTGTATAATAAACTGGTTCAGCTACAATTAGCGCAGATGCTTTATCTGTTTCATGATCAAACTATGTTTGTAATTGCTACCCTGACTTGTTTCATGCTTCCAAACCAGCTGTCCCTAATATATCACTAGCAAGCATCAATCACCAGTTGCACGTTTAGAAGGTAACAGGGAAATGCGTTAAAACTAGCAAAGCGTTCAAAAACAGTAACACAATATGTGAAAGAAATGCGAATTTGTGCCATTTTTGTAGTGTGATCTTCAATACGCAACAGGAGTCTAGCAATAGGAACTAGTAGAGTACCATGAGACTTCCAGGTCACCAACAGCTGGAGGCCTCTATCTTGTTGAACAATTGGTTACTATGGCAGAGCTACACAGAATCTTTCCGTTGGACAGAGCTGGGTTTATACGATTAGACAATAACATACTTTCCATATTCTAAAGGACACTTCATTTTTCAAGGATTGTGATAAGATACACGGCTAGACTTTTTGTGTGACTTCGTGACCTATTGAAAGCCGTATTGAAAAAAATATTTGTTTATTTTTGTAACCTTTAGGGCCTAAGAACACTTTTATACACTCAAACCCAGCCAACATAATGAGCTCCTAGAACCAAGGGACATCAGGGGAGAAAAGAGGAGCAGAGGGACTTGGCTCTTGATTACATAACACCACTTAAACCAAGCCAATGCTTATAAGGTTTACCCAGTGCCTCTCCATATCTACAGAGTATTTTTAAGTGTGCTATACATTACATACAGCAACACACATTAAATATATCAAGGTGTAATACTCTACAGGTGCTAGGAACATACACCAACTGGCCACTCCAGACACATTAATATTCCAGTATCACATGAAAACGTGCAGTAACTTGGCTTCCAGTTGTAATGGTATGTAAAATTAAACCTGACTGGGAATAATAAACTGTGTTGGGATCGTGTAAAAGCTCATTTATGGCTAATGTCTGGCTATGATATAGCACGCTGCAACCCCAAATGGGTCTTTAAACTGAAGTCCATTAATTCATTTCTATGTGGACTGAAATGAAAACCATTTGGAGCGAAGCGTTTAAGGTAGGGGCATTCGCTGTACAGATTTCTCTAGGCACAATAATAAAACTAGGTTCAATGCGTTAGATTTAAAAATGAATTGCAATGTCATATCCATGATAATGGCTCGAGAAATCCCAAAATCTGATTTATAGGTGGTCTTCGAGGTCTAAGCTATGTAAAGCTAGGTTACGGAACATTTTACAGCAAACTTAAGAATGGCCAGACACTCCATCAATCAAATGCGTTTTAGTGCAAAGCTGTGTGATCCCTTTAAATTTGCAAATAAATGGGGAATATCCCCTCCCCATGTGCTTTTTTTCTTCTTTCCCCACACCACCTGCCAGCTCCTTGGCTTGCAATAGACGTGTTTGGTCACTCACGCTATAGTCAGTTCCAGAGCCAGCTCGGCAAGGGGTCCATGGCTGGTCTTACAAGACCCATCATGTATACGCTTTCCTGCTACCGATTAGCCGCTTCAAACAGCCGAACGGTGGCACAAAAAATAGAACCACAGTGGGACTTTATGCTGCGTTATTTATTTAAAGGTTTAATTAATGCATATTAAAATACTTACAAAGTACTTCAATATGGCATGCTTATTGATGGTGCTAAATGGGACACTAGACTGCTGCTTTAAAGTCTGCTGCAAGTAATTTAATGAATTTACTGCATGAAAATAGGTGTAACCATTCTTTAGGTTTTGGAGGTAGATAGTGTGAGATTTGTATCGTTTCCCTCCTCCCTCTGGCTGCCTCTACTGAAACGGGGAAGTAAGAAGGAAGTCTACTTAAGTACACTTTCTACTCTTTTACTATTCCCACCCAGGAAGAGGCATTAAGCCAGAAGTCTCACTTTTTAACTTGAATAACTAATAAATGCCTGCACGTGCAGTAAAAGTGGGTTCCAATACATATTTTACATGAAAACAGTGCCCTTAACTTAGGACAGTATATTAAAAGTTTTAAATTTTAGATTTATGCAGAATTGTATGGACAATAGAAAAGCTTTCCCATTGAGGTCAATGGGAAGACCTGCGCAGGGTCCCGTTAAACCCTTCTGGAAACCTCACGCTCAAAATCACTGGGGCTGGTGATGAATTTACAATAGATGCACGAGATTTGTTTGGCCAACATATATCCTGCGAGCTATGGAGCCAAGTGGTGGGAAAACCGTGCAAACACATAGAGCGGATTCTAACAAATCTCTCCACGAATTTGCACTGGACAAAATGTCAAGTTAAAGACAACACTATCATGTGTATTAAAGTAAAGTAAATATTTGAATATCATACAAGCGATCACTGTAGCGGGGCGCAAAAAAAATCAAAAGTTAAAAAGGGTTTTTGGGAAACGATATTTTTTTGTGACACCTAATACATCTTAATATACCGAAATCATGCTATATCTTTGAGCACTTCCTTATTAGGTAAAATCATGCTGGTCAGAGCAAAAGTTCAGCCAAAAAATGCCTGTCATTTTTTTTTTAAAAGCACATATTTTGTTTTCAGTTTTCTATCTCCCAGTGCAGGCATTTCCCAGCGTTGCCTGAAATAACAGACAGCGGGAGTTTGTGCAGCAAAACATTTCTCTTGCTCAGAGTGGCAGTTTTATTTTCTGCCTAAATTACATTTTTTTCCAGGGGATTTTTTTGTCATTTAAAATGGCTTCATTTCTATTTCCAGAGTAAGAGAACTAGGACACCGATTAACAAAAGTTAAGAGGAGAAGCGGAAGCCATAGGATGTTCACTGCAGAAGCTGAATATCCCTTGGCATGATTAATATTGCTCGAATGTACGCAGAATCTACTCTAGCTGGAAAGAAAAAAGTAACAGGTTATAATACAATGTTAATACAACATTATATATATACTCCCTGCATGGCTTGGTTTAAATACGGTAATTCAGTATTATTCACTCTGGTCTGCAGGTGACGGTAACTTGGACATAACACCAGGCAGATGGGCATCAGTATCAAGAGTCATAATGTATAATCTGGCATGCTCAACAGAACCACTTTATGGAAATATACTTCTCATTAAATTCACATTATCTTCAATTTCACCTTAATATTGCAAAACAACATAAGACAATCACATCATTTAAACAATCACAGCCAGGTGGGTCACCATTGCCTTCAACAGTTGAGAGTCATCAAATCTGAGATATAACCGATGGGAGATTTCTATGTAATATATCACAAAGTGGTGTCCCTTCGTAGGGATTACACCAAGCAATTTTTTCTTGGGCTTTAGCTGTGAGTTGTTTATTTTTATAGTTAGTCTTAGGAAATGAAGGCAGGTCCCAAAGCTGTCTGAGATATTACGGGGTCTCAACTATCTGTGTCTAATATGTCCAAAGACACTGCCAAGTACGACTCATCTCAACAAGGCAAAAAACTAAACTTGTACCAATTACCAATTATATTTTTAGGGGAGCCACGGTAGTTATTTTGGTATTGCCAAATGTTAGTCCCACCCAAGCCTGGCACTACCATGTGATTCTAAATGAATCACTCATTTAAACATTGAATAGTGCTGTTTTTCATATTGCTTATATTTTTGAGATATAAGACCTATGCTGATACTTTTTCCCTTTATTAACTAATTTTTACAGAATTACAAATAATTAGTTTACATACTAGGTTACCCACCAAGACCAAATGTCTGCAATGTCCTTTGTTCTACAAAATCCCCGCTTCTGATTAGAGGAACTTCCATCAAAGGCTTTACGTCTAATCAAAGTAATCGCCTGTTAACAATAACAATTACACATGCTACAAGATTAAGAGTGATCCAATGTTCCCGTACTGTGAGGCACAAATCCCTGATATTAAAAGCTGGATTTTTTAACACTATACTAAAAAATAGCGTCTTCTATGCGCCTAAATGGAAACATTAAAACTATCAGAACTATTTTAACATTTTCCAACAATCTGCCAAATATGATCTTTATAAACGGAGTACATGGAGAACCTATATTTAAAATGTAACATCTGGAACAGATGGATATTTAAGTTTACAACATAACGTCGTTTTTTATCCTGAATGATTACAAACAATTTCCCAACCAGTGTTAAATGCCAAGAGTATGTATCTTGTTAACAAAGATTGTCTAGTTTATAGCCATGTGTTATCTCTAGTGCCAGAGGTATCTTTATCAGAAATTGCAGAGGCTAATAGAAGAAGAAAGATCAAAAACAGCTTTTGGTGCATTGTTGTCCAGGTTGATGATGCAGAGGGCCGTTTATCACTCAACAGCATTGGCGGGGGACCCAGGCACTATTTATGGGGGACTTTAAAGGAGACACAGGTCTTGTTTTCTAACCCCAATAACTAAACAATGCATGGCAGTTTGCTTGCAGTTAAATGCACTGGACTTCATGAAAAAGGGACTCCAACAAGTATTAAAAATACAGGTTTGGAGACTAGACTGTTACTTTAAGCGAAATGTTTTCATTTTTTTTCCCGTTCAATAAATCTCTAAACAAATATTCAACTGAAACCGACGTATGCTTTGTCAAATAAAGGACTGCCTTTTCGCTCTGTATTAGCACAGGGCTTGTGAAGACATTTAGCTTTTAGTTGGAGGTTGCTAGAGTTGGAGTATAACAAATGGTTAAACAGTGGGCCCCGTGCCGAGGATTGCCACAACAGTTTTGGCTGCACTGCAACAGATAGGTAACTACTTACTCTGACCCATTCTCTCAAATTAATTTATGTTATGTTCAATTAGTCACAGAAACCTGTGGGGAAAATTGGTTCTGCTGTAAGAGCCTATGTCTGGTACATTAGTCATTGTACTTATTATTATACTAGTATCTTTCAGTATAACAACAACGGATCTGGAACATCTAAAAATGCATATTGTCATGACATAAACCCCATATTACCGGTAATAAATTACACCTTCCAGTTTTCTACAGTCAGATAAACGTATTAACACAATGGAACTGGGAAACGTAGGCGATGGATCTACAGGATATCTTTGAGAATGACTGGTATTGGCAACCTGGAAGAGATCAGCTGCATGTTTGGTGGCTTCCATTTAATTATGAGCATGTCACAAAACAAAACACAAAATGTCCTTTGACCTCCTATCAAACTACAAAATTGCATAATTAATATCCATACTAAGTGGCATCATATTGATAGCTACACTGATATGAGATAAAACATGCCATGTGCAGAATTCCAACAAGACAAATTCATATATTATTTCATGTTTCAACTCTTTCAGCCATTCCTCCTTTCCAGTAAGAAAAGGAAAATCTAATACAGCTTAACCAGACTTCATCACCTTCCCTGCACATCTGATTTTTTTTTAATAGACGGTCCTTCAAGTAAAAGAGGCCTGGTCATTTGAATTTCAGACTTTTTAAAGACCACACTAAAAACAAGGCTCAATGCTGTCCAGAGATATCTTCCAGCAGATGTTTCAGAGCTGAAGTTCCATTAAAGCTTCTAAGCCACGGGTGTGTTATTCTGGGAACAGAAGATAAGTAAAAGCCAAGCTCACATTGTTCCTTTGCATGATTCACTAGCCGGCCACACAGATAGCTTAAAATAAATCTGCAATGACAATGTTGCCAAATGCCTGCTAACAAGTCCTTTAGATTCCATAGGGTGCTTGACCTTTGCAGTCTCTCGAAATTAGAAAGTGAGCAAAGGTTTATCAGGTTTTCCAAGATGAATTTGCTTCGCTTTGTAAACTTGTAATTGGAACTCACGTAATACTTTTAGGGATGAGGAAAATGAAAATGTCAAATTATAATAGGACGTAGATACGACTTGTGAAACATCTAGACATCTAGAATGTAGACAGAGGAGTTGGTTTCAGATGTCCTCAGTTATACATTTACAAATACTCTTCTGCAAAATAAAGAGTATAAAAAAAACCGCAAGAGAGGATTGAAAGGACATTTAGGTTTACGACTTTGCATTCTTTCAAAAGTTACTGGTCAGGAGGAGCCAAACAAAAGTCCTCAGGGAATTCTGTACGGCTCAATCCATTCACTGATACACAGCTCAATATTTAACTCGCAAAGTTTCAACTAATGTTTAATGTCAAGCTCCCTGCTCTAGACTCTGTACATACTGTACTAATCATCTATGTCATCTTAAGTGCAGGACATCATGCATATCAGGTTCCTAGATTTTCTTACCAGCTTGTGAAGTGCTGCAACGGGCAAAATCAGAAGGCTAAATAAAGAGCAGAACACATTGCTCAGATAGGGCACTACGCACTTCCTGTGTAATGAACCCAGCAAATAAATATCATGCCTTGGAAGTCACCTGTGTTTATGAGCATTCATTGCTTGCACCACTATGTGATATGTTGGGCCACCAATTAAAGAAACGTTAATATGGATTACATAGTGTAAGGTCCACATCAGACTTCTGAGTTAAGCTTCCATCCCACCACACAGGTGCCTCATTAATGGTGTCCAAATTGTAGGAGAGTCCCTGAGGCCTTAAAACGTAATGTAGTACAACCGATTCAGCTGCATTGTAAGCAATACAGCCGTGCTAGGACATGTTGACATAGTGGAGGGAGAAGAAGTGCATGGCCACAGAGTGTGATGGAATCCTCAATATTTATACTTTGCCGTATGTCTCTGATGGGTATGCTGATTCATATACTGTATGAATATAATCTGCTCTCTAATATATAATCAACCAATATCTGTATCTGTTGCCAATTTAACTCCAAATACCCTGCGGTGTCCTCCCTTTTCATTCAGGGCATATTAGCCTGACCAGCAGAGGGACTTGTAGTCGGGTAAAGTCCTGACTCCAGTTGTTAAGATAGAATCCATTACAAGCACAAGAACACAATGTGCTTTGTATTGTCCTGACCTTCACTCACTCATATATACGTGTATATTATGATGTACGGTTTATTGTCCTGGTAACGCACTGGATAAGAGAGTACTGTTTTAACCTTTCTACTCCACTTGACATGCACAAAACAATTTAATTATTCCCAATAAGGATCTCATCTTCCACAGAAAGAAGGGTTAGGAGCTTTTTAGCAAAAGTCTAAAGATTTTTAAAAAATTCCATTAATATGTATATAAATAAAAATATTATTCTTTGATCCAACAGTTTATGTAGCCTTTTTTACAATGTATAACAAAACTAGTTACAAGTTACAGGCCAATATATGTTAAAAAAGGTGCAAACTTCCAGATACAGCGAAAGCTTCCTCATGAACACTCATTATTATGGAAATGTTACTTAATCCAGATAGACTTCTGGTTAAGAATTATTAAAAAAATATGAATAACCTAGTTTAAGCTTTTAAGCAATACATTAGAGATGGTATATAAATAGGAGAACTGGTTACTTTTACATATATATACTGTATAGGCAACTATAAGCTTAATGTTAAAAAAAAAAAATATATATATATATATATATATATATATGCTTCATTCCAGTACCTTTCACTAGCAAATTTGGAATAAAATGGTTAGCTATTAACCTGGGTTTACTGAAAGCAAGAACAATTGTAGTCATTTGCCCAACAATGGATCCCTTGTTCGGATGATTAAATATACCAGTGATTGCTGCCAGATGCAGACAGTTAGAGAATGGTGGGTTACAGGTGTAAGCCTGTTCATCCATATGGCCCATATATATGGCAAACTTCATTTTGCCTATAGATAATTAAGCAACCCACTAAGCTAGACTTGTACAGAGTCTGTACAGCAGAAAAACTCTTATTAATATCTAATAAAATGGTAAAGTCTGCAAACACAAAGCAAACCCTAAAGTAACGGGTACAGGATGAAGGTCTTAGAGGAACCTCCCTGGTTGAGGTCTTGAGAATGGCTGTGCCGGGTACTGGAGAGTGCTTCTTTAATCAGTCCAAATAAACTTTCAGAAAAGGGAAGAATTTTCATTACTGCACACCGCTTCTCAGAAACGCTTTACTGCACATATATCACCCGTGCAGTTTGAAAAGTTCTTTAACTTCACATAATCCCTCAGCTATTTTAACACCTGTGTGTCAGATCGGCACCGTGGTTCATGTAGAGAACTATTTAGTAAAACATCCATTAAAATATTGAGCTGAATAAACATATCTGAAACTTGAAAGCCACAGACATAAATTACCTGCTGTTAAAATATCCCTTATTTGACACATACTTACAGGCATACATATAGAATAGGATTGGAACAATAGCAGCAAGCCGTGTTAACATATCAAAAGCAAATGCTTTGTTTTCATATTTTCAGACACTTTACTGATAGCTTGAAAGTTCATTTGTTCGGCTCTTTATATACAACTCTGGAAGTTATAAACTTCTATCTTATATAAATATCTGTTACTGTTTTGTAAGGATCAGTTTAAGAAATCAGTATTCACTGCTCAGTGTTTTCAGGTTCACTTCACTACCTTCTAATGCATATCATGTCAGCCAAGAGAATCGGGTTAGTGTGCGCGCATACTCAAGTACTGAATCCCGCCATGTAAAACTGTTGATTTTGGGCAGTCGGGGGGGAGGCATGTCACTACAACAAAGTCATCTATGTAGCTGAAGCAGAGCGTTATACTGAAGCAAACATTTGTATTTACATCCCAGTGGGAGTTTATTGGTGGCCATATCTGTCAAATCTCTAAGTTCACAACACGGTCAATGGGAAGCCATAAATAATAAACCTACTGCTTCCAAAATAAGTGAGCCATACTTCATTTTCTAAAAATGCATGCTGCTTGTGGTTTTCAGATGTGTAGTTGTGATATGTAAATTACACAAGCAAACCCAGGTCGGAAATAAATCAGTTATTATGTGGCATCAGCTTAACCAACATGTTGATGCAGGCGTCGACAAATTTGTTCTGGTTCTAGGAGTCAGGCAAAAAATGTAGGAACCAGGTTTTTTTTCCCACATTGATACTTACACACAGAAAATACTTCGCACACACTAACATATTCACACACAATAGCATACTTACACACACGCAAACAGTGAGATATTAACACACTTACACACACACCAACAACACAGTAGGATATTTAGCTGTGGCTGAGATTTGTTCTACTTGCTATCTCTAAACCACAGACACAGCTGACCTTATCTCCCCAAATTGAGATCTGGTTAATTTTTGTCAATCATTGCCCTGGTTAATTTTTGTCAATGCCAGAGGTCATGAGTTATTTTAGGACAAATATGTTCCACACAAATAAAGTATTCTTGTGAATGCAGTCTAACGCTGTTCAGTAACTAAATACAATGAAACTCAAAAAAGAGTAGCAAACTCTAGAAAATGTTTGAAAAAAGTAAAGAAAATGTTTTTGATGATAAACACTGCTAAAAACATAACATTAATATGGGCCTTACAAACGCTGGTGTGTTTTTATTTTTCACATGAAGGGGTTTATTCACTTAAAAGACTTGGTAGCAGAGTTTTACAGGAGAGTTGTTTCACAATTTTAAATGTCAATATGCAAAGAGTTCATAACGGATTTTCTGTAATGTCGTTTAACATAATTAACATTTTTTAATGTCTGATTTGTACAAAAGATGCAGTCTGGAAAGCCCCTCTGTTTTCTATTTCAATGGAATGTAGAGAAAGGAAACCAGGGATTATTTGAATTAAGCACAGTATTCGAAATTAGCCAAAGCCATTCAAATTATCAATATCTTGTAAGTAAAAACTGTGAGGTTGTGATAATCTCTATGCTACACAAATTATGGGGCAAAGTTCTAAATGATGAGTCACTAGTGCAATGCTCTTGGTGATTGTACCCGAAGAGTTCTTTAGGCATAACCTATATTTTGTTTAACAAAAATGCTTTCTAAGAATTATAGGACAGCAAAAAAACTATGTCAGGATAGGTATTTAACCACAGTAACCATGAAGATACAATCTGTTGAACTGTCCAAAAAAGACAAAAGAAAAGTTTTATAGATAAAAGTAAATCAATAAATCGGGTAATTGAATACGAGCCATATGCAGCAGCACCCTAGTCAACTAGGTTAAACGGGCAATAAATAAATTAAATATTATAAGAAAATGTATAGAATATATATATATATATATATATATATTTTTAACAAATGAATTCTCGCTCAAGTACAAGTAACAGAATCACAACCCACCTCCCCCACAGACTGCAATAATATGATACAAGATCACAATTTTTGGGTGTCAATCTGGGCCGATATCTCTTTTGTATCAGTTTGTTTCCCTAATTACCATAGTTTACATCCAATAAAAAAAAGCTCCTTTGTGACAAATTTTTCTAATTTATTCTCCTAATATTTTAAGCATATTCTCCCAGCCTAGGTCTTCAATAAATAAAATCCTAAATGTATGCTGCTGGAGTGCATCCTGTGCATCAGAAAATTAAGTCAATAAACGTATAATTCTGAAAAAAGTTGAGCTCTCCAGTAATTAGAGGGTTAAGAGTTCACTTAGAATATGAATACCCGTCAGCCTTACAGGAGGTAGAGCTCTCATTAAAGAGGGACCGTAAAATCATGAAAATTGTTTAAATTTGGCCAATTTCATGCTTTCCATTTGTTGTACATAGCGTTCTCAATACCAAAAAGCTTAACAAAATATGCTGATGCGTCCCAAAGCTTAAGAAAGTAATGGTTTGAAGCCAAAAAAAAAAAATAGTAAAACAAACCAACAATACCACACAGCAACAGTAACTTTTTCTATACTGTTTATATAGTGAGGTCAGCAAAAAAAAAAGAAAAAAAAGAAAAAGAATGAAACAAATTAACACCATTGTGCAACGCTATGAAATGTGACACATCCAGCCAAGAGTTTCACATTGTGGTTCGAAAGACTTTCATTAGACCAACTTTGTTACTGGCGATCGGCGGAATTCCATTTACTGTTCCAGGGGATTCGGCACAGCAGGTACACCGGCCGAAACTCGTACACAGACAAAACATGTATTGTGCGACCCGCGACCCAAGCTGTACAAATGGAGATCGCACACAATGAAAACCGAGAAGACATTTCTAGTAAGAAAAAGGCAGAACTGTAAAACGGGGACAAAAAACGGCATTGATAAGTGTTTGTTTAATCTGAGATTTGAAAATCAAATAAAAAAGGTCAAATTGTGATAGACAACCATGTCTTTTTTTGTTTAAAGATATAAACTTACACCTCTGTAAAATGCCTTATTACATTTATGGAGTCTGAAAGTTGTCTATAGAAAACAAAGTTTTGAAACAAATATGACTATTAATATTATTTCCCACTTCCTGTGTCGCCTTGGATACCTACGGTAGTAGAAATGAAAGGAATACGTTTTTTTTAACGCACGTTGGACATCTGTCTTTTTCCCCTAGTCTTTCTGCCTGCTTGCCCTGGAGCAGGAAGTGTGTTCATAGACACTTCCTGTGCGTGCGCTGTAGCATACTTGCGAGTCGAGAAGCAGCCAATCAAATGGCTGCTAGCTGAGCCGCGTTTTATTTTACCCCAACACCATACAATAACTTACCTTTGCAGGGTTAGGTTCAGGGACCCAGCGCAGGCCTTAATCTTGTTCTGTGCCTCCAAGTGAGTCATTCCATCTGTGCTTATACCATCGATACTTAAAACCACGTCCCCGATCCCAATGTTTGCCTTCGCTGCCTTTCCCCCATCGTTCAGCTACAAGACAAAAAAATAAAGTTTGTGTCAGGCAGGAAAAAAAAACAGGAATTTAAAATCAGATATACATTCTCCATAAAAACTATCACTTGTTTCGACGTATTTGCAAGTACAATATGTAATATCTAAGGACAACTAGAGAGTTGAAACTGCAGAATTCCAGCACATCCAGTATATATATATATATATATATATATATATATATATATATATATATATATATATATACACACACACATATATATATATATATATATATACATATACATACACACACACACACACACACCGCATATGTACACACATACTATATATAGTATGCACTGATTTTTTATTTGTACTATCTATACATCTAAGTATAGGTTACAGAACACACGCACACGTTAAACACTATTATGCATAGATTACCACGTGAACAGATTGCGTTCGAAGCAGAAATACTTTGCTCCCCTTGGCCTGTTCCTTCATTTGCTGTGTGTGTGTTGTCACATAATAAAAACCGCTCTGCTGCCCCGCGCAGCTCATTACCGTTAACCAAAACACAGGTGGCACAGCCATGGAAAACCGGCAGTGACAGGAACACAAACAGTTCGCTCTATGATCCCATACACTAGAACAAGCTTTTAGTGTGTTAAGAGGCTGAAGGGATACAGAAACCGGTCGATAAAACAAGAGTCCGCTACGCACACAGGTACATTTCAGCTCATCCATGGTCTGGTTAGACCAATTAAAGGCGCCAGGTCACCAGAAATCATAGACCATAGACTCATGGGCGTAGGAACCCCTAAAAATCTGGGGGGGATAGCATTTTACTGGTAGGGTATACCTGACCATTTCACCAACAGGGACTTTATGACATCACATTATAAATACAGAGACATTAATATGAAGTTGGCCCCCCTTTGCAGCTATAATGAGCTTCCACTCTTCTGGGAACGATTTCCACAAGATTTTGGAGAGTTTCTGTGGGGAATTTTTGCAACCATGCCTTTATGGACGTGGTTTTGTACACTGGGGCAGTCACGATGGAATAGAAAAGGACCTTCCCCAAAACTGTTCCCACAAAGTTAGAAGCATAGTGCTGTCCAAAAAGGTATATCACCTTCACCTCATAAAACGTTCTACTAGATGAATGGGAGAAAATTCCCACAGAAACAGAAAAATCTTACAACCACAGATGGACCGCACTGGACACGGCCACAGAGACTACTATGATGTATTGAAGGATCCATCTAAGACTCCTAACACGTCATGCACACAGGAACATATCCACACACTTAAACACTTGAATAACATACACACACACACAATAATACACCCCAAAACATTCCCACCCTAATATACCTAGACACATGCCCACTATAACACACTTGGAAACAGACTAACATACCCATAAAAACAGATGTGCACAATAACAGACCCACAAACATACGCTATCACACCCAGACACGCATTCAAACACATCCTTCACTTACTAACACGTGGCGCTTTGTATTAGTGATGCCCTAGACCAAGTGTCCAAATGCTACATACAGTGACACACACACTCATTTTAACCAGAAATAGGCCTGGATTTAACCCTAGGTGCCCCTGAGTTAAACATGTGTTACAGGGAATCATTCTCTTCCCTTTAAGTACGACATGCCTGCTCATACTCACACATATGCACTACCCTTATACACACCTGCCCAAGCATACATAAACTGCTCTCACACACACGCCTCCCCATAAATATACACAGCCCTTGCACATACTTACAGACGTATACACTATAAGACAAATACACTCCTTATATACACACATATACACTGCCCATACAGACGTACACATATACACTGCCCATACAGACGTACACATATACACTGCCCATACACACATACACTGCCCATACAGACGTACACATATACACTGCCCATACACACACACATATACACTGCCCATACAGACGTACACATATACACTGCCCATACAGACGTACACATATACACTGCCCATACAGACGTACACATATACACTGCCCATACACACACACATATACACTGCCCATACACACACACACATACACTGCCCATACACACGTACGCATATACACTGCCCATACACACGTACACATATACACTGCCCATACACACGTACACATATACACTGCCCATACACACACATATACACTGCCCATACACACGTACACATATACACTGCCCATACACACGTACACATATACACTGCCCATACACACACACATATACACTGCCCATACACACACACATATACACTGCCCATACACACACACACACACACATATACACTGCCCATACACACACATATATGCACATCAGACCCCCCCCTCCGTTTTGCACATCAGACCCCCCCCCTCCGTTTTGCACATCAGACCCCCCCTCCGTTTTGCACACCAGACCCCCCCCTCCGTTTTGCACATCAGACCCCCCCTCCGTTTTGCACATCAGACCCCCCCTCCGTTTTGCACATCAGACCCCCCCCTCCGTTTTGCACATCAGACCCCCCCTCCGTTTTGCACATCAGACCCCCCCCTCCGTTTTGCACATCAGACCCCCCCCCCTCCGTTTTGCACATCAGACCCCCCCTCCGTTTTGCACATCAGACCCCCCCCCTCCGTTTTGCACATCAGACCCCCCCCCCCTCCGTTTTGCACATCAGACCCCCCCTCCGTTTTGCACATCAGACCCCCCCCTCCGTTTTGCACATCAGACCCCCCCCTCCGTTTTGCACATCAGACCCCCCCCCTCCGTTTTGCACATCAGACCCCCCCCCTCCGTTTTGCACATCAGACCCCCCCCCTCCGTTTTGCACATCAGACCCCCCCCTCCGTTTTGCACATCAGACCCCCCCCTCCGTTTTGCACATCAGACCCCCCCCTCCGTTTTGCACATCAGACCCCCCCCCTCCGTTTTGCACATCAGACCCCCCCCCCTCCGTTTTGCACATCAGACCCCCCCCCTCCGTTTTGCACATCAGACCCCCCCCCCCTCCGTTTTGCACATCAGACCCCCCCCCTCCGTTTTGCACATCAGACCCCCCCCCTCCGTTTTGCACATCAGACCCCCCCCTCCGTTTTGCACATCAGACCCCCCCCTCCGTTTTGCACATCAGACCCCCCCCCCTCCGTTTTGCACATCAGACCCCCCCCCCTCCGTTTTGCACATCAGACCCCCCCCCCTCCGTTTTGCACATCTCTTACCTTTCTCTTCCTCCTTTCCCTCTGGTTTGCCGCTGAATCTCAATGCAGTGCGGCTGCGCACAGCTGTTTCTGCTGAGCGCCGGGGCTGGGATATAAACGTCATATCCCATCGCCCGGCGCTCAGACAGTGACAGAGAGCACACCGGTAAGTGTTGGACTGGTTAGGGAAATCCGTGATCTCCCCAACCAGTCCTGCACGCTGCAGCTGCTGATCGGGCAGCTGTGCACCGAGGGCACTCAACTCACACAGCCCTGGGGGGGATTTCTCTATTATCGGTCCCCCCCACATGATTTCCTGGGGGGGATCCATCCCCCCCGTCCCCCCTGGTTCCTACGCCCCTGCATAGACTGACTATATCTTAACTTGGCACATTTCAGTTCAGCATTTTTCGAAATTAATCTTAAAGGGACACTCTAGTAGTTTGTAAGTACTTTAACATGCAATATTTAAATTGGCTACAAAATAAACTCATAGGCGATGAAGTTCCAGCGATGCAGCGCAGTTCCACCTCCATGGTCCCATTACGGACGTCTCATTATACTATCCCCCAGATGCTTGCCGAGCCAGAGCTGACTGGCAGGGAGTACGCCACGTGGACACGGACAGCACGAAATGTGCGCCAAGCTCTTGTGATTACTTTTACAGAATGATATTTTACAAGGTTATATTGATGAGGTGCGGTATGGCTGCGTGTACGAGGATTTTATGTTGTATAGGAGTCAATGCAATTAGGATCTACAAAACACATTGAGAAATGTCATCAAGAATAAATAAGGTGTGCTATGTAGAGCATTCCATAATAAAATATGTTTTGCTTTCTTTTTCTCTGGATTTTACTGAATGGGTGTAATGTTAAGCAATGCATTCATGTGTCCAATACATGTTCTTATGCGTGTATATAAATGAAAAATTCAGGAATTTAATGCCTGTAAAATGGACACTGGAATGGTTTCATGAATCATTTTTTTTAAGAGATTACATTGCTTTTCAGAGAACCATATGGTGCTTTGGAATAGAAATAATATTTTTAAGTAAATAAAAAAAAAAAAAGGAAAATCTTCAATATTGGCCCACGGTATTTTTGAGAAAAAGTCTTTAGAGGATTTAGATATGCCTAGATGAAGTAAGTGGTAATAAATCAAGAAATTCCGGGGATACAAGCATGTGAAATGAATTTATGTAATCCGTTTTGAAAAATAAACTACACGATGGTCAAACAAATGAGAAAAGTGAATAATTATATAGGATGCCAAAAGGCCTCAGTATAAACTGGATTTAAAGGCACATTCTAGTATTACATACAACTAAATCAATGATTAATATATATAAAAATGCACTTTAAAATGTACCTTTAATGAAAAAAAAAAACACGGAAGCTGCAGCTCCAAAGCTGAAACGCACCATCGACTTCATGGTCGCAATTTTTTGCAAGGAGGACAAAACTTTAATTTAAAGAAGACACTTGGCTATTATATACATTTAAATGCCTATAATGGCTGGAATGTCACTTTAATGAAACACAGATGTCTGTTTTCTTCACTTGTTTATGTTTCAAAACATCTAGTCTCAAAAAAATATCAGAGTTGGTCATATAGGAAAAAAAAAAATGTTTAATATGGAACATCCACTCATTTCCGAACAATCACTGCCCTCTCTACTTGAGATGTGTTTCTAACTATTAAAAAGCATATGTAACAGTACATTCAATGCAATAGAAAAGGTTCCTTTGGTTTGAGATGCCTGAAGCAGACCTGTTGCCTGCACAGCTTTCAGCAGAACCAAATTTATTTATCAGAACTACCTATAGTGTGTGCTTTTCGTAGATGTATTTTTTAAGTAGAGGGTTGTTTTACCTCTGGGGAGCTGAGATATGTGGCCAAAGGGTGGCAAAAATAGTATAATAGTTTCTTGTTCTTAAATCTTCTCCTGCTTCCTCACCCTACCCTTACAAATAGAGCCAGAGCCCATGCACAGCCACCAAATAACAGTGACTTGAGAAATAACTAGGACAAAAATGCTCACTCAAGTTTAAGACGGCTATTCCAAACGTATAGGTACGCACGTACGCGTTTTTCTGATTATATGTAAGATTTAAATAAACAATTTACTTTAAGACGTACCCACCAGTGGACCCAATAGAAAGACAAGCACCTGTGGAATGGCAGAGCTCAGGAGAAGGGTTAAATAAACAGCGAGGAAGTTAGGGGAGATCGTAGTTGGATAGCGATAAGAGTTTGTTTAGTTTAGATAAACAGAACTTTAAACGTTATTAGTGTTTATTTGGGGTTTCTATGTGACCCACCCTTATAAAAAGTCACAGCTGTGATGAGAGTTTAGGGAATGTGATAGGTGACTTTGGGGATCCATGGCTCTGGCTCTAAGCTTCTTGGACAAGGTTTCAACAAACCTTAATATAAAAAGATTAAGAAGATTGATCCTCTTATTTAAGCTGCATATTTAATAACTTAAAATAAAAAAATATATAATATAAATAGTCAATATATCTTAACATAATATAGAGCTGCAGACCGGGGGGCTTCTCTTTTCCAGCTCCTTCTAGCAGAGGTCAGTGTCTATACTCTGACGAGGTGATACATAAAGCATTGTGTGGAAGTAACTAGGGGTGTAAAGAGCTAGAAGTTGGCTTGTAGCACCATCATTACATCAGTCAGGAACATGGAGTGTTGAGGTCTATCTTATACCAAAAGCTTTACTGCCTTTTAAACCAGGTGCCATTGATGTGAATGCCATACACCTTCCAGTGTGTGCTTTGGCAGCTGCCTCCGATCCCACATCCTTCAGCCCCTTGTAACTTCTACGGGGGGTTTCTCCTTACCAATGTGAGGCCTACACCCCCTCTTATTTTATATGCCGTTAGCTAACCGCTTGAAAATGTTGAAATATTTTTTTAATAACTAAAGAGTAACAATAAAGTAACCACAGAGTTTATGTAACTACTTAAAATGTTCTGGATATTTTATTTGTGTTTCACATGCACATTCAATTGTATTTATTTATTTATTTACACTGTAAGGCTAATGCTCTCATTACCCTTCTGGCTCTTAATGTGTTTTATTGTATTTAAAATACACTTCTGTTGGCTAAACCAGTACCAAGCCAGTAACCCATGCCCTTAATTTGCTGTATTAGAATAAAGGGAAAATGTAATAAAACTAATAACGCATGGATTCATCTCTTTACTTACGAAGCAGAAATAAAAAGGCAGAGAGTTCTGCTATTCCAAAACATGTTGCCACTAGACTTATGTTCTGTGTTACTCTTCCTATTAGTGGACCTTTATTTCGCACAGTACAGGGTAGATATACAAAATATATTCCTAATTCTAAATTGGCTATGCATTCTAAGCTAAAACTTGGAATCCAGAAAGCGCTATCCATATGGAGCTCAGAGTATAGCAGAGAAACTATTCACGTCTAGAGTTAAAAAAAAAAAAAAAGAAAATCCCATTCATGATGTATTTTAGGGGTTACTTTTGTCCTGGGGTTAGTCATCTTGAGTGGTGACACCAACTGCACAAATCCCTTTGGCATTAGAGGAACACAATTTGTTCCTTTACTACAGCCCTGGAGAACAGAGCCAACTAGCCGCTATACACTGTTTGGGACAAATATACATCTAATACAATATTTACCCTGAAAGATCACGAAAAGAAGAGATCAAAAACATTTATCAGACTCCAAGTGTCAAATAACAGACATATGCAATAATGTTTACTTGAGCGGTAACAGCATTAGGAGACCAGAGTTCCAGGGCTGTCTTGGTTTCCATGCTAGTGTTACCGTGACTGTAAATATTACTTTATGATGACTTGTGCTATGCGTCCCCGTCCTGTGGAGAGCGTGCATAGAATATTTGAAGCAATGTTATTACAGGGCAGTGACATATCACTCGCAGGCATCTACAGGATAACGCTTACAGTATGAACCAAAGGTCAATGGGATCTTTTGCTTAGGCAAACAAGTATGACCCATAGGAATAAAAAAAAAAAAAAATCTTTGGGACTTCACTTTCAAATATGATCTCTGAAGCATTTGTGTACTGTTATCTAGTGACATATACAGCTTAAGAACAACGGCGATCTTCTTAACTGCTGCCAGGCACCCTTGCCTTTCCAGTAAACAAGTGGAACCAGGGAGAGTTTCAGAATAAAATGCATGCGAGACTCACAGATCGCAAACTGGCCTGACACTTCAAGTGCTTTTGTTCAACTTATTACTTGTTTTAACGTAATGTGGAAATTTGATGCATTTTGGCTATAAAATAACACGATCTGTCACTTTTCCTTGTCCATTCAGTACAATAAATTAACCTATAATTTTATAATACGCCTGAAGAGACCTAAGTACCGTACTCTCTCTTGCAATTTTATGTCATTAAAGTTGTTATTTAAGCAATATGCATGCTATATTGACACATGGCAACTTCCAAAATAGTAACTATTACCATTATATGTATAAAATATATTTTCTTCCAAAAAAAAAAGCTATCTCTGCACTATATTGCAAACAATGTGCTTCTGGCATCTATAACACTACAAGAATTTAGAGTTAATCAGTTCACTGATACTATATCAGCTTTCATTTCGTAAGAATTCAAACCAGAGTTATTCAGTGCAAAGTGATTTTAGGTGTAGAACGGATGTGGCGTTTATAAAAGTTGGTAATATGTTTGTCACGGTCAGGACTACTTGCCAAGCCGTGACTGTGTGGAGGGCGTGGGCATGAAGGGGTTAATAGCACCAGGCCTCTGGATTTACTAACTAGACCCCTTAACAGGGCATAAGTTACACCAAATTAACCCCCAAATCCTGCCTGTATCCCCCCAGGTAGTCTGCCACCACTCACGATTTTGATACCGGATTCGTGAGAAATCCGAATTAGAACCTTTATCTCTATATATATATCAACCCACCCCGGGCAAACAACATATATATATATCCTGTAGAACTCAATAACAATATGGTAACGTGTTATCCTCTCTTAGGGTTCGTGGATATCGATACTAGAGCCCAAAGACAGACTTGGATTATGAATATTTTAATAACAAAAAGACAGAGATTACACAGTGCCAGAATTACAAAAAACAAGACATACAAAAGAAAAATAAAACAGCAAACAGTTCTTAAAAACAATGGGACTTAAACACAGGACCCTCACTCACGAGTTTCTCCAATAAGTAGGGCTGTGGGAACTCCTTAAGTCCAGACGGTTCTTACGATGTTGTTCCGATCAGAGTATATCATGGAGTTCTGCTTTTCGGTCGCTGCATTGTCCCTAAATCACACTTTGTTTCAAGAAAACCCCCCTCTGACCACATGACCGATTATATGACACCATCCCCAAGAATCGGGTCCCATCTTTGATGTGCCAATAAGTTATGGTGGGGTAAAGGTGATGGAAACCCCTCCACTTAAGATAGGAATGGAATTCCTATAACTAAGGATCCTTATCTGTTAGGCCATGAATCACCACAGGGGTCCTTTGGGAAGATGACACCTCTAGCCAGAACAGATACAGAGGGCATTCACAAAGAAACCCATTAAAATCAACCTCAGATTAACTCATTGAATGCTTAAACAAAGAAACTAACCACCTCTGCTGGGTTACCCTTCCATGCATCCACTACATTATATGAGTTAATCATGACACCTCCCCCTTTAAGATGGTGGACAGAGGAGGTCAGCACACGCTGATCTGCTATGTCTGCCTAAATTCTAGTCTCCCCCTGACAAGACAAACTGTCAGCATTCTCATAGAAGCTGACTTGTCACACCAGCCAGTAAAACTATACTGCTGTAGCACCGGACTCCATCTGAGCAACTTGCTAAACTTCCCATCTAATCTATCCACCTGAAGAAAAGGGTTATGATAGATTTTAACAGTGAAGTCACAACCATACAAGCATTCTTTGCCAACCCTTGAATAATCCTCTTCCTTTGGCGATAAGTTACTCAGATGTTTTAAGGCCCCATCCGTTTGTTTTTCTGCCCTGCTTAGGATTGCTAAACGCTGCCCATTCCCAAGCAAGACAGCAAACGGGAGTCCGTTGTCCTGGGCATCCGGTGTGGATCCCAGGCTCTTGGCTTCACCTACACCCCCAGGGCTAAGGGTTTCTCGCTGACTGGTCAATGTAGCTGTCTTTTCCTCAACCCGTACTATATTATCCTCTGTAGCTGTTGCCCCAGCATCTTGCTGGTATGCCACTACAGCTACAGGGGAAATATTCTGCCCCTCACACTGCCCACTCAGTGAACAAACAAAAGGGATATCAAGGTGTGAATCTTCCTCCCCCTCCTCCTTATCTCCAGACTTTACAGCTGTAGGAGTCTTAGGCACAGTGGAGAAACTACCCCTTTCCTGCTTCTTAACCCCCAGCACTTTAAGGGTTAAAGTAAGCATTTCCTCTGGAGCATTAAAACTGAGTTTTGGCTGTTGACACACAGACACATCAACTTCCATATATCCCTTGTTTTCCCTTTGAGAAAAGTCAGAAACATTAATATCCTCAGACACCCCAACATCATGCATACTTTCTCCTGTACCCAGATCTAAGTACTCAGGTGCTGTAGACACGGTTGGGCCCACATCCCCAGTCCCCTTTAGTTTTCCAGGGATAATACCTTCAGGGCATACAACTTCTGAAGACACGTTGACAGAAGTATCCCCAGCATGCCCAAATCCCTTGGCTACCTGATCACCCATAGTAACACTATGCTTTTCCGTATCAGGGGGCATTGAACCAGAAGAGCCACTACAGACTCCCTGTTCCTGAACCTCTGCCCCTCCAAAGGTCAAACCACACTTTTCCCCTAGAGCTTGCTCTCTAGGTGTGGTCCCTTGGTGCACATCCCCCTCCATCTCTTCAGGAGACAGGATCCTGGGGGCTGGTTCAGACAGGCATACCTCTACCTTCTGGGCTCCCTCCCAGCTACCCACTACTCCCAAAGTTTCAGACAGTACCTTAGGTTGGACAGGGCTCTCTACCAGCCCTCCAGGTTTGCAGGTTTCCTCAACTGGGGCATACTGGCAAACAAGTCGACCCAGATCCTTGCCCAGCAAAACATTAACAGGAATATCCTCGGATATCCCCACCTCCCGCAAACCCTTGCCCACACCCCAATCAAGGTACACACGTGCCACTGGCACTGCAGGGCGCACCCCGCCAATTCCATGGATGGACATGGTCTTCCCAGGGATATGATCCTCCAATTTTACCATCTCAGGCCGCACCAGAGTGCAAGCAGCCCCCGTATCCCTGAGTCCCATAGTCACAAGGTCACCTACAGTCACTCTTTGTAGGTTCTCATCTTCATTCCCCTGAACCCTGGAAACAAACAAGACAGCTGGGTGTTCCTCAACTGCTACACACTGCAAGTTGTCTCCTTGTGCCTCCTTTGGTCTATCCACAAATAAAACAGGTGCAGCTCCCCCAGCTGTACCTCCATCTCCATTTGTCGGTGGAGATGGCCTCTTAATAGGGCAGGTGGCACTCAAGTGCCCAATCTGGTTACACCGATAACACCGGCGGGTATCCCCCTGGCCCGATGTGGCCCCTGCTCTGTTGGCTAGAAAAAGTGTTGGTGATAATCTCCCGGCTGGCTTAGGAGTTGGTGGCTGGTAGGCTGCTCTTTTCCAAGTAGATGGTCCTTGTGATGCTTGTACCCGCTTGGTTGTTGGAGTACGGTTGTTGGCATAATCGTTAGCAAGATCTGCCGCCTCTGCCGTGGTCTTAGGTTTTCTGTCCAGAATCCACTCTCGGGCCTCCGGACTTCGTGTGCTCAGGAACTGCTCCAAAATCATCAGATCCTCCAGGGCCTCATATGTAGTAACTTGTAGGCCTCCAGTCCATTGCCGGAAAACAGTCCGAAGCTGTCCCGCATACTCGGTACAACTGTCCGATGTAGCTTGCTGCATCTCTCGAAACTTTTTCCTGTAGAATTCAGGGGTGAGGTTAAAACTTTTTAACAAGGCAGATTTTATGGCCTCATAGTCCTGGTCAACTTCCATTGGTAAGGAAGCAAACACATCCAGGGCTTTCCCCTTCAGACGTGGGGTTAAATACTTTCCCCACTCTTCCTTGGGCAGCTGGTACTGCCGGCACACTTTCTCAAATCCTCTCAAAAACACATCCAAGTCAGTGTCCTTTTCCAGCATTGGAAAGTGTTCCAGGCGAGGTCGGTTAGCATATCCATCCCCGTTAACAATGCTTTGGGGAGACGGACTATATTGCTTTAACCGTAGAAGTTCCAGCTGATACCTCCGCTCAGCTTCTCGTTCAGCCCGCTCCGCAGCTCTCTCTCTTTCCGCAGCCTCCCTCTCTCTCTCTCTTTCCGCAGCCTCCCTCTCTCTCTCCTTGTACTGCAGAATCAGGTTGAACTTTAGCTGAGGATCCACGCTCCCCAGATCTTTTAGTAACACTTGTAACTCAGAGTCCATTACACTCAAGGCGTTAACTTTATCAGGAAAACATCCTTGATCCACAGGCTCTTCCAAAATCACATTTGCTCCAATGGCCTGCTCTGCACAGAGTTTATCATGTTCCAGGAGATCCAAAATCAGCTGCTCTTTGCTTTTGCCAAAAATTTGTATATTCCTTTCTTGACAAACCAGCTCCAGAGATTCTTTTGGCTGTCGTCGATATGCCTCCATAATGCAGTATGGTAGAGAAAACAAAAAAGGAGAGGAACGAACTGTTTTGCACTGTATGTCTGTAATTAGGCACTGAGTAATGTCTTTGGGAAATTACACAAAACCCATGTAATTTCTTCTAGTACTAAAATCACCAAACCGGGCAATACAAATAGCACTAAAAAAACTCTAGATATCCCACCTAGCTGCCGCCAAGTTTGTCACGGTCAGGACTACTTGCCAAGCCGTGACTGTGTGGAGGGCGTGGGCATGAAGGGGTTAATAGCACCAGGCCTCTGGATTTACTAACTAGACCCCTTAACAGGGCATAAGTTACACCAAATTAACCCCCAAATCCTGCCTGTATCCCCCCAGGTAGTCTGCCACCACTCACGATTTTGATACCGGATTCGTGAGAAATCCGAATTAGAACCTTTATCTCTATATATATATCAACCCACCCCGGGCAAACAACATATATATATATCCTGTAGAACTCAATAACAATATGGTAACGTGTTATCCTCTCTTAGGGTTCGTGGATATCGATACTAGAGCCCAAAGACAGACTTGGATTATGAATATTTTAATAACAAAAAGACAGAGATTACACAGTGCCAGAATTACAAAAAACAAGACATACAAAAGAAAAATAAAACAGCAAACAGTTCTTAAAAACAATGGGACTTAAACACAGGACCCTCACTCACGAGTTTCTCCAATAAGTAGGGCTGTGGGAACTCCTTAAGTCCAGACGGTTCTTACGATGTTGTTCCGATCAGAGTATATCATGGAGTTCTGCTTTTCGGTCGCTGCATTGTCCCTAAATCACACTTTGTTTCAAGAAAACCCCCCTCTGACCACATGACCGATTATATGACACCATCCCCAAGAATCGGGTCCCATCTTTGATGTGCCAATAAGTTATGGTGGGGTAAAGGTGATGGAAACCCCTCCACTTAAGATAGGAATGGAATTCCTATAACTAAGGATCCTTATCTGTTAGGCCATGAATCACCACAGGGGTCCTTTGGGAAGATGACACCTCTAGCCAGAACAGATACAGAGGGCATTCACAAAGAAACCCATTAAAATCAACCTCAGATTAACTCATTGAATGCTTAAACAAAGAAACTAACCACCTCTGCTGGGTTACCCTTCCATGCATCCACTACATTATATGAGTTAATCATGACACCTCCCCCTTTAAGATGGTGGACAGAGGAGGTCAGCACACGCTGATCTGCTATGTCTGCCTAAATTCTAGTCTCCCCCTGACAAGACAAACTGTCAGCATTCTCATAGAAGCTGACTTGTCACACCAGCCAGTAAAACTATACTGCTGTAGCACCGGACTCCATCTGAGCAACTTGCTAAACTTCCCATCTAATCTATCCACCTGAAGAAAAGGGTTATGATAGATTTTAACAGTGAAGTCACAACCATACAAGCATTCTTTGCCAACCCTTGAATAATCCTCTTCCTTTGGCGATAAGTTACTCAGATGTTTTAAGGCCCCATCCGTTTGTTTTTCTGCCCTGCTTAGGATTGCTAAACGCTGCCCATTCCCAAGCAAGACAGCAAACGGGAGTCCGTTGTCCTGGGCATCCGGTGTGGATCCCAGGCTCTTGGCTTCACCTACACCCCCAGGGCTAAGGGTTTCTCGCTGACTGGTCAATGTAGCTGTCTTTTCCTCAACCCGTACTATATTATCCTCTGTAGCTGTTGCCCCAGCATCTTGCTGGTATGCCACTACAGCTACAGGGGAAATATTCTGCCCCTCACACTGCCCACTCAGTGAACAAACAAAAGGGATATCAAGGTGTGAATCTTCCTCCCCCTCCTCCTTATCTCCAGACTTTACAGCTGTAGGAGTCTTAGGCACAGTGGAGAAACTACCCCTTTCCTGCTTCTTAACCCCCAGCACTTTAAGGGTTAAAGTAAGCATTTCCTCTGGAGCATTAAAACTGAGTTTTGGCTGTTGACACACAGACACATCAACTTCCATATATCCCTTGTTTTCCCTTTGAGAAAAGTCAGAAACATTAATATCCTCAGACACCCCAACATCATGCATACTTTCTCCTGTACCCAGATCTAAGTACTCAGGTGCTGTAGACACGGTTGGGCCCACATCCCCAGTCCCCTTTAGTTTTCCAGGGATAATACCTTCAGGGCATACAACTTCTGAAGACACGTTGACAGAAGTATCCCCAGCATGCCCAAATCCCTTGGCTACCTGATCACCCATAGTAACACTATGCTTTTCCGTATCAGGGGGCATTGAACCAGAAGAGCCACTACAGACTCCCTGTTCCTGAACCTCTGCCCCTCCAAAGGTCAAACCACACTTTTCCCCTAGAGCTTGCTCTCTAGGTGTGGTCCCTTGGTGCACATCCCCCTCCATCTCTTCAGGAGACAGGATCCTGGGGGCTGGTTCAGACAGGCATACCTCTACCTTCTGGGCTCCCTCCCAGCTACCCACTACTCCCAAAGTTTCAGACAGTACCTTAGGTTGGACAGGGCTCTCTACCAGCCCTCCAGGTTTGCAGGTTTCCTCAACTGGGGCATACTGGCAAACAAGTCGACCCAGATCCTTGCCCAGCAAAACATTAACAGGAATATCCTCGGATATCCCCACCTCCCGCAAACCCTTGCCCACACCCCAATCAAGGTACACACGTGCCACTGGCACTGCAGGGCGCACCCCGCCAATTCCATGGATGGACATGGTCTTCCCAGGGATATGATCCTCCAATTTTACCATCTCAGGCCGCACCAGAGTGCAAGCAGCCCCCGTATCCCTGAGTCCCATAGTCACAAGGTCACCTACAGTCACTCTTTGTAGGTTCTCATCTTCATTCCCCTGAACCCTGGAAACAAACAAGACAGCTGGGTGTTCCTCAACTGCTACACACTGCAAGTTGTCTCCTTGTGCCTCCTTTGGTCTATCCACAAATAAAACAGGTGCAGCTCCCCCAGCTGTACCTCCATCTCCATTTGTCGGTGGAGATGGCCTCTTAATAGGGCAGGTGGCACTCAAGTGCCCAATCTGGTTACACCGATAACACCGGCGGGTATCCCCCTGGCCCGATGTGGCCCCTGCTCTGTTGGCTAGAAAAAGTGTTGGTGATAATCTCCCGGCTGGCTTAGGAGTTGGTGGCTGGTAGGCTGCTCTTTTCCAAGTAGATGGTCCTTGTGATGCTTGTACCCGCTTGGTTGTTGGAGTACGGTTGTTGGCATAATCGTTAGCAAGATCTGCCGCCTCTGCCGTGGTCTTAGGTTTTCTGTCCAGAATCCACTCTCGGGCCTCCGGACTTCGTGTGCTCAGGAACTGCTCCAAAATCATCAGATCCTCCAGGGCCTCATATGTAGTAACTTGTAGGCCTCCAGTCCATTGCCGGAAAACAGTCCGAAGCTGTCCCGCATACTCGGTACAACTGTCCGATGTAGCTTGCTGCATCTCTCGAAACTTTTTCCTGTAGAATTCAGGGGTGAGGTTAAAACTTTTTAACAAGGCAGATTTTATGGCCTCATAGTCCTGGTCAACTTCCATTGGTAAGGAAGCAAACACATCCAGGGCTTTCCCCTTCAGACGTGGGGTTAAATACTTTCCCCACTCTTCCTTGGGCAGCTGGTACTGCCGGCACACTTTCTCAAATCCTCTCAAAAACACATCCAAGTCAGTGTCCTTTTCCAGCATTGGAAAGTGTTCCAGGCGAGGTCGGTTAGCATATCCATCCCCGTTAACAATGCTTTGGGGAGACGGACTATATTGCTTTAACCGTAGAAGTTCCAGCTGATACCTCCGCTCAGCTTCTCGTTCAGCCCGCTCCGCAGCTCTCTCTCTTTCCGCAGCCTCCCTCTCTCTCTCTCTTTCCGCAGCCTCCCTCTCTCTCTCCTTGTACTGCAGAATCAGGTTGAACTTTAGCTGAGGATCCACGCTCCCCAGATCTTTTAGTAACACTTGTAACTCAGAGTCCATTACACTCAAGGCGTTAACTTTATCAGGAAAACATCCTTGATCCACAGGCTCTTCCAAAATCACATTTGCTCCAATGGCCTGCTCTGCACAGAGTTTATCATGTTCCAGGAGATCCAAAATCAGCTGCTCTTTGCTTTTGCCAAAAATTTGTATATTCCTTTCTTGACAAACCAGCTCCAGAGATTCTTTTGGCTGTCGTCGATATGCCTCCATAATGCAGTATGGTAGAGAAAACAAAAAAGGAGAGGAACGAACTGTTTTGCACTGTATGTCTGTAATTAGGCACTGAGTAATGTCTTTGGGAAATTACACAAAACCCATGTAATTTCTTCTAGTACTAAAATCACCAAACCGGGCAATACAAATAGCACTAAAAAAACTCTAGATATCCCACCTAGCTGCCGCCAAGTTTGTCACGGTCAGGACTACTTGCCAAGCCGTGACTGTGTGGAGGGCGTGGGCATGAAGGGGTTAATAGCACCAGGCCTCTGGATTTACTAACTAGACCCCTTAACAGGGCATAAGTTACACCAAATTAACCCCCAAATCCTGCCTGTATCCCCCCAGGTAGTCTGCCACCACTCACGATTTTGATACCGGATTCGTGAGAAATCCGAATTAGAACCTTTATCTCTATATATATATCAACCCACCCCGGGCAAACAACATATATATATATCCTGTAGAACTCAATAACAATATGGTAACGTGTTATCCTCTCTTAGGGTTCGTGGATATCGATACTAGAGCCCAAAGACAGACTTGGATTATGAATATTTTAATAACAAAAAGACAGAGATTACACAGTGCCAGAATTACAAAAAACAAGACATACAAAAGAAAAATAAAACAGCAAACAGTTCTTAAAAACAATGGGACTTAAACACAGGACCCTCACTCACGAGTTTCTCCAATAAGTAGGGCTGTGGGAACTCCTTAAGTCCAGACGGTTCTTACGATGTTGTTCCGATCAGAGTATATCATGGAGTTCTGCTTTTCGGTCGCTGCATTGTCCCTAAATCACACTTTGTTTCAAGAAAACCCCCCTCTGACCACATGACCGATTATATGACACCATCCCCAAGAATCGGGTCCCATCTTTGATGTGCCAATAAGTTATGGTGGGGTAAAGGTGATGGAAACCCCTCCACTTAAGATAGGAATGGAATTCCTATAACTAAGGATCCTTATCTGTTAGGCCATGAATCACCACAGGGGTCCTTTGGGAAGATGACACCTCTAGCCAGAACAGATACAGAGGGCATTCACAAAGAAACCCATTAAAATCAACCTCAGATTAACTCATTGAATGCTTAAACAAAGAAACTAACCACCTCTGCTGGGTTACCCTTCCATGCATCCACTACATTATATGAGTTAATCATGACAATGTTCATCTACATATACATATATATAATGAATCTGTTTCGATTGCTGCCCTCAGGGCTGGGGAAAAGAGAACAGAACACCTATGACGGCCTTGGAATACATGTTGGATTCAAAGGCAACCTCCAACGTCTCTTCTCCTGAACTCTCAAAGTCAAAACCAAAAGTATTTCAGCCTACAGATGCAAGTTTATTATCTGTCTATTTTTATTTCTGATTTGTACGCTTAAAAAGGTAACAAAAAATCTTCTTCCACCGCACTAAAAATACACATGATCTTCCTCAATATCACGGTCGTGATCACTGAACCTTACAAACATTAGTGACGCTACATAAAATTACAAATAAAGTCAAAGCAGCTATAAAATCCAATTATAAAAGTTGCTATAAAACGAAAGTTTACTGGCATAGCTTAGCTTGATATATAAAATGTGTACAGACACAGTCTCCATGGCTCTGTGCGGAACACCGCCCCAGGCAGGTCACAACACTACAAAATATTCGAATACATAAGAAGACAATATTCCAGTAGCTGGAGTAATGACGGAAAGTCCTGTCAATGTGAGCTCCTAGCGACTGGTGCCCAGGTCAGGAAAACGAACAGTTTAATGTCTTAGACAGCCTCAAAGAAGAATGCATATTAAAATGCTTATGAGAAATATTATTTAAAAAAAGAAGAAGCTGTAGCTTCACAGCTGTAGCTGCCTGTCTCCTCTGTTGTCAGACGATTCTCGCAACTGACTGGCTGCTTGAAGTCAACGGGATAGCTTTTTGCACGTTCGCAGGAACTTATAATGAGATGCTCTCCCTGTTTCGCAAATAGCTGGAGGCAAAATCTATATGGTGGGATTCTGCATCATGTAAACCTCTCGGCTATTGTATACATTAAAGTGGATGGCTGGAGCGACCCATTAAGTTTCCAAGAGCTCCAGAAGTCTCGGTGAAACAGATGTCTAACACAGGAAGTAGATCGGAACAGGAATGCGCAATCAGAAACAAACTGTGGCTTGGGAATCTCCGTACACAGAGGAAAAGATAAGAAAATTGCAGTCATTAGCAATACCAGTGTAACAGAAATGCAGACAAGAGGATGTTCCGTTAAAACTAGACCAAACACAGACAGAAACATTTCTGCTACATTATCATGCAACTCACCGAGCAGCAGGGCACTGGGCAGGCCGATTGTCCAAACTATCTGTCCCTGGTAATGTAGGAGGGGTGTTGTCGCCTTCTTGGCCCTGCAATCCAAGGCCAAACTCATCTGAGCCAGAATATGGAGCTCCTTGGGAACTCTTGGATATAGCAACTGGTTATTGGGCAGCTTTTTCATCTACGGGAGAGCCTAGTAGCTCTGACGACTACTTGACTCCACTGGTACTGTGAAGTAGAGCCCTGTGCGGGACTGCGTTTTAAATCCCGCTCCCGCCTGCTGATTTTTTGACCAATCCCGCCCGCTCCCGCTGATTTTTTGCCCAATCCCGCCCGCTCCTGCTGATTTTTTGCCCAATCCCGCCCGCTCCCGTAATGTGGGTGTTCCACTGCCGCCACATTTGTGGCCAATCAAGCCCACCTCCTTACCTGCACTGCAGATTTCCCGCGAAGTCCTGCAAGGCTGCCCTCGAGTTCCCTCACAGCGTCTCTTCTCTTGCTCCGCCCAGGAACAAGCGGAGTCACAGGAAGTGACGTCACATCACGTGACTCAGTTTTGTTCCTGGGTGGAGCAAGACAGGAGACACTGTAAGGGAGCAGCGAGAAGGCAGCCTTGCGGGACTGCGCGGGATTACCGGGACCCGCAGGTACAGTGCCTGACCGGCCGCAACCCCAGCAAGACCGCCCTCAAGTTTTTTGGTGGGTCCCAATGCAGTCCTCTACTGTGAAGCTCAAACTTGGATCTGAGCAGTACTACAGAACTCTACTATTTGATTAAATTAATATTGAGGTTTTTAAGTACCTGGCTTGTTTGGTAATCTTTAATTTTTGCCTCTGCTATAGCATTTAACAACTTTCTGGTGCTCACAGCACACACCGAACAGGGTTGCTCAAAAACAAGAATTCTCTTGTATTCCTTCAATGGAGTAGCTTCATAGGCATACAGAGGCCCAATGTTTCCATATTTCAATGGCACGTTGTGTTCGCTAATCCAAGTTTAAAAGGCTAAATTGATCATTAGAAAACCCTTTTGCAATTGTGTTAGCACAGCTAGAAATGTCTGTGTTTTCCATAAAACAACTAAGTGACCCAAAACTTTTGAACTGCACTACACGTCAGAACCATAAAATAGTAAAGCCAAAAATCCTTAAAAAAAAAAAAAAAATTAATCACAGAAAACTCACGACAGGCATCTAGAAGTACAAAAATCCTTACAAATATGCTTCTATGGAATATGCCAAGGCATTTTTGAGGTCTTATGAGTGGTTAAAAAAAGAAACTTTTTACGTGCCAGATAAAACAAAAATATAAATGATCCGGACACTTGGATAAACGTTTTACTTTTTCCAGTCTATTTAATCCATGAGCATTTTATTTTTACAAGCAGTACATTTGCAATATTCATTTTTCACAGCATTCAATCAACATTGAACAAAGGAGTCATTACATATCATGGAATGAACTTACGGACAAAGTGACTAACTGAAGCAATTTTGGGGAGAGTAAGAAGATGTGCAGGATGGGAGAAAAAGTTGAAGAACCTACTTATTTCACAGATATGATCATACTAATTATGAGTTTTGGCTACCTGAATAGACGTAAAAGAGATTTCTATTATTTTATAGATTTAAAGGGTTTGGAAAGCTGTATTTGGTCCTAGACCTGGATGAGTATGCATTGGGTCATCTGGAAGGGAGTACTAATTGGAGAGGGGCTACTGCCATTCTCTGGTCCTTCTTCATGTCTAGAAGGATGCACACCAGGGCCCTGGATGGCGATATTAGTTAAACACGTGCTAAGTCCATGTTCATGTCGAGAAGAAAGCGAACAAGGGCCCCCCCCCCGAGGAGTTCATGATGGCCAAGTATTAATCACACATTTCGTAACCATCACGCCCCGTTCTTTTTCTACTGGTCATGTATGAAATATCAAACGCCCCTTTCTTTATGGAACTTTATTATACATTTTGTGCTTTTTTCTTTATGTAGAATGCTTTATGTTACAATGTAAATTAATTTTGCTTATGTACATGTATGAAAAAAAAAATCTGTGCTGTATGCTAGTAACAAACTGGGAAGCTGCATGTGCTCCCCCGCACCTCATATCATTCCAGGCTTTTTGCACATAGATCTGATAAATAATTGATCTGATAAATCATTTTTAATGTAAATGGGAGAGCTATGAAGCTAAAGTAGTTTATTTTTTTTCAAGCAGCAGAAGAGTCATAGTGAGAGTTGTCTGAGGCCCGGGTGACCACTGTTGCTCAACCCTGACCTACACTATAGAAATGAATTTCCTCTTATTTATATTCCAGGGGAAAATATCTACATATATACACACACACACACACACACGGTCATAGATCCATACCCGAGTGCATCTTCAAACCAGTGTAAAGGTAAAAGCACGAGGGACAATTTATTCTCACATTGTGGGTATCATAATTTCTATTAAGATACTCATGATGTGTTAATAGATATATCTTTGCTGTGCTCTTTTGCTTTTGTAAGATAGATAGATAGATAGATAGATAGATAGATAGACAGACATATAGATAGACAGCTATTGACGATATATACATACACATATTGCTGCTAGGCAACAAAAACATGTTTCTAAGATTTACATCTGGCATCTGCAACACCCTACCCCGAGGGTACATTACTCACGATAGAGTCACAGGCGCACAGACCTTTATTTGTAAAACGTACAAGATATCCTTCCTGGTGCTTTTCTTTAAACTATGTACATTGAACAAATGGAATGTGATTATATGGAATAGCAGTCAGGGTGGCTATGCCTGATTTCAATGGTATACATACTGTATATTTCAGGCCATAGAAGATAGAGCTCTAAGGCCTATACAAGATTTTATGTTGTGATAAAAAAACATGATGGGAAACTGGCTTTTATACTAAATTTTGTTTTATTTGTTTTATAAAATATATTATAATTTTGCTTGGTATATTACAATGTCATTCCTGCTTCCCAAGTGCCAGCTTTTAATAAAAGTTATATAGCGTATGTAAATATTATTCACTTTTAAATTAAAAACATAAATATATACACACACACACACACACACACATGCATACAAAGAGAGGTATTTATGGGAGTATATATTTTCTGACTTGCCAGAAGAGGTAACAGCAAGAGCCGAAATCCAGCCACAACCCATTGAAGCAATTTCCCTACTCTGGCACCTACGATATTTGGACACCTACGAGAAGTACCTCCAACGAGTAGGTTACCCCTCTATGTATCTTTACCCTTCTTTTCATATTATGTATAGGCCGTGTTTACTATATTTACAATTAGTAAAGATTGCCTTCTCCTCCGGCCAGATTCACTAAATATAGAAACATAGAATTTGAAAGCAGAAGAACCATTCTAGTCTGGCCATTTTTTCTGATGTAAGTCTCAGTTCTTCATCTTGTCCTAGATTCATGCCTATCTCTAGCATGTTTAAATTCCCTTACTATATTAGCCTCTATCATTGACCTCTGACCCTCTAGTTTTAGACTATGGCCTCTTGATCTACCGTTCTTCTTCCTTTGAAATAAACTTCCCTCTTTTTAAGTATATAGAAATATATATGTAGCTTAGGCGTTAGGTGTTTCCTTTTTGCTAAGTAACTTCTTAGCGATATACGGAGAAATAAACCAGGTAGTTTGATTAATCTGTTTGGCAGTCGCAAGCCAAGTCAGGCCAGGGCTTCTCACTACAGAAGCCCGCTACGGCAATCAACATTCTTTAAGTACTTTGCTTTATTTATTTATTGTTTTAGATTTTGTCTGGCTGAAAAGAAGCTTCAGACTTTGCGGCCATTCAAGTGTAACGGTTGCATATCTTACAAAACAAATTTAGGATTTGTCTAGAGGGTGTTGTTTTGAGAGACCTAGCAACTAGGAGTATAAATCTGATGTTCAAGAAAAGAACTGCCTACTCTTTATCTACATGAAACGTCACACAATGTAAAAATGTCAATTTAAATACTATGTCTTATTATATGACCTTTCAAAGCCATATTAAGCAGTTCCTTCTGCGACTACGGTTACTATGTGCGTCAGAATGATTCATAGCTGCCCTGAAGGGTGTGCTTTATGACTACTGATAACAAAGACCTCAGGCTAAAGATGTCTGACTTTTTATGTGCGTTGGCTGCCAGATGTTTTACTCCTTGCGGTGCAATAAATGATTCAAGGATGAGTTTTCCATGATTGCAATTTATTTCCACAAGCAGCCATAGCTTAAACTAGAGGGGGGCTTAGCGGCATAGATGTAACGTATGGTAGATACGCGTAACAATGTTTCAACCTTAGTGGTAGAGGTTTAATGGCAACTGGGGAATATAAACATGCATCACACCATCCTGAATATAAGACAAGACCAAGAACCAAATCAGGTTTGTGGTTTTTACAGCTACATTCTTTTGAGTCTGAGACTTAACAGGTTTTATCATTACATATAAACCTTTTTGTAGGTCACACAATTATGATCAACAACAAGAAGTCATAAAAATATCACTGTTCTCAATGACAGATGTTATAATGCTAGCTACCTGGCTTGCCTGCCTCAATTTTTCCACTAGGATATTAAAAAAGTTCCAACACAATGGACATATCTGGTATTTTTTCCACTAAAGTTGACCACAGACTGAAAAACAGTTCCTAATTCAGAGTCTTGTCGTTCTGTTTGCCTTGTGAGGTAAGATGAACACTCAATACATAATACATCCCTCTTTTTTTGGCCAATAATTTTGGTGTATCAAGCTGGTTTATAATAACTTAGAGAGGTGTATGTCTACCTTCTGATGGTGATGTCCTAAGGGGGCATTAATGCCACATTTAGTGGTTTTCATCTCTCCCAATAAGGGGTTCTCAGGCCAGTGCAGACATTTGTATTCTATAGAAAAATATCAATATAATCTGAAGAGACATAAGAAAACATAACTGTGTTGTATAACAAGTGTCTAGAAGTATCACTAGTTCAGCATCAATAAGATATGACATAATGTGCCTGCTTTTAACATGGTTGTGGAATGACTCAGGCTTCTTGTTCTACAGGAATATGCTTATGAACAATTTTTTTTTTTTTTAATCACCTCACATCTTACAAAGAATGACTTCATCGTAAAAGTAATTTCATACTGCAATCCATGGCCGTTATAGACCAACTACTTTTGCAGCTAACATCAGGGTGACTAACCTAAAACTGTCCAGCTTTTGAGTACAAAAGGAGGGATTTTCTCAGCCTGGATGAGAAATTGCTAATATGGACGTTGTCGTAAAACGGCACCAACTATGTTATCTTGCCCGGCATTCCGCAGCTCAGTTTAGGGCTAACACACAACATCACAAGTTTCTCAAACCCGAGGATCTGACAGCAGGGCCAGACTTGGTATAAAAACCAGCCCTGGAAATAATTGAATACCAGCCCCATATTTTACGGTGTCATTTTCAGGCACACTGCACGTCGGGTTCCGGCCTCAACACATCACTCCTAATATCATTCCTGGCCCATGACTTCATGTAATGCGTTGCGACCAGCTGAGAGAACACCTGTATAGTTCTAGTAATGTGAAAAGATATATTAAGTATGAAATTGTTTTGAAATGTATTTAAGATCAGTTACTGAACACAAGGTTCTCTAAAATAGAGAAAATATTTTGACAGTAGGTAATAAACAGCACAAATAAACCCATAGCTCGCCTCCATCTTCATGCCTCCTAACATTTATCACGATCACCATTCTTAACCAGCATTATTTCACTATCATCTCCATACCTTTCCCACCTGACCCCTCATTGATAACCATACAAACATATTTCTCCCCTCATCTCCCTGTCCTCGGAGTCTGGCAGTCTGTGGTACGGGACTGACCGGCAGACGTGCAGTGAGAGATCTGTGCTTCAATTGGCATAAATCTCTTCTTGCAGCTGCATTAGCCGCCACTGCCACACTTACAATTGGATTGCCAGCCTTGAGACTGGCCCCAGAGGAGCCGGCCTACCGGTAACTTTCACGGCATCCCGGTAGGCCGCTCTGGCACTGACCGACAGCATTTCTCAATGCTCCTCAATGAGACTTCCCAGTGACAAAAAAAAAAAGACTAGAGAGGTAGACCTTCACGGTCAGATCATGGCATAAGTGCACAGTTTCCACAAATGAGTAAGACTATCTGTTAACACATTTGCTCCCTACTTTTAACCTACTAAGAAGATGCCTTTATGAAGATTCCAGCTGCTTGACTTTATGAGTCTACATAAAAACTCTGCAATGCCTCATTGAAGATTTTCAAAGCTGTATATGTTAGCAAAGTCATCCCACTGTTTGTATGCTGGCTCTTTTATTCATTGCAGCGCTAGAAAACATAAATAATGTGTCCATTTGAGCTGTAAAAAATATATATATGAATAGGACATAATGATTTTCTGTAAATCATTGTGTACATACATACCGTATAGGTTTACTCCTACTATATATAATCATATGAGTATATGCACTTTTTATTCCTACTTCAAGTGGTATTCTTGCAAAGACTTACTTTTTCAACACACAACCACACCTCATTTCTAAACTTGTAATCCATGCTATTTTTATAGTGAAGCAGGCAGACACATAGCTATATAGGTCACATAGTTAAAGAGAAACTCCCATGAGCAAAAATACTTTCCATTCATCATCCATCGCATAGGATTAGGTTTTTTTTGTGATTTATAGCAACAGAAGAATTTGCTTTCTCAGTTTGTTTGTTACTTTTAAATTAAGTTTAATCTGTTGTTCAGGAGTTCTTCATTGCAGGCTGTCTTGTGATGTTTGCATTCTCTTCCATAGGCAAACCTAATTTTTGGACACAGTCCCACCAAACAGCCCCACGGTCTTGCTTTTGTGGAGTTTGGGGATCGTGGGCCGGTTAGGGAGATGCTCTGATCTTTCCTCACCATGTACTGAGCTGTAAAACAGATTGAGGTCTGTGCTTTTGCTCCAATTCCCACTTAGCCACCTTGCAATATAGTAAAACATTGCACCGGGATATGAGATCATATGCGATTCCTCGGCCCCACACGTGCTCACACCCCAAACAAAAGGGATGTATTTGGATGCCACCCCAACTTTATGGTGGAACTTAGTAAGCCGCATCAAGGCATTCCCACATACACATACTGTATATTAGTTTATTTCACTTTCATTTAGTGAGATGGTTGGCTGATGGGGGAAAAAACATGAAAAGAGGCAAGATGCTGTGAATTATGTGATTGAATTCCAGGAAAAAAAGAAATTTTCTATGATGTCATCAAAAAGCACTTACAAAGACAGGGTTGTTTTCTTGCTGCAAAATAAAAAGCTGTCTTTTCCTGGATCTATGGGCCATATATATGACTTTTAGAAACTTACAGTAAATTACTTAACAGCTTTGGAAATGTTTACCATTATACGTGGTCAGCACACATGGTGTTATATAAAGGATGAAGAAACACAACCTATATATTGTGCCAGCTAAACTGCTAGCACATTTATTTCCCCCCCGCTTTATATGTTCATGCCCTTGACCATTTGATGTAAGCTTGTCCTATACCTTTGAAGAGAACTGGACACACACCAAGCTCCTCGCAATAAAAGAATCCAGAATGGCAATCTGAATATTGAGGCTTATGTATAAAAATGACTCCATTGCAAATTTTTAAAAGTGGATTTATAAGGCGGGTAAGCAAACATAATAGAACTAATGGAATAGCTTGGCAGGAACCATTCTATTTGGTGGCTATAAGAGTAAGGGTGTGCCTATACACAGATGAAATAACTATTTAGGATGGGTAACAAAAAGGGATTCAAAATACTAGCCCATCAAAGAGCATTGGCTTAACAATTCACTTTTGTAACATTTTCTTTCATCTGCAGTTCTAAAAAAGTGACTACTGTGCGGACATGGACTTAGAAGCATAAGTATGAGAATGGAATATAAAAGGTATAAAACATGTAGCTGCCACTTGGCTTGCTGTTTCGGTAACAGTTTACTATCACGATCCCAGGAAGTTGAGCACATCTCCAAGCCAGGTGCATCTCCTGCTCCTCAAGACAAGGCCATCTTTAGAGATGTTTCCAAAAAGCAGTGAAACAATGGTGTCATAAAAGAATCAGTGAAAAGAAGGTCAATAAACACAGTAAAGGCAGCCTAAAACAAAAGAAAAAAAAAGCAGTTTGCTTAAAAGATAAGTGAATTATTTCTATCAATCTTAACCGGATTGTTTCACGCAATGCATGGAATTACAAAATGAGCTCCTCCCAGAGTAACATCGGAAGCATTTAAACATTTACTTAAATAATATAAGAAACGGAAACATGTGCAATTAAAATCATGTAAACGTCCAAAATCCAAAAGGTGCAATAAAATTAAGAAACTTCATGTTGCTGAAATTACGATACTCATCACCACAAATCACATTCCTCAGCTTTACAGTCATGTGATATCGCCAAAAGGCATTCCCTTTAGTATCTGCAAGCAATGTTTCATGAACCTATACACAAGAATTCAGTTGAAACCAAACCCAGGGTGTATTGTCAACCATCAATGAGTCGGCAATAATAGAAACCTCAGTGACTACAGTACTGTCCTCCATACACCAAAGCACTCACACCCCACACCTGTGTGCAGCTACCTTCCTTCTGCTGGCATTGTTTTAGCATAAAGTAGACTGGTTGGTATGAGACCCATCTCTCACGTGACAAACCTACTATTGCGTGTTGACGAATGACCCGTCAATGCTCCAGATTTAAACTTCATGCTCCTTGGCTTGTGACTTTCATGAGATTACAATCTTGAGGACTATCTGAGCTGAAATCTGTTCCGATCAATGTGCATTTCCACTCCTTTCTATTAATGTACTCGTTTGGACACATTAACGTGGTAGTTTCATATTGATATATGATTTATATTGATTTCTAGTGTTGTTGACCAGTTGTTAATTTTGACTCTTACTTCTAGGAATACTAAAAACTTCTATTCTATGTTAATGGTAGGCTAGATATATATATAATTACTAAATACATTGGTGTGAAAGATGATGAAGCTATCACTAGTGTAGGTATAGAACCTTGCCAAATATAACAAAGGTAGAAAAGCAAACAAAAAAAGAAGAAAAAAAAAAGAGGGAGGGTGATATATGTGGAGATCTCCATTTATTTTTAGACAAGCTGTGTAAGCAGAAACTACTACTACTACATCATGGCTGTTATAGCACTACCAACACTGATTACATCAAAGCAGGTAGCTCACCAGGCGTTCCTGAATTACAATTCCCATTATCCTCATCAAGATACTGGCTGCCGATCACTGGAGCTCTAGTTCAAAATGGTACTGTTTCTGACATGCATTTACATTACATACCATTCTGTATTCACGTCTATGTTTTCTTTTCCCCTGGTTAATTTGATCAGTTTGTGTTTACTGGTGAACAGGAAATATAAGCTACTGGCATTTCCTTCCACATACAATAGCTCCCCATTTCTTTGGGAAACTCAACAAAAAGGCTTAACCCACAGCAATGGGTTATAATAGAAATACACAAATGCTTGTTTTAAAAAAAATATATACCTTGAATACGGTTCAATGATCACTATTGTGCATATCCATTAAAAATATGAAACATAAGTATTAACATACTCAAAACGCATTAGAATTACCGTATTGGCTCGAATATAGGCCGCACTTTTTCCCCCCACTCTAAGTCTTTAAAGTGGGGGGTGCGGCCTATATTCAGGGTCTAGCGCCCGATGCCCGCGACATGCAGTTCAGGGCGCTGGGCAGGCAGCGGGGTTAGGATACAGATCACCCGCAGCGGTGCAGGGGACCTGCATCCTACTCTCTGATACGCTCAGACAGCCTCCCCTGCCAGCACTTTCAATGGAGGGAGTGCCGGCATGGGAGGTTGTTTAAGCGCATCGCGCAGATGTTCACCGGCAGCAGCGATGTGTGTAAACAGTCCCCGCTGCCGGCACATCTGCACGATGTGCTTTAACAATCTCCCTTGCCAGGAATTCCCATGGGGGGAGTCCCGGCAAGGGAGATTGTTAAAGCACATCGTGCAGACGTGCCAACAGCTAGAGGTTGTTAGCGCTTGCATCGTCGCAGCCGGTGAACGTCTGCGCGATGTACGCTAACAATCTTCCTTGCCGGCCCTGCAAGACCCCGGGGAGTCTGCACCGGTAAGTTTAGGGGGGGGGGCTCTTGGGGGCAGAGTGGCAGCATATCTCAGGGGGGGGATAGAGTGGCAGCATATCTCGGGGGGGGGGCACATCTCGGGGGCAGAGTGCATATCTCAGGGGGGGGGATAGAGTGGCAACTTTTCTTTAAAAAAAGCACCTAACTTTTAGGGTGCGGCCTATATTCGGGTGCGGTCTATATCCGAGCCAATACGGTATATGGTCACCCTGCCAACATTTAGTTTCAAGTGTTTAACTAGATGTGGATAATTTCATTCAACTCTTATATATACACACATTTATGTAGATATACTTCATATGTATATCTACATATAACCAACTATCTAGATACACATTTAGAATAGTTCTTAAGTACTTAGTAATAATTATTTCAAGATGCATTCTTTATATACATGTTATTTACAATTGAGGTACACCCAACGTTTACATTTTGTCTATTGTTTTAATAGTTCGGTTAATATAAACTATTTTGTATTTACTCCTTGATAAACATTGTGCATTCCAGTAAAACAGCGTACAAATATTTAATCAGTGACTACACATTTCCAGTGCCAGTTGACATATCTCTATAGGCAGACTAACAGATGGCTTACGGATGTCTGCTGTGCCCACTCATGGGTCAAAAAAGGGTTAAATAGCCACTGGGAACAGACCCTAAATAATGAAAGGAAAAAGGAAATTAATGATCACAATTGCCCTTCCTCTGTTGCATATAAAGATACTTAAGAATTCTAGGAAAGCCAATGTTAATAGTTTCCTGCCAACAATATGAACTCTTGAGCACTTCCCAAGACTTCAAAGAAATGCACATCATTTATAATTTTTTTAACAAGAATAACTGCCCCACCAGTACATTTTTCTCTTTACTGTCATTTCTATTAATTAGGCATCGGTTGACGAAAAACCATAAATTTTAAACAATGCACAAACAAAAATTAGAAGGAGTAAAATAGGATTTCCTTAGCTGGATAAGGTCCAGAAAATATCTACAAATCTACAGTTAAAGCTTTAGCAAGCCATTTTCTTAAGCAAAATGATGCCAACACCTACGCTCCAAAGCAAGCACAACAAAGAGGATCATCTCCAATCTGTCAGCTGGTGGCACAGCCAAGAGTTTCTCATATGGTAGGATAACTCCTGATGGCTACAGGGGTTCTGTCACTCCCTACTTAATGTTAGAAGTTAATGGCCTTTGAATAGTAAAGGTTAAAGATAAACGTTGGTTTCAGAGTAGGGTTAGCTGGACTACATAAGTAGTAGTGCTCAACAGGTGGATGATTGATAAGCAACTATAGTCTATCAAAGTCTTTGGGTATCATAGATAATTTAGTAAATTTTTTTTGGTTTCAAGTGTTTGGTTCAGAAAACCAGATGAACAAACCAATGTCCATCACCCACTCATGCTCCTATGTAGCTGTGCATGTTTTTGGTGCATCTGCTGATCGCTAGAAATGAAACATGCAGGAGGAAACTTCAGTGGGACACTCATTCCATGACAGACTTAGATAAAATGATCTGCAGGTCGCTGTTACAGAGAATGCAGAAGAGATATATGGTATTTTTACAATGGGATGACGGTGCAAACATTTTAAAAAGTGGTCGTATTCCCATAGCAAGCAATGGAATGTTAATACCATTGACCGTTCCTTTAGTTGCTATGGTGATAAGACAACTTTGCATTAGAATCATTTTGAATATACTGTACAACCCCCTTCGTGCCTCTGAGCTAATGGACGGCCGCATGGAGAACACTTAGATCATAGCGTTCAAGGCCGTGATTCATAATAGAAGCTAACTGTTGGAATGATGGAGAACCTACTATGAGTGATTGTCTTAATACTATTTACACCCAATCAATCTACAAAGTTTTTACTTTTTCATCACTGCTGAATTAAATGAATACATACACAGGATATTATACTGTGCATACAGCTGAGCAAAGTCATGACATTGTTAAGGGTATAATTAAACATACTTTACATATCTGAAATAATTTCTTACGGGGAAAAGGAAGGTCTTGATTTCACTCTATTACCATAATGAAGGTCTGCAGATGTTTTTCTCCATCTGAATGCTTTTGATGCAGGACCGCTTAGATGTTTCAGCCAGACACAGTAGGCAGCTGTGCAAACGCTTATCTTCAGAGACTATGTGCTGCGTATCCTCGTACACGCCAGTGTAAATGTGTGTGTGTCGGCTCAAGGAATTGTTAATCTCTAGTGAATTTAAACCCCTGAATGATCTGTGCCAAAATATTATAATTATATTAGTATTATAGCTATTAATGTTTTTGGAGTGGTTTCCTATGTGACTTCAAACCCTCCCAGTGGGTTTCTGATGCAGTTTATTCGATGAACATCTGTTCGATACAAGTGGAAGAGTGCACAATGAGACAATGTTGGTCTTGTCTGTTTTTGTCAAGTGTGTCTTGGAGTCTTTAGCTGTAGGTGATAGCGTTCACTTGGCCAACACAGAAGAGGCATAAGCTTTGAGGGCTCTACATGTTTCCTTACGCTGATCCATTAACAAGTAACAACTTCGACTAAAATTTCTAGCTTCTCTTGGACCGATACGGCTTTATCCATTTTCCTTAATCAGATGTGTCCTCTTATGCCATTTGTCTGCAGGGCTGAAAGTTGCCATCCGACTCTTCGTGCAGCTAAACGCTTCCAGCAAGCATTAGGATTATAAGTGTTACTTACTACTATTAAAGGGGATTATTTACCATGACATGTTTAAAGCAAAACATATCTTCTAAGTAGCAGACATTATCTTGCCTATAGCATCAAGAACTATAGATAATCATCTCCAATGTTTTGTTTTCTCTAAAAAAATAAATTCTGTTTGTAAATGTAATCTCATTCTTTAAATATTGTCAAATGTATTCCCTGTTTGATGATGAGATACCTTTAAAGTATATTTTATATATACACACACGTCATGAGAATAGTCTATACAAATCTATTTACATCAAATATTGATTTAGATATGAGAAGGTTGATAAGAGCACCATGGTAGTCAGTTCAAAAACACCAGTAGGGCCTCATGATCTCAGCCCTCCATTACACTGTGTAAACACAGCTGTGACACCTTAAAAAAGCTCTCTCGGTGATGGCAAGCAAAGCACCCAAGCAAATCATCCACTTCTATTCAATGGCTTTCAGCAGGGGCAGTAAACCTGTCCGCGTGAAAAGAGATCAGACCCAGGCTACGGACGCCTGCTTAACACGTCTTAAACTGGATGTTGATGGTTTATTGAGGATGGATCTGTTCCGTCGCTAAGCCCTGAAGTTTAACAAAATACCTGAGGTCTGTGAGAAGCAAGTGTCCTCTTTAATTGTTAGACTATTATTATTATTATTATTATTATTATATATAACCACGCTAAAGAGTATGAAATGGCTTGATCAAGAACTATAACTTAAAACGGGCAAAGTACTTTGGCGCAAGGGTGGTATAGTTATTCTTAGCAGTGCCTGGAAGAGTAAGCAGCACCAAAAGTTTAAAAGAAAAAAGGTCACAATATGTGCTTTACTGAGCTCCCTTCACTGATTGCAATCGGAGTGAAATGTGAGCAGCCTTCAGTAAGAAAAGGCTACCAGCTGACATTTGCCTTGCAGGCATAGTCTTCAGTGCATGCATACACAGAGACTGCATTCTCTCCTAATGGCCAGGTTCAGGATGAACAGACAAGTCAACATTTTTCACACAGCTTATATGCCAAAAGCCCTAACCATAGGGGATGGAACAGGGGTAAGGGACAGTACCTATATCCTACTGAGCAATCTGTCTTCACCATGAGGCCAATTCTCTAGAATAGCGCCTTCCTAATAAATAGAGTGAATAGTTTGGAGCCACAGGGCCCTTATTACTAGCTTCCTAACTAGGAATTCTTTTCATCTGACATTCAAAGCATTTTCACCTGCTGAGAGAACATCATGAGTCACGGGCCACTTAACAATGCAGTCCTGACTTTCTTCCAACAGAGGTGCCTTTAAGGTGTATAGCAGAGCCCTGCGCGGGACTGTTTTCTCAATCCCGCTCCCGCCCACTCCCGCTGAATATCTGACCATTACCGCCCCCTCCCGCAACGTGTGTGTCCCACTCCTTCCGGCTCCCGCAACAAGTGTGTCCAATCCCGCCCGCTCCCACAAATATTCTGTCACAGCTTTTAGAGATAGTGAAAAATTGAATTCCCTCATTCCCTCAAGGTTGAGGTAAAACAAGCATTCCAATTAAGAAAACTGTTTCAAATTGTGTTTTGAAGGCAGGCTATGAGCCATTTTCAACAAATCTAAATGAAAATGTAAAAAGGAAAGGAAATGCGATTATTTTTTCTAGTGATAACAAGTTTGAGTTATTGTGCCCTTTATTAGGCTGAATAGCTAATGCACACAGCAGATCTCGGAAAAAGCCAACATAAACTTAATGTTCAAGCCTGAAGAAAGCAATATACATTTTTAGAGTCGTCGTACAATAGTACTCCATCTTGGCTATAATCCTGCGTGTGAATCAAACAAAGGTACAGCATATATATGGTCCAAACCTGTTACACCATTGATACCCTCCACACTGATGAATATTCTCCAACACTTCTATCAATCGCTCCAACGAATGGGGCAAGGGCAGACTATAGGAAAGGAGCACACAACCTTCTTTCTATCCATTCTGCATTCCCCTGTCCAGTTTGTTCTTGTTACCAGCTGTATGCAGTCATTCTTCCCTTTCCTAGAATGGGCGCCCACTAATTTCCTCCTTCCTACGCTTTCCATTTCAACATTAGTAAATCTAGCCCATGTGGGACCAAGAAGACGACGAAACGAAAAATACTCCAATGGCTTTGATAATAAAAGCCATTCACTAGATGCCTTGGAGTACGGAACGGGAATATTCCAGCAGTCATAGCTCAGTGGTGAGGTGTATGTGTTGTATCATTCACAGATTTATACAGATCACTGCAAGCTTTTCCCAAAATCCAGATTCCCTACACTCTAACTGAATAGTGTGATACAAGACCACATACAAATTACAACATAAAAAACCTGTTAGAAGTTGGGTTCTTCCACCATTGTTTGGCAAAAAATAAATAAATAAATATATATATATATATCCATAGTTTTCCAACCTTCCAGTATTTTACCTGCTCGACAAGCAATATTTATAGCCTAAGGTCTTCAGTAACAGTTAAAGGACTATCTAGTAAGTAAGGACTGAAGCATGGTTGAGTGGTACAAGTTTTACTGATCATCCAAAAACCAAGTACTCATAACAGCCTTTTCAGTCTGTGCTTCTACGACGCTCCATTATGGTCCTTAGCTCGGGCCAATGATGGGATTCCCCCAGTGTGTTAATGCGTCTTCACGATCCAATCCAAAGGTTTTTGATTTTAAAGAATGTGCAGTTTTGTTAAAAGCTTCAGGAACCCATGGTGTTTGAAGACTTCACAAATCCCCAAATAATGGGATGTAATGTAATCCTGACATTGACAAATGTATCTGCATGTGTGTTTAACGGGGGGGGGGGGGGGGGGGGGGGTAGATGCAACAGACCCAAAAACTATAAGTATAATGTATTGATAATACTAACTTGTCTATGGCTTTTACTGTAACATGGGTATATCCTAAAACAAAACATATCTTTTTTGGATGAAAACTAATGCCACTAAAATGTCAGTCCCCGAAGATTAACACTGACATGCCCTGTTAAATTCAGGTAAGTGAAATAATTTTAGCGTATGTAATCCAGATTCCTATTTGATTATTAAAAATGGGAAAAGAATACCAATTTAAGTATTTCTGCAATATCAATGAGCATTTTTACAAAACAGATTTTCTGGGGTTAAATGTTTTAAAGCAACTAAGCAGTTCTATAATTGACTGGAGCATTTGGACAAGGACCGTCTTTAGAAGCAATGTGATGGATGACGTCTATCGGAATAAATACACCATTGGCATAAAGTGTGCTTACCCTGGAGATAGTCAGAGGCATGTTGAAGTCTTTTCCACCTTGAAGCCTAAAGCCCCATGGAGCTGGGCCGATCAGAGATACGCTGTAGTTGCTCATGTTCTCTTAGGGTTAAGTTGTATATTCCAAAGTGAAAAATAACCTGCAAAAGAAATCGTTATAAGAAATCATCTTTACCTGGATGTGATAAAAAAAGCGTAGTTATAAATACATTTCCGAAAACAGCTAAGGTTAAGAGTAGAGGAGAATATTGGGTTTGCCATGGGCTTTCTCATTTCTCCATCTTGCCTGTAAATACCCACAAAGTGCGAAAATAATATATTATTGATTTAACAGTTACCCGTTCTTCTTATAAAACCAAAAGCAATTTGGGGCTTTTAAAGGGAAACCGCCAGCATCCCATCCAGCTTCAGCAACAAAGAATAACAAAGTATCTTGTAAGTATCTTATGTGATTAGACACTTGGGTTTAAAAGTCCATACGATGGCTGGAGGTTCCCTTTACGTTTCTTATGTTTTTACGATATTTCCCCATTTAAAGTACCCAAACAAATTGCGTAAATATGTTACTTATTTTTATTTAATTATTGGTAATATATGCATTTTATTCTCTTTTACACGATACGAGGTCAAATAAACTCTTGAAGAAGAGACACAAGATCGCAGGTTGTAACACTGGTATGGATTTCAGTAAGCGGCATCAACATTTTACCAATTCGCCCAGACTTACAGGGTGGCTCGTGGAATAGTTTTGAAAAGAACACTTGTGTTAAAAAAAACATACACCTGTTCCTATGACAACCACATTTCCTTGAAAGAACACATAAAAGCTATGATCATGCGCTATAAATCTTTGTTCTTTTGATGGAATATAGGAAGTACAAATCTGAAATTCCCTTCTGATCACGTTTCTAATGACGTGATTAACCTTTCCTCTAAGCATTACAAATTGTCCAAAACAATTCAGATGATGGACCAATTATGACTTGTTGACATAAAAAAAGCAGGAAAAAAAATGATTAAAGAAACCCTAATTCTGGCAGGACTGGCTGGACCGCCCTGGATTAGTTGCGAACAGTCTAATCATCGTAATTACACGCTTCCCTCTATATTCCGCACGACTATATTACACTAACATCAGCAAAAGAGGAACATTAACAATAAATTACTCTTTATACTGTCCCGTCTTCATTTTACAAACAAAAAATCTTGGCAGAATTTTAGTTTTCAGTTAATCTTCTTTTTTAAAAAAAAAATAATAAAAAAAATTATTACAGTATGTAGTAAAACTGCTTTTTTTTCTATTGGACTAACATTTCATTTTGTCCTAAAAGTCTATTCTATAAAATAAATGGTAGCCCAGTAATAAATATTATGATATACTCCAATGGTTGTAAGTTTTTTAAAGCATTTCAATTTAAAACTTACAAATTAGTTTATTTTAAAAAAAAAAGTGGTTTTGGCAGACAAGTTTAATGTTTGCTATGATCGCTGTTGGCTCTAGTATGGTCTCTGACTGGCGTAACAGTGAAAAGCTTTTATAAAAGGCAGAGAAGGAAGAGAGCCTCGGCAGGTTCAAGTCAGTTCCTCCACAGGTCTTCATTAGTCAGAGTGTCTGGCTGGGATAATGAGACCGAGGCATTCTATTGTTTTCCCACAGGCAGTTTGCTAAGACTGGACTAAGACAACAGAGCTGGAACACATTTAATGCAGCTGCCTGGAAATATTTAAACACTACAACTGTTAAAATGTTATGTTAATATGATACTAGTGATAAAAAGTACACTAAAGGCAACATAAATGCAGTGAAAGGTAGGTTGGTGGTGCCCTTGCTGGCAGCTCAGCAACAGCAAATATGGCAACCAGCCCAAAACACGGATCTACACGTTAAAAACGTAGGAGTTAGAATTTGACGGCAGATAATTTTTCCTGATCTAAAGGCTCAGACCTTAATCACTCCGTGGTCTTGTCTTAGATTAAGGCTAGCTTTATACGTGAAAAGAAAAATCCACATCTGTCACCGAGCTTGTGTTGCAGGGCAAATTCTGATGTCGAGGAAGGAGCTATAGTGGGGAGGTTAAAAAAAAAAAAATAAGATACAAAAAGTACTATACGCAAAAAAAGATGACAAAATATATAATTAGAGCAGCAGTGATTTAATGCATGGGAAAAGTCATATGAGAAAGGGAGTGTTACACGATAAAGCCTGTTCCAACTGGTGACCGTCTTAAATTGAAATACCTTCGCAACCACAAAACGGCAGGAATCGTGGGGCTTCAATGACTTGCTAAGACAATTGAAAGTTTGTAAAGTAGAGAAAAATATTATCCAAATTATTTCCGAGTCTTTCTGTATTTTTTAAGATTTCAAATGGCCAAAAAGGGGCACATTTTGTACGAGGGGATGAGGTTAGGGGTGAGACCCTTAGGTAGCAGGGCCTTACCAAGACTTCCACAGAGCTTTGCAACCTGCTTATAAGTATTTACATCAATAAAATTAGAATTTAGAAATTAATCAATATGAATATTTATTTACAGATATCTTTTTCGGCTGTTTTATACACGTTGGGATCTTCACGGTTGAAGAACGCAAACATTCTGAGCTCCTAGAAAAGAGGGGCATCGGGTGAAGAACACGGTGCAGAAGACCATGGGTCAAAAAAGATGCACTTGAGAGCTTCGCTATACTTTCCAGAAAAATACTCTCATATCTTCAGAAGAAAGCCAGAGAGTAAATTTAGAAACGGTTATCAGTGTCCAGGTTCATATTATTTGTAGCCCCCTCCCCACACTAATGTCCTCCACTTGATACACTGTGATTAGAACAAAACAGAGTATCCAAGAACATCCAATGTTCTGCCAACAATATGAGGGTGCTCAAAAATTATCTCCTCGCGTGTCCTTAATATAAATGTTAAGTGTGTGCCTAAATAAAGAGAACTATTTGAAGCTGGGCTGGATCGGATAGATATAGAGGTGTTGGCAGAGAAGAACAGATTAACGCAGTGCTGTCCAAAGAGACCTGGTTACAAACCGTACACTATGTGATGGACTCAACGTTCAAAACCACTCAACACAGTCATTAAATGGGAGTTCCTATGGCGTACCTCTTACTTGTTTAATAGCTGCTAGGATTACAAGACAGTTTAACCAGTCTGCTGACTTTTTTTCACACGGGGATTAAATAAATATTTAACGGCTTTTGGTTTTCATCTTGCTTGCTTGTGATCGTACAATTCTAATAATAGCGACGGGTTCTTCACTTATTTGGTTAAAAGAGATAGAATACACCAGTTGATGGATTTCTTGTTTTTACATGTTCCCCAACCCCACCCCCAATATAAAAATTGGGTTTTTATAGGACTATGGCCATTCCTTTCATTTTTCAATGCTGTGAACTGGATAATCTACAGAGACACTTGGCCTCACCCGTTTTTGCCTCTTAAACTGGCTAGAGGGCTAATGAGCCACATGGGATCTGATGGGGTGCGATCTTGAATGCTCTCTCAGGGAGTGCTACCAGAAAGCGAACGCATGGTGATCGTCTTGCTGGTACAAATCTGGGAATTATTAGCCCAAAAATATGCATTACTTGGGCTTCTGAAGCAGGCCCAGACCGGCCACCTGGCAAACTGGGCCGATGCCAGATGGCGCAGACTACTTGACTTCACTACCCTACTTAAGGCAGATCGGATTCTTCAGGTCCAATACAAGCGTTCGTACCCTGGACGAGTGCGAGAACGTGGTGTGATGCTGTGTGTATCCGGTCAGTTACCACGAGCACCTCATTAAGTGGCCACTGACCTTAAAGTGCCAGGGCTGCTTTTCTTCCCTAGTTGGGGAAGATAGAGAGTTTCTGCTGCAGGAAGAACTTGGTGGCTTTGTATAATGCGTAGTTCTATCATCATGATCTTAAGAAACTGTGTAATCATTTTATAAAGAAGCCCTACATTACTGAGAGGGTAGTAGATATAGGGAACAGCCTCTCAGTGGTAGAGGTTAATACAGCGAGAGGATTTAAACATGCAAGGGACAGGCATGAAGCTATCCTGAAGCTATAATGAGACCGAGGTCTGGTTAAGTTCTTAAGACTTTACATCAGGAGAAATGGGCAGACTAGATGGGGCGAATGGTTCTTATCTGCCGTCACATTTCTATGTACCGTATTGGCTCGAATATAGGCCGCACTTTTTTCCCCCACTTTAAGTTTTTAAAGTGGGGGTGCGGCCTATATTCGGGCTCTAGCGCCCGACGCCCGGGACATGCGGTCCCGGGCAGGCAGCGGGGTTAGGATACAGATCCCCCGCAGCGGTGCAGGGGACCTGCATCCTTCTCCCCGATACGCTCAGACAGCCTCCCCTGCCAGCACTTCCCACGGGTGGGGGGGGTGCCGGCACGGGAGGTTATCTAAGCGTTTTACCTCTGCCCACCCCCGACATACCGGAGCAGACTCCCGGGTGTCTTGCGGGGCCGGCGGGAGACATTTACGCAATACGCGCATGCAACTTCCGGTACCGGAAGTTGCATACGCGTATTGCGTAGATGTCCCTCGCCGGCCCCGCAAGACACCCGGGAGTCTGCTCCGGTAAGTCGAGGAGGGGGGGGCAGAGGAGGACAGCGACAGCGGCAGCGTATCGCGGGGAGGGAGGACAGCGGCAGTGGATCTCGGGGAGGGAGGACAGCGGCAGCGTATCGCGGGGAGGGAGGACAGCGGCAGCGGATCTCGGGGAGGGAGGACAGTGGCAGCATATCTCAGGGGGGGGGACAGAGTGGCAGCATGTTTTTTTTGGTGCTTTTTTAAAGAAAAAAAACTTTTTCTTTAAAAAAGCACCAAACTTTTAGGGTGCGGCCTATATACGGGGGCGGCCTATATCCGAGCCAATACGGTAATTAGCAAAGCTAGCTTACCGTAATTCTTCCTGAAGAAGATAATGGAGAGTGGAAACTGCATTACTCCTGAAAACTAACTAGCAAACTCTTGTTTTAATAAATAAAAAGTTGAAAAATATTAGCGGATTAGTGAAATTACGGCAAACCCCAAAATAAACCTGGTACCCAAAATACAGTTTTACACGGATGTCAGTAAAAGCAGTATTTCACCAGTATGAGTGTCAGATCCAACCTGGCAATGAAAGAGTCAAAACGTATTGACATGAAACGCAGCAGCTTTTGTACTTAAAAATTGGAGTTGTGTGACCTCATTTCCTACTTCTTGTTTATACTTAATTCAGTTTGTTACACAAGTACGTTAGGCTGTCAATATCCCTAGAAATGTCAGCCCTTGGGCAAAACCCCCCTCCCCCATTTAAACCCCCCAAGGCAGGTCTTCCAAATAAACAAAGGGTCCTCTCTATGCCTGCACTGGCCGGGATCAGACGGTCTATATGGCCGGTATACCTCCTACCTTAATAGTCAAAAAAATGCTGAGTTTAGTTATATTTCATCCTGGAGGATATAATATTATTATTATTATTATTCATTTTTTTTAAATAAAATAAATAATACAAAATTATAATATTGCAATATCATGTAACACTCCAGCGTCCAGCGACTAACAGGTTAACAGGTCTGGTCCCATTCATTTTTCTGCCCTGTGATTGTGAAACAAAACACACCCTTGTCTGCCCAACCCTGCTTCGCCCGAACATGATCTGCGCATGCGCACACCCAACGTGTACATCTGCTACATACACATGTGTGGACAGACAGGCGTGTATAAAGGCATCCCATGCAAGGCGAAGATGGAACAGAACAGAGAAATCCGACCAATCAAGAACCCCCCCCCCACACCCTGGACATGCCACGCTTTGCCACAAGCCTCATAAAGAGGGACTGCCAACCAAATTGTAGAGTAAACACCTGTCTTGAGAGTTATTTCAGAACAACCTGCTGGACTGAGTAAAGAATACAGAAATGGGATACATGGGACACACTTTTTTGAGTGTGCGGGCCACTAGATTTTCTTTCACTAGCCGTTTCCCAATTAAAATGCAATGTTTCCCTTGGGCTAGCCGTCAGAGGTCAGTGGTCTTTCAAGCGGTTTCAAAAGTATGTAACTTCCTTTTTTTCCGCCCCAACTATAAACTTCCAAGTCAGCAGCATAAGCCGAACAATTAAGTAAAAGACTACTGTAAGGCAGACAGGAAGCCATTGAATAAACCTCCGAGGCTGCCTACGGCCGGCTGATTGCAGGGGCCAAATCAGCAGAGATCAGGCCAACTTCTGGACCAGCCTCCTTCTTCCTCTATTTAAAGGAAGACAATAAGAATGTGATTTACAATGCAGCTAGCCGCTGGGCTACCCAGATAGTTATTCTCCACTTGTCACATACTAGCAATAAAAAGAAAACAGACACTAAGAACCATTCAGTCCATCAATGCAAAGACTCATGCCTATCCCATGCATGTTTAAATTCCCTCACTGTATTAGCCTCTGCTGCTTCTGCTGGGAAGCAGTTCCACTTACATACTACCCTCTCAGTAAAGTAAAACTCCCTTACATTACAGCTAAGCGGGCAGATGTTGCCAGTCCTAGGTATATAATATAAGAGAAAGGATGCATTGATGGGGGGGGGGCTGGCTGCACCCACTTAATGGTCAGCGATCCCAAGCAGGCAGCAACAGGCAGGGAATGTGCTGCTTTACAGCTGTGGTCGTGTCGGGACAGGCAGGACGTATGATCCGCACACCTCTGCCTCTTCTGTACCCATAATCCCCCAGTGCAGTCAATCATCACCACCCAGGTAAGGATGCAAACAACCCCCCCGGGGCATGAAGCAAACCTTCAGCGTCCAACGGCACGGACAACCACATAACCAGCCATGTCTAGAGAGAAACGCAGGCCCGGGGGGGGTCACTGAAGTGTCAAAGTGCAAAAGCGCCGCATAGTAGTAGCGCAGTACTCACCTCTGTGTGCCGGGCACGACGCGCAGTGCGAGAGCAGCAAGGAGCAGCACAGTGTGACTGCCGTGACTTCCGCCCGTGTTTTTATATGAGTGCTCTCCTGGGTGTTGTTCTAAGTTCAGTCTGTCCTCCTCCTTCTCCCTTTACCTCCCTGCGAGTGTCTCTGCCTCCCGCCCTCTCCCGCACACAGGACCCGGCTGCCCCTCCCTGCAGAGGAGGGCTGCGCACACGGGGCTGCCAGGGGCCAAGGCTGGCAGAGACAGGGGCTGGCAGGGAGGGGGCGAACCTGTGCAGGGAAGCGGATACCGGAAAGGTGCAGGACACGCTCCTACTATGTGTGCGATACACACACAGCCAGTGCAGAGGAAGCCGGGTTATGGCAAGCGCTTCTATACATTAAATACTATGTGAAGTATAATATAGCAACGCGATCACTGATTGGCTGATGCACATGCCAGCTTCTACTGATCATAAATACATTAACATAGGCAAATGCACGGACTAAATCTTTATACCCGGAGTCTCAGGGTTTTTGCCCCAATTTTAGAATCTTCTCTATTATTATTATATATATATATATAGCGCCATCATACTCTGTAGGGCTGTGCAATGGGTAGACAGGACTTTACAAGTAGTATATAACATAAAAGTTTGATTTAAAAGAAAAGAAAAACAGGTGAGGACAGCCCTGCTCAAAGGAGCCGACAATCTAGAGATCATCTACGGGCTATTAAAGGGTTCATTTTTGAAGAGTCACTCATTGAGAAAGTTCCCTGGTGTGTCTATAAGTTAAGCGTTGATAGAGAGAGAATCTACCACTTTTAATACTTTATGATACTTGTGGGTACCTTGGCCAGTTACCAGACAGATGTGTTCTAGACGTGGCAAAAGCTCTAGAACCTGCTAATTATCCTGATGGTTCTTACAGGTACCATCATGGTTCTAGAAATGCAGACACTTTCCACTTGGTTGTTTAGAAATATCCAGGATGTGAGAAACAAAGGAACTTCAGCATTAGTAGCTAATCATACCCCCGTTAGAAATATGAACCTTTGATAAATAAGGAGGAAATGTCCCCCCAAAAAACAGACTTAAAGAATGAGCGTTATTACGTTCTAGCTCTCATTTAAAGGGACAGTATTCGTTTTATGGATTCCTGTCTCGTCGTAAAAATACCGAATGTTTCAAGAACTTACCCCATTCCTCTGATTTCAATCTGGTTTCCTCCCATTCAGTAGCTTTTCAGTGTCCTGATGGATCCGGAAAACACACTTGCGCTCCGTAATATGCCTCACGCCAATGGGAGACTGTTTTTATAGTTAAGTAGCTGTATGGACGTTGCCATACCCAAAATGTTATGCAGGAAACCAATCCAGATTAGAGTAAAGGGACGTTAGAGGGTTTGACGAGCCTGATGATGCACTGTGCAGTCAATGTAGTTTCGGCTATTTCCCTTAACATCCCAAAGAATTGTCTGCGTACGTATTAGAACCGTTTAAATACCTAAAGGGCTTTTACAAAGTACAGGAGGGAAGTTTATTTCAGAGGAGGAATGTTAAAACTAGAGGATCAGAAGCTTAGATGTAAAGTAAGGAGGTTTTACTTTACTGAGGGTAGTAGATAAATGGAATAGCCTCCCGTCAGAAGTGGTAGATGATAATACATTGAGGGAATCTAAAATGCATGGCATAGGCGTAAAGCTATGCTGAATCTAAGATGAGACTGAGGACTGATTAAGGGCAGAGTAGATGAACGGAATGGTTTTTATCTGTTTTGTGTTTCTATGTAAAATGTTACAAAATGTGACATCATTTTCTGTGTAACTGTACCAACTATGAGCTGATCAATGGGGCCACCAGGGAAATACCCCTTCCCCATATAAAAGGTTATGGCTAATAAATGTCATAGGGTCTTCAGGAGTCTTGATCTGGCGCTGCACGTCCCCAAAGTGCGAGGTCATTTTTCATGACTCTTAATCCCCATTAATGTTCTCCGCTCCTTTGGTAGAAGCTGAATATGCCCCGGGAGCTTTAAAAGGAAGATTGAGAAAATAAAAGTTGTGTCTAAAGAAACAAACCAGTGACAATTTCAGAGGGTAAGTGTAAAGTGGTACATAAACACTATAATAAATCACTGCCGGGCCAAAGTAATGTGTTTAGGATTAGTCACACAGGCAGCACCAGTCAGATCTAATGTATTCAGGAGGAAATGCAACTTGGCCTGGAATACAGTAGCGGTTGTAGACTGTTGCCAATCATAGGTAAGGCAGGTAAGAGTTAACGCTGCTTTAAAGAATAATCTTTGCTGCTGAAAAATGAAATTTATGAAAAAATTGAATATTATTCATTACAAACTGGCAAATTATCTCCACTATTCCACATTTGCTATTTTGTTCTTGGTGCTGATACAGCTCAAAATTTGACTAACGGACTTATTTGTGTTGTCCATTAATATCCTTTGATGTGTTACAGCAGATGATTGTGTGTTTCATTTATGTGCCATTGATCTTGTCATCTATTTGATAAGTGTGTAGCTCCTTACAATATATTTCCATCTTTATTTTGTTTTCTCTTGACTTTTATACGAGAATGTATTAAAAAAAACCTTGACCACATCCGATATGATGTTCTGAGGCACACGTTTATGGTCCATTCTGGAAACCATTATAATCCCTTTAACACATAACACATAAAATGCTCAATTTGTGCTCTTTGTCAGATCTGTCAACGAGCTCCTCCCCAGCTGTCAAACTGTGGGAAAATGGGAATCCGGTGTTGATCTTAAATAAGAAAAAGAGCCCCAAGGGTGTGCTCCTCCAAGACGCCCTACCATTTCCGGCACACTTCAGTTTCGCCACATTATACACATGTTTTCTCTCCTGTTTAAAGTGTTTCAACAAAGCGTATCTTCTAGTCATCCACCGGTAAGTGATAGACAGCTATCTGCGCTCTTGCAGACGAACCTATGTAAGGTATTTGAGGAATTCCGATGTCAGAGGCTCTGAAGATTGATTATTTCCATAGTTTAGTCCTCATGGTGTCAGTTATGTAGCATGTAGAATGAAAGGTCCCCAAATCATATCTCATTTATTTAATGCGCACCCGCATACAAAAACTACACTGACTCACTTTGTAGAGTCATGAGAATGATCTTCTTACAACAATAGGGTGGTTTCGTGACATCCACCCAAGGAACGCCATGTCTGCTCCACTGACTTTAGCAGGGATGGCTGACACCATTCAGCCCAGCGGACAAGTCCAGCCACGTGTAACGCTAAGAAACCAGCCCATAACACATTTGGCAGATGACTCACTTAATAGGCACAATCCAGGCTTGTCCAAAACCCATTTACAGACAGGGAATGCATAGAAACACCATAAAAGCAGCACAGAAAGGTGCCAGTCAGGGTGTAAGTGCTACATAAAGTCCTCTTTATATGAGAAGCCTGTTGCTATACATGGAACGTACACAAAAATGTTTCAGATACCTGCAAGCAAGGCACACGCTGTCTGGCTTCGCTTGTAAACTTGTACAATTGCCTGCCACTTTGATGTTGGCCTGTTTGAATGACAGATTTAGTACTGTAAAGTCACCCAATGTGGGGTAACGCTTGGACCGCATAAATATGGAGCAGGTATTCTGGCTTTTGCACAGATATCTAGGACACTTGTCGTATGAAAGAATAATTTGCATAAAAATAAGTTCATTAATATATAATTACGGAACATATGGCTAACAAATATTCTTTCGCTCAACCCCCATCCTTGATGGTAACGTACTATACAATGAACAAAGGAGCCCTTCAACAAGATCAGAAATTTCATAGAAATCATCGTACTCCAGCCTACTTAACCTGTAAATGTCTAACTCGGTTTTTGTAATGAAAAGCAAAACCGTTTTCCTAAAAAGTCTGATTATTATTACTTATTTTTAATTTTATAGAGCGCCATTAGATAACTCAGCACAGCAATCATTCACTGATAAGCGTACTATCATTAAAGCACCTTAAAAAAATACACTTTAATACATACGGAGAAAAAATGCACTTTAATACATACGATAGCTGAATGGTCCCTTTAAACTTTCCTGTGGTATCCCTTATAAACACATGGAGGGATTCTGCAGAATCTCACATATGCATTTGCCTCCCCCCATTATCCCTGCCCCCATCTAATTTAAATGAAGCAGATGTGTTTGGCCAAACAAGAAACTGTCAGTCTTCAGGTAGCCATTCAGTAGACAACTGAATGGGAGTTGGCCAGCTGCACTGGAGCTGCAGCTTCTCCTTAAGTAACGTATTTATTTATTTAACAGGCTTAATGAGGGCATATTAAAATACTTACAAAGTACTTCAATATGCGAACTTAGGTTGGCAAGGCTACCACAAATTTATCATTAGCAAGATGAAAACGATGTATAAATATCATGATATGGGATATATGTGCCATAAAGCATTGGATTCATTGCAAAATCACTGGGGCACAATCATTTTAGAATTTAAAAGAGCCTTCCCCAAAGTGTGCCTACAAAGTTGGAATCATCATCCAAAATATCTTGATATGCTGAATGGGACATACATACATTAAGGGATTTGCGATTTAGTCAACGGAATTCCAAATCATCCCTTACGCAAATGACGTCATGCTGACCCTTACTGAACCACTTATGACCCTGTCCAACCTACATGCTCTTCTTGATTTATTTGGAGCAGTTTCCTATTATAAGATTAGCTGGAGTAGATCCCAAGCTCTCAGCATGGTTATCCTCTGGTAAACTAACTCTCTCACTTTTCATATTCCTGGCGTACAGACTTTATATCTTATTTGGGAATTCCCATAACCTGGTCTTTAAAGTCTCTCTTTCAAACCAAATAATTTCCTTATAAATAAATGGTCAAAGCTTGAAATATCCTGGACTGGATGTATATTGTCTTTTAAGATGAGTTCCCCACCAAGGTTGCTTTATCTTTTCCTATTCCTGTGCCAGCATCTTTCTAACAAATGATTCAAGCTCAGCTCACTAAGTTCATATGGTCCAACAAACGACCAAGAATTCCAGAGAAAACTCTACACCGCCCAAAACTGTTGGCTAGCCCTAATATTGAACATTATTATGTGGCCACTACCCTTGCACAAACGCTCTTGCTTTTATCTGATCCAAACCAAGTAGCATGGGTTGACCAAGAAAACACATTTACCCTTCCGTACTTCCTCGGGGACCCCCTTTGGCTTCCCAAACCTCTTTGACCAGCTTTGCCTAGACTTTCCCTGACCACTTGGGATAAATGCAAACATCTGATGCTGTTTCCTTCGATCATTACAGATATTACTCCACTACCTGCTTTACGTCCTCTTCTCCCACAAGTGCCTCTGGATAACTGGATTCAGAATTGGGGTACACTCCATCTCTCAACTAATCACACAAGGTCATCTGGAAAGTTTCCAGGAACAGAGCAACCTCTCCTCTGTCCAACGGCTTCTTCAAACATCTCCAGATTTGTGCAGCCCTACAAAAGAATATGGCAGATGCTCCCACCCAAACTACCAACACTACACTGATCAAGCTCTCTCATCAAGCGTCTAACACACTTAAAGCTATCTCCATTTGCTACGCAGATTTGATGGACCATAGGACCGGCGTAAAGCTTCCATATATGGAGGCGTGGGAGGAGGAGGAGATTGGCAAGACCTATGAACCCCATTCTTGGTTTCAGGCCTTAGTGACAATACAGGGAGTCTCCAAGAATACAACTCATTTGGAAACCGTTAGAAAAGTTCCATTGGTACCATATGCCTTCTAGACTTGCCAGGTTTTTCCCTACCCCCCCATGTTGGAGGCACAATATGGTGAAGCTGCCCCAATATACAACGATTCTGGACAGATATCTTAAAATTGATTTGTTGGCTAATTCCTGCTACCATTCATAATGTTATAGAAGTGGCTTTTTTAGACATGTTTCCAAATGACCTGCCTTACCCCCATTGTAAATGACCCACTCATGTTCTAATTGCAGCTAAGGTTTGCTGTATCTTCTTTACTCTCCCTGTCTCTTCCCTGTCTGTCCTCCCAGTCTTCTTTACTCTCCACTCACCACTTTTTTTTTTACTTCCCTTCTTTATTCTTTCCTTCTTTCATTTTGTATCATCTGACGCTGCACACATGTTACTATGTAAAGTTAACATTTGCGTTTTGATATTGCCATACAATTTTGGTGTGGTTGACATGTAGTGGAGGTTTATTTTACGTTGACTCCTATGTGTATACCCGCCATTGTGATAAAACACTAGCTTGACATGTTTGTGTTTTTTTTTTTATTTTGCATTGAATAAATCTGTAAAATCAATACAGACTTTATTTTTCCATAATTACACAAAAATACTAGTTCCGCAGGAAATTCAGGTTTTTATTCCCTATACCATTTGTTTTAATATTCGAACAAACAAAAAAAATGCCAAAAAGTCTGGTGTTAGAGTACAAAATACCTTTAGTCAAAAGGAGCACAACACATATGTGAAAAGAGAAACAAAACTGACTTCTGTAGTGGGTCTAATAATTCGGATTGTGGATAATCTCTAATGTGACAGTTCCCCTTCAGTTATGGAAAAAGTTACAAGTGGCCTCCATTTGTATCACTAATGATTTTTCTCACCAGCTGACATTTGATCGGACTTTTGTTATCAGTGTACTGTGTAGTTTCTCCTAGAACTGTGTGACAAGGAAGGGTGCCATCTTTCATGTCTCAGACAAGACTGATTAAGTAAAGATGAAGAGGCCTGCCTTGTTGAAAGGAAAAAACAACGTTCTCCCTTCTTCCTTAATGTAATATTTTCACAGTGTTTTTGTTCTCGCTTTCCATTGATTTTTTCATTTCTTGATACTCTATCTAAGCCATCCTTTTCTTGTCTTACATAATTTCTTTTCCCCTCTGTTTTTCACATCTGTTTTCGCTCTGTTTGCTTAACCTCACCTCCCACCATCTGCTTCTATGTTCTCCCCTATCTACATACACTTATCACATCATTTCTAACAGAACCCATTTGATCTGCCTTCAAGCCACTAGCTTGATGTTTCTGTGTAAACATAAGTTGTGTCTCTTTAAAACACTATTTTTTTTCCCAATCTTTCATTTATTGTTTTTAAATAAAAAATATATACGTGTTAGAAACTCACCATATGTGTAAACCACTGGGCGCATCCGGGATAAGCATAATTATTCCTCCATATTGATTTATCTCCTCTCTATTGTTACATTGCTGATTGATGTTGACTTTCCCAAAGTAAACAAGTAAATTAAATACCTTCATAACAATTACACTAAAAAACAAAAGTACAAGTTGTATGCAGTTTCAATACATTAATTTAGTTATAATAAACACCATAAAGGCTATAGATCCCCTCTGGGCTGGATTAATGATAAAGCAAAAGGTTATTTGTCACAGGGCCTTTGGTAGCAAGGGGCCTTCACTTGCTACTGTGCCTTTTTTTAAGCATTCATTGTGCAAATGGACCGAAATTCTGAGGCCTTTTTCCATTGGGAAACCAAATTTGTTGTCCCTCACCTCAGTCACGGGTACAGTCTCTCCCCCATTTCTCTAATACGGTGTTATGGAACCAAAATTATTTCTATATATCAGCAAGAAACGCTTATGGCTTTAATGAATATAAGCTGGCTCTGACTAGTATAAAGGGTCAAACCTCACGCAAACATGCGAGAGACGCAAGTAGCAGTATATTAGGACATTCACTATCAGTTAAACAAATAACTACTCTATGTTTTACTAACCGCAAAGATATCCGGCTAGCATTTTGTTCTAGTTACAGGGAAATTGCCTAACATTGTCTAATGATTGTTTGTAACGGTTTTCTGCCTATATCCGCATAGTTTCAAGGATTTAACCAATTGATGTGATTTACGTATTAAGACATCCTTCTTTTTGGACACTATATAACCTATACCCTGAATGTAATAAAAAAGAGTGATTTTGCACTTGACCCAGAGTCGTGTGTCTTATTTCTCTCTCCGTGCACGTACATTTATATTCACATAATTTGGAGCAGTTCAACAATTGAAGAAAAGCTTCATTGAAAGACATCCAAAACAGTTGGCACCCAACGTGGGGCTCGAGGAAGTCGTACCCATCGGGGGTCCCTCCCGGGGAGAGTTCGCACTGTGAGCTGACGATTGGACCCTGGGACTGCAACCCAGTTACAAGGTAAGATTGTTTCTTATCTACCTTGTGTGTCACTCGTTACTCACGTGTGTATTCGGAGGAGGGAACTCAGTTGGTTGACGCACCCTCGAGAGGCAATAAAAGAACCCCATGTAAATATACTGTTGTAGTCACTTGTTGAACTGTGGTGCCTCCCTTTTCTGGCAAACACACTGTAGTGGGAAGGAATCGGTAAAGTGTTACACCTGATCAACCCAGTTGTTCTGATCCCAGACGGTGCCGTAAGACTAACACTATTTTGGACAGCCCAGTCGCCTGTCCCCAGTTATTTTGGACAGCCTAGTCGCCTGTCCCCAGTGCATAATATTACTACAGTGTGTATGCCTCGTATCAGAAGGTTTCGGACTGCTGCGGACAAGGTTACGATACCATTGCGAAATGGGGAACGTTAATAGTGTCCCGAGTGGGTATTGTACGCCCTCCCAAGTGGTTGCGAATAGACGAGGGAAAAAGTACATCAAACAATTGCCAAAGTTAGAAAAACGATATAAAATACCCAAAGGAGGAACATTATCAATTGGTGTCTGGCAAAACCTCCTAAATGATATGGCAGGAAAATTGAGCGATGAGGGATTGAAAGATACTGTCAGAATTTGGCTAGATTGTAGCAAAGAATTTTAATCGCTTTTTAAATTTTTAAATTTAAAAGTGGTGAAGAAATGTATGATGAAAAACAGTCAAGATATTTGTGTAAAATTCCAGTATCGCATACGCCACCGCCCTATAATGGCACCAAGTAGTTGGATAAGGGGTGGAGCTGCCCAGCCTGTAATGCAGTGACGTCAGGTCCTCTCTGTCAGTACTGTAAGGCGCCCCGCCCCCTTCCTGATCTGTCCACCATGTTATGTCAGACACAGGCGTCCGCACCATCTTGTGACTCACCTTACCAACCAGTTGTAGTGGAAAGTTACCAATCCCGTACCGTGGAAAATCCCTGCCCACTGCCTACTCCGCCCACTACACAACATCCGGCACAGATGACGGCGCCATCTTTAACATCAGACAACGCCCAAAGCTCAGGCCTACCTCCGGCCCCGTTACCCTCTATGACCGTTCCCACGACGGCACTGTACCCAGTAATCAACCCCGATGGTACATTTGTGTTGCCTACTCCAGCAACGACACCCAACTATATGACTCTGATTATGGTTATGGGAGATAGTGCCGAACCAGGAAAGGGGAATACAATTATTAATGTCCAAATAGCCCCGATCCACGATCAGGCCGAGGAGTATTATTTCCACCCGCTTCTCATGAAGTTACATCCCCGGGATCTGCACCCAGCCCTACTGCCCTGATAATGATGATGAGCCCAGATGACGGTGCAGAAGGGGCAGCTGCCCCGACCCAAACCCCACGAACCTTTCAGTTAACAGGCGAAGGAGTTGCGAGTTTTGAAATAGATACGCCCGAAGGTGCAACAGCTGCCCCGACCCAATCCGATGCCGACGACGGTATGGTACTTAAAAAGGGAAAAAGGTTACCTAGACCGAAACCAACAACTAAACCCCAGAGAAGAGCTAGGCCCAAATACACACTTTCTCCCAGATTTCAAGACCCGTCTATTCTCACTGCTGAGGAGGTGGAAGATAGGCCTAAGCACCGACCAATTTTCACTACTGAAGAAATATATACTCATGACAGTCTATCAGAAGAAGAGGGCTCAGAGAAGGAGGAATCCCGAAGCATTTACAAGGGCTTACCTCTTGCACGTTCCCCTTCCCCTATAAGCCATTGCCGCATGAGATATGCTCGACAATCTGATACTGAACAATCTACAAGCTCCCGTTCTCCTATAGGCCATCGCCGCATAAGACACACTCGACAATCTGATACCGAACAACCTACAAGTACGTCAGCCCCTCAACCATCCACGGGTAATATACATCCCAACAATCCATTTTCTTCTACTTCTGCCCCTCAACCACCTCCGTCAATGGGAGATACTAATCCCAGTAACCCTTTCTCTTCTCAATTCGCTGAAATTATGTCTGATATGGCAGCCATAGTACAAGCCACCCGACTCGCCACCGAAAATGTTACTCCACGAGATGGTCTCGCCTCTACAGAACCACGTTCCAAGTATGTAGCATTCAATCCGCAACAACTGTATACGATCGTCAAAGATCTCCCTGAACCCGATACTCACCCAATGCCATTTTATCGGAAAATCTCACAGGCCTGGACTACCTATGGATGTACCTGGTCTGATCTTGTTAGTATTGTCCAAGCCAAAGCAGGTGATTACGCAGATCTTATTCTCAACCAAATTATACGAGACCCATCTTACCTACCTAGCGATCCCAGATCCACTGAATCAGGTCAACAGTTTATCAAGCAACTGGAAATCGAAGGATAGATTGTCCGAACAAACAGTATCTCTACAAGATATAACCCAGGAAAAAGGAGAGTCAGTGGAGAAATTTGCCTACAGAATCAAACGACATTTTCGTGATTTAGGATTCTCACTCCAAGAAATGGCACATATTCCTATGTTGGGTCGTGCCTTTGTAGACGGCCTCCGTCTTGATCTCAATAGAGTACTCACCACCTGCCGCCCGGAATGGAGGACAATGGATCTGGAAGTTCTGATACAAGTTGCGAAAGGATTGGAAGCAGGTAATAGCAAGAAGAAATCCGCCATCGTGGCAGTAATGACAGGGGCTGATGCCGCGAATGCCGCAAATGAGACTACAGATGGACAGCGACAACCTCGTAAATGCTACGGATGTGGGAAAGTCGGACACATAAAAAGGGTGTGTCGTAGTCGCCATCTGTGGGCTGCCTACCGGGCTCAAAATCAGAACCAGAGAAATCAGAACCAGAGTTCTCTTCCTCCTCCACCTCCCCCTCAACAATAGGAAATAGGCGAGCAAATGGAGGAGGGGGACTCTATTTGCATGGCCGTCTCCGCCCCTCCTTCCGGCCCTTCCCCTAAGATCACTCTTGATGTAGCCGGAAAACCTTGCTCATTTCTTGTGGACACTGGCGCTGCTCGCAGTGTACTCTGTGAGACAGATGTATTACCATCTTGGCTATCCGATATACAACTTCCTTGTAAAGGGTTAGAAGGTGTGGTTCAACACAATCCACTCACACGCCCCTTACCCGTCACAAGTTCTTCGATACATCTGCCTTCATCTACTCTAGCACAATTTGTAGTCAGTGCCACCTGCCCTTTCAATCTTCTAGGAGCAGATTTTTTCAGCAAGATCCAAGCCAATATTTCCTTCACTGAAAATGGAACTGTCACTCTCAACACCGCTCTTGCCCCTGAAGAAACCTGTATGCTTATGGCAGTAATACATGATCCTGGTGCCGAAACCTGGGATGATCTATCTAATTCTTTGAATAGCCTGCTTGACCATCTTCCAGCTACCCTATGGGCCTCTGCCCTCCTTCCACTTCCAAGGGGGGAGTATACTGATATTCCTTCTACAGATTTTATTGATCTAGCCACAGAAGAGGATCTTCAGGAACAGCTACTGTGGCATACACAGTCATCAAATGTCGATTTTCCAGATGTACCACCTGAGGACGATCCACATGATTGTCTGACCATGATGCAAGCGGAAGTCGGTTCGCCTCCGAATATACAGGATACCCCACTCTCGAGCTTGGGCCAAAGGCCAATATCTTTGTTTACCCCGGACATTATATCCTTTAGTTGCATCACTAGCTCACGGACCAACACATCAGTCCAAAACCATTATGAAAGAGATTATCGACAAAATCTGGATCGCACCAGGAATCACCCCGATGCTAGCACGAACCACCGAATCATGTTTAATCTGTGCTCAGTGCAATATCGGAAGGACAGAACCTACACCATCTAAATGTTTACCGAATGCTCAACCGTTGCTCAACGGTTGCTCAACTGTTTACCGGATTCAAATTGATCACATTCAAATGCCGATGTGTCAGACATTTCAGTATGTACTGGTAGTGGTAGATGTGTTTTCCGGGTGGCCAGAGGCCTATCCAGTACGAAACCAAACCGCACCCACTACCGCAAAGAAACTTATTCAAGAACTCATTTGTCGCTTTGGGGTCCCTGAGGTCATACAAAGCCACCAGGGACCTGCATTCACTGCAAATATCACCCAAGAAGTGTGGAAGATTATAGGTTCACATCTTGCTTTTCACACTCCCTACAGACCCCAGAGTAGCGGGAAAGTGGAAAGACTAAATGGTATAATCAAATCAAAAATGTTGAAAATGACACAAGAGACTGGTCTAAATTGGGTACAATGCCTATCCATCGTACTTTTTGGTATCAGACATACGCCAAAGGCTTCACACAAACTTACCCCACATGAGATACTTTTTGGAAGTAGCCCTAGGTTAGGGCAGTACTTCCCACAACAGTTGCAAATGAATTATGAAACAATGGCAAAATATGTTATTGCTCTGACTACTCAGTTATCTAATATACATGCCCAAGTTTTCTCCTCTTTTCCAGATCCCGATACCCTTGAAGGTACTCACTCTCTATTGCCTGGAGAGTGGGTGGTCGTGAAGAAACACGTCCAATCTACTCTTGAACCGAGATTCGAGGGCCCTTTTCAAGTGCTGCTAACAACCCCTACCTCAATAAAGGTCGAAGGGAAGCCCACCTGGATACATGCCTCGCACTGCAAGAGAGTCAAAGGATATGATCCTCCAGCCAGTGACTGACTCCTAGAATGCATATCCTTTACAAAAAAATGTGCATCCCACTATTATTATCGTTTATCTTTCATACATGGGGATCTCATGGGCGTACAGGGTTTGTGGCCCAAGCTATCAGTCACCAGGGGGGTCGAGTAGCCATTACAAGAGATGCAAACCAAGTCCCCATTTTTTGGTACAATTCCAGTAGCACAACAGTAGCCACCTACTCATTTCCATATTGTATAGATTGTGCTCTTTTATCCACCGGAACTAGTAATAATCAGCGATTCACACTTACCATAGAGAATCCACGGCCAACTGATGCTCGAAAATATATTTTCGGGGTATTGCCAAGACCCGGGATTATGGGCGACAAGACTCCCTTTTATTTTAAAGATATGTATAATAGTTTGGAATGGAAGGAACCAAAAGTAAACCAACCAGTTTCAGAGCCCGAAAATTCCATACATAGTCCAGCGTGCCATCCAACGCATGATAGCTATTGCAAATCCCACTTATGATGATACTGTAGCCATAGAAACTGGGTATAATGATATTAATCTATGGCTGGAGTGGATGCAATATTCTGCCATTAAGCACAATAAGTCTAATTGCTATGTGTGTGGCAGAGCCCGTCCACATCTTGGAACAGTACCTTTACAGTTGCCCTATCAGTCACTGTTATGCCTATTAAGTCTTTATACCAATACCAGTAACAAATTCACTGAATGTGAGAAATGGAAAAGAGAATATCCCCTATTAACCGAGACTCCCAAATTTAGTGACGGAATAACTATATATTCTGGTGCTTATATTTGTATTTCAAATACCAAAGGCACTGGCAAATTTCTTGGAAAATTCTCTAATGGTAATTGTGCTGAATACAGCAATTTGACCGGTTCCCCCACGCAGAATCAAGTCTATTCACTAGGAGACATCTATTGGCTATGTGGGGACATGAAACTGCGCACCAGATTAGAAGGTAGTTGGACTGGTGAATGTGCACTGGCCAAAGTTATAATGCCATTACTTATAATGTCGGAAGAGCCAGAAGCTGTTGAGGCCCAGTCCACCCTGTCCCGTAAGAAACGCAGTGTCTCAAAGCTTCGACCTCCATGTGTATATAGATGCGATAGGAGTCCCTAGGGGGGTCCCAGATGAATATAAAGCCCGAGATCAAGTAGCCGCTGGTTTCGAATCAATTTTTCCAATTGTTACCGTAAATAAAAATGTTGACTGGATTAATTATATCTATTATAATCAGCAGAGATTTGTCAATTACACTCGAGGCACGTTCCAAGGACTATCAGAACAATTGGAGGCCGCAACCCAGATTACTTTCCAGAATCGTATGGCATTAGATATGATCCTGGCAGAAAAAGGCGGGGTCTGTCAAATAATCGGAGAAACTTGCTGTACCTTTATCCCAGATAATACCGGCCCTGATGGAAAAGTAACTGTGGCTATTAAAAAGCTAACTGCTCTAGGAGATGAATTGAAGCGTAATTCCGGAATCGACCATCCATGGGCTGAATGGTTCGGATGGCTTAAAGGATGGAAACAAGGCCTGGTCCAGCTGGGAATTATTTTGCTAATCAATGTGATTATTGTTGCTTTTATCCTTTTGTGTGTGGTTCCATGTTTTCGGCGTCTGTGTGACAAGATGTTTGCTGTAAGCGAAACAACCCCATTGATGCTCATGTACGATGATAATGAGCCAAGCAGTCTTACACCTTCTTATGAAACAGCATTCGACCCGAGGGTCACCCCCAAGGTAATCCACACCCCATTTAGGGATATATAGATCCGAGGGACATGTCCAAGACCTGAAACTGGGATTTTATCCAGTAGGGATAATTTGTCGCCACTGCAGGTGAAGAGGATGCGGGATCATGTCAGGTAGGATCTGACAGGTTCAGGGACAGACAGTCAGCCATCATATATTCAAGGGGGGACTGTTATGGAACCAAAATTATATCTATATATCAGCAAGAAACGCTTATGGCTTTAATGAATATAAGATGGCTCTGACTAGTATAAAGGATCAAACCTCACGCAAACATGCGAGAGACGCAAGTAGCAGTATATTAGGACATTCAGTATCAGTTAAACAAATAACTACTCTATGTTTTACTAACCACAAAGATATCCGGCTAGCATTTTGTTCTAGTTACAGGGAAATTGCCTAACATTGTCTAATGTTTGTTTGTAACGGTTTTCTGCCTATATCCGCATAGTTTCAAGGATTTAACCAATTGATGTGATTTACGTATTAAGACATCCTTCTTTTTGGACACTATATAACCTATATCCTGAATGTAATAAAACAGAGTGATTTTGGACTTGACCCAGAGTGTGTGGTGTGTCTTATTTCTCTCTCCGTGCACGTACATTTATATTCACATAATTTGGAGCAGTTCAACAATTGAAGAAAAGCTTCATTGAAAGACATCCAAAACAACGGGAAGAAGGTGTGGCCAGAGGCTCCACCCTTTTGCAGAAGTGCTCCGGGAGGCCAGGTTTACGAAGCGATACCGGGGAGAAGCAAAGGAAGAAAGAAGACAGAAGAACAAGAAGGGGCAAGAGAAAAAGCGGAGCCGCAGGAAAGGAGACATTGACAATTAGAGTGTGAGAGGGATTGAGTGAGAGTGTGAGAGAGAGTACTTTGTTTTCATTTATTTCGTTGGGGTCCCTCCTCGTTTTAGGACATTTGTGCTAATTAACAAAATTGGAACGTCTGCCATTGATATATTTTCCTTTATTAAAGAACAATCATTTAGTGCTGGTTGTGCTGCAAAATGTGTGGTAATAGTTGTTGCATTGGGTCACTCTCCTGTAGCAAGGGTATATGCATAGACACAGAGGCATTTTCTGTCATGTGACAGGATCATCCAGTGAGAAGCTCCATTTTAGGTACAGAGTTACTGTGTCAGGATCCCCAGTCAGCAGTCACAGAAGCAGATATACGGTAGGGATCTATGTGTATGAGAGCTGGCGTGTATGCATGTTGGGATGTCTCTGTATGAGTGCATATTTGTGTATGCTTGTGTGTATGCATATGTATGTTTATTATGTTCTTGTGTATATCAGTGTAGCAGCATTTATGACACATGTTCAGATTTCTTTCTTGGTTATGTTTGGCTATTAAGGCAGATGTTTCAAGCAGCTTTGTTGGAGCAAAAATAGCTTTCCAAGTAGATGTTTTACTAGGAGCACTGTCTGTGCCCCCCATTTCTGTCCTCATAAAATGTAGAACTACAAACCAAAACTTAAGGAATCCCATCTAAAAAAACATAACTTTTATTGATGTGCTCTAAACTAACATTAAAAGTAGTATAGATATACTGTAGTTATAGTTTGAGCAGTCACTGACTAATTCAGGCCCATCCTGGCAGGATACTAACATAAATCCCTTATCTCCATACCTGGGACTGGTCCAACCCAGAGATCTCCTGGTGATGCACCGCTTTTCCGGTTCTCCAGGTCAAAACCCGCGGGAGCGGGGTCCTGACATGCACCGCTCCTCGCCCTGACATGCTCCCTACCTCGCTGACATCAGCAGCTCAGAAGTTCCCAGGTATCCAGGTTCCCAGCTAGCTATTTCATAGAACATGTTCCCTATCCCCCGGTACACTCCTAGGTATCTGCAGAGTAAAAGAAGGACTTGCTATCATGGTCCAATCTAGCCTATTATAACCTACTATAAAGATAATATACCGCACCTCATCTTTATAAGCTTAATGTGCTTCTGTTGCTAATATGTGACTGCCTAAAGCCCCGAAAGATAATTGCATGGAAATAAATAGTCTGACCTTTCCTTTACTGACTTTAAAGACATATACCATATTTGCATTTCTTGTTTTTATTTCCTTTTATTTGCCAACCTGCCTCCCAGTTATGCATATCTGCCCTCAGGCTTGCCACTCTGCCCCCTGATATGCCACTCTGCACCCAGATATGCCTTATACCCCCTATATGCCACTCTGCCTCCCAGACTTACCAATACATCCCCAGACTTGTCCCCCGTGCTCCAGACTCCCTGGTGTCTAGTGGGGGCAGCCGGTGGACGTCTGTGCGATTGCTACTGCCCGGCACTTCCACTGGGGCTTCTGTGGTGGCGCACCAGAAGGTCATGTCACGCTGGTGCTCCATTATAGACGACCGGCAGAAGCAGAGGTTGTCTGTGCGCATAGCAGAGACGTCCACCGGCTGCCAGAGAGGAGGATCCAGGTCCCCTGCAGCGCTGCGGGGGATCTGGATCTTAGCATTTGCTCTGGAAAAAACCTTGTCTTATATTCAAGCAAATACGGTATATGTAATTGCAAACATTTTGGATGTCATTCTTCTTTGGGTATAATAAAACCTTTTAAGTACAGAACACAAAATAGTACTCTACGCAGATGATATTTTACTGACACTAACAAATCCAACTTCATCTATTCCAGCTTTACTATGCACAATTGATACTTATAGTAAATATTCTAATTATAAGATAAATTTACATAAAACACAAGTACTTAATGCAAATTCGACTAGTAATGAGCTAGAGACGCTGAGCTATAATTATAAATTTAATTGGAACAATAGGTCCATTGATTATTTAGGGATTAAGCTAGCCATGGATATTGAAAGCATTATAGATATTAATTATATGAGTTTATTTAAAGAGATCAGAGAGAAACTGAATAAATGGAGAAGCCTTGAAATTTCATGGCTAGGACGAGTAAACACCATAAATTCATATGTCATTCCTAAGTTATTATACCTCTTTAGGATAATACCTCTAAGAGTTAAAGCTAGAATACTTAATAATTTTCAAAAACTTTTTGCTGATCACATATGGGCCGGGAAAAACCCCAGAATATCACAACGTATACTTAACCTTAATAAGAAAGAAGGAGGCATATCCTACCCAGATGTTGCAAAATTACACACAGCATCTATGTTAACGCATGCTCTTGCATGGTTCAACCCTGATTCCAAAGTATTTGCCTGGTATGGGTTTGAATTAACATATTTGGCTCCTCGTCAGCCATCACAAATCTTCTGGGCTAATATAAAGAGAATTTTACATCTATCGATTGATAATCATGTAATTGTAGATGCATTGATTTCTTTGAATAAATTTAAGACCACATTTAATTTAACGCAAGCAATCTCTATGAATTCCCCTATAGTCATAGCTAAATATGATATAGAAAATATGGCTATAACAATATGGACTAATGCCGGCATAATTTACATATCGGATATAATGAATAATGGAAATATTATTCCGTTTAGGGATTTGCAAACTAAATTTAACATCCAAAATAGATATTTGATTTCATATATGAGGTTGAAAAACTATATATCCAAGAAGTCCCTATTACCACTAAATCATCAAGTTAATAGGCTATTAAATAACATACAGAGAAAAGGACAGCTCTCAAGAATATTGTCTTTCAGTAAAGAATCTAGCGTTAGGGAAAAATATCTCCCCATATTGAAATGGGAAAATTCAATAGGAAATGTATATGACATGGAAGATTGGCTTAAAGGGTTATTAATAGTCATACGGAATACCCACTGCATATCGCTGGCAGAACTTCAGTATAAAATAATGTACCAATGGTACTTAGTCCCAACAAGATTACACAAGATATCTAAAGCAATTTCGAACTCTTGCTGGAGATGTCAGAAGGATGTAGGCGATATGATAGGATTTGGGAATTGTTATAGACAACAAACTAGGCAACAATGTGCAGTGTCAGTCTGCGGTTGCTAAGGCCAGTAAGGTATTGTCGTGTATAAAAAGTCGCATCAAGTCGCGGAATAAAGATATAATTTTGCCTCTGTATAAATCAATGGTAAGGGCCGCACCTTGAGTATGCTGTGCAATTTTGGGCACCTTTTCTAAAGAAGGATATCATAGCACTAGAAAGGGTGCAGAGGCGGGCTACAAAATTAATAAAAGGAATGGAGCACTATAGTTATGAAGAAAGGTTAACTAATTTAAATCTGTTTAGTTTAGAAAAACGTCGCCTCAGAGGGGATATGATAACGTTATATAAATATATTCGGGGCCAATACAAACCATTGTGTGGAAATCTGTTCATAAACAGGACTATGCATAGGACACGAGGTCATGCATTTAGACTGGAAGAAAGGAGATTTAGACTAAAGCAGAGGAAAGGGTTTTTTACAGTAAGGACAATAAGGATGTGGAATTCTCTGCCTGCAGAGGTAGTTTTATCAGAGTCTGTACAGACGTTTAAACTGCAACTGGATGGATACCTGGAAAAACATAATGTTCGGGGATATAATCTTTAATTATGGGGAAACAGCTTATTGATCCAAGGAGAAATCTGACTGCCATTTTGGGGTCAAGAAGGAATTTTTTTCCCTGGTTAGTGCAAAATTGGAAAGAGCGAAGCCGGGGTTTTTTGCCTTCTTTTGGATCAACAGCAACAAATTAACAGATATAGGAAAGGCTGAACTTGATGGACGCATGTCTTTTTTCAGCCTATGTAACTATGTAACTATGTAACTATGATACACATATGGTGGGACTGCCCGATGCTTGATTCTTTAAAGGGAAACCTTAACAAAATGTTATCTAGGATGCTAAACATAAAACAAATAATTACAGTGGAATCTTTTCTATTTAATATTAATTTTCCGGTAGTGAGCAAAGTACAACAAATCTTAATTTCTCAGCTGTATTTAGCAGCTAAAATATGTATTGCAAGGAAATGGAAACAATCGGAAATAATAGATTGGAGAGATGTTGTTGTACAGGTCAAATACCAAAACAAGATGGAACAAGGCTTCTTAGTTTCTAGAGGCCAACACAATGTATATGAACAAATATGGAGACCGTGGGAAAACTTCTATAGTGATATGATAGATTAGACGCTCCCCTGTGGGAATTCTTTTGCCTAATACAACCCCAAGCCTACGTGAAAAGTGTGAATGAGTGAGGTATGTATGTACAACTTGAACATTTTATGTAAAGTTGGTAATATTGATTATAATGAATATTTATCTTCCTATAAATGGTAGAAAGTACAGTAATTATTAATTTTCTTTTTTCTGCTGTAATTGTATGGTACTTACGGAAGAAATGTTTAATGATGTGTAAAAAATAAATAAATAAATAAATAACATACATGATAATAATATGAGTATAAGAAGGGTGTCCCTTTAACAACTAATATTTCTTTGTAGACGTTTGACAAGCAAATGCGTTTTTATGACTTTTCATGTTTCTATCCCCAAAGTTTATGTAGAAAACGATAGAAATACCTTGTATGGGGTAATAAAAAGTTTTCCTGTTTCCATCCAATTACACCGTTCCTTTCAGTCAAGATTATTTAGCTCCACCAATATTCATCGAAATCAAATAAATTGTAGTTCAACCACTGGTATCATTTCATAACATCTCATATAAAATGTATTCCATATGTGGTAATAACAATAAAACATAAAAAAATATATAAAAACATGTGCCCTTTAGGTGGTGATGTAGGCTACATCGATGAAGACTTGAGGGTCAGATGTCAACTCAACTCAAGGAAGGACTGGACTCAATGGTCTTCCCTATGTGATAAAGTAACTATGAAGGGTTCCCGAAATCCATGTACCTAGGGGAAAGTGCTTCTATCCAAGGAGGCAATCAATTTGAAGTTTCAAGTACAGACCATGACGTTGCTATTAAAGTTAAAAAGAATAAAGGCCTATCAATGTTCAGTGATATCTATCCCATGGGACGCTGCTGAGACTGATATAACATTTAGTATTTATTTTATTATTGTTCCGACGGCTTGTAATAATATCAGTATCCAGCTGCTGACAGTTCTATTATTAGCAACATGAAAAGCAAGTTGATAAAATAAGTTGCCCGTGTCACGTTGTTGTGGCCTCTCACTGATTCACAATTCAAGTTCTCATAACACAGAGGTCACAGCAAAAATAAGTAAAATAAGAACCAGACCTCATTTAGGATGGAAGAAAGAAAGAGCAGAATGTGTGGATGACGAAGAATGATACCTGTCGGGCATTTGGCATCATAAACTATGAGTCATATAGAAGAAAAAACAGAGAAGCCCTCTCCCTTTCGCTCACGTTGGTACCATCTGCTGTTTTCATAGCCACATCTGGTGTCAGCGACATAAAAGAAAGAACTGCACATGTGCAGAGATGACTTTAGTGAAAGGGGGTAAATAAGTGGAACAACCTCCAAGCGGAAGTGGTAGGGGCCAACAAAGAAATGTAATTTAAATATGCAAGGGATAGGCATAAAGCTATCCTGAATCTGAGACAAGAACAAGGACTTTACATCAGAAAAACAGGCAGACTAGATGCTCCTTATCTGCTGTCAAATGCTATGTTTCTATTTATGTTATTCACCGCACTGACAGGTTTATTCAATAAATCTGTAATGTCAGACGGGTTGCTACTAGAACTCACTTTACTATTCCCTGATTAATGTTAGTCTGTCTCTTTATATTTGAGTTAAAAAGAAACCTCTTTCATTTGATGTGGCCATATCAGCTGCATATTTTATAAACAAGAATGAAGAATGCATATTAAAAACTAGCCTTTACATCACAATTAATAGTCCTTACATCACATCAATGGATTGTAAGTTCACAAACCGTGAGTTAAAGAAATTGTCATTTGTCTTTATTAAATATTTTTACTGAGCCCTAATATAAAAAATAAATTTATAAAAAATATAAATTAAAAAGTATAAATAAAATTGCATTTATTCTTATTGAATAAGTATCTTTTTAGCATTACAATGCAACAGTCACTCTAATACTACGCACAGGAATCTGTACATGGATACTAAAATGAATTTTCCATCTATAAAATCTGTGCAGACTCATGTAATAAAGTAGTGTTATGCAGACTTAATTTGGGTTCAGCTGGGGTGGTGAAATTAGCTTTGGGTGGCATATGGATAGGAAAAGTATCCAGACTCCAGTTTTAATGAAAAGGAAATGCATTGGTGATATATGCCAGTTGTTGCCTACCTGAGGGATTTTTATTATTTATAAGGTACTAGCAGATTGTGCTGTGATGTGCAATGAGAGTTATACTTTATTATGAAATATATTATTAAACATAAGATAAGTCAGATTAGAACTCTGTTTGCTATAGCTGTCAACCTAACCACCATACCTGGGAACTCCCTGGGTTTCGTTAAGAGGAGCACTGCTTCTCCTTGTCTCTGGATCACCACCGGAAAACTTTGGGTCCTGGGAGTGGTGTTGTGGCACAGTGGTATGGTACCTGTACTGTGCACTTACTGGTTATTATTGGCTACATATGCTTGATGAAGGAGTAAATCTAGTGGCTCCAATCCTAGTTTTACAGAATCACCGTTCATTATTTAAAGATGCGTTTATCTGGTACTATTATAAAAGTGGAGGATATCTTTTCATATAAAAAAAAACAAAAAACAGTGAAGTAAAGCCAAGAAATTGTTCCATTTATGAGAATGTCAGCTTTGAAAAAGGTGTTCATCACCTGAAAATGAGTTCCTTCTAAGAGCGTTCAACTTGTTAGTGTTTTTAGCCGTCTGAGAGTATTTTCCACGCAGTTTGTCGCCAAACCCAAAAACATTACTTTGACAGAATGGCATGAAAATCATGCCATCAACACGAGACAAAAAAAAGAGCACTTTCATAATACACCCAAAAGGGCAGCAGAGATCCTTACCCTATTTTCAAATTTACAACTACACATCCTAAAGAAGTTTTGGAGTCTAAACAATGAAACATTCCAGGAAGTGAAGAATGTCGTTGAAGGATATACTTCTGCTTTCTGCATGTAGGCAATATGAATCTATTACTGGGATACGATGCAACTGCCCATTATTCATGTTAACTGAAATGCACAATGATAAAAATCTCTGGCATCGACATATGTATGAAATTACACGATTTGTGTTTGTTTGCCCTTTGCAACTAAGCTTCAAGGACAATAAAGATTATGTTGGTATTGCCCACTCCCAGTTTAAAGAAGCTGATATGTTAACTATGATGTCATTCTTTTTTTGTGTCGATATGATCACCAACCAACAATCTCTGGAATGGAATGCATTCAGACAGAATTTATGAAGAATACATATGCTCTTTGAAATATTGGTTCATTGGATCCTGCTGTCCTAACCTGCTGCTTTCGTCTCATCTGATTTTTTTTCTGTCCACCACACTTGCTCTGTAGAAAAAATGTTTAGAAAAGTTGGGGTAAAGAATACTAATAATCTTGCTATGAAAAGAAAGCGGAATACTTTATTGCCCTCAATACAATGTTGACATTGCTTCGGTATGTGAATAGCTGTTGAAATTGAAATACAAAAAAGTGAAGCGCAATATTTGAATTAAATATAAGTATTGCACCTTCTGGTGAAGTGGTGCTGCAAAGACACAGGAACAAACTCCCCAAAAATGTTCCAAATTAAACACAATCAAAACCACACAAGTGTCTGCGCACCCAATTAATAAGTGAGTAAATTATATGTGCAACACAAAAATAATATAAACAAAGATACCCTTCCAGCGAGCGTTCCCACACACAGTATCCAAAAGGTTCGTATATAAAAGGAAGAGAAAAAAAGAAAGAAAAAAGTATGGAAGTTGTATACGCGTATTGCGTAGATGTCCCCCGCTGGCCCCGCAAGACACCCGGGAGTCTGCTCCGGTAAGTCGGGGGGGGGGCAGAGGAGGACAGTGGCAGCATATCTCGGGGGGGGGGGACAGTGGCAGCATATCTCGGGGGGGAGGAGGACAGTGGTAGCATATCTCGGGGGGGGAGGAGGAGGACAGTGGCAGCATATCTTGGGGGGGGAGGAGGACAGTGGTAGCATATGTCGGGGAGGGAGGACAGTGGCAGCATATCTCGGGGGGGAACGGGGTGGCAGCATATCTCGGGGGGGAGGACAGTGGCAGCATATCTCGGGGAGGGAGGACAGTGGCAGCATATCTCGGGGAGGGAGGACAGTGGCAGCATATCTCGGGGGGGAGGACAGTGGCAGCATATCTCGGGGAGGGAGGACAGTGGCAGCATGTTTTTTTTGGTGCTTTTTTAAAGAAAAAAACTTTTTCTTTAAAAAAGCACCAAACTTTTAGGGTGCGGCCTATATACGGGGGCGGCCTATATCCGAGCCAATACGGTATATATGTGTGTTTGACGTAGTGTGAGTATTATTGTATATGCAAGTTTGTGTTATGCGTTTCTGTGTTAACAGGGAAATGTATATGTATTAGCATGAGTGTCTATGTGTAAGTGTGCGTATTAGCATGAATCTGTATGTGTTAGCAATAGTGTATGTGTAAATGTGTGGTAAAATGTGTGTTAGTTCACCCACGTTTTTAGAATGAATGTGTATGTTTATATGTTCCAGTGTGTATGTTACCGAGGGGGGGCTGCAAGGGAATTGGCTTTGCCTGCTCCCTCTCGGGCCAAAGGGTGTCAGCCCTCCACACACTCCCTGCACACTGTACCTGACTGATCCTGTGTGCAGGAAGTGTCATCACATCTACTTCTTGCATGCTAGATCAGTCTGCACATAGCACAAAGGAAAAGAGACACTCCACTTCTGCAGCTAAGTGTTGTGGGCAGGGGCTCAGTCAAGGTGTTTGAAGGCTAAGGTGGTACAGACCTGTTTGGGGTCACTAACCAATTGTCTGGGACAAAGATGGCACTGACAAGCCATTTGGGGGCAAATATGGTGCAAATAAACTATTTGGAGATTGCACAGGGAAGCTATTTGGAGGCAGAGCAGCAACCGTTGGGCACTCTGGGTAACATGCTGAGCGCCAGTGACATCACACACCGTTGTTTATTATGTCCTTCAAGTTCACTGCTGGCTTCCAGGACTTGCTGGAAAGTGTCATAGTGGGTCCCCTTGTACCAAAACCCAACTAGATCACCAAGGGAGAAGTAAGCAAGTCCTGGGGTACAGAAAGGGAGTATAAATGCTGGGATAAAGCAGGGAAATCTATTCTTGCAAACAGTATATTTTTTGTGTGGGTGTTTTACTTTACAGTGGGGTGGTGCCAAATATAGGATCTACCTCAGGTGCCAAATACTCATACCTGGGAACTTTTAGCCTCTGGCTACCCGGGGCCTTCCCTTGCGGGACGCGGCCATGACTGCCCACTGACGTTGGTGGGTGGTCCCACTGATGTCGGTGGGCGATCCCCTGATGTCGGAGGAGGGAGGTCCCCTGACATCAGTGGGCGGTCCCCTGCCATCAGGGGGAGGTCCCGCTGACATTAGGGGCATTCCCGCTGATGTCTGCTGGCAACACCCCTATTTCAAGGGAAAATGGGCGGGGAGCAGGGCGTCACCCGGCAATCTCCGGGTCAAACCCGGAGAGTTCCCAGGTATGCAAATACTCTAGGTATGTCCCTGGATATGGCAATAAAATAGAACAGAAGGGAAAAAAAGGAGGAAACAATGGAACAGAAGGAAAAAAGACTGAAAGAGGCAGAAAGCAGAGATAAAAAAGAAGTTGCTAAAGGCAGGAAATCCAGATAAAGTTCCTTTTCTCTATAATTGCTCCAGGGCCCAAACCTCCTTAATCTGGCCTTGCACATGCAGGCAGGAGACATGTGCAGGAATATATATTTGTTTATGTTTTTTTAACCATGTAGAAACATGCATGGACATTATTTTTGCCTAACAGTTTTAAAAGTATGTGAGCAATGTCAATTTTGTCATTAAACTAAATAAAGACACAAAGGTGTGGGGATAAAGGGTCCGTTAAACACTATGACAATTTATCTTAAGGTTAACAGTTTATTAACTGTAATATAATGCATAAAACAACATATGAAAATTGTTAGCTTGAACTTGCTAACTGATGAGATGTTCATTACTGGACAGGGTCCTCACTTGACCTCACTGGTGCCCACTTAATCTTAACCAAAATCTTAACTTCAAAAAAAACTTGGTAGAGATCAGTCCCCCTCCTCACCAAAATAAAGTTTTCACTGTTATAAATTGATATCTTCCATCCACAGGATAGGGTAGTAAAGGAAAAAAAATAAGTACAATAAAGGGTGTTGCTAAGTGCACTTCCCAGCATCAAAACACACCACAGTGTTAAGCACACCAGTGGACCTTAGCAGGGGCCTCCAAGCATACCTCAAGCTTAGAGCCAGATGACTTTTCCCCCCCTGGCAGAAATGACACCTGGGGTTGAGAGGATGAAAGTGGATGAGGGGATTTTTGGCGGAAGTTCACCCTGGAGGTTATGGCTGCATAGATGTGGATAAAGAAAGAAGATAGAAGAGAGGAGAAATGAGAACAAGAAGATGCAGAACAAGAACATTTGATACACGGAAGCTGAGCTGCGAGGCATGGAAGTGGTTGGCAGAGAAGGTTTTCAGAAAGAGAGTAAACAAAAATGTGAATATGAGAGAATGTTAGAGAGTGGGTGGGAGACAACAAAGTTTCTTCCAGGATTTAAAATGCCCCTCCATCTTCGTCCGAAATGAACAGGCAGGGAACGTAATTAATTGTCCAAAAACTAATGTAATAGAAATGCGCAAATGGGCCAAAAACGATTCTAATGGATTTTTTGGTTCCTTTTTGGCCTATTTGCACATTTCTAATACGTACTGAGATGCAGCCCAGAAACAAACGTGTCATCAGTACAAACATTCATAAAATCAGGAAGACAACAAGAGTACTTTTCTTACTTGATCTTAGCCAACAAATCAATGAAAATCAAATTTAAATCTACAGGTAGTGCGCAGAAATAGTGTCACACCATTCTACTTGGGCTGACAGGAGAATTACAATATTATCTTTACCAAGGGAACATAAAAATGAAACAAAAATTGCATGCAGCGTAACGCATCTCCCAGGTGGAAAATGTAAATCTGTGTGCTTAGAAACTACCTTAAATAAATCTAAGAATAACATAAGTGACAGATGGTTTTCAGTGCTCCATTCAATTATTGTTTTATCCCATTGCGACAGTCCTTCATCTGTTCAACAGTATTAGAGAAAATGGTAAGAAATGCTATTTATCCACCAAAACCACGCAATTCAAAAGGTGCAAACTTTCCCGTCAGTAACAAAAGAATTTCATAGATTCTTGCATGACAGCAGTTGTGTATATTTTACACACTGTTGTGGCAATTGTTTTCCAGTTGTGTTTGTAAAGCTGACATTGCAATGTTGGCCTACAATGAATAGATAAACAAATAGTTTCAAAGTAATAAAAACCCAAAAAGAGTACATCTGCAGATTTGTTAAATCTCTTGGATTATACAAGGGCTTCCTCATACGCAGAGCCTTCGTGTAACCATTAGTCACTAGTATATTTATCCTGTATTCAAATTATCATGCTTTTCTGTCTCAATCTTTATGATTCTACCTAATCCTAATATGCCAACATTTTAGGATTAGTGGATTAGATTAAGCATATGTCTACAGTGATAATTAACATGGTGCATTCTGTTTTGTGTACAGTATAAATAGCGTACATTTCTGTCTTTTGTATTCTTGGAAATCATTTACTCGGCTGTAGATCCAGAAGTCACAAGAAGCACCGAAGGATTTATATCTATTGGGTAGAACAAGACTTGACTAATTGGTAGTTTTGCCTTGTTCAGACAGTGATCTGCACAGTTCCATCTATGGCCCACCTCAGCTTCACAATTTATCCTTATTATTATTATTATTATTATTATTATTATTTTGAGGTGGATCATGAAGTGTTTTGGGCACCTGTCCACGTATACCATTTTAGATTTAGACATTTAAATGCTTTATTGTGTTTTATAACATAGTGTGGCATCCTCTCTCCCTAATGCACTGAATTCAATAACAGTGCTTTAAGCTACTCATCATTTGTGATTGGCTTTTATAGCAAAATCTGAAAACTAAAAAATCATACTTGCAGAAACCTGTGCACCTGTCAGGGAAGGAATGTGGATGTCGTAGAGTAATGGGGTGGGAATTGGTCCATCAATCGGGTACTATAGTTTACCAGTATATCACAAAACTAAATTGGTTTCATTAGCTCTAACTGATCTAATCTTTTTTCAATGGCTCTTAAATTCAGTAAGTAAACCCATTCAATCAGGAGTGTCAGGTATCTCACTGTACACAAGCACTGGGAGCATACTTACAGTGCCCCCTGTGGCTGAGTTTAGCACTACCAGGGCATTCTGTCTATGCTTGCGGGATAGATAATAAGAGAGTAAGCTTGAAAGCATAGGGTTTTCTCCCCCTCTGTGCCAATATGACTGTACATTGTTGGTGTATGTGGCTGCCAAACTTGGATGAATGTTTAATTCTGGAACAAAATGTGTTGGCCAATGCCCATATTCACGCTCACTCTCTGTTTCACACTCACTCTCTCTCTATATATATACTCGTATATAAAATGTTATATTTGTTTTCACCCTTTTGGACTTTATGAATGGCCTGGCAACCTAAACATTCCCATGCAAGGGCTAGACAATGATGCATGGAATGGTCCAATATAGAAAAGCAGTTACCATCATACCCCGCTTTCAGGACAGTCACTTTAAGGATACTCGCGAGTAAGGACATAGTTGCAGCACAACTATTTCCCTGTTTGTGTATTTCATCTCTCATCCTATTTCAATTCATTTCTTCTTTTCTCTCTACCTCTCCCTTTTATCCCTACCTCTCCCCTTTCTCTTTTATCTCTTCCCTTTCTCTTTATCTTATCTCTCTTCTTTCTCCCTATCTCTCCCCTTTCTCGTTATATTCCTCTTTTCTCATGATCTCTTTTGCTTCTCAGTATATCTCCCATCTCTCTCTTTTCTCCTCATCTCTCATTATATCTCTCCTTTTCTTATCTCATCGCTCCCTTTTCTTTTTATCTCTCTTCTTTCTCTATCTCTTCTCCTCTTTATCTGTAACTCTCTTCCTTCTTTTTAAGGCTCCCCTTTGTCGATATCTCTCTACCATCTTATTATCTCCCCAACCAGCACTGCTCTTCCAGTGGTGGGCAGTCCAGTCCACTTCTGGGGAGAATTGGTATGGTGGTGGACACAGGCCTCCTTGTATGGACATCTTGCGACCTTTGCATCTTTTGCCCTTATGTAATAGCCCCTCTTCCCCACTCTCCAGCTTTTAGGCTAGCTATTTGTTCACCCTAACACATCTCTTGCCACCTGATATACTTATTGCTAGTCATCTCCAGTGCTGGTTTGGGGAAATTTGTGGAAGAATGGGTGTCTAACAGGTCCCTATTTCAATTAATTTCTTCTTTTCTCTCTACATCTCCCTTTTATCCATACCTCTTCCCGTTCTCTTAATCTTATCTCTCTTCTTTCTCCCTATCTCTCCCCTTTCTCGTTATATTCCTCTTTTCTCATGATCTCTTTTGCTTCCCAGTATATCTCCCATCTCTCTCTTTTCTCCTCATCTCTCATTATATCTCTCCTTTTCTTATCTCATCTCTCCCTTTTCTTTTTATCTCTAACTCTCTTCCTTCTTTTTAACGCTCCTCTTTGTCGATATCTCTCCACCATCTTATTATCTCCCCAACCAGCACTGCTTTTAGCCTAGCTATTTCTTCACCCTAACACATCTCTTGCCAACTGATATACTTATTGCTAGTCATCTCCAGTGCTGGTTTGGGGAAATTTGTGGAAGAATGGGTGTCTAACAGGACCCTATGTGCACCTGCGTGGAAACCTTTCATGCTGATCAGTGCTGTGAATCGTAAGACCACAGAGGAGATGAGGAGTTGCAGGTGGTTTTTTTTAACACTTTAAAGAATGTATATTAAAATACTCACATGAATATACATTCTTCTTTGGTGAGGTTGTCTGGAATACCAAACTGTAAGTAAGTGAAACTTTAAATCTCTGGATTGAAGCATCCCTTATATACAGAAACCTTAACTATTGCATTACATGCAATAAGTAGATATGATAAGCATGTCCACTGGTGCAGTGCTTTAGGCATCTGGAAGAGACCACCATGTTAACAAGTCCTGTTTGACCTCTTGAAATCTTTTCAAGAGAGGTTGAGTTAACAGTTGAGTTACTGTAAAGGAATTCCTGCGACTATTTGGATTTTACATACAGTTAAATTTCATGCTTGGCTGTTATGGTGATACATTGACATAATATGATTAAATTTACTAGAATCCATCTTCATCTTATAAAGTTCTAGTTTAATAAAAACAGACCATGTGGTATTAAGATTGCAGCAATAACTCTTTAATACTTCAAACAAGCAATATACTGTGACTGCTTAATTTAAATAACATTCATAGAATAGTTTTCACTCACTCAATAACTTTCTCTATTTCACTACTTATATATCAAAGCAAACTTTGAGAAAAAAAACGAATTCGAAAGTGAATATGTTTATAGAGTTTTATCCTCTGTATCCTCTTATGAGGGCCCCATAGGTCAACAGGGGTCCTAAAGTTTCAGCCCAATCTACTTATATGGTAAAACCCTCTATGCAAAAATACGTTTTCAAGAATATGTAATATGTTATAAGAACTCTCATGGTATTTGTGAAATGCAACCATTAGTGACGGAGAAATATCAATGCTTTAAGTGCCGTTATACAATTGCAAATTAAAGCAGTCTTTCAATTGCAGTGCAATATGTAACAAAGTAAAGCAAAAAGAGGGGACACTCACCTAGAGGCGTATCTACTGAAAATAGCGCCTATGGCAAGCACTGAAATTGCGCCCCTGTCCAAATATCTAAAACCATTTACTAGCCCCTGCTGCCCATATATATATATAAAAATATTAGTCCCTGCTGCCGATAGCAGGTATAGATCAACACACAAACCCAGATCAATTGAAATTCACTTGTGATCTCAGCACTGAAGGTATATATCAAATAAACAGAATCAGACATACAAATCCTATATTTGCAGGTATACAATAATAATATATGAAACGTAGCCTCGCAGGTATAGATCAAATAAATACATGGAAACAGCATTGCAGGTATTAATCAACTGAATAATACATATTAACCCTGTATTTGCAGGTACACATAAATAATGTATGGAAACATAGCATAGCACATATGGATCTACAGAATAACACAAAAACCCAGCTTTGCAGGTAAAAATCAATTGGAATTCGCATAAAAACACGGCATTAAAGGTATATTTAAAAAACCCTAAATTACAGGCATAGATCACAGGTTGCACACCCCAAAGCCAGCCCTGGCGTCCACACTGCCCACATAGAACCTGACCAGCACCCAGATAACACACATTAGATTTGCAATCTTTGTCCCCAAATAGCCCAGCACAAGTCAACTTTGTCCCCAAACAGTCTGGCCTGTGCCATCTTTGTCCCATATACACCCTGCCTGTGCCATCTTGGTCCCCAAGGCTCAAACCTCCTGCTAGTGCCATCTTTGCCCTTCCACAATTTTACATCTATGATACACAAACACTTTTACAGTCACTCACTAATTCACACTTTAATTGAGACAATTCATCCACACATTAACTCATGCTCTCCCTCATTCAGACAACTCATCCATACATTAACTCATGCTCTCCCTCATTCAGACAATACACTCACATATTAACTCATGCTCTCCCTCATTCACTCAATGCATCCACACATTAATGCACACTCTTTACTTATATCTACCCCATCTCCCTCCCTTATCACTTTCTACCCCTCTCTCCCTCCCTTATCACTTTCTAACCCCCTCTCCCTCCCTTATCACTTTCTAACCCCCTCTCCCTCCCTTATCACTTTCTAACCCCCTCTCCCTCCCTTATCACTTTCTAACCCCCTCTCCCTCCCTTATCACTTTCTAACCCCTCTCCCTCCCCCTACCCACTAAATATCCTCTCCCCCCCACCCACTATATATCCTCTCCCCCCCACCCACTATATATCCTCCCCCCCACTATATATCCTCTCCTCCCTTACCCACTATATATCCTCCCCCGTACCCACTATATATCCTCTCTCCCCCTACCCACTATATATCCTCTCCCCCCCTACCCACTATATATCTCCCCCCCTACCCACTAAAGATCCTCCCCCCCTACCCACTATATATACCCCCCTCTCACCTTGAAGTCCAGCGAAGGGAGCACGATGCTGCTGTCTTCCTGCACCGCTCGCTGGTGCCCGCTGCTTCACTGTTGAGTGCCGTAATATGACGTCATATTTCGGCGCCCAGCAGTGAAGCAGCGGGCACCAGCGAGCGGCTTTTAAACGCTGTCTTCTTTTTTTGATGCGGGGGAGAACGAGGGTCGCCGAGTGGTTGCTAGGCACCCCTCTCTCTCCTCCGCATCAGTGTTTAAAAGCCGCTCGCTGGTGCCCGCTGTGTTACTCATCATGAAGTGCCGGCACCAGGACGGGGGTAGAGGGCTCGTGGGTAGAGGGCTCTCTCTCCTCCGCATCAAAAAAAAAAAACAAAAAAAAAACGGCATTTAAAAGCCGCTCACAGGCGCCCCCCTTGAGATGGCGCCCATGGCACGTGCCATAGCTGCCATACCTTATATACGCCTCTGCACTCACCTGTCCAAAGAGCTTACACTCACACCAGCTCTTATCTTTTGGGGGGTTGCTGAGTTTTTATGGCTATTTTCTTAGACAGTAAGCATGACATTTCTAGTTATATATGAATTTGTCTTAAGAGATATATCTCCTACAGGTGAAGTCCACCTGATTCCTCAGTTGAACTTGGTAGGGTACCTCAGTACTAGACTGGGACCATCTGCTCTGAGCAGCTCATCACCAGAAGAAACTTTCTTATACTGGAATTTGATCTTATTGTAACTTCCTTTGTATATGAAATTCCTTCTTCTTTTAGAATATGACTAGATCACTAGATGTGTATGAACATGCTGGCTTTTGACAGATTTCATACTGTAGATTTATGTTCCGTGTCCAAACATATTGCACTTTTTATGGTACCCTGCTACCTCTCTGTGGTTTCATCACCATCATCGGATTTGATAAGCCACGGAAGACAGCAAGCGTTTATTGCTTTTAAACATGTGTGTGACTTGAGTAGTTTATCTGCTGTCTATTTATACTTGCGGAGTGGAGGGCAGACAAGGAATAGAAACAAACAGTACAATACCAGCACATAAACAGATTAGAATTCCATTTCTGTATCCAGATAATTCTTTCATTGCCAACAGCTCCCTGCAGGACTCCTGTAATTGGCCATTTTAAAGAATTATATCTGAAAAAAAACATTATCCTTTTTAACCCTTTAATGACAAAGCCTGTACATGTACAGGCTCAAAATGCATTGTTTTCAATGGGTTTAGGGACCGCCCATTGTCCTTAAGGGGTTACATTTTAAGCACAGCCCCCATTTGTTGTGAAATGATTTTTCAAACAAATTTAATGACAGCTTTCATAAAGGGACATTATGGAAAATAAGTCCCAAGACAGATTTTGTTAGAATAACCAACGTCATAAAATTAGGCAAACAGGCAATAAGAACAATATTCTGGATTGTAAATCTTATGTTATATTTGCCAACTTGCTAATTCATTGATGTCAACTTGCGTTAGCACTTGCAAAGAATGAAACACGACTTGCATACACTTCATCCTCAAAGTGGATGTGTTAGAAGCAGGAAAAATGGGCAAGCATAAGGATCTGAGCGACTTGACATGGGCCAAATTTTGATGGCAAGATGACTGGGTCAGAGCATCTCCAAAACTGCAGCTATTGTGGGGTGTTCCTGGTCTGCAGTGGTCAGTACCTATGAAAAGTGGTCCAAGGAAGGAAAAGCGGTGAACTGGCCGAGCAGCTGCATGAAAGCCTCGCATCACCAAGAACAATGCCAAGCGTTGGATCCAGTGGTGTAAAGCACAACTCCACTGGACACTGGAGCAGTGGAAATGTTTTCTGTGGACAAATCATGCTTCTCTGTTTGGTAGTCTGATAGGCGAGCCTGGGTTTGGCAGATGCCAGGAGAATGTTACCTGCCTGACTGCAGAGCTTGGTGGACCTGCCAACTGTAAAGTTTGGTGGAGAAGGGATAATGGTAGGGGGTTGGTTTTCATGGGTTGGGCTAGGCCCCTTACTTCAAGTGAAGAGAAATCTTAGTGCTTCAGCAAATCAAGTTTGGGGAAGGCCCTTTTCTATTCCAGCATGACTGTGCCCTAGTGCACAAAGCAAGGTCCATACAGCCATGGTTGGATGAACTTGGTGTGAAAGAACTTGACTGGCCTGCACAGAGCCCTGACCTCAACCCTGTCAAACACCTGTGGGATGTACTAGAACGGAGACTGTTAGCCAGGCCTTCTTGTCCAACACCAGTGCCTGACCTCACAAATGCTCTACTGGATGAGTGGGCAAAATATTGTGGAAAGCCTTCCCAGAAGAGTGGAAGCTGTTATAGCTGCAAAGGGGGGCCCAACTTCATATTAATGTCTATGTATTTAGAAAAGTCCCTGTTGGTGTAATGGTCAGGTGTCCCAATTCTTTTTGTTCATAAAGTGTATTAACCAAGGGGTGCAACTAAAATTACCTTACATTGGAATTGCTCTGTTAACCCTCTTTTCCAATTATGACAGCTGATAAGATTGAAATCACATGGCCTCATGCATTAAGCTGGCTAAGTTAGCATTAAGCTAACTCAGGACACCTAGTGGTCTGTTCTGTCACAACGGATAACACTGGTGTTTGTATAGCTAATGTAATTGTGGGAAAGTTTTTTAAACCAGGAATATCTAAACGCTATTTATATGTAATACAAAATGTTACAAAATACCGTAGTTTAGTTATACATGTTCATTTGTTTGTATGTCAGAAGCAAATGATGTGGAAAATAAAAGGCTTAGGTTCATTTTCTCCAATCCAGATCAGATCTGTTTCCTTTGTTCCAAAAGGGTCATGTCTTGAAACACTCAAATCTAAGGGTGGACAGGCAAATTCTAAGGACTGTTCATCTTGTAAATTAATCCCTTTGTATTATGATTTCCCAATACTGTCAAGGTTTGCCGTTAATCTGAGGATTTTTATTCTAATCTCAATGTGAAAGGTCAAATTCCCAGGGTCACGTATTATGGAGCCCACCCTATTTTTGCCATAAAGTAGCCAAAATAAATTCAGAATATATTTAACTCCTGAAAAGTCATGGTTTTCATATTATTTGACCGTTCATTTGCTATCATAACTACACTAAATTAGTGATTATTGAATTATTGTGTTGGACTATTAAAGGGTTAAAATTTGAAGACTCTACAGGCCTGCCAGTTTGTCATTTACCTATGTGATCTGCTGTAGACTGACTGCTCCTGTCATCATTGGCCCTCTAGTGGCATCTTTTCATGATGGACATTGCTAACAAAGGGGTTAAAAATACAAATGTTTTTATGTTAAAAAATAAAAACATATATAAATGTTTAGCTTATCTTTTTCTTATAGCATTAAGAAGGTCAACAAACCATAACTCACTGCTTAACATTCCTTTCAACCTTCAGGATTTCCCCCAGAGTTTTAGGGTTTTTGCTCCAGTCTCAGGTTCTAATGGTGATGAGACAAATTCTCAAGGTCACACATTCTTCAACTGACTCTAGACTGACCTGATGACACCTGTGCCTCCCAATTAGTGCTAATAGTATGTGTGAATGTGTTTTACTCAAATAAGTGTATCTAGAAGACATATACAGGGCCGGACTGGGAAATTTCCCGGTGGGCCGGCTGGCCGGTCTGTGGACCGGCAGACCAACATTCAAAGCGGCCCGCCCAGTAGCAGCATTGCCTCAGCTCTTCGTCCCGCCCCAAAATGTAAGTTTTCCCAAACATTTTTTTAGGGGTTATAGGAAAGAGGACCCATATTCAAAGGAGAGGAGAGAAATTGTCTTGGGACAAAAATTAAATAATACAAAAGAGGGGTGGCTGGGTTGTGGTATTACAAAATCAATAGGGGTGGGTGGGTGGCTGGGGGTAATACACATGCAGTGGGGGCATCAATAGACAAGAGGGTGGTTGGGCATCACATTAGCTAATACAAAAAGGGTGGGGGCATCAATACACAAGTGAGGGGTTTGGCTGGGGCAGCAATACACAAGGGGGCAAAAATAGAAAAGGGGCAGTTAATGACAAAGCAGTGTAGAAAATAATATTTTAATGCTTCAGTGTGGCAGAGCCTGTCCTGGTGTTTATGTGTCTGGGTGTCGGTGTGGCAGAGCCTGTCCTGGTGTGTGTGTTTGGGGGTCGGTGTGGCAGAGCCTGTCCTGGTGTGTGTGTTTGGGGGTCAGTAAGGCAGAGCCTGTCCTGGTGTGTGTGTGTTTGGGGGTCTGTGTGGCAGAACCTGTCCTGGTGTGTGTGTGTTTGGGTGTCTGTGTGGTAAAGCCTGTCCTGGTGTGTGTGTTTGGGAGTCTGTGTGGCAGAGCCTGTCCTGGTGTGTGTTTGTGTGTCGGTGTGGCAGAGCCTGTCCTGGTGTGTGTGTGTTTGGGTGTTCGTGTGGCAGAGCCTGCCCTGGTGTGTGTATGTTTGGGGGTCGGTGTGGCAGAGCCTGTCCTGGTGTGTGTGTTTGGGTGTCAGTGAGGCAGAGCCTGTCCTGGTGTATGTATTTGGATGTCAGTGTGGCAGAGCCTGTACTGGTGTGTGCGTTTGGGTGTTCGTGTGGCAGAGCCTGTTCTGGTGTGTGTATGTTTGGGGGTCGGTGTGGCAGAGCCTGTCCTGGTGTGTGTTTGGGTGTCGGTGTGGCAGAGCCTGTCCTGGTGTGTGTATGTTTGGGTGTCGTTGTGGCAGAGCCTGTCCTGGTGTGTGTGTTTGGGTGTTGGTGTGGCAGAGCCTATCCTGGTGTGTGTGTTTGGGTGACGGCATGGCAGAGCCTGTCCTGGTGTGTGTGTTTGGTGTGTCGGTGTGGCAGAGCCTGTCCTGGTGTGTGTGTTTGGGTGTTCGTGTGGCAGAGCCTGTCCTGGTGTGTGTGTTTGGGTGTCAGTGAGGCAGAGCCTGTCCTGGTGTATGTGTTTGGGTGTCAGTGTGGCAGAGCCTGTACTGGTGTGTGTGTTTGGGTGTTCGTGTGGCAGAGCCTGTCCTGGTGTGTGTATGTTTGGGGGTCGGTGTGGCAGAGCCTGTCCTGGTGTGTGTTTGGGTGTCGTTGTGGCAGAGCCTGTCCTGGTGTGTGTGTTTGGGTGTTGGTGTGGCAGAGCCTATCCTGGTGTGTGTGTTTGGGTAACGGCATGGCAGAGCCTGTCCTGGTGTGTGTGTTTGGCGTGTCAGTGTGGCAGAGCCTGTGCTGGTGTGTGTGTTTGGGTGACGGCATGGCAGAGCTTGTCCTGGTGTGTGTTTGGTGTGTCGGTGTGGCAGAGCCTGTTCTGGTGTGTGTGTTTGGGGGTCGGTGTGGCAGAGCATGTCCTGGTGTGTATGTTTGGTGTCGGTGTGGCAGAGCCTATCCTGGTGTGTGTGTTTGGGGGTCAGTGTGGCACAACCTATCCTGGTGTATGTGTTTGGGTGTCAGTGTGGCAGAGCCTGTACTGGTGTGTGTGTTTGTGTGTTCGTGTGGCAGAGCCTGTCCTGGTGTGTGTATGTTTGGGGGTCGGTGTGGCAAAGCCTGTCCTGGTGTGTGTTTGGGTGTCGGTGTGGCAGAGCCTGTCCTGGTGTGTGTATGTTTGGGTGTCGTTGTGGCAGAGCCTGTCCTGGTGTGTGTGTTTGGGTGTTGGTGTGGCAGAGCCTATCCTGGTGTGTGTGTTTGGGTGACGGCATGGCAGAGCCTGTCCTGGTGTGTGTGTTTGGCATGTCAGTGTGGCAGAGCCTGTCCTGGTGTGTGTGTTTGGGTGACGGCATGGCAGAGCCTGTCCTGGTGTGTGTTTGGTGTGTCGGTGTGGCAGAGCCTGTTCTGGCGTGTGTTTGGGGGTTGGTGTGGCAGAGCCTGTCCTGTTGTGTATGTTTGGGGTTGGTGTGGCAGAGCCTGTCCTGGTGTGTGTGTTTGGGGTTCGGTGTGGCAGAGCCTATCCTGGTGTTTGTGTTTGGGGGTCAGTGTGGCAGAACCTATCCTGGTGTGTGTGTGTTTGGGTGTCTGTGTGGTAGAGCCTGACCTGGTGTGTGTGTTTGGGTGTCTGTGTGGCAGAGCCGGTCCTGGTGTGTGTTTGTGTGTCGGTGTGGCAGAGCCTGTCCTGGTGTGTGTGTGTTTGGGTGTCGGTGTGGCAGAGCCTGTCCTGGTGTGTGTGTTTGGGTGTCAGTGTGGCAGAGCCTGTACTGGTGTATGCGTTTGGGTGTTCGTGTGGCAGAGCCTGTCCTGGTGTGTGTATGTTTGGGGGTCCGTGTGGCAGAGCCTGTCCTGGTGTGTGTTTGGGTGTCGGTGTGGCAGAGCCTGTCCTGGTGTGTGTATGTTTGGGTGTCGTTGTGGCAGAGCCTGTCCTGGTGTGTGTGTTTGGGTGTTGGTGTGGCAGAGCCTATCCTGGTGTGTGTGTTTGGGTGACGGCATGGCAGAGCCTGTCCTGGTGTGTGTGTTTGCCGTGTCAGTGTGGCAGAGCATGTCGTGGTGTGTGTGTTTGGGTGACAGCGTGGCAGAGCCTGTCCTAGTGTGTGTGTTTGGGGGCCGGTGTGGCAGAGCCTGTCCTGGTGTGTGTGTTTGGGGTCGGTGTGGCAGAGCCTGTCCTGGTGTGTGTGTTTGGGGGTCGGTGTGGCAGAGCCTATACTGGTGTGTGTGTTTGGGTGTCGGTGTGGCAGAGCCTGTCCTGGTGTGTTTGTGTGACGGCGTGGCAGAGCCTGTCCTGGTGTGTGTGTTGGTGTGGCAGAGCCTGTCCTGGTGTGTGTTTGGGGGTCAGTGTGGCAGAACCTATCCTGGTGTGTGTGTGTTTGGGTGTCTGTGTGGCAGAGCCTGTCCTGGTGTGTGTGTTTGGGTGTCTGTGTGGCAGAGCCTGTCCTGGTGTGTGTTTGTGTGTCGGTGTGGCAGAGCCTGTCCCGGTGTGTGTGTGTGTTTGGGTGTCGGTGTGGCAGAGCCTGTCCTGGTGTGTGTGTTTGGGTGTCAGTGTGGCAGAGCCTGTACTGGTGTGTGTGTTTGGGTGTTTGTGTGGCAGAGCCTGTCCTGGTGTGTGTATGTTTGGGGGTCGGTGTGGCAGAGCCTGTCCTGGTGTGTGTTTGGGTGTCGGTGTGGCAGAGCCTGTCCTGGTGTGTGTATGTTTGGGTGTCGTTGTGGCAGAGCCTTTCCTGGTTTTGTGTGTTTGGGTGTTGGTGTGGCAGAGCCTATCCTGGTGTGTGTGTTTGGGTGACGGCATGGCAGAGCCTTTCCTGGTGTATGTGTGTTTGCCGTGTCAGTGTGGCAGAGCCTGTCGTGGTGTGTGTGTTTGGGTGACAGCGTGGCAGAGCCTGTCCTGGTGTGTGTTTGGTGTGTCGGTGTGGCAGAGCCTGTTCTGGTGTGTGTGTGTGTTTGGGGGCCGGTGTGGCAGAGCCTGTCCTGGTGTGTGTGTGTTTGGGGTCGGTGTGGCAGAGCCTGTCCTGGTGTGTGTGTTTGGGGCTCGGTGTGGCAGAGCCTATCCTGGTGTGTGTGTTTGGGTGTCGGTGTGGTAGAGCCTGTCCTGGTGTGTTTGTGTTTGTGTGACGGCGTGGCAGAGCCTGTCCTGGTGTGTGTGTTGGTGTCGGTGTGGCAGAGCCTCTTCTGGTGTGTGTGTGTTTGAGTTTTGGTGTGGCAGACCCTGTTCTGGTGTGTGCATGTTTGGGTGTTGGTGTGGCAGAGCCTGTCCTGGTGTGTGTGTGTGTGTTTGGGGGTCGTTGGACAGAGCATGTCCTGGTGTGTGTGTGTTTGGTGTGTCGGTGTGGCAGGGTCTGTCCCGGCGTGTGTTTGGGTATCGGTGGGGCAGAGCCTGTCCTGGTGTGTGTGTTTGGGTGTCGGAGTGGTAGAGCCTCCCCATGTGTGTATTTGGTTGTCTGTTTTCTGGCACTTTACTTACTGTAGGAATAAATAGAACTATTTAATTTTTATTTATCCTGAGATAAAACTCCCTCCTGAATTTGTAGTCACTTCAGAGGACAAAAGATTCTAGGCTCAGAAATCAGTGAGAGGAAAAGTGAAGGTTTTGTATTTTTTTATCAATAATAATAAAACATAGTAGAAAGAAGCAACAGTATTCAAGACAATAGCAAAAACAATAAAACAGTTTGTGCTGATTATATGGAGGTACTCTAGATCAGAGGCTGATTTTCTAAAATAAAATAATCATACAACAGATTTTCTGTATTCCAGCTTGCTACCTACCGCCAGAACATTTTTTAAAAAAATAATCTTTCCCAAACCAATAGCTACCACATATGTATGGTAATGTCAGTGCCCGGGTAATCAGGTTGGGTAGGAGCCTCATTGCAGGGGATACCTGGGGTTCTGTCTGCACATGGCGATGCATGGTAAATGAAGGATAAATCAGACAGGCACAAAGGAATACACCACAGGCAGAATTCCAGGGCAGGGCACAAGGCAGGAAGCCCACTGGACAGGGCACAAGGCAGAAAGCCCACTGGACAGGGCACAAGGTAGGAAGCCAACTTGAAAGGGCACAAGGCAGGAACACAGGGGATGGAGTGAGGAGTCAAAATCCCCAGACACTTCTCCTTTAATCAAGGATGGGATATCTTAACCTGGAGGAACTTCTCGAAGACACCTTAAAGAGCGACCGCTGGCGACCAGCACTACCTCTTTGCTGGCTGGATTCACCGCGTACGGATTCCCTGGTCAAGGCGCAGGTTCACTGAATAGCTGGGGCTGGAGAACAGGAGCACAGCTGGCAGGGCTGAAGGTAGGATCAGGTACAAAGCAAGATCAGGTACAGGGCCAGAGCAACATGGTCCCATCATTTCAATGCAAACGCCCCGACTGAAGGGCAGAGCAGGATGAAATAGGCAGGCTCAGTCCAGTCAACAAGGCTCAGCTGGTTGCACTGATTAGGTCTGGGTGCTCCAGAGTGAGAAGGGTTACACACAGGTAAGCAGAGGCAGCTGGTCTGCTCGTTAGCCTACAGGGTACTGTGTACACACAGGAGGCCTCTAGGGGCTGCCGCTAATATGACACAAAGTAAAATAAATACAGAGTCCTGGCTGGTGGAATCCTGACAGGTAAGTTAATATATTCATGAGAAGCACTTACATGTCATGTATGTAGATGTAATGTAGATAATTTATATCTGATTTTTTGTGAATAAAAGCACTGTAGGATCTGCTCTATACAACACTACTTTAAAGAAACATGTTGCCCTCTGTGTCTGTGAAACAGCTTAGTTATTATATCTAGGGGTCAGGTTCGAGATAAGGGATAAAGCAAGAGGTAGTGTTTGGGTAGTGTTAGCGGATAGCGAAAGTGTTAGGTACAGTTAGATGCTAGGGTGTAGAGGACTGCACTGGGAGGCGGGACCCGCCAAAAAACTTGCGGGCGCGGGCGGTCTTGCTGGGGCTGTGGGCGGGAGCGGGCGGTCAGGCACTGTACCTGCGGGTCCCGGTAATCCCGCGCAGTCCCGCAAGGCTGCCTTCTTGCTGCTCCCTTACAGCGTCTCCTAGCTTGCTCCGCCCAGGAACAAAACGGAGTCACGTGATGTGACGTCACTTCCTGTGACTCCGCCTTGTTCCTGGGCGGAGCAAGAGAAGGGACGCCGTAAGGGAACAACTCGAGGGCAGCCGCGCGGGACTGCGCGGGAAATCAGGTAAGGAGGCGGGCATGATTGGCCACAAATGTGGCGGGAGCGGGCGGGATTGGCCACAAATGTGGCAGGAGCGGGCGGGAGCGGAACACCCACATTGCGGGAGCGGGCGGGAGTGGGATTAAAAACCGCGGGAGCGGGCGGGAGCGGGATTAAAAAAGTAGTCCCGCACAGGGCTCTACTAGGGTTTATCATGATCAACAGCTGTGGACAACAGCTCCTGATTGGCTTGCTCCTGAGACCCTCCACACGAAGTTCCACAAGGACCTCTTCCCCAGATTACTCCCCCCCTCCACACAACCAGGATTTTCTCTTCTACCATTTGTTCTGATGGCAGCCCTGGCAACAAATAAATCATCAGTGTGTATATCACTGAATCTGTGAATAAAATCTATACAATTTTATGCGCATTTTATTTAATTATAAGCAGCTTTATAGCTTAATGTATCTTCTTTGGATCTGAAGGAATGCTGATGTCATTTAACCTTAAGTTACATAAAAAGTCTAGTTAAAATCTAATTTGGCTTATGTACTAATTAGTATTTACCATCTAAAATGCTCTGAGCCAAAACTACACCAAAAACACATTTTTTTTATAAGATTAGGTGCAATTAGTAAAATACACAAATTTGAAAATGTCATTATACCAGCTAAATAAAACAGATCTGTCCTGGGCGATGCTCTCTGGAGAGATGTATCATAGTGTTTTTTTTACAAAACAAATGTTAGATGTCAAACTTGACTTGTTGACTTGCAGGAAGCGAAATCCAGAAGAACATTTTATGGATGAAAACATTATAAAAGAGCACCATTATTTTCTGAACATTTTATGTTCTATAAAAAAATAGGATATAATACAAGGTCATGTATAATGCGTGTGATCAATTTAGCACCTGGAAAATAAGAACTTCATGTTATTTTGTGCACATTTTATATACACCCACTTTGTTAGGTTTCTTATAAAGGGAAAAGTTCAAAACATAGCACAGGGTTGGACTTGCATAAACCTCGGTTTTCTATCATCATTCAACTATTTCAATCTTGCTAGATATGATCAGCACAGAGTAAGATCAGCTCTAACACTGAACTTAAACCTGAAAACAGCCTCTAGCCCAGTATGCCTATGTGAGCATAAAGTGATTCCAAACCTGTGCATTGTTGAGAATTTAGATCAGGATTCCATTAAGATAAGCCTATGTTGGTTAAAGTGTATCCATACTAGACATGTGCATGGTGAGCAAAATCACTTCGGACAAAATTTTCATTTAGTTTCTTCCACGTCCATTTTTAGGCAACAAATTTTGTTTTGTGGCCATTCATTTCGGAAAAATTTCTGATTCAGAACGACATTTCGGGGGGCGTTCCCAAAAGGGGGAAGTTCCTGACACCTTCTGGACTCACCTTTCATTATAGACTTTTTAAAAAAAATAAATAAGTAAGGGTGGTCAAAGAGGTGTAGCAGCAGTAGCAGTAGTAGTAGAGTACTGGGCAGAGAAACACTGGCACATCATAGGCACATGCAGCGCCATCGAGCAGTACTGGATTTCAAAGCTATTATAGAGATTCTTTTTTTAAAAAGGTTCCCCCAGAATAAGGACAGTCAGAGACGTGCAGCAGCAACAGTAGTAGTAGAGCACTGGGCCTGGGCAGGCAGGCACTGGCAGATGATAGGCACATGCAGCCATGTAGAGCAGGACTGAATTTCCCCAATATTATATATTATAATGCCTGAGCATTAATCTCAGCCTCTGCTAACTCTCACTGTCAATGCCTCACACTCCAACTCTCATCAGTCTGTAACTGCTGCTACTCAGTATCGTACTTAGCGGGGGGTGGGGGAGGCGGTCTGCCCCGGGTGCCGCTCATCAGGGGGGTGCCACGGGCTAGGGTGACCACATGTCCCGGATTGCCCGGATCCCTGACAGCCTCGTCACTTTTTTTTTCTTACGCAGAGGAGAGAGAGGGGCGGCATGCCATGCTGAGCGCCGGAATATGACGTCATATTTCGGCGCTCAGCAGCGCAGCGACAGAGCAGGAAGATGGAGGCGTTGTGCTCCCACCGCAGGACTTCTGGATGGTAAGTCCAAAACCTTTAACTACAAAGGGGGAGAGGGTAGATAGTGAGAAGGGAGGGAGAGGGGGTAGATAGTGAGAAGGGAGAGGGGGGTAGATAGTGAGAAGGGGGAGGGGGTAGATAGTGAGAAGGGAGGGAGATGGGGTAGATAGTGAGTAGAAAAGGGGGAAAGGTAGATAGTGAGAATGAGTGAGAGAATGAATGAATGTGTGAATTAATTATGTGAATGAAAGTGTGAGTTAGTGAGTGACTGTAAAAGTGTTTGTGTGTATGATAGATGTATAATTGATTTATGGAAAGGCAAAGATGGCACAAGCAGGATGTTTGAGCCTTGGGGACCAATATGACACAGCCAGGGTATTTATGGGACAAAGATGGCACAGGCCGGGCTGTTTGGGGACAAACTTGACTCATGTTGAGCTGTTTGGGGACAAAGATGGTAAGTCCTATGTGTGTAATCTGGGTGCTGGTCAGGTTCTATGTGGGCAGTGTGGATGCCAGGGCTGGCTTTGGGTTGTGCAACCTATCATCTATGCCTGTTGTTTTATCTCTTGCTATGTTTCCATACATTTTTATTGAATACCTGCAAATACAGGATGTGTATGTCTGATTCTATGCCTCCAGTGCTGAGTTCACATGTGAACAATAATAATAACAATATGAATATATATATATATATATATATATATATATATATATATATATATATGATTGCTAACAGCAATCACACTCCTATCATGCCCAGGCAACCAGTACATGCTAGAACCTGGACATGATAGGAGTGTGATTGCTGTTAGCAATCATATATATATATTTATATTGTTATTATTATTAGAGTCAAGGAGTAGCTACAGCCAGCGCTGCAGCCCACCAGGTATGAACCTTTCCCTATGGACAACTTGTTATTTTGCTTGGTGCCAGACCTTAGGCCTGTATTGGGATAGTGAGGTATCCTGATGTTTAGTTAGAGCCGGACAGGCTTAGAGTTTGTTTTGTTTGCAAGGTGCTCTGTGCCTAAATCATTTAAATAAACACCCTCTTGAACTTTTGAAACCTGCTGCCTCTGTGAATACTGTCATTGCTGCCCCATGTGTGAGCTGTTCCCTACAGCTAAGTAGCTTAACGCAACTATTTGCTGCCATTTATACTGCCGTTGCTTATAGGGGTAGCTCATCTTGCATGTATACGAGTATAGCTGGGATGTGCTACATTACATGTACTTAAGTATCATTTCCGCTTCAAAAGATGCAGGTAGAGGGAAGAGACGTTACTCCATGCAAAATGGATTGGGCCACATAAAAAAGGGGCTCAAGTAATTCTTTAAAACAAGAGTTTATCTCTACCCTTGGAGAGGGTAGAGATAAACAAAATAGTGTAATTTGTTTAATGGCAGCAACACCAGTGTGGAAATAAAACACAACAGACTGACACTGCACATTGTGTGAAAAAAATAAAGGTTTATCCTTTAGAAAAAAAAATTATAATGATACTTATCACAAATAAGCATTCCCACAAATTCTTATTATAGTGCAGGTATAAAATTCAATTTTTTTTTATAAAGTTGGTTACGTTTGCATGTTATGAGTTAACATTTCTATATGGTGTGTATAATAAATTCTGGGTTTTTAAAACATGGACTACAGCAATCACTGGGATGTTACTGAGCATATGATTAAATCTGAAAAATAAAAAATGTATTTTGCATTTGCATTTGTTCAGCAATAATACATTCAAACTGCCTGCTTCCTTTCATATCTCCAAGGACAGATCTACCTCATTTACACACTTGGGGCTAAAAGGAATTGTTACTTTGTTTAAAACGTAAATGGGACCTGCCAATGAGATGCCACGTTTAACTGTTTTTATTACAATAAATGATTGGTCACTGGATTTTGTGAGTGTTTGCTACTTAATTAATGATTTGACTGTTGGTGAACAGACCCTGTTGAGTTGGGAATAATTACTGATTTCTAGATTGCCTAACAATATAGTTTGTTCCAATGTACAACACAACACATGTTTTTTGATAGATGCTAAACTGTTTAAAACAACAGCAAACATTATTTAAAGAAACGGGGTGCCGGGGATATGATGCGCACATCGCTTTTTAATGAAGTCTATCGAGGCTGTGCTGAGGAGACACACTTCCATCTCCCTTGGGGAGAAGCAGAACACTGGGGGGCTTGATCGCCCGAGAGGACAATCTGCCCCCTGGTTTTGTACCGGGGACTGCCGCACTCCTGGACCCTCAGTTCTGTTGTAGGTGCAGAATGAATAAAACAGGTTGAGCCCTGAAGAAAATGAGTGACACTTGCACATGAGTCACCGTTAACCCCTTAATGACAAAGCCCGTACATGTACGGGCTAAAAATGCATTGTTTTCAATGGGTTTAGGGACCGCCCATTGTCCTTAAGGGGCCTTTTCCTTCCTGTGTGCATAGTCCGGTTTGGTTTTAAATACCTGTCCAGAACTGGGTCCCTGATGTCAAGATGTGACATATTTACTGCAGGAACTGTTCATAAAATGAAAACGATCTGTACCACTTTAGGGGCATTATATTGGGCATTGAACTATTAAAATGTTGTTATAAGGAAATCTTTGTATGTTGTATTAGATAGTATACAAATTTACCACGTTTGCACTCTGTTGTCTTCTTTTGTAACCTCAAAGTCACCATGATTACAACTATATAACCAGAATATAAAGAAGTATCCATAATACCCTTCAAACAGCAGTGGACAGTGGTCTATGGAATCCATTTAAAAACTCACATGAAAATATGAGGGACTAATGGTTAGAACACTTCTGGTGGTGTGTGTAAATAAATAAAGTCTTGTGCATCTTATCTCTTTCAGTGTGCACTTCTCCAGTTTCTAATTCCTTACTTGTAAGTGTAACTTTGAAGAGCTGTGCCCTTCTTCTTCCTTTATATACTTAATTGTATGCACATTTTGATATTATATATATATATATATATATAGATATATATAAAATCTTCATTAAAATAATTCTTAAGAGACACATGCCATTTACCTCCATCAATGAATGTTAAGGAAATTTCCTTCATTTTTAATAGATGTAATTTTAGTGCAAGGAGAGGCCTATGTTGACCACATCTCACTATTTGACAAAATAAACGAGATGTGTAATATTCTTTCTTATCTTTGCCTTTTGCTTATTGTTACATAAATATAACATAACTTTTAGGTAAGACATTGTGCACCTTTTTTTTTAGAGCTAAAATGTTCCAAAAAATATAACCATCATCAAGTGGTCACACAATTGCTGAAATATTACAATATATCACTTGTGTACCTTGACTATTGCATATGAACTATTTGAAAGCAGATGGGAGTTGTTAGAAAGAGCAATTTCTGTACATTTATTTTTGGGACAGAAACTTTTCAACTGCTTCAAAAAGATCTATGGGAGAGGTCAGTTCTTCAAGGTCCAACAAAGTTGTGTCCACATGAAAGTCAAAGAAATCTTCACCCTCATCCTTTTCTTTCTTTTCCTGCATGTCGTCCTCTTTCTGTTCTTGTTCATTAGAGATGCTATTGTCTGAAGTAGGAATGATGACGATGCGTGGAATGGTGGTATGAATGATCCAGTCCAAACCGGCATTTACACCACGCCTCGGCGTTCTCATCTGTGAAATGTTTGTGATGCTCCCTTTAACCATAGATTCTAATCCAATGGGATAAGTAGCTGCATTTAGTGATCTGGAGAGAAGAATCTCTTGTGTATTGCATTTATCAGATTTTCTCAGTGAATCGTCCAATGTACAGAATGTTGGGAGAACCTGGTTTATAAGGCAGAAGAACAGTGTTAAGTTTAAATGAGAGCAACTGTATACGGCTAATACTCTATTGTTGTCTCATCCATTGCATCAGTGACACATTTGTTGGATCACTGTTTATATATTCTCTTACACATCCAATCCAATGGTTTCCTGTGTGTACTTTGCACTTGGAGAGGGTAGAGATAAAAGACAAGGAGGTAAGTGGAAGGTTAGTTCAAATAACTGGACATCCCCTGACATACAGAGTAGGTAGAGGGGCAGGGATCAGTATTCCCTGTGATACTAAGTACATAGTATAGCATTATTTTTGGGATGGCACCTTTACGAGGGTGAAAAATATGGACTCTGATTTAAAATGCTAAAAGTTATTAAAAGATACTTTTAAAACCTTGTTTTTTGTAACTTGCATCCATTTGGTCTCATGAGAAGTAGTCAATGTGCAGGGCTGAAGTCAAATTGATAACGAGTTGAGTATAGTTTAAGCCAAATGTAAATGTAAATAGTATTTAATATGCTACTAGAAACTTGCATTGATTGTTAACTCGCATTCACTCAAACTTCAGCGAAAAGACCCATTTATCTTAATTTAACATACTCCATTGCATGTGCAGTTTTTCATAGGCTGAGGAAAGCAATTACCGTATTGGCCCGAATATAGGCCACACTTTTTCCCCCCACTTTAAGTCTTTAAAGTGGGGGTGCGGCCTATATTCGGGGTCTAGCGCCCGACGCCCGGGACATGCAGGGCAGGCAGCGGGGTTAGGATACAGATCCCCCGCAGCGGTGCAGGGGACCTGCATCCTACTCCCCGATACGCTCAGACAGCCTCCCCTGCCGGCACTTTCCACGGGGGGAGTACCGGCACGGGAGGTTGTCTAAGCGCATCGCACGGACGTTCACCGGCAGCGGCGATGCACCATTGCCGGTGAACATCCGCACAATGCATTTTAACCCCCCCGACTTACCAGAGCAGACTCCCGGGTGTCTTGCAGGGCCGGCGGAAGACATCTACGCAATACGCGTATACAACTTCCGCTGAGTGCCGGCACTGGGAGCTGTATACACGATGTGCATAGATGTCCCCCTCTGGCCCCGTAAGACACCCGGGAGTCTACTCTGGTAAGTCGGGGGGGGGGAGGACAGAGTGGCAGCATATCGAGGGGGGGGAGAGGACAGAGTGGCAGCATATCTCGGGGGGGGAGGACAGAGTGGCAGCATATCTCGGGGGGGGAGGACAGAGTGGCAGCATATCTCGGGGGGAGGAGAGGACAGAGTGGCAGCATATCTGGGGGGGGGAGGACAGAGTGGCAGCATGTTTTTGGTGCTTTTTTAAAGAAAAAAACTTTTTCTTTAAAAAAGCACCAAACTTTTAGGGTGCGGCCTATATACGGGGGCGGCCTATATCCGAGCCAATACGGTATATATTGCATTTTCATGTTTCATCAAACAGAGAACACAGCAAGCTGCTCCAGAGGTAAGGAGGCAATGTACTCAAGTTTGAGGAAGCACTTCTGGAAAAAGGCGGAGCCTCCGTGCACACCCTTACCCCTGATTGCAAGAATGGGGGAGAGGTGGTCCCTGTGTGGAGCAGAGTGGCACTGCCCTTTTGAGGAAGTATTCCACGAGGCCAGAATAATGCAGACAGATTAGGTGATAAAAAACTTCTCTTTCTCAGCCTCTCCCAACTTATCCAAAAGGGTATGCACGGATGCTCGGCCCTTTTGCCGAGGAGGCCAGTTTAACAGAGCTGATAGTGTGAAGAAGCAGACAAGGAAAGATGGCAGAAAAACGAATACAGAAGAGCAAGAAGAAGCAAGCCAAAAAGCAGAACTATGAAAAAGGGGAAAAAGGCATGGAAGCGGTTGGCGGAGAAGGTAGGGAGACATTGAGAGAGTGTGAAAGAGTATGAGAAAGAGTGTGTGAAAGCATGAGTGAGAGCTCTCTGCATTTTTCGTTTTGGTTCATTGGGGTCCCTCCTCGTTTAAGGACAATTAAAAATTTTAATTTGTATGAATCCAAATGCACAAGTCTAGTTTCATTGTTCAGTTATAGTGGTACCTTATGTTCCTGTAAAGTATTGCAGCTCCAAGCCTTCAAAAGTACTTCTTTCTGTTTCTGTTTTTGACATGAAGAGAATGAATGGCTTCTCTGAAGACATATACTTTTGTAAACAGGATCCTGTCCTACATCACTCAGCACCTAAATACAAAACATTAAAAAAGGATATATATTTATATTTAAAATATGTGAATCTGTGTAAATATTTGTTTTTTTTTTATACGTTTGTTTGAATATTTGTTTCAGCAGTTTTTTTTATATGTGTAAATACGTTTTTATGAGTATAATGAGAATGAACATCTTCACTCTACCTCGTATTGAAGAACAAGCAGTGGCGTTCTTACAAGATAAATGTGTACTGACAACTGGGTTACTGTGTCAAAATGGTCACGAAATGAAGCTATTTGGCTACTTATCGGAAGAAGGTCAACATGCACACCAGAAAATGGTTCACAGTCATCTACCTTTTGTGACAGCTGTTCGTTTCGTCTATTGCTGGGTCAAGGAATTGACATCGATCAAGTGGTGCAAAGATGAATTGGGCATGAATAAGAGCACAACCGTCGACTGGAACAACTATGTGCGAGAAGCCTGCGCTAACTACCTCATCGAACTACCAAAACAGAAGATTGGAGGCAAAGAATTAATTGTCGAATTCAACGAGAGCTTGTATGTGTAAGAACAATGCCGGCTGAGTGTTTCCTCAGCAGTGGGTATTCAGAGGAATTTGTTGGGAAACCTGCAAGTGCTTCTTGGTCAAAGTTACCGATCGCAGTGCAGCAACCTTAATGATGCCAATTTTGGAAAATATCGAAAGGGGCTCTACCATTTACTCAGATAGTAGTAGTAGTGCCTACAAGACCGAGGAATTGGCCATATTTGAGCACTTTAAAGTCAATCGTTGCTACAACTTCATTGATACGCACACTGGTGTCCACACACAAAGCATCATGCAAATGTGGAGATCGGCTAAATGACGCAACAAACAAAACCATGGAACAGCACGTCATCATTTGGAGTCTGTGTTGAGAGCAATGAAAGTTTTTTTTTTGGCCTCTGAAATCTCAATTATAATTGTTGTGTCTCTATTGTTGCATAGATAAATTGTTTTTTAAAAAAGTTTTTTTTGAATGGCTCTGGATAACAGGAAAGTACCAAAATAAATTTAGTTAAACTGCTTTGCCTTAACCCAGAGGACTTTTGCTACCTGAGGCAAAATTTATTGTGCTGCCTCTTGGCTCTGCCTATTGTATCCCACCACTTTGTGCCCGACCACATAAAAAATGAAACTTGGGGGCGGAGTCATGTGAGTACATCATACACATGACCCTCACTCCACTCGTTACTGAAGGACTAATTTACATTGCCACAGGCATACAACATGACTCCTTTCATTATATAGTGAGCCAGACACAGATGTTGGTATAGCATTACTCCTACCATTATATAGTGCGCCAAACACAGGCGGCGATACAGCATGACTCATATAATTATATAGTGAGCCAGACACATGCAGTGGTACAGCATGACTCCTCTCATTATACAGTGATACGGACAGTGGTACAGAATAACTCTTATCACTGTATACTGAGTGTCACGGAGCTGGCTAGTCCGAGCGACTACCTCCGCTGTCTTGTGCTCCCTTAGCCTGGGACAACACACTTTCCCCGGTTCCCCAGTCACTCGCCGAGACTCAGTGTAGGGTGAAACCAAACGAAGACTGATTTATTTCTCACACACAGAGCTGGATATATCCAGCAAAACACACATTTACATAAAACAAGATATTGGGACACAAACAACCCCCTTAATCTGCCTCCCAGAGACAACAAGGGCAGTAACGGGATTAACAATACAATAGGTGGGGGGGGGCTGATTTATACATTAGACTAAAACAATGGTGGTCTTTCCCTGGTGGCAGATCCTGGCTGTCTGCTGGAGATAATCCCCCCAGCTAGTGATGAGATGATACTGCTGGGGGTAGCCACAGAAGTCTTTAGAAACCCAGGGCCCATAGTCAATAGGGAGGAGGCCAGCAGTCAGGCCTCTCCAGTGGTTCCAGTGATGGAGGCTTCCGTCACACTGAGCCAACCACTGATGTTGGTACAGCATAATTTCCATCACTATATATTGATCCAGACATTAGGATTTTACATACCCAGGTCTTGAAGGGGTTAAACACATCACATGACACAGACATTTCATATGGTTTAAATGTTATCTATAAAATAATTCAAATAAAAATCATGCCACTGTACAAATACAAAATAATGCAATACAAGAACAGGCAAGCTTCTGTCTGTTTTTTAAGCAATGTCGGTATTAGCAGTAACTGTTAATCTTTATTTTTGTATTATTTTATTATCATTCAATGACAATGCAAAAATACAAACATATTTCTTACACTCTCTTTTATACACACTCTCACTCTACTCACTCTCTCTGACACTCTCACTTATTCCCCCACACTCCCTCACTCGTTCTCACTCTCTCAATTTCTCCCTACCTTCTCTGCCAACCGTGTCCGCATTCTCCGTGAACCGGGCCTCCTGGTGCACTTGCCCAAAACGGCAGAGCTTCCAGGCACATCCTCTCTCCCAATTGGAGGAACTTGAGAGAGGCTGTCCATGTGGTGCCCAAAGTCTCTGTCTTTATGCAGAATTGCACCGGGAGGCCTAGTTCACGGAGAGGCTGATGAAGAAAGAAGACACAGGGAGAAATGGATGAAGAAATAATAATAAGAAAGCAAGAGAAGAAGTGGAATTCCGGTAAAAGGAGACAGGGACATGGAAGTGATTGGTGGAGATGGTACGGGGACTCCTTCGAGGGGCAGTGCGCTTCCAAGAAGGTCTGCCCTCTTGGACAGCGCCTATTTGGCTATAGGTAGTGCTGGTCCTGCATTAACTTTTATAAAAACTGTCTCCCTGGAAATTCTGCTGTACACTGTGTGGAGCAGATGGCAGAACTAAACAAGTATATCCATAGACAAAGGCATGTGTATGTGTATGATTGTGCTCTGTATAAAAATGGCAATTACTCGCATAAGCCAGACATATTTGTTAACCATTAATTAAAATGTGAAGCTGTAATGCTTATTTTATAAATAAAACATATTCACTTAGTACCTACTTTAAAGGTAGGGTTTGAAATTATAAATACAAAATTGAGTTATATTTATATTTTTCTGTTTTTTGCAGACTTGTGTCAATAGTGGTAATACAATCTCACATTTCTATTTTTTTTTAATTGAGCTTCACAGATCTTATTATGCAGACAGGAGGGGGCAATCTATGCCCTTTAACTGTCAATATGTGAGGTAGTGCTAGAAGAATAAAGTCTAGGGCCACTAATATATAATTTATAAGAATAATTTAATGTGTACTTGATACCCCGGCAAGTGGACAACCTAGAGCAATGTACCTCAAGCATATCAGGGAAACATTATGCTGTCAAATGTAATGGCATTAACATTAACCTTTTGTCCAGTAGATTGACATAAGGATAGCTATAAAAACAGCACTTTGTTTTTTAGGAAATAACCTAGAATGTAAATGTTATTTGTTGCACTGAGGTTAAGTATTGGGTTTGTTGCTATTTGTGATAGTCTTTTCACTTTAATTTCATTTGACTCAATGTCTTCTCCTATTAATTTGACTATAATCTGCCCTTAACAAAACAAGTTTATTTCAAGCATTTCCTTGGTAGTAAGTCTCAGCAATATATGATGTTTTTAGCCATGAGCAAGCAGCTGCTGATTAATTAAAGCTGACACAAGTATCCTCAAGACACAGAAGTACCACACTTTAAACAACAACTCCCGCCAGAAGCAACATCTTCCATAAAGTTTTATTTTCATTTCACATATGAGGTCCACAAAACCCAGGTGTTGGCCAGGATGTGACACATGTTTATGGCTTAAGGTAGTATATCTCTCTCTGATAGCTCTACCAAATTAAAGGACAGCCATGGAATGTAATGTTATCAGTATCGTTATAAATAATGGTGTGTACGATTATTACAATTAGTATCAAGACTTACTTGTAGTAAGAAGTGTTGTATCACCATAGATGTACACAGAGTTAAATTTCAATAACAAATTGTTTTCAAATTTCTTTAGATATATCGTCTACCACTAATATTAAAAGCTACAATTAGAAGTGATAGAAGTTAATACAGTGAGGGAATTTAAACATGCATGGGATAGTCATACGACCCTCCTAAATCTAAGATGACACCAAGGACTAATTCATGTTTGAGTCTTTACATCTGGAAAAAAATGGCGGAATACATGGGCCACATGGTTATCTGCAGTCAAATTCAAATTTGAATGTAAACTGTATATAATCAGGATCTAATCAGCAGCACAGCTGAAACAAACCTATCAAAGCTGTAATTTTTACAGGAAACTGATTAATTGAGGATAGCAAATTTACATGGACAACATAACCTTTATTCTTTGGTCTCTTTTAAAATACTTCTATTCTTTTTTCAAGTGTTCGTAAAGGAACTGCAGTCACAAAAGCTATTAAACTGTAACAGCTCTTATTTGCAAGATTTCTGTTGCTAGATTTCAATAAAACATTATTTGTGTTACCCTTTTACAGATTACTTTGGTTTACTTTACCTCTTGTAAATTCACGTTTATTAATGCACACATGTCAACCTTTAGGAGCAATTGTATTTTTGACATATTTTTTTGTTGGCATTACATTTTTTTGATGAAATTATTTTCTCTTGTTTGTGTATTGCATAAATACTTCAAGCTGTATTAATGATATAAATAACTTTTAAATAACTCTTTAAATGTCTCGTTCTAATACCATGTAATAAAAAACATATTGGGCCATGTTTAAACAATGGTGTTGTTCTGGTATCGTATTTTTAATATCATCAAAAACACAGCTGAGCATTAAGCAGTCTAGACAGAAAGTATTTGTTTATTCTTCACGAGTCTTGTATTAAAGCTGAGTGTAATCCATCCAGGCATTGTTTCAAACATTCTTTAATATAACATGGAAGATATCCCAGCAAATTACAGAGATTCACTCTAAATCTAGATTCACTCTAAATGAAGTAAGGGGTGCTCATTAGACCACATCTGCTGATGTAAAGGACAAATAACCTGAATATGTGCAGTCAGCTTTAAGATAGTATTTTAACTGGGAAAAATGGACTGGGTTGGGACCATTTTTATATGACAGAGGAATTAAAAGAAATATTCACGATCAAGTATGAAACAAGAAGGTATAATGTAGAGAAAGTAATTATGTTGGGGCTCTATAGTTTGACTTAAGACCTTGTGGTAAAATGTGAAAAACACTAAAATGTGTATATGGTGTATATAAATTGGTAAATTAATTGCTTTTCAGTGTATACTACTGTCATTTCCCTAATTGCATGCACACAAATTTGCTATTTTTGTTGTCGTTGTGAAACCTGTTCATAAAGCAGGATGATAACTTTTATATTTTGTCAAAGTGTCATTAGGCCCAAAAGAGAATGGGCCTTATGGTATCTCTGACAACACCCAAACATGCTTTGACCTAACTTTTACCAATAGCCTTTTTTTTAACAATTTCTGCTTATACCACATACACTTCCTGCTAACGGTTCACCGCGTAAGAGAATGGACATTATGCTGTTATGTTTATGCCTAGCAAAATCTGTAAAGTGAACCTGTCCCTTGCTGACTGTGAGCATTTCTTCTTATATTTGCAATAACAGAATATTTCTTTCACACTATTTACTAAACTGCAAATGTTTGTGTGTTGGCAAAAAAGTATAAGTTTGCAATTCACTAAGCCAACTTGTTTTAGCACAATAAAAAATTTTCAAATCACTTTTTCCTTGCTTTCAGAGGTAACAAAAAAGGGACCTGAGATCTTCAAACCTTATCTGGTTTTTTTGACATGTCTACATGTGTTTCTACATTCTATGAATGTTAAAATTTCTGAAGAAACAAAATGTTCATTATTCATCAAATTCTATTAAACTACGCTTACTGTCCAAATTACCCTAGGCTGAGAAACACTGGTATAGGATAGATCTATAAGAAACTTTATTTCATGTTAATGCTTTTTCCATAGCTTATTTTGTGTTCTGTTGTTTTGCCTTCCATATTTTTGTTGAAATTGCAGATTTCTTTTGGATGTTTAGAAAACCTATTCTTGGCGTCCGCTATATTACATTTACAGGGAGCCAGCCCTGTCTGTGTTTCAAGCACAGCCCAGGATTTCCACTTGTTTTTATTGAAATTAATGGGAGTCAACTCATATTGATTTCACTTATCCCATAATGATAATAATAATTATTACTAAACACAATTCATATTAGATTTAGAGGCCCTTGCACAAGCTGCGGTAGACGTGGCAGAAACAGAAGGAACAAAACAAAAGATGTAGTGCATATCTGTACAAGCACTTTGGAGGACTAAAAAAACTTTCTCTAAAAGAGATTTTGGAAGGACTGCATGAGCCATGAATGGCGCTCCCAGTTGTAACTTATGACTTATGTAACTGCACTTGTTGTTTGTATCTTGCATGAATGCATTAATACTTTTCAGGGATCATTGGAAACATGCAAAGGAAAAAAAATGTCCCTTTTCATCTAAAATATTTTTTTTTGTAGATTTCACTGTTGTCTTAGCAACTGTGAAATGTAGCATCTCACCATTATAAAACAAGACAATTTTATCTTTGTAATTTGCATATTTAGCTGCTCTCCCAATTACTTGTGTTGTAAAATTATTTTTTAGCCTGTTGAGCCATCATTTTCCATTGACAGTTTATCCGTAGCTAGAAATGTTGTTTAAAATGACTATTCATAAATCAGAAACTATACATGCACCTTGCGTAGCAACAGATAACTGTGACTGAAACACAGGAAGTATTTATCTTAATTAGTTGCTTTTGTATTTTCTCGTGAATGAATTCCAGTTGCTGCTGTGCAGCTGGAATTATAAGTATAGCATTTTCTCTGCAAGGGGCCAATTACAGAGTTATCATCATGTGATATTCTTTTATACATACATTTTATTTGTTTCCATAGCTGCAAATACTATATAAAAATGTATTTCTGTATGGTATTTCTAATTCCTATATGATATGGCATCTAGACATACCAGTAAACACAATAATTATCGTCCTAACCCCTGGAATCATTGCAGCCCCTTTTCCCGCTATATTTTACATAGCGGGTGCTGGAAGCTCCAACTTGCATTTAAAGTTGCAGGCAACTCGCAAGTTTACAGCTTTTTTTTTAGTACAATGCATTTTGTGTGTACAGATTTTGCCAGCTCCCAAGCATTCACACTTTAGTAAACAGACCTGTCCAGCTTGCAAATTAACTACTACCAGTTGGTTCCAGTACAGTAACTGTAGACAAAAAGCATGCCCCACAGTCCTCTTATTGTCTTCTTCATATATTGTTTCCTGCCCTCACAGAACACATCCTCGGTGCTGGGATATGTCCTAATACTACTACAGAGATATTTGAGACCCTATCTACACCAGAAAAGACTGCATCTACTGATAAGAAGGTAAGAAATGTAAACCACTGTGTCACTGCACCCAGGTATCACCAAGGCCGTTCTCAGTACTGCCTGGGGTGCCTTAACCAGTGGGGCATTCAAAGGCCGAGGAGCAAGGCCAGTTGAGGAGATCACAGATCTCCCTCTTACCGGCCCAAAATTAAGGAAGAGCGAGAAAGAGATATTGAGTAAATAAGAGAGATGGAGAAGTAATAAGAAAGAGATCATGAGAAATATAAGAGATAAAGGTAAATAAATAGGAGAGAAAAGGAGAAAGGAGAGAGATGAAAAGATGAGGCATAATGAGAAGGTGGAGAGCGTGTGTTTGTATTTTGAAAGTGTGTGTGTTAGGTCAAGTGTGTCTAAGTGCAAGTAAATGTGTGGCTGTAAGGGAAAGTGTTAGCCAGTATGTTTTTGTGTAAGGACAAGTGTGAATGGGCATGTCATTGTATGTGATTATTTTGTCAGTCTATCCATTATTTTGCTGTTTTGCTTCTTCACTGCTTGATCCTGCTAAGCTGTACAAGTATTGCCTTCTGTGTAAACGAATGGCGAGGTTGCAAAAGCATATTCTTGCCTGGGGTACCACTTAATCTGGGACCCACCCTGGGCACCACTTAAACAGAGTTGAATCCAGCAGTAGATGGGGTTGACCAGGGTCACGTAACGTTAGGTGACCCTGCTATTGGAGCACCGCTACATTAAATAGGCTGAGGCATTAAATAGGCCTGAGTATGCTTGACTGTGTGTCTGGGTATACTAGGGTCTCAGTACATTACTGTGTATGTTAGTGTATATGTTAGGGAATATGTATGTGTGTGTACGTATGTGTGTGGGTACCTTATTGTGTGTGAATGTGCCTGTATATGTTGGTGTTTGTGTGACTGGGTATGTTAGTGTTTGTGCTGCTACATATGTTAGTGTAGACTAGGTATGTTAGTGTGTTTGGGGAGTATGTTAATGTGTGTGTATGTGATTCTCATACCTGGGAACTTCTGGGCTCCGGCTACCTGAAGCATACCCTGAGCCTACCCTTGCGGGACACGTCCGGGACTGCCGGGGGTGTTCCCGCTGATTTCAGTGGGCGATCCCCCCGACGTTGGTGGAGCAATCATGCTGACGTGGGTGGGACGATCCCGCTGATGTCGGTGGGCGAACCCATCGGGGTGCTTCTATCAGGGTTCTCCGTGTCAAAAGTGGAGAGTTCCCAGGTATGGTGATTGTGTGTGTATCTGGGTATGTTAGTGTAGACATGTGGCCAGCAGAGAAGCAGCAGATTATACCCCCTTACTATAAAGGGCCTTGGGGCAAAAATCCCTTTTGCTGTGCACCAGCTGGCTTCTCCACCTATACTGCACATATATGTAAAAAAATTGGCCCATCTATTCTGCCCTTTTTACATCACATTTTACATTACATTAATTATTTAAGGTTTAAACACATGCCTTTTTGAATTTCTTAACTGTGTCTGCATGGGCGTGTACATGTTCACTAGAAGTCTATTTCAGGTATCTACTAAGGTTTCTGCAAAGTTGATTTTTTTCACATTACTTGAATCATACCCTGTAGTCTGTGTGCTCCTTTTTTCTTATTAAGAATGAATCACTAACATATTTATTTTAAGCTAAAAAAAATAGATAGGAATCACCAAACTTGGGTTACTTTGATATAGTGGCAGGCAAAACAATATATGGCCATATAGTGATGGAATCCCAATATGCCATATATACATACCTGGGAACTTCTGGGCTCCGGCTACCCAGAGCCCTCCCTTGCGAGACGCAGCCAGGAGAGTTCCCAGGTATGCCTATATAGGGTTGTATCTGGAATGGTATTCCTGCACTGAATTCTTGTTTTGTTTTATATTTCTTTTATGTCTCACATGTTGGAAGGGATTTTGAAGGCCTTATTATGAATTTCGTTAGTATCTATTAAAGCACATTTTGATTATACACCAATCCGTCCACATGGTGGGGTGCTAAAAATGAGAACTTACTGTTTCTGCTGTGGAAACTGTTGAAATGCAGCTGTTTTTCTTCCTTGTGGCTATAGAATGCCGACTGTAGACAGAACCACGCATTGAAGACTCAAAATTAGATGATGACATATAATCTTTCTTTGATATCTTGATGAGGAAGCGGAGACAAGGCACAGACTTGTGAATGGTTTCCCTAAAAGTGAAAGAAAAAATGTTATATATATATATATATAAAACCTTTTCTTATAAAATGAGTGCACTAATTTTTGTGGAAATATATGGTCTAACCAATAATTTCAGTCCCATGAATGTTGGTCTCAAGATACATATAAACAGTGTTTATTGACAGAAGTTTTTCTTTAATTCATCTATTTCAAGTTAACCTATGTAATTGGTAGTTAAAAACACAGCACATGACTACAAGTGTGACTGTCACAATTACAATCTTTTTATTATATCTCTGTTTAGGGGTGTCTTAGATTTTAGCTCAACTGTGCAAATACAGGGGGGGGGGGAATATCAACCAGCATATCAGATTAGTCCTATTCTCAAGGGCAGTCTAAAACTAAAACATGCAGAAGATTTCCTCTGCAAGAGTGAACCTTCAATGCCAGACGTACATTTTGATTGTACATTTATGAGTTTATTCCAGGACAAAACATACACATCATATTGCAGAGCTGCATCAAAAATATGGGTTCAAAATTGTGTTGTTGTATCTGGCATCTGGGCATAAGGGGTGGGAAGGAGATAGGGAAAGGAATAAAGGGTTAGAACATGTGAGAGGTGGAGTGGAGGCAAAGTGTTAGAGCCTCCTAATTAGTTTTTTAGGCATTCATTGCTGGAATATTGAGATAAGAAGGACCATGCATCAGTAGGAAGACACAAGGCAGAGATTAAAGCCTTGCACTACTAAGTGAGCGTTTACTTTTCAAATCGCCAGCAGGTGATGGCCCTTCACATGAACCTGGCCATCCACGTGATGTAAAAGAAAACGTGATAGATCAGACCAGACCACCTTCTTCTGTTGCTCTGTGGTCCAATTCTGATGCTCACATGCCCATTATAGGTGCTTTTGGGAGTGGGCAGGGGTCAGCATGGGCACCCTGACTGGTCTGTAGCTACGCAGCCCCATACACAACAAACTGCAATGCACTCTGTGCTCTGACACCTTTCTATCAGAACCTGCATTAACTTTTTCAGCAATTTGAGCTATGGTAGCTCGTTTGTTGGATTTGACCACAGCCTTTGCACCCCACATGCCTCAGTGAGCCTTGGCCACCCACAACCCTGTCCCTTGTTCACTGCTTTTCCTTCCTTGGATCAATTTTGATCATTACTGACCACTGCAACCCGGAAACACCACATAAGAGGTGCAGTTTTGAAGATGCTCTGTCCCAGTCGTCTAGTCATCACAATTTGCCCCTTGTCAAAGTCGGTCAGATCCTTACATTTGCCCATTTTTCCTGTTTCTAACACATCAACTTTGAGGACAAAATGTTCACTTGCTGCCTAATATATCCCACCCACTGATAGGTGCCATGATAACAAGATTATCAGTGTTATTCACTGTCAGTGGTCATAATGTAATGGCTGATCAGTGTACATGTCCATAGTTACTAAAGAGGCTGCATCCAAGACTTTCTAAATGACACCACTTTAATGGTCCATTACAGAAATACTGATTCAGTGAGTGGCAGCCACTATTATTTTTCTGACTATAAAGAAGGTAGTCATCTTAAGGGTTTCAACCAAAGGTACCAATTGCCATACTCAAGTCACAAAGTCTAGAGTTAACATTATCATATTCTGCACAGATATGCCTGTTCCTCCTGGAAACTTGATATTGGTACAAGAACCCTTACTTGTTTACTTTGTTAGCTTTTACCACCTCCGCTTATACTACAAGATTCATCAATAAATAATAATAATACCTACAGGTTTTGAACCTGAGCTGAGGCACCAGTGTCAGCAAATCTTAGAAGACCTAACTTTGAAGGGTAGTTCTGCACAGTGGAAAAAAATAGTTTCTTTTAACGTAATAGATATCTCTGTTACATTTTGTTCATTTCTTTACCTGTATTTTGGATGAATTATTCCATATATAATCGGATTATAAATTGCAGAAGCTTTGGCAATAACTGCAGGAACAGTCTTGGAATACGGAGTTAACAGTTTTCCGTAACTGCAATATAAAGATATAAAACATTAATGTCCATATATATGTTTTTCAATCATGTCATTTAAATCCATAAAAAAATTACATTTTGGTTTCCCAAGTTTGCATTCAGTGGTGTACATTGTATAGTATAAAGATTTGCATTTATATTAAACTGTTAGACTTTTATTATCCTAGAGCTAGAGGTGAAGTCAAGCAAACTATAAAGTGTTATAAATATTAAATGTTTACAACTTCATTAATTTGCTTGTTTGCTGCGACAAAAATCCATTTTTTGTCTACTTGGTAAACAGATTCATTGTCAGCTAAACAATATATATTCGTGTGATATCTCACATTATCATCAGGGCCTGATATATATTTCTCCAGCCTTCCTTCTCTCCCCGGTCACATAAAACAGGGGCAGAAAAGGTACCACTGAGTAATGTAATTTAACATTGTGTGGCGCTGTGTAGTTTTCAGTGCTAAAGATACATCTAAATAATTTTTTTTTATTTTAAAAGTCCCATAAAACACATGCCTTCCTAAGGTGATCAAAACATAGTGATTTCCCTTCATGAGAACTGATTAGTGATTTGAGTCATTAATTCATACGTCATATTCATAAGCCTTGGAGTATGTTGGTGGTTTATAAATCATACTACTACTACATTTTCCTTATTATTCAAACTTTTCTACTTGCATGTCCTATGATCTTATAGCAAAGCTTTTAAAAAAGATAATTCCAAGCATTCTGTGGTTGAGCAGGACCATATTATACTACATACACTGTATGTCTATACTTTGCACTGATATTGTAGTTAGATACAATTTTAATAGAACTCCATCAATCTTGATTTCCCAAGAAGCCTTCTTTGATGGTTGCATGAAAAGCTAACACATAAACACCACAACTTAAGTTCAGTATCAAAGTGCACATGCACTTAAGACGGAAAATCGTTTTCATGATTACGTTTTTACATTTATTTTGCTTCAAAGTCGTGGAGATTCCTGATTGTAAGATGACAAAAATCTAAGTATAATTGTATCATTATTTATTTGTGTCATAGTAGATAATATACTACTTACCCAGCCCATGCAATCAAAGTCACACATGCATAAGGAGACCAAGACAAAACGTAAACAACAATGATCACAAAGGCGATTTTTGCCATTTTCCATTCATTCTTCATTGTTGGGGATAAAAAGGATTGGCGTCCACATGATCCAAGCTTCTGAACGTTCCTGAGGAGGAAAAACACAAGAATTTTACAAGAAGAATTAGTCAAAGTTCACAGTTTAAGCAATTAATTAATTAACCAGAATACAGACACATAATTTAACAGCTGATAAGAACCATTCAGCCCATCTTGTGGCCACTTTTTCCCTGCGGTTTCAACAATACATATATTAGCATATATTACTTCCCATCTTAGGGAAGGAATATTATTAACTGGATTCAAAGCGAGCAGTGATTTGTTTTAATTTCCATTATTTTCAATTCTACAGTACACTTTAATAAGAAATGACTAGATCCAGTAGGTCAGATAAATTATCTGCAATTAGTTTAATCACATTCTGTAGATGTTCATGGACCTTATATTGATTCAGGAGCTGTAACCAAAAGCGCAGAATCCGCCAAGGGCTTTCTAGTGCTCTAGGCAATGTATGTCTTCTGCATGCACTTGTCTACTAGCATAGGAAATAACTTCATTGTGGTGACCCCCATCTGGTTGATACCCACGGCAGCTGCTTCGATTGGCTTATGGAAGAGGCAGCTCTCCAGCAGCACAACTCCTGTCTCGACTCACATGCTATTTTACAGCCCCAAAGAATATGATGGTGCTATATAAATCAATAGGTAATAATAATAAACTGGCTACTGAGTGACCTGCAGCAATAGGGATCCAGCTATTCACAGCTTTTCACTAATACACAAACTGCTTGCAAACTGATGCCAATTAATGTGACTTTTTATGTTTTGAAATATCAGCACTTCTATAACAGTTAACCACTTGATGCTGCTGCGGCACAGGGTACATAAACATAATTCAGTGGTAATCCAGTGGTAATATTACACTCTGCTGTCATCGGGCACTGAATGGATTATTAGTTTGTAGGGCTGCAACTAACGATTATTTTAATAATCGATTAGTTGGCCAATTATTTTGTCGATTAATCGGATAAAAAAATACATTATTTTAAATTGAAGAAAAATTGCCATAAAAAACGTACAATTTACACTTTCTATGAAGCTGCAGGGAAAGTGCTTGTCAGTAACGGTGCCGGGTAGAGAGGCAGAGTGATGTATGGGAGGGGGGAGGAGGCAGATGGGAGGGGGAGAGAGACGGAAGTGAGAGACCGGCCGACAGTGAGGGGAATCCAGGTCCCCTGCAGCGTTGCGGGGGATCTGGATTCCGGTGTTATAATCCGATCTCTGTTTGAGATCGGATTATATAAGGAGAGGAGTTTTTCAGAGCATTTGCTCTGAAAAAAAACCTCTTTTTATAATCGATAAAAATCGATCCGATTAATCGATGATGAAATTCGTTGACAACGATTTTCATTATCGATTATTATCGATTTTATCGATTAGTTGTTTCAGCCCTATTAGTTTGTTTCATATTTTTTTGTAATGCTCGGTTTCACTGTGAGGACTAACCCTACAAGGTAAGTGAGAACCGCCTTTAATCACAAATAGGTGGATACGTACTAAGGGGAAATCTGGTTCAAAGTATGGCAATCAGTGGGAGCATTATAACGTTTGTTATTATAATTGCTGCCCCTTTGCCACTTTGCACCAGGTAAACCCCACTGTTTCAACACTAGATCTGCAACTTTGGGACACCATTTGTTTTGTAGTCTAGCAATAGCAGTGACTGAGGGTGCTAGATTATAACATCATATCCCAGTGAATATATGGCTGTGAGATTGCATAAAAACTTGTTTTCTAGATAAACTCACCCTAATCAGACATTATGACCAAATTTTGACATACTCTATACCTGGTAGTTACTGCTTAACTCATTTTAACGATGAAAGGCTATACTCACCTGTTCCCAAAATGGGCCAAATGGGTCTGCTAATGTAAGTGTGGTATCTTGTCGACTTTTTATTTCAAAGATCTTTTCTTTACACATGTTAGTGTTAAACGTTGAACCAATTATATTATCTAATACTGATTCCTCCCTGAGTACAATGGGCTTAATCCAATGACCCACCTAAACTTTTTTAGCAGTTTTAACAGGGGCAAAAAATGTGTGGTTTGCAATTCAATCACGTATGTTCACTAAAGTGCGAGTGTTTACAAGCTGGCACAATACGAAATATCAATAAAAAAATTACAATACAAAAACAATTGGGGTCGCTAGGAGCATCAGTTGTAGGTGCCCTTTCCTGGGTTATATTTTGTCTGCTTCTGGAGTATTGATCCCAAGAAGTTGTCAGCAGTTTTTGATTGGCCTCTGCCAAAAAGTATGCATATAGATATGCAATGCTTCCTGGGCTTTTCAAATTACTTTTGAAGATTCATTAGGAGAATCTTAACCACTTTGCGACATTAGGACGTACTTGTATGTCTTATGAAATAGGCCCTAGATGACAAGTACCTAGTGGTACGTCATATGGCTTTTACACCGGTTACACCAGAATAATGGTAAATGTCTGAACAGCAGTCCTGGCATTCTCAAGCTCAATAATGAATTTAAAAATGTTTCCACAGAGAATGCATCAGAATGTAAGAGAGCATGTAAGAGCATGAGAGAGTGAATGAGGGTAAGTCCAAAAATTAATAGAACACAAATTTTATGAAAATTGTGTCTGAATAATTTTTTGATCTATTTGCACAAGTCTACTAATAACTATACTGCCTTTACTCACTTACCTGCATTTGTTCACAAAAGGAGCGTCACACAAAACAGACATTTTTTCTTGTGCATCTGACACTTACAACCTGAGCACACTCAGACATTCCAGACAACAGACTTAAGGCAGAGGGAGTTTGAATGTATTCTCAGTTTTATTTAACCTTTTCCAGTTTCTCTGCCTGTAATGGCACACTGGGGTCAGTCAGAGCGATGAAAGATAATCAAAAGGGAAAACGGCAGCTATGTGTGGGCCTCGACAATGTTTGAGCCTTGGGCAATTACACTTTTTGCCATGTAGTAAAAGCCCTGTACATACATGAGTTTTTAAGATATATATATATATATATATATATATATATATATATATATATATATTTGTCAATTAATGCCATTACATAGATTTGTTTATTGTATAAAATGTTTTAATTTAATATTTGAGAAAAGTGACAGATCTGTTTTAACAACATGGGATGACATTCCTGTAGCCAGAAAAAAAGTTTATTTCCACTTACCTGCCTGTACTTCTTATTGCCAGGAACATGAATAGATAACAATGTGATATTACAAGAAGGGGAATGAAGAAGACGCAGCAACATAACATCATAGTGTAACTTTTGTTAGCTGCTGTAGATGTCACATAATCCCATGTACATGATATCCTTAACCCTTCCGGAACATAGGAACCTAAGGGAAAAAAAAGTGGGCACCAGTTTGGTACCATTTACGTATAAACACATCCAACAATATAATATGCTTAGTATAATTCTAAATTAATTCACCCCTGTGAACCGAGTTGTGTTGAAAGGAAAAAATTAAGTTTCTTGATTATGAAAGGATGTTTTAGGAACACTGAATCTTTTGACTTTTTCATTTGCATGTTTGGGTTAACCAAAAAAAGCTAGTTCATGCAGCTTTTCTTTTATAGCAGAAAGCAAAAGAGTTTATCTTTATTTTACAAATATCATGACAAATAAGAAGTACTTTCACTTTCAAGCTCTAACAGTCATTTTAACAAAGATAGGTGCCACTTAGAATGGTTCTTCTTTCAATGTTAGAAGATTTCTCTGGAACTACCAAACTTCATCAGCATTGTGAAATATACTTTGTGTCTTATTCAGTTAACAGAGAGTTCTCCAGGGCTTGATCACTTGCTGAGAAGCCAAGCAAGTATTTTCTAAAAGTGTGTGTGATTAATGTCAAAGGTTTACTATACTTACTCCAACCCAGTAAAGGTGCCAAACTCCACATTAAGGAATATAGCCAGACAAGGGCAATTACTTGGGATGTCCTTTTCTTAGAAGACCATCGTATGGATTGTAGAGGTCTGGTGATAACCAAGTAACGATCCACAGAAATAGCCAATAAAGTCATCATAGATGTTATCCCAAACAGCGCACCGCAAAATGCATACACATTACAACCTGGAAAATAGGAAACAGCCACCAGGGTCTGGATTCGTTATTTTTTTTTAATCTGCTTAGATTTCTCTCTTGTTTCCTTACTTTTCCTGATGGGTTAGAGGTTGGAAGACTGAGGGGTAGTGTGAGAAAATGAAATTTCATAAAAAGGGTAGTAAATATCTGGAACACAGTAAAAACCTTGGGGTGTGCATAAAGCTGTGCTAAAGGGAACAGTGATTTCCAATGAGAGACCATATGGGCCAATTTGTTATATGTACAGTATATATGGAGCTATTATTAGTGTACATATTGGTCAACTTTACCAACTTTCTTTTTCTTTGGCTAACATTGTACATGTCAATACCCATATAAAAGTAGCTGGCATTTTTTTTTTGTAAAAATGAATATATATATATATATATATATATATATATATACATATATATATATATATATATATATATATATATATATAAATACATTTTGTAAAAATAATTCCTGGTGTCTATTTGTACAATGCTGTCAAGCAGAAACGAGAAGCTGTATGAAGATACCAAAAAGACAAACAGATTGTCTTTGTATGAACTGATCAGGATGGATTACTAATCTACCTGTGTTGCAAATTCTGTTTTAGAAGCTAACATTATTATGTTTGTTCTAGCCTCACTGAGTCTACTTATTACACAGTTGAGCAAGTTGAGCCATGTTCCTGCTTTTTACAATGTTGTTTCCTACTAATTCACGTAGGACAATAAACTCTTTTGTGTCTGTCATGAATGTCACTCATCTTTCATTGACACCTACAGATTGAAACAATATTAATTGTGAACAGGCTACTTCAAAAAGACCTTGGCATTCAGAAAGGTGTATTGGATAGATACGAAGGGTGTTGCTAAATGATTGTGACACATCTGCGTTAGATAGTGGAGAAGATAATACTCCATAAGTGTCTCATAAACTGTCAGCTCTGTCACTACCAAACTATAATGGAGCTGGCAGCCAGGGCTCTCCTTATCACAGACCAAAAGGTACAGCTGTCCTAAGTCCCAACATCCTTCGGATCAGCTGCCCCTTTCCCATTGATTAAATGTGTAGGCACCTACCTCATCTGTCTATAAAACTATCCTTACTATCTATGTTTTTTTTACTTCACCCCTTTAGCAACTTACCATTGGGAGGCATTGGTGTGGAAGGAATGTTACATGGAAGTAGAGGTGTGCTGAAGTGTTGGACAAATAGCAAAGAGAACATACTGTAAGTGTAGGGACAAGGGGTGTAATTGACTAGAAAACTGGGACGTAAGTGTTTGTATGGGTAATAAACACAAAACTACATTCTATCAAATGTAAACAGTTCACTAATGCTTCCCTCTTCATGTATTAAAGAACACTCCAGCCCCTCGTTTAAAATGTAAAATGCATGTATACCATAAGGTAAAATGCACTGTAGTTCATGCAAAATAGACTCCAATATGGGTAAAAAAAATAAATAAAAAAAAAAGATCGGGATCTGGAGTCTTCATTTATGTCTTATTGGGTTTTCCAGAAAGCATCTACTAAAAATAGGCAATTCAATGGCAGTCTGATCCTCAGAAGGATTAAGAGCAATGCTGTACCTATTTCTCCAAGTATCCATTTCCCATGAAGACTGTTAAGGAAGCAGACTGGAGCTTGGGTAGCCGACATAAGGAAATCACTGACGGCTAGGTTCATTGTAAAGTAGTTAGGTGCTGTTCTTAGCTTCTTGTTACTGAAAGTAGAATTAAAAGTGCCATATGAGTAATATATTCCATTATGTGTTGCATAATACTTGTTATTTAAAAAACGTTTCCTTCAAACCAATTTACAGCACTTCCATACAGATTACTGTTACCGCAATATCATACATTTACATATACTCTCTAATTCTGGGAATAAAAAGTTAAGCGGTTATGCTCTGTCAGACAGGAATAGATTAAAAAAACTACTATAATTGTTTTGAAATATTTGGTTAAAGTAGGGTGTTTGTTGGCAACACTCATTTGCAATTGATGACAAATCCTACGTAAGTAATTACTCTACTGTCCTGACCCATTTTTTTTTAATCACTTCCATTTCTAAGGCTGCCAGAACCTGATCTAATCCGGTTCAACAAAATAGCAGGGACATCTTAACAAGAAGCAAAACCAAGCGCACAGTCCACAAGTTAAATGATGATAACTAAAAGAAACAGACTAAGAGGACCACTGGCCATAAGCCCTAACGGCACTATTGCCATGAAAAGCCTGATGGGAAGGCATAATCAGGTGGCATAAGCTGGACTGCCATTTGTTTCAATGGAACAGCCACAGAGCATGAGCAGGAGCAGTAGTTAAGCATTCTGTATTCATAGAACCAGTAGGGGAAGGATAAAAATGAGACTCATATTATAATTCAGATAAAAATACGAGTAAAATCTATTGAAGCAATACTGATTCTCAAAATGTATTTTAATTGAATCGGAGGCTTTAGTGTCTCTATAAGTGGATATTAGCTACAAACACTTTGGTCATTTATTTTCACAGGCATGTAGTTCACAATCATATAAGTGTGTGATATGATACACGTGGCAAGTAGCTGTGTACAGACTTTTAGACAGAATTCTAGATTTTTTTATCACAATATCAGTCATAGCAGGACTAAGGAATAGTTTGGCATTTTTAGGTGTTACATTAGACAAATGCTTGAAGGAACATTAAAGCCGCATGAGAAATTACATGCACAATAGCCCAACTTCACTAAAGACCTAAAGACAACTCTCATAAGCACTTGAAAACAAAAAAGGACTGTATATGTAAGTGAGTGTACGTGAGTTGAATAAAGCAAGCAACAATCTAATAAAGAGGGGGAATAAAAACACAAAAATGGTGTAGGAAGAAGTTGAATATAGCTGCACATGCTCAAATGGTGTCCTCAATTATCTATAAATAACTAGGAAACACTAACAAGAAGCGGTACATGCGACTAATTCCCATGTGAGCCGGTGCTTAAAGTAGAATAAATCACAAAAAAATAAACACTTATCCTCTGGCACCTATATCCACATAACACTGAATTAAAGATACACCTCCATATAGGGAGATTACATTTGCCAAATAATTTTGCAGAGAAAACGTGAGTAAAATATATTTTTAGCCTGATCTTCCCAACTTCACACCACTCTCCACATGAGCTTCACTACAATGAACTCACCTATTCCTACAACAAAATCAAACCCTCCCTTCTGTAATATACGTCCTCTACTTCCTAATAGATTATAAACTTGTGTGTTAAGTTTTTATTTTATTGTTCATTTTGTATATTATCAATTTTCATTTAGGTAAACTTAACTTGCCTTTTGTAACAGCGCTATGGAATCTACTGATGCTCTACAAATACAATGTAACATAACTTGTCTGCAACATAAAATGTATGCATAAACTTGCATATTAATATGTGTTGTGCTTTGTGGCATATGAGAGAGCCAGGAATCAGCCTAAATTCATGTGTAGGCAGCATGGCCAGGTCTAATGATTGGGTGAGGTTTTGAGTAGTGGGTTTCTTAGCCAGATAGGGGGTCAATGGTCAGATAAGAGGAAACCATGAACCAGTGCAAGGTGTGGGATTCCTATATATTATTTAAGGGATCACAGACTAGCAAAAGCTTATTTTCCTTTTTTCAGCAACAATATTCCCACCATACCGTCCCTTTTTTTCTTTGGTAAGCATTTGTATGTAGCTTTGTGAAATTCCAGAGGGCTAAACACCGAGAGAAATTGTCAGTTATTACCAATCCATGTGCTAGTAAAGGGTTACTGGCTGGTGGGGCTATATTGGTATTGAGGTTTGTTAAAGTATGCCCTAGGTGTGATTTTTTTTTTCTGGACTGGCTATAACTTTGTAAGTGGAGAAGATTTGAGATGGGTGTCCTTTAAATGAGGAGCGGCCCTGGCAAGGTGGACAAGCTGTGAAGGCCACTTTTGGCACAAGAATAACATTGTTTTACTGTTAGTTGGTATTAAAAAGAAGATGTGTCAATAAAGCGCTGTGACCCTTACACAATACACAAAATTATTTGTCTCCTGTGCATGTGATTTGCTGGAGCGGCAAGTGATTGGGTATCTTGGATTAAGCAATACAACTTAATTTGAGTAACATCAGTGTGTGTGACTATGCCTTGCCTTTGCAGTGAATAGACCCTAATAACTACTACTTTACAAAGAGTATTTTAGAGAAGGTGAGAGTATTAGCTGGACTGGGAGAGGTTCTACGAAAGGTTACATTTTAAAACCTGAAAAGAAAGTCTTGGCTGACTTTCCAAACTAGTACACTCTTAATTTTATTCATTAATGCAGACTCTGAAAAAATGTGGGCCTCCTGGGTATCTTAACATTCTAAAACAATAATGTGACAAAAAGGATTTTTGAGGATCTTTTTGTCTTCTAAAGTTTGGGCCTCATGGGTTCATGGAAATGAAAGGCATTTATCTGAAACAAAGATATTTTCAAGTAAAAATGTCCATGTTTCAAATGCAAAAGGTGAGATATACCCATGCTTTTTTGAAGTGCAAAAAAAGTGAGATATGCCCAGGCTGCATTATAACGCAACTGCGGCATTTACTTTGGACTTTGATAAGGAAATGATACATCAAAATGCTCCATAAAAAGATATCATCAAACATTGCAATAGTAATTTCAGTACCATACCTGTAAAATGCATAGAGAACTAGAAGGTTTCCGGCTACACCCACAGATCCAATTATCAGAATACAGCTTCCAAATGTGTAAAGAACTTCTTCTGGAATTTCTGGTAAAGACACCACACTCTGATGGGTCCCAGGTTCAACAGCCTGGATAAACATTAATCAATCACTTAATTAAAATTGTAGAGAATACTGAATTATATTGCCAGTAGTGTTACTACAGATTATGAAGTTTTGTTAAAAGTAGTTGTTTGCCAGTATTATTAGCCTATCACCACATGGACAGTGTACTTAAGAAAAACAAAGCTGTGGTTTACTTGAAGACGCTATAAATTGAAAGGAAGTAAAAAACAAGTGTACAACATTTGCAGGAAAAAATAACATTAAATATATACTTTTCTATTGCATTTGAAACAATGTGGTGCAGTTGTAAATGATGAGTAGAACAATGATCCTTTAATCATGCTGCTGAGTTTTCAAAAAGTGCATCACTACTATACTACTATACAGGTAAAACATGTCAAGCGTTATGTGGGTTATATTTTATAATTAGGATCAAAACCCCTGTATGTCAAAAGTAATTGAGCCTTATTCAGTGTGCACAGTTAATTAAAAAAAATAATTGCATGTCTGAAAACATTATGGTTTCTATTAAAAAACGGGTCTAAAAGGCAAGTAATTAAAGATCGACCATCCCATAAATTTTCAGCCATCTTCTTTTGTTTACCAATCTATTGCAACTACATCTTATTGATGGTTTCCCTGAACCACTTTACAGTGTATTGAACCGATCCTCCACTGTGTCAGACCTGTCTGCTTATAGCTCCAAGTTGGATTTCTATCAGAATAATCACCATGTCACGGAGCTGGCTAGTCTGACCGACTACCTCCGCTGACTTGTGCTCCCTTAGCCCGGGACAACACACTTTTCCCTGGTTTCCCAGTCACTAGCCGAGACTCAGTGTAGGGTATAAACCAAACGAAGACTGATTTATTTCTCACACACAGGGCTGGATATATCCAGCCAAACACAGATTAGCATAAAACAAGATATCAGGATACAAACTGCCCCCTTAATCTGCCTCCCAGGGGCAGTAAAGGGATTAACAATACAATAGAACCCCAACCTCCACTATCTATTACTGGCTGAAATCAGTTCCATGGATGGCCGGGGTAAATGTCTGTAGTGGTGGAACTGGGGGAGGACTGACTTATACAACATTTAACTAAAACAATGGTGGTCACTCCCTGGTTGCAGATCCTGGCTGTCTGCCAGAGATAATCCCCTCAGAAAGTGATGGGATGATATACTGCTGGGGGTAGACACACAAGTCTTTACAAAGTCAGGGCCCATAGTCAAAAGGGAGGAGACTGGCTGTCAGGTCTCTCCAGTGGCCCCAGTGATGAAGGGTTCCATCACACGCCATATTTGGAGATACTGGAACCAATACAATCATATGGACTTGTGGACTTGATTCATTTTGGACTCTCTTGACTTTTTGGTTATTATTGATGAATTCAAAATGTTTAGCATGTAATTCCTGGCGATGACGCCAAACATGGGGATATGATTACTAGACGTGTGCAAATTGGCCAAAAGTGATTCAGACAAATTTTTCGGTTCGTTTTTGGCCTATTTGTCGGGGGGTGTATTTTGAATTCAGTAACGAAATCCGTTGACTGGTGCCCACATTCACTCTCACACACTCTCATTCACTCTCTCTCTCACTCTGTGGAGAATTGAGTGATTGTACATCTTCCTACCTGGTTGACCACCATTCCCTCACAGGGTGCAACAAGTGACTTTGGGAACCATAAGAATGACAAACCCAACCATGATATGAAATAGGGTTTCTGAAATTCAGTTTTGTGTGATAGGGCATGGTTATTAAGAAATATGTCAATAGAAAAGAACAAATAAATCTATTAAAAATCGAGGCGTGGAGATCTAGAAAAAAGAGAATGGAATGTCATGAGATATGATAAAAGTAACTGTTTCTGTAAGGGGAAATGTTCAGCACTTGCAAGACTTGTGAAAAGTGTTAAAAGAATGTTAATGCACTGGTTTGCAATGTGACCTTCCTGTGAATAAACTAGGACAGCCACTAACACGGATAATCCCAAGAAAATAAGATGACAAAAGCAATCAATGTCATATCCTGACCACAAATTCTCAATATGAATAAATAAAAATTAAGAAATAAATAGTAAACAACAAATGCAGAAAAAATTATAATTATATACACTGGATATATATCCGTATATATATATATATATATATATATATATAATCATAACGATTGTGTAAATAAAATCATAATCCAGTGGAATTAGGATATTAGGATACCAGAATAATATTTTAACCACTAGGTTCCATGAATTATTGTACACATTTAAAAATTACTTTGTACAGCAACACAATATTTTGGTTTTTCAGCCCTGTGCATCTTTTTTCTTTCTTGGGTCTATTCTGGCTCTAACATAACATTGGTGAACACTAACCATATAATTTCCAAATATCAGAAAAGCGTATGGTTGGAAAGAACATAATAATAAAAATGTAACATGTTGAATACTAAACCTACGAAACAATATTTTTACATTTAATAATAACTAATGATATTAATATTAATTTATTGGAGTGTCTGAGCTAATTAGTAGTATTAGTAGTACATAAGTACATGCATGGAACTACATAGTGTCAGTTCTAATCTCCTGAGCATGCTCATTGACATCCAGCTTTTTTGATTGATATTGTTAATCAATTGCACTTTTGGTGACCTCCCCTCAGGAACTGATGTTAAGTGACGGATGTGGAGGTTTATATACTAAATATGCAGCTTACACAAAACTGTATTAGTTTCAGTTTATACAAAAGCTTATTAGTTTTAGTTATACAAATATTGATCAAAGTCAATCAAAATCAATAATGAGGAGAACATAGAGTGTCTTTTAGGTAAATGAGCATTGCTTCAACTCTGTCCTGTCTAGTTCTTGGCAGGTAGCATCACCAGGCTTACTGGCCATTCACATGCAATGGTGCACACACAGGCATTGCGGGGGCACATTTAGGCACTCCCTATGTTTTCAACCCTAGAAGCAAGGGTTATGATTCAGCCCTGCCACAACCCATTTGTGCCAATGATACAAAACTGTGTTAACCGTAATAGTAACCTAAATGGGTTAAAGAGGATCTTGAGAATGTTTGATACATAAAGTGTCTTCAGAGCATCAATAGTCTTAAGGGGATTTTTTTTTTACATGAGGCTTCCCCTTAAACGTCTGACCAACTTACTCATTTTCTTTTTTTCAAATAAAAATACATATTTTTATTTAAGGATAAACTACATTTTATTACACTTATTTATAAAAACTGCAATTGTCTGCTCTCCATGACATACTTTAAAATGAGAGAAATCCCAATGTATTTTCCTGGAGAAATATTTCTAAAGACATTTTAGCAGTAAAAATATTGCTAATATATAACTAGTAAATGACATCACTCCCTATGTACTATTACATGCTAGGCGATAATGAGGATGTGATAGTTTATGTTATGATCTTTACACCAGTGTGAAGTTGCCCTGCTGGTACACAGAAGATCAGGCTGTCATAACACAGCCTCAATGGCTTCAGGCTCACAGATTACCCGTGACGGTACAAATTATTGAAATAGCAAACTATTGTTGGAAAAAAGGAAGCTTAAATAAAACTAACTTTCATTTTATTGCTATCATATATAAGGATTGTGAAAATCTTTCATAAGGGTCCCATGTTTTGAGGAATGTCCAACCCGCTGCCTGCAGCACTGGAGCTGACACATATTGTACACGGAAAAAGGGCAAATACACATGAGGGGAAACTGCAGACCATGTAGCTATCAAATGCATTAAAATTAGGGCCCGATTAAGGGAACATTAAGGCCATTCTAGGGGATGCATCCGTCCCACGAAATAGCAATCCAATCAGGTCCCACAAAGTGGTCTTCTCCACTGAAGAATTGCAATGATCTTCTCCCACTGGCACCATGAGGCACTAGGCTGCTGCAGCGGCAAGTAACGTACAGGAGGCAAGTGGAGGATGTGTTAAGTACTGCTGGAGTGGGAAATGTTAATTTAACCCAGTCTACATAGTACATACCATATACTACAGATACTGTACTAAACACAAAAAATACATAGTAAGATGTAAATAAGTTGTGTACACAAGCAAGGAAATAATGCAATACTATATAATATAATAGTAATAATCAGATAAAGAGAGAATCTAGGAAGCTAGAATAACATGTGCAAAAGACAATTGGACTGTGTTAGTAGAACGATACATTGATTGGGCACATGAATTACTCAATGTTTGAAGACATGAAAGAAGAGAAGAACATAGCTAATGTAACCAATAGAAGGTTCGGTAGAAACTGGAGAGGCAAATCCACAATGCTGAACTCAGGTAAGTATAACTGCAGGACCAGGTAGCAGTGCCAGATAGAATATGGCACAACAAAGTAGGTAGACAAGCCAGGTCAGACACAATACACAAAAGCATGGTGAAAATTCAAGCCGAGGTCAAGGTCAGGAGCAAGCATAAAGGTCAAGGACAAGCCAGGAGTCAATACACAAATTAATACCAAAACAATTACTATAAGCCAAGAGAATAGTGAAGAAACTCTTTACCAGGCAAGGAATGAAGGGGCGGAGAAAGAACAGGGAGGATATCCCTTTAATTTGTGGCTTGCGCAGCAAGTCATTATCTGTGCCAGGTGGCCATATTGGATGTGGTAACCCGCTGTCTGTATCGGTGGCCATCTATGGTGCAGTATAACATCAATGGGATGGTGTTGCAAAGCTCAGTTTCTCTTGCCAAAAGTCTCCACGAGGCATCCCTTCAAGGACTGCTGAGAATGAAGGTGAGGGGGTGACACCATCCCATCCCACAATCATGCAGGAGCAGTTTATTAGGCCAACGAAGTTGGAATTCACAAATTCTGACAGGAGTGTGAATGTTGGAAACAGGTTCTCAGGACCTTTCTTCTGTACCATAGTGCTTCCAATCAATTAAATACTGTAGTTGACCTTGCTTAATTCTAGAACCTATGATTCAACAACATTGATCTTGGACCAAGGTTGGTTTAGGAAAACATACTGGATTGGAAAACCTATTGATCAAAAGTTTTCATTGTGAAATGTGAAAAGAAACCAATATTGTCATGTGGCAGGGAGATCTGTTTTATATGATACATCATTCATTTTAGACGTGACCTTATTTGGTTCTGGAAGCTTTATGTAGATGTAAGTTTTTAGCAGTCAAACTTGATCTCCCATCTGCTGTATAGGGGTTCAGATTAAGGTCTGCTGCCCTTCTCTTGTTTCTTTTTGGCTGATAGGAGGAGAATCCGTGCATTACGACATCATCAGTAGATGTCTTGTTCCTGAGTGTCATCTGCAGTTAAATCAGAAGATGTTAATCTGGGAGGCCAAATACCAGGATGGAATCCATAAGCAGCCGTGATCAGAGATATTGTTTGAGAACTTAGTTGGTTCTCTCTGTTTGTCCTTTGGACTGAGGGTGTTAAGCTAAGAAAGGTTTGATGCCAAAGCGAGTACAAAGTACCTTCCAGAAACAGGAAGCAAATTGCGGTCCATGTTCTGAAATGATACATAGAGATACGCCATGGAGATGGATGATTTCTTTAAAGAATATGGTAGATAATTCCATGGAAGGGGGTAATTTAGCTAGGGCAAAAATATAAGACATCTTGGAGAATAAATCAACTAACACAAATAAACTTTGATGATAAAATCCACAGCAATGTAGCTCTAAGGTCTGTCTGGAACAGGAAGAGAAAGCGGAGAGGACCAGCTTTCTTAGTATGAAGAGTCTTATTGCTGGGAACATACAGGAGAAGCAAGCAACTCAGTAACAGCTTTGACCATGTCGGGCCACACATAGGTATGAAGAGGAGACAAAAAAATTATTTTAAGTTCCTCCATGTCCAGCCATAGGGGAAGCATGAAACCAAAACAGGGATGGTTTAATGAACTGTGATTGAACATATAAACATTGCCTGGGAACCTGAAGATGAGAAGGGCGAGGATATTGTGTTTATCTGTTTAATAATACTAGTATTAATGATGATAATAATAATACGTTTGCCAGGATTAATAGGTTAATCCCTGTGTCAAAACCTTTGAATTGATGAGCGAGAGCATCAGCTTTAGTATTTTAATATCCTAGGCAATATGTGATCAGGAAATTGAATCTAGTGAAGTATAGTGCCTAACTGGCTTGTCTGAGATTAAGACATTTAGCATTTTCTGGGCAAGTAAAAATTCCTACAAGAGATTCTTGTGGTCTGTAAAAACCATAATGGGTGTTTTGAAACCTTACAAGAGCTGTGACTATTCATCAAATGCCATTTTAACGGCTAATATAGTTTGTGCTCAATTATAAGAAGATGCTGATTATAAGATGACCCCACCAAATTTGAATATTAATTTAGGAAAAAAAGAAAAAGCCTGAATATAAGACTACCCTATAGGAAAAAAGTTTTACTAGTAAATATTAATTCACATGTAAACTATTTTTTTCATATTTAATACAACCATAATTGTGAAAAATTATTTTTCGTTTTTATTTCCTTTAATTTGCCACTATGCCCCAGTTATGCACATCTGCCACCCAGATATGCCTTATATGCCACTCTGTCCCCCAGAAATGCCTTATACTCCCTATATGCCACTCTGCCTCCCTGACATGCATTTTAACCCCCTATATGCCACTCTCCCCCAGATATGCCTTATACCCTCTATATGCCACTCTGCCTCCCTGATATGCCTTTTAACCCCCTATATTCCACTGTGACTCCCTGATATGCCTTGTAACCGCCTATATGCCACTCTGCCTCCAGAAAACCATTGAACCCCCCATGCTACTCTTAACCCCCCATGCCACTCTTAATTGTGTTCTGCTGGAGTGAATCGTCTGGAGAAATATGAAAAAGGATGGATCTTGTTGTTGAGAACTGCACCAGCCCCTAGTTCAGAGGTATCAACCTCTAAAATTAATGGTTTAGTAGGATCTGGATGTTTAATGTAGATAAAAATAAAGTCTTGAGAGGCTTGAAAGGAGATATGGTGTCTGGAGGCCAATTTCTGTGGTCAGAACCTTTCTTGGTTAGTGCTGTGATGGGAGCAATGATTTGTGAAATGCTCCTGGTAAATCATTTGTAATAGTTGGCAATAGTCTTTGAATTTCTTTAAGGTCACAAGGAAGAGGCCATCGCCTGACAGCAGCAAGTTTATTGGGATCCATTTCAAGATGTCCCTCAGGTATCACATAACTGAGAAGGATTATAAGCTTGTTCTCCAACTCGCATTTCTCTGGCTTGGCAAAACCGTGGTTTTCTATGAGTTGCAATATGGACCTCACATGAGCACAATCAGAGTCTTAGAATAGATCAGAATGTCACCAAAACATTGGTAACATATTATAACATGTCTCTGAATATGTTGTTTACAAAGTTCTGAAACACAGCAGGAAAATGTACAGTCCAAATGGCATCACAAGATATTCGTATTGGCCATATTGCGTATTAAAAGCTGTTTTCCACTTGTTTTCTTCACAAATCCGGATTAAATTTTAGGCCTCCTGTAGATCTAATTCAGCAAAGAGTGTAGCTTCTTTTAACCGGTCGTATAATTCAGAGATAAGTGTGAGAGGATATTTATGATCTTATTTAAGCCTCTGTAATCAATGCAAGGTCAGGAAACGCTCCTTCTTTACAACAAAAACCCAGCACGAGCAGGAGATGAAGAGGGCAGATGAATCCTTTTGAAGACTTTTGTCGAAAAAGGAATCTTTCATTTATAGGAGGTGAAATGGAAAATATGATCAGTGGACCACCTCCAGATTCCACTAAGCTTTGGCATTTACCTGTTTCTGTGGGCATGAGATATGAGAGCCATATGAACCTTTCGACCACAATGGACAAAGTGCTAAGATTCTGTAGTGTTTTTTTTTCCTCCTAAGACAGATGCAAGATAGGGTCAATCTATATAGGTTCCACAGCTAAAGAGGTAGACTTGATAGATGAGGAGGTACACATGAAGGACCTAAATAGACAAGGTCTTTTCTCTCTTGTTTATATAGGTGTCTAATTTCAGACATAATGTCAGGGCCTACTGGGGCTTGAACCAGAAACCCTACCTTTGGTAGGTACTATACTTAACCTAAACCAACAGGTGGCTTTATGCTGCTGGTCTCTGACTCCCCCATTGACTTCAGGTCTTCCTATGCCACACATGTGGCTCATTGGCTTCAAGTCTTGCTATGTCACACCTGTAGCTTGTTGGCTCCATGTCTGCCTCTGCCTCACCTGGGGCTTGTTAGGTAATTGTGGTCATATATCTTCCCAGGCATGCTCATGGCTAGTGCATTTGTTTCTGGCCCTACTTCATCCAGAGGCTTTTGATATTTCTGCTTGTTACTTTGGATTTGACCCTTGATGTGGACTTTGAGCCTGAATTAGCTTTGCCCCTTTTTCCTGCGTTTGCTTTTGTTCACCTGGATTTTGATCTTTTTGGTGTGGACTTTGACTACTCTTTCGGAACATCCCCTGGTACTGTACTACAGACCCCACCTGCAGTCTGCACTAACTATAGTCCCCACCTGCAGTCTGTACATACCTGCCTGCTCTACAGACCCATTGGTGCCCCAAAACTAGTGTCTACAGATGGCGCCAAAGAGAAAGCCAAATGGTAAGGCAAATAGCCATTGGCAACTGGACACATCAATACCCGTCTGTCTTAAGCACAGTCCCAAGACCTATCCTGCACATGGATTCCCCACCTGACTTGAGCCCCTAACAGTGGGATTAGGTCTTCCAAATTCTCAAGGAGATCTTGTGAGAGTTTTAAAAATGATTATTTAGCCACCCTAAGGACACTGTTATTCCACTTAGTCTCATAGGCCACCATACAAAATTCAAAAGCATATTGAGTGAAAGACTTTCTCCAATGCTGAATCTCCATAATAGAAGGCTTAATATCATCATGACAACCAGAAGCATCAAAAACGGCACAAAAAGGGGCTATAAAGGGATCAGCATGTTCTAGTAGTGGAGAATTCTGTTCTGATACAGGAGAGTTCCATGCCAAAGCTTCTCCTCAAAAGCTTAATAATAAATGCCACTCCGGTAGAATGAGCAGAGATCTGGTAGAGTCCTGAAATGTAGCTTGCATTGGTTCAATAATCCTCTGCATTCTTCGGCATTGCCAAAACAGGAGCGGATATCAGAACAGAGCCGTCACATCACGGTGTCAATCTGTCCGGACACAGGTAAGCAGGTTGGGTAGGGTCCCAGTTGCTGGGGATACCTGGGGCTCTGTCTGTACCCCACGATGCATAGTAACAAACTTGTAAATACAGATTAGCAAAGACACAAGGCTGGATCATGATGAAAACTCTATATTGAAGCACACACAGGATACAGGTTATAGGTGAACACAAGGATTGGTAAAGTCTCTGGACAGGATGCTATGGATTATAAGCTCACATGGACAGGGCTCATGGAAGATGACTGGAGCCCTCTAGCAGGGCACATGACAGGAATACTGCTGAAGCCCTCTAGACTAGGATTTTCACTCCTGACTCAGATAGGGGATGTGCTAAAACAGGCACCTCGGATAGGACACGGCAGGAACACTGCTGAAGTACCCTGGACTAGGACAGGCACTATGAACTTAGATAGGGCACACGACAGGAACTCAAAGGCAAGGGACACAGAAGGAAGCTCTCTGCCTGATAATATGTCTGAAGAAGAGACCTAGATAGGCTTGAAAGCTTGCAATCCAGCCAATAAAAGGTATCAAATGTACCAAATTAGCTTTCTCTCTTTACATGACTAACACAATATACTATTATACCATTGACACTTTACAAGATATATTTGAACATTGCACAATAGCACTTGCACTGTTGAGAGAATCTTTTATGCAAAGAAAACCAAACACTTTCCAGACGTTGAGCCTGGTGAAGCACAAGAGAATGAAGTTGTGTTAGATAGTTCTAAGAAACTGCTTGAGACAGCCAATAATATCAGGAAAGCTCTGCCATTAAAATCAATGGGAACACTTTCCGTGCATGTGTTTGTTTGGTCTTGTCCTCCCCTCCTGGAACGTTTGCGAACCGATATTGGAGCAGACTGGCATTAATCAAAGCATGTGTCAGGAGATGTGTTTGGCTGAGCACGTTTCTCACACAGCAAGATGATGGGGGCAGTAAAAGGGGCAAATATTAATGCATTTGAAATGTGACTACACCAAAGTTTAAAGGGACCACACAACTATCATATGCATTAAAGGGACCGCTCAGCTATCATATGCATTCAAGTGCATTTGATGGTTATAGTGTCCCTTTTACCATTAATTTCACATTAAAATACATAATACAAATTATCTTAACTTTTTAAGATTAAGAGTTAGCAAAACTCTGTGAAAGTTTAGTTGTTTTTAAAGTTCTAGTTAGACGTCTTTTACGGATAAAATCATGGCTTCATCTGTGTTTCTGCATATAAAATATGCAAGGTATTGTTAAGCTATAATTACAAACTGACAGTAAAAATGTAGTCAGGTAGAAAGAAGTTAAAAACATTGCTGTCCTCTGTTTCTTGAATTTTATTGCTGATAGAGCAGAAGACACATTTTATAATTACCTCAGAACTTCAGGTTCAAACATTGGAAACATGTTTACTCCACAAATGCCTAATCGAGTGTAGACTGACATTTTTAAAGGAACAGTCATTTCTTACACACTAAATTACATGTAAATTACAACTAATGATTGAATACATGAGTTACCTTTTTTCGACTCATGTCATCTCACAGTCAAGAAAGCCCCAGGCGAGAGCATGGAGCAAGAGGGGCGCATGACTGAGGGGACGGCAGGCAGCCCTCTCCCCCTCCCTTTTTCCTGTTCGGCAGAAAACCCGCTGAGTCATGTCTCGGGGGCTGTCAGTCAATGTTTGATTGACGGCCCTGAGCTGACAATGATAGGTGTGCATCATCCTAGTGTCTTAGGGGTGGGGGTCACTATATATATGGGAGCCCACCCCGTTTAGGTCACTTTTCCAATTGACCTGGAAAGCTTTCCCTCACTCCCACCCCTCTTTTTTGTTCCTTTGCAGTTGGTTACCAAGCTGGCATAGAGCAAGGGTTAACCACCTTTAGGTGTGGTCTGACTCGTGGTGCAGAGGCCCTCGGCCTAAGTGCAGGACACTCCTTGGGCTTGTGCCTTGGTGAATCCAGCCGTGATAATGGCTGCAGGGGACGCCGGTGGTCTCTACGGTTTTTACGGTTTTACGCCTGTGCCAGCCTAGTCGGTAGTTTACAGTTAATTATGTCAATTTAGACAATTTACGGTTACAATTTGTAGCCATTAGATTTTGTTTACAATTGTTATATTCAAGGCTTGCACGTGTCACAAGTAAGTCAGGTGGTGCGGCACGTGCATCGCCATATTATATATTATGTTTATATTGTGTTTTCAAATAATGTTAATTTTACTAAAAATAAAGTTATTTATACCTGTGTCACGGTGTGGAAGGCGTAAAGCGGACTGCACCGTGGCCTAATTTTTCCATAGTTGACTTATAATAAAACATTATATTATTTACTTGGTGTTTGTGTATTCATTTGGGGGGAAAAAGACGGCGACGCATTGACGCTACCTCAGTCAAGTGTTCATTTTTGTAATTGCAAATTTAAGCTTCCAATAGTGAAAATGGCTGTTGGACTTTAGTGCAAGTGTGCTTTATTTTTTTTAATAGACCTCTCTGTCTTGAATTCTGGGGAATGAGGATGAAACGTTTACAGGTTCCTCACTGCATTAAGCATTCTCCTCTAATGATAATCTGCAGTTAGATATTACTGTGCTGTCTGCTTACAGGAACACTTGTGGCTACATTTATTATAAACCTGTCTTATCTTTAACCACATCAAACCAAAAGCACCAAGCAAGCCAAGTATATGCGCAGACATGCAAGGCCAGATTAAGGAGCTTTGGGGCCTTGAGCAATTATACAAAAAGGGTCTGTATTGCCCTGCACCAAACAATTTTTTGGCATAAACACAACTAACACGTAAGTAATGAAAATAAAAAAATATCTTGCAAAGTGGTGATAAAAGCAGCAGGAGATACCACCTGCTGAAACTCCTTTAGTATCATCCTTGTTTTTTTTCTCCCTCTTTGATAATTATGCAATTTCTTCTCTCTTGCTGACAAATTTTCCCTTGGTTTTCTTTTTTTTTTATCCTTCCCTTCTATCTTCTATCCCCACATTTTAGTCTCTCTCTTCTGAGTACCCCAGTCTATTTTCCCTTAGATCTCCCTTTAATGTCTCTGGTTCTTATGCCTACGTGTAGTCACATTTCCCTTTCATCTACTTTCTTCCTGTCTATTTGCTTTTTGTGCAGTTTCTTTTTCCCCAATCTTATTTTTGCACTCACTTTTTGGCTACTTTTCAGCTTGCTTTTCTGCGTTTTTCAATATTTTATTTATTTTCTTTCATTATGATTTCTGGCTTCAAATTAACATTTTCCCTTTTACCTCCCCTGCTTCCAAAAGCTACAGCCAGTACTTACTACATCCACCAGTTACCTCCTGCATGCATTGTGTGGCAAGTATAGGGTGTACCAAATGAGAACCACATGGAAACAGGTTAACTAAATAACACATGCAAATGCTGCATTGCAGGTATAGATCAAATGAGAATCACATGGAGACATAGGGATCATCTGAGTTTCACATGCAATCGTGCTTTGGGGGTATAGATCAAATGAGAACCACGGAGATCAAATTAATGTCCCATGCAAACCCTGCATTTATGAATATATCTATATATTATGTGTAAGTGTATGCTGTTGGAGTGGCTGTGCGTGTAAGTCCAAGCGTATGGTGTTTGAGTGGCTGTGTATGTATGTTTGTGTATGTATGTATATGTGTGTGTATGTATGTGTAGAGCTGCCCCTTACCATCATCACACCCACCCACATAAGTCATGTCCCCCAAACACCATATTCATACCCCCATCCCCTTTATCTCTATATCCCTTCATACACCATCAGCATGCCCTGATTCATATTTGCATGAATCCCCTTACCTCCCTGTCCCTGCCTCTGAGTCTGCCCCCTGCAGGTGTCTGCCTTTTACAGCTGCATATATTGTCAGTGTGAAATGTCTCTGTATGTCAGCAATGTTATTTACCAAAGGGCCCCTAGAATATGGGCCACTCTTCAGTGTGCCCAGGCATACAGTATATGCTCACTGCCCATTGGAATGAGGGGTTTATTTGTAAAGCAAAAGCACTTTGGGAGAGTCTCAGAGAGTGTCTGGAGGGTGGACAGTGGAAAAATGGATGGGTGAATAAAGAGGAATAGGCAGGCCCCATAACCCCATGGTTAATTTTAGTATCCTCTATCCCAATGCACAAGGGGTGGCTGAGGGGGTTAATTCTCCAAGTTGCATATAAAATAGACTGCTGCAAGTGCAAATAAAAGCAGCCAGCAGTAAACATAAAAATTAGAGGTTAAACTAAGGAGTTCTTCCTGCAGAAGCCCCCCGGGAGGTCTGAATAATGCAGCGAATTGCAGGAGAAGTGTACCAAGATAAAAGAAAGAAGAAAGAATATAGAAGAAAAAGAAGACTGAAGACAAGAAGTTTTGTGGAGAAGGAGACTGGGACATGGAAGTCGCAGCCGCCCACTGAAGTGGCCACACCAGGGCCTTCTTTAATGCGGGGCAAAAGCCTGCAGCACTCGCGGCGGGCCGGCCAGTCTGTGGGCCGGCACACCGAGATGCCATTGCAGCTGATGCGACTGCAAGTTTTAAAGGGGTGGTAAGACATGCCGGCCGGCGTGCCTGCACTATGCCACCCAGTGCTTCAATGAGACTAGTCGTCCCGCCCCTTTGAAGACGCAACGTGCCGCTCAAGGGGACGGGCTCACATGGAACAGCTCCTCGTGCCAGGGAGAAGAACACGTCGGAGGTGAGCAGGGAAGGCAGCAAAAACGTTTTAAAAAAAATAAAATAGTTGGGATGATAGGTGGAAGGGGATCCATATTCAAAGGAGGCTGCCTTGGGACAACAATTTAATACAAAAAGGGGGTGGGTGGGGGTATAAGTACACAACAGGGTGGTTGGGGCATCACATAAATCAATACATAATGGGGGGTGGGTGGCTGGGGGCAATACACATGGGGGCAATACACATGGGTACCAGTGCACAAGGGGGCATCAATACACAAAGTAGGGGGGTTGGCTAGGGACACCATATAAATCAATACATAAGGGTGTGGGGGGGAATACATTAAAACCAAAGGGGGGCCTGGCTGGGGCATCAATACACAATGGGGGAAACGTTTTTTAAGCCTTGTATAGATTAATCCGTCCTGATGCGGGTGTCCTAGTGTGTGTGTGTTTAGGTGTCAATGTGGCAGAGCCTGTCCTGGTGTGTGTTTGGGTGCTGGTGTGGTAGAGCCTGTCCTGGTGTATGTGTGTTTGGCTGTCGGTGTGGCAGAGCCTGTCCTGGTGTGTGTGTTTGGCTGTCGGTGAGGCAGAGCCTGTCCTGGTGTGTGTGTTTGGCTGTCGGTGTGGTAGAGCCTGTCCTGGTGTATGTGTGTTTGGCTGTCGGTGTGGTAGAGCCTGTCCTGGTGTATGTGTGTTTGGCTGTCGGTGTGGCAGAGCCTGTCCTGGTGTGTGTGTTTGGCTGTCGGTGAGGCAGAGCCTGTCCTGGTGTGTGTGTTTGGTGTGTCGGTGTTGCAGAGCCTGTACTGTGTTAGGACGGGGTGTTTGGGGACAAAGATGCCTCACGCTGTGGCTGTTTAGGGAAAAATTGGCTCACTTTGGCCTGTAATATGTTTGTGTAATCTGGGTGCTGGTCAGGTACTGTGTGGGCAATGTGGATACGAGGGCTGGCCTTTGGGGTTTGCAACCTGTGATCTATGTCTGTAATTTAGGAGGTTTTATCTATACCTTTCATGCTGAATTTACATGTGATTTCCAGTTGATTTATACCTGCAAAGCTGGGTTTTTGTGTGGGTTTGCTGTTTACATGTGTTGTTTATGTGATCTATACCTGAACTACAGAGAGAAAGGAAAAGAGAGGTATGGCTTAGTGAATGAGGGGACAAAGGGACTCTGGGGATGATTATGGGGAGAGGAGTCCGAGGACCTCTCAATGTTACGGTCAGACAGCTACTCTGTTTCAATTTGCATATTTTATTGAAAAGGGTTTGTGGCACTAAAACTTCAGGCATCGCATGTATCATGACTTTTTTTTTTTAAAGTGTCCTGATGTACTCCCAATCCCATCACATTACATCAATGTGTGTTAGAATATCAGGAAAAGATGGGTCTGGATGGTGGGCTGCTTCGGTGGTGCAATGGGCCACTTGACTAGACTTGCCCCCCAGGGCTTAGGCTGCCAGCCCTCCCCTGAAAATGATCACCACCTCCATTCCTTCTGTTTTAGACATGCCACGTGCATGTCCAGCAACTTGTTCTAATATTTTTTTCTCTAAATAAATACATTTTGGTTGCAGTAGAATCTAACTTTAGAAGAGTAACAGACCAAAATAACATTTTAGAGCAAATACCTATGATGTTGCACATGTAGAAGCATATGACCCTTTCAATGATTTAAATTAATTAAGCAGTGGTGAAAAAGCTGCTGGGTATTGTCCTACAAACAAGTGCTCTTCCAGCATTAAGCATTTAATTTGAATGTTCTTTTTCCAATAAATTAAACTATAGCTCTGCTCCCTCTAATTACCCTGGACCCTTCTCCCACACATACTGGGAAAGGGGAGCATGACTGCTGGCAATCACGTAAATACCTATATTCTGTTCTCATTCATATTCAGCATGCCACAGATACCATTACAAAACAACAATGGAGAGTTTTTTTCTAATATTCTGCAAATTCAGAGCTCGATCATAATAAGGTTTGTGGATGTACAATTGCATAGCGGTTCAAATTAGTTTTTACTTCCTATCATTAATGCCACATTTTGAAGCATTTAAAATTAATATATGCACATTTTTAAATTAACATTCTGTATTCATGGTTGGGACAATTTAGCTCAAATCCATTACACACGGTTTAACCGTGTCATGATAAATCTATTTATGAAGAAAATTCATTTAATGCTGGCTAGAAGAAGTTACATTTATGTATATTTTTTGGATTTGCAATTTTGCAAGGAAGTAGAAGGATGAATACGTTATGATTTTGTCGGTGTCTCCATTGAAATGTGAGATTTAACCCCTCAAAATGCATTGTTTTCAATGGGTTTAGGGACCGCCCATTGTCTTTAAGGGGTTAAAATATTTGCGTGTGCTCAATTGATTTGTTGCTTGTTCTCAGTAACGCTAAAGGTACAGACAACAGTAATTTTCACATTCAATAAGTAACATATGATTTTTTCATCATATGATCTGAGAATCATTATTATGAAATGAATTAAAAATGGATAGACTTGCATGTGAAACATTTCATCTTCAAGCTACGCAGGGCCTGTCTCTCTCAGAAGCCGTTTCCTACAGGAAGAGTTGACATGAGAGTTTCCAAGAGAGTTGTGGTTTCAGCTTCTTGACTACACTATATAATATCATGGTCAATGTCTAGTGAGCTTCTGTTCCAAAACGAGATTGGCAGGCCAAGTATAATGAATAGTTAAATCAATGAAATGTCTTTAATTTCCTTGCATATTGAATAATGCATCATGGAGGACATGTACATCTCTTGGTGGATAAGCTTTCCAGTGTTGAACCTTCATAAGAAATATTGAAGTAAAGGAGTTGAAACAACCCCTCACCTTCCAACTCTGTTTTTAGTGAATAAACCCTTTAAAGTTTCTTGAGAAAAGAAACGGCTCTAGAATAAATTCACACCATGCAGTCTGTTTTAAAGTGTTCACAAACTGTAACCTTGCCCTTGCTACAGCAATTCTATAAAAAAATAATAAAAATTGAAATGAGTCAAGTCTTCCTATGACATACAGTAAATAGTGTATTTGTCAGAAACACTCTGCAGACCTGCTAATACCTTCCCATATACTGATACAATGGGATCAGATATACAGTAATACACTGCAAAGTCCGTGCATGCATATTCATCAGTTGATTCTCACTGACTGACGCGGTCATTTACTGAACCCATAACCCAAGAGGCAGTTGAATGCCACTTTGTACTCACAGAGTACTTTAATATGCATTTGCTTTTTTCAAAAAATCTTTTAAACATTGTTACATGTCATGTACATGCAATGTTTTTTTTTTTTTTTATAATTTTCTATAATAGGATCTATTAATATCTCCTATTTTACTGACCTAGAACGGCCTTCTTGCACACACCATTAAAGTTTTTTTGTGGAAATTATTCCTGCGCCACAAGAAATTTCAAATTTGGATACATTCCATCAGCCTTTCCAAACAAAGAAAGTTCATCATTCTACAGTGAGGAATATTATTCAAAAGTGGAAAACAATCAAGACTGTTCCAAATCTTCCCAGGAGTGGATGTCCCACCAAATGTACCCAAAGGTCAGACCGTGCAATGTTCAGAGAATTTGCAAAATTCTCAGACTCTACAGTCCTTCGTTAGCATGTTAAATTACATGACAGTTACAGAGCCTCTTCTCTCTAAAAAGAACATGGCAGCACGGCTTAGGTTTGCAAAGTTGCATCTGAAACCACAAGACTGGAACAATGTGCTTTGGACAGATAAAACCAAAGTGGAGATGTTTGGCCATAATGCACACCACATTTGGCTAAAACCAGACACAGCATATCAGAACAAACACCTCATACCAAGCGTCAAGCACTGTGGTGGAGGGGTGACGATTTGGGCTTGTTTTGCTGCCACAGGACCTGGGAACCTTGCAGTCATTGAGTAAACCATGAACTCCTCTGTATACTAAAGTATTCTAGAGTCAAACGTGAAGCAATCTGTCCGACAGCTAAAGCTTGGCTGAAATTGGGTCATGCGACAAGACAATGATTCCAGACATACCAACAAATCTTCAGAATGATGTGAAAGACTCATACAGAAAATGATTACTTCTAGATCCTAGAAAAAAATATCACATGAAGATATAGGGCCACAATGATTTGGGTCTCAGGAGGGACATTGGTGCGGTACACTATGTAATGATGGATTTCTATCATTTGTTAAAATATCACAGAAGCACTTTGCACATGCACATTCAAATCCATTTTGCATGGGCTGAATTTTACAGTGTGTAAATCAAGGCATTCACTCCAATTTAAATTTAGTTATTTAAATTGGAAATGATACTTCCTGTTTTCTGCACATGCTCAGTACCACTCCCATTCTAGCCAATAGGAGCCGCACCAGACAACTACATGTACAGTACGCGAATACTTGCGTGAATTCAATGACTCCAACAGGGGTGCTGCAGAACATGTGTGGGAAGTGGAGTTGTTGAATGAAACAAAAGTCCCCTTTCCTAACTCATGTAGCGAAATAATGCATGCACCAACTTGAATGCAGTAAAATTAATGGGACCATGAAAAAACGAACTCCAATTATTGTACATTTTCTTTAAGACCACGGATTGCCTACAATTGTTATATTAAATTGTTGCATTGCATACACACAATAAAATAATTACCCCGGCACATCTACAGAAATACCTTGTATTTCTTACATAACATATTATTTATCTGATCCCTAAGATTGAGCTGCACATTTCCACTTACCACTGAGCATTTAAAAAATAAATATTTAACATAGGTTCTCTGTCGTGTTTTTTTTCTGTTTGCTCCTGCAGTTGCCCCATAACATTGTGCGTTCTTATTTAGACCAATAGGGTCTGTGGATCCCACATAGTTCTTGGCTTAAGAACTCTCAGTTGTCCAGTTAGTTTCCAAAATAGAGTGTTTGAAATTCTCTGGAGGTTGGTGCCCTTTACCACAATAGACATTTAATATTCACTAATACATAAAACATACTCTAAATACAACATCTACATAAAAGTTGTATAAATTATTCTTGATTTATATGCATCCTGTTGGACTGGTTTCTATTTTTGTAAAGATAAACTTCCTTTTGTGGCATTGTATCAAATTATACATCTAATAAAATATCTAGGGCATCATTTTAATCTGGCATTTTTATAGATCTATACCATACATTTTATTTGCCTGTAAGAAAAACCACTTGAACACATCATTTTATACATTCAATGTTATCTGAACATCAAAGGTATAGCTGAATGCAAGGTCTGCTGCACAACTATGCATAAGGGATGAAACAGGATTATCTTGTACCTTTCCCAAAACATTATATTAAGCTTCAAAAGAAATATGTATTTCAATTGACCTACATTTTGATCCCCAATAACTCTATGTAATAACCTTTCCTAGTGAACTGAGAAGCTTATGCATGTTGCAGTGCCCTGCAGACTATGGTTTATAACTAAGCTCAATTGAAGCAGCACACATAGAGGTCTTGTATCGCATAAATGCCTTCATATGTTTTTTATTTGTTATATAGTGATATTTTAAATCCTAAATATATTAATAACCTAGGATGCATTGCATAAAATGTTCCCAAAACCGGTGTCATAGGAAAGCACTGATATCAATACATAGTTAATTTGGTTAAATTGGTTCTGTAATTTCCTTATAACAATTGTAACACTATAGTACAAAAGCAAAAATAATATAATGGCTGTATATAACTATTATTTTAATGTTAACATTTTTTCCTTTACAGTATACACCATGAAGTACTTTAGGAATTATTATGTAACCCACCCTACTTGCATTAGAATATATTCTATAACCTTAAATATTAATAATCTGCTCAAACAATAATCAACCAGAAAATAATAAAAAATGCAGTTTGATTACTGAACATACATTTATCATAGATTGAAACATATGCATTCAAATATGAGATATACATAAAACACATTACAAAAAACGCAGAAGTATAGTAATTACAAAGTTATTTTAAATAAAAAACAACAGCTTTATAATAGTGCAATACAGTATAAAAATTTAGACACTAGTCCCCCTTGATTTGTCCAGCCAAATCACATCCCAGACCAATGTGTGTATATATATATATATATTCATATATATATATATAAACACTGACTGCAAGCCTGCTGCCAGCCATCTAATTCCATCACAAAACCACTCAACTATCCAAGTTAAACTGCAGATCAGTACACATGTAGCATCCAAGCAGTTCCCTACCTCCAGATCTGCCATCCTCCTGCCAGTTCTGGGAGTCAGTGAATGGGCAGATTAGCCTTTAGGAGTACTCCAGGCTATGTGTCTCAGATGAATGGAGATCCTATCCCCTGTGTCAGAGCATTCACAGCAGCACAGCTTGAGAAGCTCATCACATCATGCACACCATCCCTGTTCACGCATCTGACTATTGTGAGTCACATCTATCTATGTCTGTATACACATGAGCTAGAGAAGGGAGAGGCTGGAGACACAGGTGGGTTTATTTGATTTATTTTTATACTTTACATCATACAAAATAATTTGTTATATATATATATATATAATATTATATATATTAGCACTATATATATATATATTATATATATATATATAATATATATATATATATTAGCACTGCTGCCGTGTAAAAGAGAAACTGATTACAGTTACTTAAACTTGTACGGCTTTTTAAATGCAGTGTGATGTATATTTGTGGATCTTAAAAAACAACTACATCTTACAGACAGAAAATAACCAGAGAGTAAACCACATAGACCAAAATGATTCAGAGGAATTTTTCATTTTGTTCTTCGACATCTATTTTTGTTTCTTTCACTTTCGGTCCAGATGAAGTTCGGAGGACTTTTTCCATTCGGAAATGGAATTAGTTTTCAGTGACAACCATTCACACTATCTCATGCTCTCTTACACTCTCACACACTCATTATTTTTTACTCTCTCCTCTGCTCTGCCAAGAGCCTTTGTGCCACTGTCTTCTTTCCTTGTCGGCTTCTTCCTCATCAGCTCTGTTAAGTGGACCTCCTGGAGCACTTACGCAAAAGGGCAGAATCTCCGCCTACTCACACTCCTCCAGTTGAAGGAACGGGGAAAGGTTGTCCCTATGGTGTGCACCATGGCTCTGCTCTTTAGGGGAAGTACTCTGAGAGGTCAAATGTCTGCAAACACATATGTAAATTGTAGGAGTGCTTCTGGAGTCCTGTTCTGCAGACGAAGAAAGAAGACAGAAGAACAAGAAGAGGCAAGAAAAGAAACATGGCTGCCAAAAAAGAGAGTGAGAGTGTGAAAATGTAACAAAAATGAAAACAAAAATTCATAGCTCTCTGTTTCTTTTTTGTTTGTTTTGTTGAGGCCCTCTCCTCATTTTCAGACACTCCTACGAATTGATGAAAGTCTACCAAAGAGCATATAACATAGTTTTATAAGCCTAGCTACTGCTGACATCAGATTCTGCCATCTGTGGTAGAGTAAACAAGGCACTTAAAGTATTGCCCCAAACAGCCTTACCAGGATAGGTACATGTTACTAAGTACTTTAATATGCATTTTTTAACTTGAAAAAAACCTTATTACAGCTCCAGGACAATGTTGTCTCCTCTCTCCACGATTCCTGATAGTTCTGGCTGGAAATTGAAGCAGCCAATCACTGACATGAAGGCACTCTCATCTAAATAAGTGGCAGCACCAAATGGATGCTAGTTGTGCGGCCATGTAAGCACACAAAGGAGCAGCTTAGTGCCTCCATTTGTCTAAGGGGTCTTATCAGAAGACATGAGAGGGGTGAGACATGTTTCTCTAAAATTTGTATCACTATAATGTATTTTGTTCAAGGAAAGAATAAGGCTTTTGGGACCTGGAGGAAAGTGTACCCAACTATTTGTTCTGCATCAGCACAAATAAAACAAATAATAAAATAAAATTATATGAGTACAAAAATTCCCAAAACAAAAAACAGAGATAGATGGTATGGATATGGCATTGTTATGGATAAATCACAGGAATGTTTATAGATTCACTTACTTTCTGTTTTAATTAAATAAATCTTAAAATCCTATGGGTACCGACAAATATTGGCAAACTGTCAATTAACTTTTTTGTGACACTGCTTTGTAATCAATTTAATTACACCTAGCATGTGATGTTAATTGTATCTAATTATTATCTTCTCAATCAGGATGCAACCACCAGCAAAACAAGATGGCAGCGACGACACACCATGTAAACCAGTAATGTTATAGGACCAACTCTCAGAAACACAGATAAACTGTGTCCTTGTGAACAAGATTTTTTTTATAATTTAACATAATCATGAACTCTACAAAATTCACGTAGATTCAAATACAGAATCCATGTCCATGCCTTATGAATTGATTACTCCATACATTGTCAGTAAAAATTGTTGGTCACATGACCAACAATTAATTTGTTTTCTAAAGAACAATCCATCTGTACAGTAGACCATTGACAATATTAGTAACATATTTCGCCCGATTTCATAATTCTTGAATGTTGTTTTTTTGTACGTTCTGGCTGTTGTGCTCTCAGGAAAGACCATCTTTAAATGACTCCGCCAGTACTAAACAACTGTAATCTCTTCCTCTTAAGACCTCAGATCGAAGAATTTCAATTTATTGAAATTGTCTCTCTTTCAATCCTGCAAGAGCTTTATGGGCATAGCTCCATCAAATGTTTTTATTCCAATTGCTAAACATTTAATATCTGAACAGGTTTATGTTACATTAAGTGCTTCTATTTTATATTGGCGCATAATGTGTGTCATTTTTGCTACTTTAGTATAGAAAAACCAGCAATCACTCTGCACGGTCACATCCCCAAAAAACTGCCTGCTAATTACGTCAGGATAAAAGGCTGATTAAATTACGATTGTAATGTTTATATAATCGTAGGTTTTTGTTAAGTGCAAGAATTACTGTAACTCGTGATTTACAATTGCGCTGCAATCTGCTCTGTATGGCATGAAACCATTTGCTGTGATTTAATGTACTGAAGAAAGAACACAGAATGAGACTTAACAACTAAGAAACAGTAAAAGTTATAATAATATAGGTTGCTTTGGCTTGGTTTAATGATCTTTGAAAATCTATAAGAAGCATGAATAGAAAGTATTCAACAATCATAAAAAATATAATGGTAAAAACTCATTGTACTGCATATTTTGCTTGTATTTCAATGTTGGTATACTTTTAGTTTACATAAAAAATTCACATAACAGTTGCTATAGCCTAGATACAAACTTTCTTCAAAGATTGGTCAAGACAATTTTAAGAGAGCTAAACCAATAAATTGATCAATGTTAGCGTAAGATCTGACCAAACCATAGGGTTGAGTAGCCCCTTCTGCCACACAGGTGCCTCATTAATGGTGTCCGGAGAAGGCTTTTATTGGCTTGAGAATCTGTTTTGGGTTTAAATTAAAAGCAGTTCCGCTGATTCAGCTCATTTGTAAGCAACATAGCCATGAAACATTAGCTAGGACTCGCTGAACTTGGGGTACTTTGAAGTAGTGCCGGGTAAGAAATATATGGCCATATAGTGTGACGGAATCCCCAATATTTATGCCTAATATAGGTGGTTTTTTTAGTGTATTCACTGGGTATGTGCTGAATTCTTTGTTTTGTGTACTAATTGATCATTATTATTCTAGCAGCAGAATCTGAATTTTTATGCTTTTTAGGTTATGCACTCCTCTATATTTGTATAGTTAGCGTAGGAAATAGATGTTTTTTTTTTATATATATCTTATGGTGCAGATCATAAAAAATCTTCAATATTTCCCAAGGGCTGATCCTTCAGCTTCTGATTTTCTGGTCACCATTTGATGTCTTTGATGCCTTTCACAAGCAAAGATTTAAAAAAAAGGTTTAACAAATCCTGTTAATGCATATTGATTAGACTGTTTGTGTGTTGTTTTTTTTAGGAAGTGCATTTATCAAGTGTGAGGGTCTGTAGAGATGTAGTAAGCTCACATAGTCTTCCCCATAGAAAGCAACTGTGATGGCCTGTAATTGAATGACATACTTGTCTGGTGTGCCTCTAGCTACTTATTCACATCAATTGATGAGCTGACCTGAATCAAACACTCATATAACATTGCCGGGCTTGAGCTTTCACTGGCTTGGTTACTGCTACAAATTCCCACCTCTGGTACTAAGTAGCTGCTCACATGCATTTCATTTTTAACCCAATGGGTTATCATATAGACTACCTTTAATCTGCAAGTCAGTTTGATGCCAAGAAGGCCATTCTTCCCTGTTGTAAAACTGAACAAAATAGATCCAATCTTATACTATTTAGCTTAATTCCATCACCGTAAACACAATCACCTTCCCCCTCTGTTTTCATCATACGTGCTGTAAACACGTAATCTATTCTGAATTTCTTTTTAGCCCTGACATTCCTATTGGAATGCCGAAGAAATGTTTATGCATCAACAAGACTTGGATTCTATCTCTCTTTTTTGGCACCTTGATTACAATAAAGGATCTCCACTTTTTGCATGTATTCCAGAAGGAGAAACTACAACTCACCTGATTTACTGTATTATGACATTGAGAAATCTGCATATTTCCCTAATCACAAATATGTGGGCTCTTTAGAGCTACTTAATAGTTTTTAAGCTTTTCTCCAGAATATTTAGGAATGACGTGAGGACAGTGTTATGCAAGGTCACCTTTAATATTGATTGGACACCGGGCAAGCATTTGCTTGATCCCTCCCCACTCCCTGGCATACAGTCACGCCCTCCACTCTAACAAAAACAAAAAAAACTCTCAGAAAAAAAAATAAAAGTACTTGCCACACTACCTACAGATTAGGAGGAGACTGTCAGAGTCAGGGTGGATGAGCACAATGAATGGTGAATCCCCAGCCCTAGCACCCAGATTGCACACATAGGACTTGTCCCTGGGCCCAAATTGCATCCACAAGATCCATATTGGAGGCATAGGACTTGACATTTTTGTCCCTGAACTGCATCCCTGTGGCATCTTTGCCCCCCAACAGCCTCCTTGTCGCATCATACACATACTCATTTATTCCCACATTCACAGATACTCATTCCCTCGTTCACAGATACTCGTTCACAGATACTCATTCACATCCCCTCTCCCTTACCTCAATTGCAGAATCCTCTGTGCCGCTCGCAGAATTCGTTGCTTACATCTGGCTTGCTCGCACACTATGCGAACAACTTCTCTTTTACCGCATAGGGGAAGCAGCAAGGTCATGTGACATAACGTGAAATGACTCTGATGGCTTCCTGCATTCCCTGTGCAGTACAAAAGACATGACTCAAGCAGTGTGTGAGCAACGCAGAGGTAAACAGTGGGCCCCTGCGGACAGCTGCCATCCCCGCCACTGCAGTTGCTGCAGGATCAAGGAGCAGCTGCCCCTTTCGCCCCCGGTTTAAAGACGGCCCTGGTATTGTGTTCTGTTTTAAGGATGTCCCAGGGTAGGTCAAGAGACAGACTGTAACAAACAGCATGTGGTGTGGAGACACGTAAAAATAAAGTAGATTTTCAAAAGCACTGTGCAACAGAATGTGATTAATTAAGAACTTGCTTATATATCATCAGCAAAATAACAAATTGCAATCAGGCAGAACAGAATGAAGAGAGTGGCAATTATTTATTTATCAACTATCGCACTTTATTGTAGTATCAACTACTACTTGAAGGACTGGATTGTAGCACTTCAAAGGCGATTGTTTCTATAGCGTTTTTTTTGCACATATTATCTATGTGCAATTATCTCTGTGACTTTTTCTATAATAATATTCTGACAATATTGTGTCATCAATGTATCTTTATTGGTTTTAGATACCGTGGAAGTAATGGATTTTTATGATGAGCTTGTTTTCACAAGTCTGTTTGTGAGTGCAACATTATACACATATCACATATTTGTTGAAATAGCTCATTTGAGCGGGGCTCTCCTCACCTGCTGTTTCTGTAAGTTGAATTGTTATGTTATATACTATTTGTTAGGTCCTGTTTGATGGTGCTATATAAAACAATAAATAATAATATTTGTCATTTTACACTTGCACAATTGGACTCAATTTCACCTAGGCCCTAGGGCTCCTTCCACAATGATGCCAATGACTTTGTTTCCCATTTGTTCTTGATCAAAGGCATTTCTAAGGCTCTGGGACTCCAGCGAGCCACATTGAGAGCCATTATCTACAAATGGAGAAAACTTGGAACAGCGATAAACCTCCCCAGGAGTGGTCGGCCTACCAAATTTCCTCCAAGAACGCATCAACAACTCATTCAGGGGTTGAGAAAATAACCCAGACTAACATGTAAGGAACTGCAAGCTTCCATTGTCTCAGTTATGGTCAGTCTTCATGACTCCACAATTAGAAAAAGACTGCAAAAAATTGCATCTATGGGAGAGTTGCAACGTGAAGACCACTGCTGACCAAAAAGAACGCAAAGTCTTGTCTCTACTATACCAAAAGTCAAACATGGTGGTAGTAGTGTGATGGTCGTTGCTTTGCTGTTTCAGAACCTGAGCGACTTGCCATAATTGCTCTCTCTACCAGAAAATACTGAAGAAGAATAGCCAGCCATCAGCTCGTGACTTAAAGATGCAGTTAAGTTATATAGCAGGACAACTATATGTAGCACACAAGCACCTCTGAATGTCTCAAAATAAACAAAATGAAGGATTTGGAGTGGCCTTATCAATGTTCAGACTTGAATCCAATTAAAAAAGGCAGTTCATATTCAGGAGAACTCGAAAACAAACAAAAATGTTCAAATATGGCGGCGGATAAACGAAGACACACAACACGAAGAATTTTCATTTCTTCCTGTTCGTTTTTTCATCGCGCCTGCCATTTCTTGAAAGAGGAGGAGGGACATTGATTGAGTGAGCTGATCTTCGTTTGTCCAATGAGCTCACTCTTGTGACATCATGCATTTAAAACATAAGATAATAATAATAGATCTTTAACCTATGCTATGCTTAACCTTACGTTAACCCTATAATGCTAATTTGGAGGCTAAGTCAACGCCTTGAACTCATTGTTGTGTTCCTTAAACCATTCCTGAACTATTGTTGCTTTGTGGCAGGGCACATTATTCTGCTGAAAGAGGCCAATGCTATCAAGGAATACCATGTCGATGAAAGGGTTTACATGGCCTGCAACAATGCTTAGGTAGGTGGTACTTGTCAAAGTAACATCCACATGAATGCCAAGACCAAAAGTTTCCCAGCAGAACATTGCCCGAGGCATCAAACTGCCTCCTCCCGCTTGCCCTCTTCCCATAGTGCATAGTGGTGCCATGTGTTCTCCAGGTAAGCGACGCGCACACACACACACCCGCCCATCCATGTAATGTCAAAGAAAATGTGGTTCATCACATCAGGCCACCTTCTTCCATTGCTCTGTGGTCAAGTTCTTATGCTCTCATGCTCGTTGTAGGCGCTTTTGGCAGTGGACGGGGGTCAGCATGGGCACCTTGACTGGCCTGTGGCTATGCAGCACCATACGCTACAAACTGCTATGCACTGTGTGTTCTGACACCTTTCTATCAGAATTAGAACTATTAGCATTAACCTTTTCAACAATTTTAACTACAGTAGCTCGGATTTGACCACACGGGCCAGCCTTTGCCATCCATGACCCTTTTGCGGGTTCACCACCTTTCCTTCCGTTGACCACTTTTTATAGGTACTGACCACTGCAGACCGGGAACACCCCACCAGAGCTGCAGTTTTAAAGATGCTCTGTCCCAGTTGTCTAGTCATCACAATTTTGCCCATATCAAAGTCACCGAGATCCTTATGATTGCCCATTTTTCCTGCTTCTAACACATCAACTTTGAGGATGAAATGTTAACTTGCTGCCTAATATATCACACCCACTGACAGGTGCCATGATAACAAGATTAACAGTGTTATTTACTTCACCTGTCAGTGGTCATAATGCTATGGCTGATCGGTGTATGTTTTTATTATGTCTTTACCTTCAATAAATGAAATCATCATTGAAAAGCTGCATTTTGTGTTTACTAAAAGGTGCTCAGATCCTTATGATTGCCCATTTCTCCTGCTTCTAACACATCAACTTTGAGGATAAAATGTTTACTTTCTGCCTAATATATGCCACCTACTGACAAGTACCATGATAACAAGATTATTAGTGTTATTCACTTTACCTGTCAGTGGTCATAATGTTATGGCTGATCTGTTTAGGTTTTCATTATCTATTTACCTTCAATAAATGAAATGACCATTTGAAAGCTGCATTTTGTGTTTACTCGGGTTATCTTCATTTTATGTTAGAATTAGTTGGATAATCTGAAGCATTTAAAAATAACAAATAAGCAAAATTAGAAGAAATTGGGACGGGCAAATACTTTTTTACAACACTGTTAAACATTGCTAGAAAACGAATGTTTAATTTTTTTTGTTTAAATCTTTTTATTAGCATTGGTCACCAAGCAGAAATAGATGACAGAAAACTCAATAGTCGCACGGTCATTAAGCAGGTACATCTCGCGCCTAAGGTCAAAAACATACACGTAATGCACTAGTAAAGTCAACGCGCATATACCGAGAAGGCACATAACAGGAAGCGTTGAGCATGGCGTAATATGTCGGATACACAGAGATGGACCAGGAAGGACCAACCATAAGAATGCACGAACGACCATGGATACAATGGTGTGACATCAAAGCAGTTTTCTATGTTTATACAGAAGTGTCGAGAAACTACTTCTGAATGAGAAGGAAGAGACAAAGAGGGGAGAGAGTAAGAGACGAGGGGGTAAGAAAAAGAAAAGAAGAGAGAGAGAGAAAAAAAAAAAGGTCTCCAGGAGGCGCAGAACGGAATGGACTCCAACAGGATCCATAAAGGTAGATATCCAAGGGTCCCAAATCGCCTTGAATTTTGGCACTTAACTCGCAGGGTAGCTGTCATTTTTTCCATAGTGAAAATATGCCAGATGTTAGCGTTGATTTCTCCCTGAGTGGGAGGAGGACCCTTCCAGTGTCGGGCTATTGCTTGTTTTACCACCGCACATACACGGTGAATAAGACGAGAAGCGGTGGGGGACAAAGAGTCCGTTTTGTCCACGAGCAACAAGGCAAGCTCAAGGGATGGCGTAATGATAATGCCAAGTGCTCGTGACAACATGTCAAAGCAGGAGGACCAAATCGGACGAAGGTGGTCACACGTCCACCAGGCGTGGAGGTAAGTACCAGGTTCCCCGCAATTCCTAAAGCAGCCGCGGGCGCTCTCCTGGGTCATGCGCGAGAGTCTCACAGGCGACAGATACCAGTGGGCTACGACTTTATAAGATCTTTCACGGATGACTGTGTTTACGGTGAGCTTGAGGATGTGTCCCGCGGCCTCATCCCACGATACGTCGGGGATTTCCTCCTGGAGTTCCCTGTGCCATAGAGATCTGTAAGCCGGCGGCTGGGGAAAGAGCACGGACACAAAGTGAGCATAGTGTATCGATATAGAACCTCGGAGGCGTTTGTGGAGTAGAAAGCGCTGTTCGAAGGTCGTGAGGGCCGAGAGATCCCCGGCACGAAGCAGTGATTGGGCAAAATGGCGCAGCTGTAGGTAGCGAAACAGTTCCGAATTGGGGACACCTTTAGTCTCCTGGAGTACTTGAAAGGAGAGCACCTTATTGCCTTTAGCCAATGCCCCGAGCCTGGTCAAATCCGCATCCCGCCACCACCTGAATTTAGACGCTTGTACACCATCCTGAAAGAGGAGGTTGTGCAACAAAGGCGACATCTGGGATACGGCACCCATGAGGGATAATTTACATCTCCATTTGCGCCAAATGGCGAGAGTAGTGGTGATCGCCGGTAAAGTGGGAGCCCCCAGGGGAACCAGAGGGTCCAGCCAGGGGACCACATGAAGGTCTGTGCAAGGCAGAAATCCGCTTTTCACGTCGATCCAGGGGAGAGTACCAGGGGGAAGGGACCAGGCTTCCAGTTGGGATATCCTGGCTGCCAGGTAGTACAGGTAGAGATTGGGAACCGCCAGACCTCCAGAGTGTTTCGTTTTATACATAGTGGATCTGTTGATCCTCGACCGCCTTGAGCCCCATATGTAGCGGAAAACAGATGCTTGAAAAGAGTCAATCTCGTCCCGTCGAACTGGCGATGGTAGAGCACGGAAAAGGTAGAGGAGACGGGGCAAGAGATTCATTTTTACAGCATAGATACGCCCCATCCACGAGATAGGGTATTGGGACCAACGCTTAAGCTCTTTCCGAAGGGCTGTGAGGAGCGGAGGATAATTAGTCCCGTATAGGGAGTGGAAGTCATTGGTGAGGTAAATACCCAGATATTTCAACCTGGATGATTGCCAAGTGAATTTAAATGAAGACGCAATAGACGAGCGGACTGGATCCGTCCATTTGACATTAAGCGCCTCACACTTGGTCTCGTTTATTTTATAGCCGGAGATCCGTGAAAACTCTCGAAGGGTGCCATATAGGTTAGGAAGGGACACCACAGGGTTGGTAAGTGTAAGCAAAACGTCGTCAGCAAAAAGGCTTAACTTGTACTGAGTGTCCCGGACCACAATCCCCGTGATATCTGGGTGTTGTGGGATGGCTGCTGCCAGGGGTTCAATCCAGAGTGCAAACAGGAGTGGGGAGAAAGGGCACCCCTGACGGGTACCGTTCCTGATGTCAATAGAGGAAAGCAAAAGAAACAGAAAAAGAAAGAAAGAGAAGAACACAGACCATACAGCACAAAACATGTTGCGTGAAATTGTATAGTGTGCAAGGCTGCATGCGACAGAACAACCCGGCTATCAACCTCCTGTGCCGAGGTATCAGCGGTAGTAGAGGCTTAGCGCCAGACTGTGTGAAGACCAGCATCGGTCTTAAAGGGGAACTAGCGGCACGCTCAACCTCAATGGCCTCCGTGGCCCTCTATAACATGATGCTACCTCTAGGCAATGAAGTGCAGGTGTGTGTCAGAGGAAGACAAACTTGTGTACGAACGCCGAAAATAAATGCAGATAAATTATAAAATATAATAATAGTAAATAATAAAAACACGATATCTCGAAAAAGAAACAAGAAACTATGGTAAACCGGAGCAGGCCCCTATATCGAAGCCACCCTGATGGAACCTGGTAGGCATAGCTACACTGTAGGGGCTGCCCGCCACAGCACAGTAGACGGAGTCCGCGGAGTCCGCAACCCCCAAATACCCCAAAGGATACCGAGCTGGTGGAGAGTCCTGAAACGTGACGGGCCTCCTCGAGGTGGACGAAGTACCGGAGCGACGAGCTGGCCGGAGAGCTTGTCTGCGACGAGGGCGGTCGAAGGGCGAGTCGGTAGTGTGGTGCACTACAGCCAGATGAGCAGGGTGGTCGAACCCGGGATGGGCAGGTCAGCAGGAGAGCAGGAGCGATGCTGTCATCTCGAGGGTCGGAGTCTAGAGAGATCCCAGCCTACGGAGCTGCTCGGGAAGAACTCGGGACGTCCGTCCATTCGTCAGGTGTGGTGGGTCCGCGGTCTTGGCGACTTCTTTTGCAGCCCGATGTTAGGGGGGGAAGACCCAGAGAGTGAATGAACTCCACGGCCTCCGATGGGGACTTAAGGATAAAGCTGGTACCCTCCTTGAGGACCTGGAGCGCAAAAGGGAATCTCCATCTATATGGCACTTTGTGGGAGCGCAGGTGTGCCGTAATAGGATGGAGAGCCTTGCGCCGTTGGAGTGTTCTGGGCGATAAGTCTGCATAAAGTTGAAGCTCAAAATTATCAAGACACACCTGTACGGTTCTAGCCGCCTTCATGATGACCTCCTTGAGTGCGTAGTCGCGTAGCTTAACAATAATGTCCCTGGGATTGTCAGTCGTCTTGGGTTTAGGCCGCAACGCTCTGTGGATCGTATCCACGGCAACTTCTGACAGCGGGACATCAGGTAAGAGCTGTTGGAGAATCTGGTGCAGCACCTCATCTGCATCTTGGTACGTCTCCGGAACACCTCGAATACGAAAATTGGCCCTCCGGGACCTATTGTCCAGGTCCTCCTGGGCATCTTGGAGCGTATCGATTTCATGGCAAAGAGCAGCCACCTCCTTCTCCAGCACGTGTTGTCCACGTCGCAGGTCAGTATGGGTGCGCTCCAGTACATCCGTGCGGGAGCCAATAGCTGTGATATCACGCGTCAGTTGGCGCAATTCGGCGTGGATGTGATTCATCAGGTCTTTCTTGACCGATAAGACCAAATCTTTAAGTTCCTCCACGTCTCTCTTAGTGCAGGAAACCGAGGCTTCGTCGGTGTTTGGGCCCGACGCCGCCATCATGGGAAGCGCGGGAACTTCGGCCTCAGGCGTCTTCCTCTTCGGCAGCTTGCGAAAGCCCCAAGTCAAGTGTCTCGGCTATCGAGTGGTGTACACAAAATTGAGGTGAGTAGCCGTTAGCAGTGCGAATTGTAGGGCTTCGTGGAGGAGCAGGTTCACTGCACGTCCATCTTGGAGTTCGTCCGGCCACGCCCCCCGAATGTTTGATTTTTATCTTTTTTTACTGTAATGCAAATGTGATGTATAAAAAAGACACCTAAATGATGTTTCAGATAATTTGTACAGAGGAAACCTATATAAAATTACAGTACATATGTTTATGCTTTTTGCAGTCAATTACAGAGCAGAAAAAAATCTTTGAACAAGCCAAACAGACATGAAATGAATTCTGATGCCTGGCTTTGGTAATATAAATTTGTAAAATACTGCATACCCAGTTGAGTCTGATATTTTTGGAATAGTAATTTATTTATTTATTTAGTTATTTAGGATAGAATGATTTCAGTAATTGCTTCATTAGGAATTTGACATAGACTGACATTACTATTGTTACTATTGCAACATGACATTACTGGATGATACCTTCCAGTTACGTTCCATCTTGCATGTTTTATGGATATTAACTGCTGTATGTTTTTTCATATTTGCCATTTTCTTGTTATTGCTATATCAAACAGTGTTCTATTAAGGATCCTTTACTGTTTCTTACTAGGTACTGTGTTTTGCTAGCAATTCTACAAATATACTGTAGGTTGCTAGGGCTGCTCTCCAATTTTAAGGGGCCTGGGGCAAGGAGGGTTTACTTGGCCATTTTGTCCTTAGGGGTCCTGTTCTCCTTTACTCCTGTGGTGTCTCCATCAGACCAGTGGGCAGATGGGATATGATGTCATATCTTAGACCACAAGCATTATGGAGACAGGTGTAAGCAATAAAAATAAAGGGTCTTTCTGTGTATATGGGGCCCATGGCAGGAGCCTACTGGGAGAATGGAAATTTCTTAATGGGCCAACTCTGCAGAGATCTATTAGCACAGGACCTTTTACCCTTATTATTATTACTTGAGGTAAAACTCTTAGAGTTTCCTGATACATGCATAATCTATCATTCCTGTGGGTTAAGCAACACTGGACTATACAGACACATGTTGCCGGTAATTTGTTATTACTATATTTCTTTTACTTATTTATTCAAACATTTTTTTGTTTCTTCTCACAATAATGTCACTGTCCATTATGGCTCACCTGATCAGTGTTCTGCTCCATTCAAAATGAGTGACCACTGCCTATAGCTTTCTGAGTGCTACTGCTACTTTTATTGCACTTTATATATTTCTTTCGTATTTTAGAGTATCTTTGTGACCCTGAATATAAAGGTGCCATTTATTTATCATATGCACTTTAGGTGTATTGAGCCCGCATCACATTTGCTTTCTTGTTATATATAGTGTTTAATAATTCCCAGGACTGGATTTCACTCTGTCTTCTCCATTTAGAATAGTTTATATGCAACAATATAGAGACTGTAGCAATAAGTAGCTTTCAAAGTTGTTTCACATTATAACTTGCAAATAATATAGCATTAAAATAAAAATATGTATATATTCATGACACTTTGTGTTTAATCTTTGTTCTTGGAAACACTTTGTAAATATGTAAATGTAGCAACTAAATAGTGAATAATGACAGAAATTCTTAGAGAATACATATCAAGCCATTACTATACTTTATGTATTAAACGTCACCACTGAAAAATACATTTTAATGACAAGAGATAACTAAAAAATTATTTTCAGCTTACATAGTTAAATTCATTGTACACTAGAATAAGAAAACTGCACATTTATGCTTAAACATATTAGTCAAAACTAGTAAATAAAAAAATAAATGTTGATCACATAACGTGAGTCCAGGTCATTTGAGTTTATTTTTCTTTGAATAGTAGAGAAATCATCACAGTTGGTGGCCTTGGGGTTGGAACAGTAATATCCAGGCATCCTAAATAACGTCAATAGTGTTTTCACTGTAATAATTCACTAATTCATCATAATTAGTTTATTCAGACACAGTGAGCTCTGATACTCTTAGATTAATTAACCTTCAGGACATTAATGTAGTCTCTCCTAAGACACAAATACCAAATCTTAGTTAACAGAGCCGTAGGCAGGAATGGAAAATTGCGACCCCCAGCTATTTTTTTAGAGAGGCTATTTTATTTAACTGCCCTTACACACTGTATTTACACACACCTGCACATATACACATACACTGCCCTTACACAGGACTGCCCATACACACTGCCTTTACACACACACACATAAACACATGCATTGCCCTTACACACAACTGCTTATACACACTGCCATACACACACCTGTCAATAAACAAACATACACTGCCCTTACACAACTCTGTCTTTACACACACCTGACCATAAACACGCATATACACATACACTGCCCTTACACATGACTGCCTTTACACATACCTGCCCATAAACACACATATACACATACACTGCCCTTACACACGACTGCCTTTACACATACCTGCCCATAAACACACACCAGCTTACAGACACACAGATACCTACACTACTCTTACACACACACACGAGCTTACAAACACACACACACACACACACACACATATATATATATACACACATACACTGCCCTTACACCCCTTTCTCCTCATCTCTTACCTTTCTCATCTTCCATCCTCCACCTTCCATCACATGGAATGGAGTAATTATCTTTTTCTCTAGCTATGTAAAAATTATTGTTTGTGATATTTTGAATTTTATGTGATATTTTTATAAATATTCCCACTTTTTCATTTTTTTCCCCATACTAAAAGTACTTCATATATATGGGCATTATTTCAAAAGAAAGGCCTTTTTGCCCTGAAAAAAAATGATGCATTGTGTTTTTTGTGTTTAAGAAAGAAGAGCTAAAGGGGAAAAATGCTTTCGTGTAAAACATGTCTATTGCTGCTTTGTGTCACAACACCATCACCTCCAATACTTGAGTGCAACCTCATTTTTAGTCTATACATTTCAAAAACGAATATCCACTTTTTCTATAAAATGTTTGGTTGTAGTTTCTCTCCCTATTAGGCGGGTGTTATGCCAATAGTAACTATTCACCTGCCTTATAGCAATGGTAGTCTTAGTGATGAGTCAGTCTTCCCTAACAACCATCCCACTGTATCCCTGACATAATGTTCCTTTCCCAAGACAATAACTGCTGTCTTATTATTCATAATTAAGTGATTGTTTTAGTGATTGTTACCTGATTGACTAATTATAGTAAGGTTATATGTATTCCTAACGGTTTTCTGTTTTTGTATAGTTTATTTCATTGATCCATATTTTCAAATGTTTCCAGGCAACCACAAATCAGTCATAGTGACATCTTTCCTTAAATAGCACATGGATTGGATCATGAGTCAAACTAACATTATCTACTTTATTTATGAATATGTTTTGTCATTCATGGTCATCTTAAATCTCCATTTAAAAAAAATGAATATACATTATATGGCCATAAGGTTGTGGACACCTGACCACCATCCCTATATCAGTTGGTCAGGTGGGTCACTGAAAGAACTGAAAAAGGATGGCAAAAGCGCAAAAGCATCCATTGTTTGCCACATTTAGCTGATGCCATTACAAGCCTTTATCAGGGGGGTTGTGTGTAGGAGGGTCTCATTGATTGTTATGGCTGTGATTGATGGGCCCAACAACCCGTGGGTTTATTCCTTATTTTTTTTTCACTTTGACCAATCAGGAAATACAAGGGTAAGGGACAAGCATTAGATATATAAGCTCGCTGACGCCATTTTAACTTGTCAATAGCAGCAGTTACAGACTGATGAGAGTTTGAGTGAGAGACAGTGACATTTAGCTTAGCAGAGGCTGAGATCGATGCTCATTGCTCACATACAATACCGCAAGTTAATTAAAAAAAAGTAATAATTTATTTTAGTGCAGAAAATTTACTGGTGTGGGGCGTACTGGAGAAGCTGTAAAGTACTGTACTTATACAGGGACCGCAGCAGACATTTTTTTCAACTTTAAAAATTAACTCTTGTTTTGGGTTAACACAAAAAATATTTGAGACAAAATTAGCCATTCAACTGTGCTTGAACAAAATGTATTTTAGTTGTTTATTAAATATACTGTTCCTGAGCTGAGTTTTAGTCGAGCTTGTTTTTCCCGTAGAATTCTTGTATTTTTGAATTTTGTATCCTGACTTTGTAATATTTCCATCTCAATATTACATACTGTAGATCTATTTAGGATTTATCTACATGCCCCATTATCTCAATATTGGCATTATACTAATTCACATTCACACAACATCTTGTGAAATAAAACATAAATATCTGTACCAATTATGCTATTTTTTATACAGTGACAGGTAAGTTGTTATGTTAACACGACCACCGAGACTGGGGTACTTTGACATAGTAGCGGGCTAAGCATTATAAGGCCACATAGTGTGACAGAATCCCCAATATTTATGCCACAGCAGGTGCTTTTAAATGGAATTTGCTGGGTGTGCGCTGATCTCTTTGTTGTGTGTACCCCGGAATCTGAATGTGTATCCTTTTTAATATGTGCTACCCTGTCTGTATATTGTAAAATTTTTGAGAAAATTCTGGCAGAGTAGAGTCTTGGCAGTTGTTTTCAACGTAATCATTGGTAGGGAAATATCAGGTTATTCAGAGACGACGCTAATTCACTTGTCATGTAATTGTACAACCGTGAGTTCACAAATTCATTGCAGCAGCTTTCGCTGACATTCTAATTCATACAGAGTCTACATTTACGTTAACGAAAACTCAAATTAAGTTATTAACTGTAATGTTTGATGCAGATACATTTACAGCTCAGTGCAGGGATTTAGGTACGTATTTATTTTAATACCTGTAGGTGCTCTATACCTAGCATATGTCGACTGGTCTGGCATATGATAAATATGTGTCTGTGGTAGATTCTAATAATATACTCAACTCAAAAGTGTAAGGAAAAAAATATTAATGTTCTTTTTAAATTGTAATTATACCTTAGCTAAGCTGTTCTTTGAGTCCAGTTAAAAACGAAAAAACTAGGTTGTGTTAGGTATGCAATGCACTTTCCTTGGCACAGCGTTGTTGGAACATTTTGGGTATAGCAAGTGTTCTTTAGATATTCTCTATAGATGGTTCCATTAAACATCATTGTTTGGAAATATCTCCTTTGTGGAATTCCCAGAAAAACTGATTTTCAAATATGTTGGATTCAATATAAAATCTAACTGGAAATAAAATATTACTTAGTGGCTCTTGCTTAGTTACGTTGTTTTCAGCCCTCGATTCTACCACACAAAAGGCAACGTGGGAATAGATGAGGGTCAGGAGTCTCCAGCTAATTTCGTTCTGCACATACATGCTGCATGCAAACAATTACCACAGAAACCAAGACATTGTGTTCTATTTTGCGCTTGAATCAATTTAAAACTAAAAATGATTATTAAAGGTTCAATCTCCTCGTGTCATACTCAATTATAAGTGTATGGTTGTATAGTTAATAACAGAGACATTCACGTTTGTGACATTGCTTAGTTAAGATGAAGTGGATCAATTTGCAGACATCAGTACTCTGCTCATGTTTGCTGATGTTTCTTTTTATGTCTCTTTACCTCTGTGTTAAATCAATATATTGTTTTTTTTCTTTGCATCTAAGAAGGAGCAAACTGGCCTAACAAAGAAAAAGTGACCATTTCCATATGTATTATACAGTAAAGTATAGTTTTAATAGTAGATACATAGCATTGTTTAGATGAAGTGTTTGCCTAAATCCATCTTATGCTCGTGTTTCCAGCTTGATAACCATATCACAACTAGATTGCTTAACCCGGAAAGATTTTCTTCGGTTTTCCCTGAGTTAATAAAAGACTGTCCTAAATTACAGTAACGGCTAACTCTAAAAAAATGAGTTGTATGTAGTTTATGTTTCTATCGATTTCTACTGCTAAATGCTGTGTTCTCACTCATGCTGAGCTGTATAGAAGTGTCCATTTCTAAACCTCAGAGGACATATCTAATGATGAGTGGTTTAGCTGAATATATTGTCCTTTTCTCACTTGATTCTCACTTGTTTCTATTAAGACATCATTTAGTAGATGTCTGAAGGTCTATTCACAAGAGGTCAACTTAGCCCTAAAAATTACCTGGGACAAAGTCTTCTTACACAAGAAGGTCACAAGGGTCCCCTGGCAGGCTCACTCTCTTAAAACTGCAGACCCTCTGCAAGTTACTCATATAAACCTGAACAGGTGCTACATAATCCATCTGTAAACAATGTTGACGGAATTTACGCAACCATACTACAGCCCTGCAATATAGAGAATTTACCAAATTTTTGCTACCGTGTGGCCTCGTTCCTGATTTCTTCTATTTTTGCATATTTGTCTCACTTAAATGATTTCATGTATAGAAGGCAAAAGATTTTCAAGCCTACCTGGCTCTATGTGAAAAGGTTATTGCCCCCTTAGTTACTAAATCAACCATTTAACCAAATTTAATTTAAAATTAAAAAGTTAAAAATGCAGCCCATGATGTCATAATCTAAAGAAATTCAATCTATCAGTCTAGAAAGGGTTACAAAGCCAGTTATAAAGGCTCTGGGACTCCAGAGAGCCACGTTGAGAGCCATTAACTACAAATAGACAAAACTTAGAACAGCGGTGAACCTTCCCAGGAGTGGCCAGCCTACCAAAATTCCTCCAAGGATACATTACGACTTAGTCTGGGATCTTTTGTCACTCTTGCATAACATGTAAAGAACTGCATTACTTGTCCTTAGTTAAGGTCAGTGTTCATAATTAAACAGTTAGAAAGAGACTGAAAAAATGACATGCAAGGGAGAGTTGCAAGGCGAAAACCACTGTTGGCCAAAAAGAACACAATAGTTTGTCTAACAGGGGCGGGCTGGGGGCAATTGCCCCCCAGGCCGCCCTAAATTTTATTAAAACGGCCGGCCGGGTAGCCGATGTGGCCCCACGACCGCCATGGGTGTCTTTGACGTGGGACAAAAACCTGCATTAACCGTGATTGCAGGGGTCACAACCTCCGAGATCACTTTCACAGAGGCCCTGCCACTTACATGTGCGTTGCTCGCTGTGCAAGCAGAGTCTCTTGTTCCACCCAGGACAAGCAGGAAACCAGCGGAGTCACGTGACTTTAAGTCACATGACTCCTCTCCGTTCCTGCTTTTCCGGGCGGTACAAGATAAGAACGCAAAGGGATGCCGTGGCTCCTGCGAGTAGCACAGAGTGATCTGCAGTTCAGGTAAGGGGGTGGGGGAGGTGGTATGAATGAGTATGAGTATGTGTGATTTAGGAAATTAAATGAGTAAATCTGTAAATGATTGGTATCTGTAAATGAGGAAATTAATATATAAATGAGTGAATGTTTGTGAATAATAAATGAATGAATGAATACGTGTGTGTGATTGCATGGATGTGGAGGGAAAGCATTGCACAGGGAGACTGTTTGAGGATACCACAGGCAGTTTGTTTGGGGGCAAAGGCGGAAAGTCCTATGCTTCCATTCTGGGTGTTGGGCAGATCCTGTGAGTGAAATCTGGGTGCTAAGGGGGGGCATTAATTCTCGAGAGGGTGCTGGCTGGGGGCATCACATCAATCAATAATAAAGGGGGAGCTGGGCGGTGGGGCTAGCTGGGGGCAATACACAACAGTGTGGGCGCATTAGGGTGACTGCATTGGCCATGTTTTCCAGGACACATATAGCTTTTACATTCTGCTGACCAGCGCAGGGCAGCATTTTATCTATGCTGGCAGCATCAATACACAAGGGTAGCAACTGGGGCCATTACTCAAAAGGGGGCAAAAACACTTTAAGGGAGGGTCAACAACAAAGCAGTGTGGAAAATACGTTTTTTAAAATTATTGCTGTAGCTTAGCACGTCTGGTGGATTTCAGAGTCTTGGTGTGTGTCTGGGTCTCAATGTGTCAGAGGCTGTCCTGGTGTGTGTGTGTTTGGGTGTCGGTGTGGCAGAGCCTGTCCTGGAGTGTGTGTGTGTGTGTGTTTGGGTGTTGGTGTGGCAGAGCCTGTCCTGGTGTGTGTTTGGGTGTCGGTGTGGCAGAGCCTATCTTGGTGTGTGTGTTTGGGTGTCAGTGTGGCAGAGCCTGTCTTGGTGTGTGTGTTTGGCTGTTGGTGTAGCAGAGCCTGTCCTGGTGTGTGTGTTTGGGTGTCGGTGTGGCAGAAACTGTCCTAGTGTGTGCGTTTGGTGTGTTGGTGTGGCAGAGCCTGTATTGGTGTGTGTGTTTGGGTGTCTGTGTGGCAGAGCCTGTCCTGGTGTGTATATGATCATCCTGGCACTTTATGTTTTGTAGGAATAAATTTAAACTATAGTCACTTTAAAGGACAACATTTTCTAGGCCCAGAAATCAGTGAGCAGAAAAGTGAAGGTTTTGTGTTATTTAATCTATTTCAATTTGCATATTTTATTAAAAAGGATTAGTTGTGTTAAATTGTGGCTTTGTACCCTTTCGAGTGGGCTCCGTGCCTTTCGTACCCTTCCAAGTGGGCTCCGTGCCTTTCGTACCCTTCCAAGTGGGCTCTCTGCCTTTCGTGCCCGTCCAAGTGGGCTCTCTGCCTCTCGTGCCCTTCCAAGTGGGCTCTCTGCATTTCGTGCCCTTCCAAGTGGGCTCTCTGCCTTTCGTGCCCTTCCAAATGGGCTCTTTGCCTTTCGTGCCCTTCCAAGTGGGCTCCCTGCCTTTCGTGCCCCTTCAAGTGGGCTTCCTGCCAAAAGACTTATTACCGGTATTTACTTATCCTGCCATATGTCCGGCTTCTTACTTACAGACTGTATAAGCCTTATTTGCTTGTCCTGTCATATACATACAATACATTGCATTACCTATATTTCTGCTTGTGGTGTCTTTGTTTGTATAATCATGTATCGTGGGTTACAGTCCGATTATTATCCCCTGCACATGGACTCCTACCCGACCTGATTACCCGAGTCCTGACACACACAAGCAAGTCCACCTCTGAATGGCTAAAAAAATCCAAAATGAAGGTTTTTGAGTACCCTACTCAAAGTTCTAACTTTAAAAAGGCAGTTCATGCTCCAAAACCCTCCAATGTGGCTGAATTAAAACAATTCTGCTAAGAAGAGTTGATGTCTTCCACCCTGATGTAAAAGCATAATTGACAGTTGTTGCAAACTGTAGTTGTTAACCTCCTAAACCTAAACATGGATGATATAGGTTTTGATGAACTCTTTATGTTCAAAAATGAACTTATCATTTGAAAGCTACATTTTGTGTTTACTCACATTGTCTTTATCATATATTAAAATGGATGATCTAAAATCTTTAAATGTGAGAAACAGGCAAAATAGAAGAAATCAAGAAGAGTTCAAATACTTTTTTCACAGCATTATATGACAGGATCATCGGTGGCCTAGGCCAAATGATGAATGTGGGGGGCGAATCTTGGTTGATGTGTATGGGGCTGCTTGGCCGCAGACCAGTCAGGGTGCCCATGCTGACCCCTGTCTGCTGCTGCACCTACACTGGGCAAATGAGTATAAGAACTGGATGACGGAGAAATGGAAGAAGGTGACCTGATCTGGTGAATCACATTTCTTTAACATCACATGGTTTGCCAGTGGTGTGTCAAATTCAACCATTTTACTAAGATAAGTAATTTATGTCAACTATACTAGAAAGATCACAGATGGTCACATTGGTTGAATGAGCACGTGGTCAGTCCATGATGTGAGCATGATGTGTGTGACAGCAAGCGCCGTTACTATACATTCACACATCATTTGCACCATACATACAGTACAGTGCCATCATTGTTCCCCAACAGCTTAACAGTGTCAACTCTGTGCCCAAGCAGCTTGCTTGTGCCATCTGTGTGCCAAAAAGCTTGTCTCTGACATCTCTACCTCAAAAAGCTCAACAGTACTATATTTGTGCACCAACAACTCAATGGTGCTGTCATTCTGCCCAAACACCTCAACTGTGCCAACTTTGTCCTGAAACAACTTAGCAGTTCCAACTTTGTTCCCAGTCAGCTGCCCCTGACATCTTTGTGCTCAAGCAGTTTAACAGTGCCCTATTTATGCTTGTCTCTGTCATCTTTCTGACCAAACAGCTTATCAGGGCCTGTCAGCCGACTGTTAGGGTCATGGATCTCCAACGCAGGAACAGGATCCCCTTGCAAAAAATGCTTAGCTGAGAAGAGTTTATAGTAGCAAGACCAGCTAAGCAGCAGCAGAAACACGAAGGGCGAACCACTAGGTAGGGCCAGCAGACCTACCTTCAAAACAGCCGCTGAGCGGCTGCAAGTGGGACCCGGGCCGTCTTCTCTGGCCACCGGCGCCTAATGAAGTTAAAGGGGCCGACCTGCACAATGGCCGTGCCTCAGCACTTCGTCCCACGTCTTAAAAGGGGTGGGACGAAGAGCTGAGGCACGGCCATTGAGTGCCCCATGATATGCCTTTTAACCCCCTTTATGCCACTCTGCCTCTAGAAATGCCTTTTAACCCCCTGGATGCCACTCTGCCTCCAGACATGCCTTTTAACCCCCTGTATGCCACTATGTCCAACGCAAGGGTCGGCTCTGGGTATGGGTGGCTTTTTATGCTATCCTGGGCCTAGGCCCATATACAGCCCTGGGACCTGCAGGCTTAAATATAAAGGGTCATGACTTGTGAGTTGCCAGAATATTGTTTTGTGATAACTGCTATTTAATAAAGTGCAATGATTATAACTGGATAGCTAGGATAAAGGAGGTGATTTAAAACGAAAAGATAATTAGGCTGATTTTGACATTTTAGCTGTAGCATTCTGTTCCCCATATACACAGGAAACCTAAACGTATATGTAGGTCTTGAAGTCCCAGAGTTATTAATGTTGTAGGACGTTATGTTCTGATAGAGTATAAAATAATGATATGCTACAGTCACCTGATAGTCCCATGCAAAATTTATCTTCATGAACATTTTGGAAAACTAGTTTTTATTAGACTTATGCACATGAACCAAAAACAAAATTTGGAAAAATCTTTTGGGTTTTGGTCTATTAATTTTGGACAATGAATTTTATTTCCTGTGCAGGTCATTTCTAAACTTTTTGTCACTCACTCTCTCATACACTTTCAATGTCTACCTACCTTCTCCGGTTCTTGTTATGCTTTTCTCTTTTTTTTCTCCAGTCTTCTCCATGGAATAATGCAGACAGATTCCTGGAGAAAGAGAAGTGTAAAAATGCCTTATTTTGTCCTGATGCAGTGATTCCACAACAGTGTGAAGCCTTGCTGCTTTCCATAAGGACAGCCTGTCCCCAATTCCTCCAATCAGGGAAGATGGTGTGAGCAGAACTACTAAACTAGGCCAGGATAATGCTGAGGAGAGCAGGGACCACCAAAGACTGAGAAAAACTGAGAACAAGAAGCAGTTCAGTGGAGAAGGGGAGACACTGGAAAGGTAGAGAGACAGTGTGTGTGAGTGTAAAAACAGCATGAGAGTGAAAAAACAAACAAAATACAAACAAAATGCAATAGCTCTCTTATTTTTGTTGGGGCCCATCCTTGTTTTTTAGAAATGCATACAAAGTGACAAAATTGACAAACTTTATTAAAAGTAAAATGTATTTAAGTCTGAATGCACAAAAAATCTTAAATTAGCTCCCACCCCCCATCAAATGATATAAGATTTTATTTCAGTGTCAAGGAAGGGGGCACATCATTTTTTAGTTTTACGAGAGGCGGTGCTTGGGTAGGAGTTCTGGGTATAGTTAAAAATAGCAATACCAAAAGTCATTTCTTTTAAGGATGAAAGAGCCTTTCAGCATCTGCCAAAGAGGAAGAATTGTTTATGTCAAGATGAATTTCGTACACATACACCCTAACTGGTGTAACTTGTAAACAACATTACATGTGTGTATATAATAAACAGTAAAGTGTAGGATTTGGGAAACCTCAGTATTCTGTTTTATCATGTGGCATTTTGGTGTCACAATGTGGTCAGAGTTTTTTGTTCCTATAATCATAAGTGGAAATAGTATGATTGCTGTTCCTTCTCTCCCTAGGTTTTTTGAAGAATTGAAAATAAAGTAACACTAATTTTATGTGAATTAAGAACTCTACTACTTTATGAAAAGGATGTGTTTCATGGCTGGAAAAGCTGTGTCATTGAGAATGAGTACAGAAGACTAAACAAAAAAAAACAATAAGAAGAATTATTTAGATCTCAGTTGATGCACTGAAAAAAATAGTCAACTAGTCATATATCATTGTGAAGATACATGCTCTTACATGAGTTATATAGTTTATTCTGATATTTGCAATGTAAGATTTTTTCTTTTGATACTCTAAGGCTAGGTTTCCACTTGGGTTTTTGTCCGGCGTTTTTTTCTTGATGAAAAACGCCAGGAAAACTGCCAAGAAAACTGCCACTGCATTTACCTGCGTTTTGGCGTTTTTTCTGCAGTTTTTTCTGGCGTTTTAGCCTTTCTGTGGAAATTGCTTTTTTTGACCTTAGGCAGTTTTTCCAGCCTTTACAAGTTAGAAGTTTCACCCAGCTAAAAGGGATTAGGATAAATGGCAAGTATCTGCCCTCTCCTGATGTCATTTACTTGGTAGACCCTTTTGTCTCTTTTCTGTGGTTTGTAAGGCATGCTTTATTCCGAATGTCTGCTCCTCTGGGAAGATTGGCCCCAAATGATGGTGCAAATTGTTTGCTGTTGCTTTTGGCACGCAGGATCCGGTCGCGTATGTTTGTTTGTAATGGCATGTTTGTTCCAAATGGTGTAAAATTCAATATGAACCAGTCCAGGACTTTGTTTTGTGTGAAACTGGTTGTTTTCAGCCTATGTCTCGTAGGACACACAGATACTGGGTCCATCCTCTGCATTGTAACTGTGGAAAAAACGCCATAAGGCTAGGTTTCCACATGGGTTTTTTTAGCTAAAAACGCCTATAAAAACGCCAATAGCGCCACCTGGCGTTTTTTTGTGAAAAACGCATGCAGCCAGATGTTAGCTGTAATTCAATAGGAAATCGCAAAATGCCATTTCCACTTGGCGTTTTTCTGTTTGGCGTTTTTTCAGTCCTCTTTGGCGTTTTTCTGCTTTTTTGGGCTCTGTGGCAGTTTTTCAAAACTGCAGCATGTTGACACTCTGGCGTTTTTTGCAAGAAATCTTGGCTTTTTTTCTCCAATAGAAGTCTATGGGAGAGAAAAAACGCCATGAAAAAGCCATGTGGGTTTATTGCCTTGGCGTTTTTTATGGCGTTTTTTCCACAGTTACAATGCAGAGGATGGACCCAGTATCTGTGTGTCCTACGAGAAATAGGCTGAAAACAAACAGTTTCACACAAAACAAAGTCCTGGACTGGTTCATATTGAATTTTACACCATTTGGAACAAACATGCCATTACAAACAAACATACGCGACCGGATCCTGCGTGCCAAAAGCAACAGCAAACAATTTGCACCATCATTTGGGGCCAATCTTCCCAGAGGAGCAGACATTCGAAATAAAGCATGCCTTACAAACCACAGAAAAGAGACAAAAGGGTCTACCAAGTAAATGACATCAGGAGAGGGCAGATACTTGCCATTTATCCTAATCCCTTTTAGCTGGGTGAAACTTCTAACTTGTAAAGGTTGGAAAAACTGCCTAAGGTCAAAAAAAGCAATTTCCACAGAAAGGCTAAAACGCCAGAAAAAACTGCAGAAAAAACGCCAAAAGGCTAGGTTTCCACTTGGGTTTTTTTAGCTAAAAACGCCTATAAAAACGCCAATAGCGCCACCTGGCGTTTTTTTGTGAAAAACGCATGCAGCCAGATGTTAGCTGTAATTCAATGGGAAATCGCAAAATGCCATTTCCACTTGGCGTTTTTCTGTTTGGCGTTTTTTCAGTCCTCTTTGGCGTTTTTCTGCTTTTTTGGGCTCTGTGGCAGTTTTTCAAAACTGCAGCATGTTGACACTCTGGCGTTTTTTGCAAGAAATCTTGGCTTTTTTTCTCCAATAGAAGTCTATGGGAGAGAAAAAACGCCATGAAAAAGCCATGTGGGTTTATTGCCTTGGCGTTTTTTATGGCGTTTTTTCCACAGTTACAATGCAGAGGATGGACCCAGTATCTGTGTGTCCTACGAGAAATAGGCTGAAAACAAACAGTTTCACACAAAACAAAGTCCTGGACTGGTTCATATTGAATTTTACACCATTTGGAACAAACATGCCATTACAAACAAACATACGCGACCAGATCCTGCGTGCCAAAAGCAACAGCAAACAATTTGCACCATCATTTGGGGCCAATCTTCCCAGAGGAGCAGACATTCGGAATAAAGCATGCCTTACAAACCACAGAAAAGAGACAAAAGGGTCTACCAAGTAAATGACATCAGGAGAGGGCAGATACTTGCCATTTATCCTAATCCCTTTTAGCTGGGTGAAACTTCTAACTTGTAAAGGCTGGAAAAACTGCCTAAGGTCAAAAAAAGCAATTTCCACAGAAAGGCTAAAACGCCAGAAAAAACTGCAGAAAAAACGCCAAAACGCAGGTAAATGCAGCGGCAGTTTTCTTGGCAGTTTTCCTGGCGTTTTTCATCAAGAAAAAAACGCCGGACAAAAACCCAAGTGGAAACCTAGCCAAACGCAGGTAAATGCAGTGGCAGTTTTCTTGGCAGTTTTCCTGGCGTTTTTCATCAAGAAAAAAACGCCGGACAAAAACCCAAGTGGAAACCTAGCCTAAAAAACGCCAAGGCAATAAACCCACATGGCTTTTTCATGGCGTTTTTTCTCTCCCATAGACTTCTATTGGAGAAAAAAAGCCAAGATTTCTTGCAAAAAACGCCAGAGTGTCAACATGCTGCAGTTTTGAAAAACTGCCACAGAGCCCAAAAAAGCAGAAAAACGCCAAAGAGGACTGAAAAAACACCAAACAGAAAAACGCCAAGTGGAAATGGCATTTTGCGATTTCCTATTGAATTACAGCTAACATCTGGCTGCAGCCGTTTTTCACAAAAAACACCAGGTGGCGCTATTGGCGTTTTTATAGGCGTTTTTAGCAAAAAAAAACCAAATGGAAACCAAGCCTTATAGTATACTTTGTTAAATGAAACCCACACTGTCACATTATTTCCCCAGTGATGTTACACTTGTGACTGTGCTATTTGTTGATTATAGTTGCATTCGGCTGTTAGAATAAACTTTGAATACTCTGACTGAGCCCTGATTTCCAAGGGTCAAATTGTTGGTAATGTGTGTATAAAATAAGTTTTGCAATAATACACATACAAATCACCATGTGAGTGTGCAGTGAATCTATCTATTCCATCTATTCATACTGGTTTATGATTTAATTTTTTTTTCCATTAATTTCTCTCGGATTCACAAGGACCTACCTTATGTGTGAATATCTACAAGGAACACATTATGTGTGATCGGTGTCAGTGTGTTATTAGAAATCCCAACATGGCCTTGACTGACTCAGCAGGGTCCATATTGCACTGATTGATCCTTCCGCAGAAGGGAATGGTCAAACTTCTGTTTTCAACAAAATGGAACATGCACTGGCAAGTTGTTCTCTATGTTGTATCACTGGTTTCGACCTATGATGCACCAAGTTTACACTGGTCTTTTAGAGCTAGTCATTCCTGATGTGCAGAGTTGTGAAAAAAGTATTTGCCCCTTTCCAATTTCTTACCTTGAGCAGAGCTAGGATCTGCAGCAGATGCAAGAGAAGGTAGGCCAGAAAGGAATGACAGGGGTAGCCTCGACTCTCGGGCTATGTCGTCCTAGATAACCCCCCAATAAAAACACAGACACCAAATGTGGGATGAATAAAGGCCACAGCCGATTTATTAACGTCATTGCCACGCAACCTGTAAACATAAAAAAGGTGCATTAACACGGCAATGACCCGAATACCATAAAGACCCGTAAGCTTGCCAGGACCAACCAGGGCCGAACCGTAAGCATCACCTTATGGGAGGGCATACCATGATGCCCCTCCCCCATCTGAGGTTCCAGCAACCGCCCAGCTAGGAACCTCCCACCGACACTTAAACGCCAGTGGCAATAACTACATAACACCCCCCGGCAACCTGGCAAGCTACCGCCCCCCGGCTGTGACAATATCCTGAAACAAAACAAAGACAATTAGTAAACAAGGTCACATAACCACATGACACATCACAAAATAAAGGGAGGGACGGTGGGACAAACACACCAGGTAGGCTGGCACAACAAAAAGCCCTGAACCCCCTAATGCCCCATCCTTATATACCCCCTTCACTTACTCCCCCCTCCCCACTGAACTTTCTTTGACCCCCTGACCTAGCCCTGCTCTGCATCCCTGTCAAGGCCCCCTCCGTTCCATTCAGACTACATGGGCATCAGGTGTGTGTCAAAACAGAGACACTCAGGGGGAGTGGCTGGGAGAATGAGAGTGGTGGTAGATAGCTAGATAGTCCCTCACCTGTCTCTCTATTGGTGCTTGCTGCTGATAAGCTCCCCCGTCACAAAAAAGAAAAAATACCAGATTTTACTTATGCTGTCAGCAGCTTCAATGGGCTGATCACAGATGGTGTGGTACCCTAGTTGTTTGTCCCACGTTAAAGACAGTCCTGCAGCTATGTTAACATTTGGCACTCAAAGTGCTGATATTACATTTCTCATGATGTTAATGGATGGCTGAGAATCATGAGGTGTGCATTCCACAGCTACTGCAGTGCTAATCCATAAAGATATAAAACATAAACTTTGGCACTTCAGTTGTTAAGTACCCACTTTCCCATGATGCATTGTTTACCATATCAGACTGTCTGATATTGATGGGAAATGTATCAACAGCTGGAGTATTAATTAACCCTAGCTGCAAAACATGTTTCAAATAAACTACCTTGTGCCTGCAGGATGCAAACTGTGTCTCTGCCCAGTTGGGAACTCTGCGAAGAAGCAGCTGCTAGAGTGAAGTGGAGGAGACCAGCTAGAGGAAGAGAACAATCGAAACCACTCTGACAGCAAGAGGTGTACAGAATTAAAAAAAGCTTTTTGCTGACTACCAGGTGTTTTTTCTGCCTCTATGTCTAGTTAACCTACTCTAAACAGTTTACTGTTTTCCCTCCCTTGCTGCTGCTCCAGTGGGCCTCTTTGAAAGTCCATATATGTCTTTTTAACAGGGAGATATCCATTTACAGTAAGTATAAAATAAATCAGAGACACCAATAAGACATATTTTATGTAATTAAATATATTAACGTTAATATACACACATTATACATTTGTTGTTGGTGGCAATAACCATTGACATTTTACCTTGCAGTTTTTGGCTTTAAACCAATTTAAAAACTAGGAAACATACAACAAAACCCCATCATGTAGGCATTGTTTTGTTTTGGGGAAGTATGGCCTTTTAAAACAATATAAATACATAAAACATAATTATTAGTGCTAATATGTATAAAAACACATAGTAGGTGCCATTACTGAACAATAGCCCTACTTTGCCAGAATTCTCCGATTACCATACCTGGGAACTTTCCAGGTTTGACCCGAAGAATGCTGGGTGAAGCACCGCTTCTCCGGTTCTCCGGGTCAAGACCCAAATCCTCCGGGTCGCTCCCCACCCATTTTCCCTTGAATTAGGGGTGTTTCAGCGGGAATGCCCCTGACGTCAGCAGGAACGCCCACCGATGCCTGTGGGACTGCCCACCGTGTCCCGCAAGGGAAGGCTCCGGGTAGCCAGATGCCAAAAGTTCCCAGCTAGGCTGATTCCAGTATTTTTTTAATACTATTGGCTTAAGTGGTTTTGGGGTAGTGTTATAATATTTTTTTAATTTGCAGTGATATAATGTATATTGGGCTATGTTTTAGAAAAATATATTTTTGAATATTAATTTTAATTATTATTACTGCACTGTACCACTGTCTCTATAAAGTTTTTTTAAAACAAATATTTTATTTTCCTCATTTTTTCATATATGTTTTGGTTTTTAAAAGTAAACAAGTATATGGTTTACCATTGCAATGCCAGAGATTTCTATACTGCAAAAAAGAAAAGTCAGATCACTCTAAAACTAAACTTTTACTAATATCTTTAAATATCCTAATCAAAACACCAACTTTATGAGATGCTTTGATGAGGAAAAGAAAAATAAACACCTCAGAACTTGTATGTGCTTAAGTATTTCATTTCCACTAAATAGCACATGCATTTACCTGTTTTACATTAATGGAGGACTGCATATTGCAGATACCTCAAAACAGATGTGAAATAACTAGACTTTTACTCTTAGCCAACAAAAAAAGATAACATTTTCATAACAGGCATAAGAAATCCAGCATTCTTCAGTGCAGAATATTGATTTGAAAATGCAGGCTCCATTGGCACGGGGGATGACTGTGCTCCTGGGAATCAAAAAGTCAATATCTTTAAGCTGCTTGAAAAGTTTGGCTTAAGAGAGAAAAATGTTTTTAACAGCTAATAATAAATTATTATTACCAAATCTTTATCATCAGGACCAAGGTTATTGTATGCTACTCAACCATTTTGTGAATCCACACAAATAAATAAATGTTCAGGAGAAGTAGAGTGTCAGGAACCACTTTTTTGCTGCCTGAACCATGGCTTTTTCATACCTGTGCCATTCTCATTTGCCGACCACTAGTGGCCACCCTTACATTTCAGAACCACTCAAACCAATTATCAGGTCCAGCTGCAGTTGCTTACCTGATTATCACAGCCTTTATAAGCCTGCCCAGCCCTGCAGTCTGGGCCTTGACATTGAAGTCAAAGGACTACCTGTTTGATTCCTGCCTTGCTCCAGTACCTGCCTTGCTCCAGTACCTGCCTTGCTCCAGTACCTGCCTTGCTCCAGTACCTGCCTTGCTCCAGTACCTGCCTTGCTCCAGTACCTGCCTTGCTCCAGTACCTGCCTTGCTCCAGTACCTGCCGTGTTCCTGAGTTGCGTCCAGCGCCCCACTAAGTGGACTCCAAAGCTGAGTATCCCGCAAGGGAGCTTATCTGCCGTGTGCCCCGCAAGAGGGCTTATCTGCCGTGTGCCCCGCAAGAGGGCTTATCTGCCGTGTGCCCCGCAAGGGAGCTTATCTGCCGTGTGCCCCGCAAGGGAGCTTATCTGCCGTGTGCCCCGCAAGGGAGCTTATCTGCCGTGTGCCCCGCAAGGGAGCTTATCTGCCGTGTGCCCCGCAAGGGAGCTTATCTGCCGTGTGCCCCGCAAGGGAGCTTATCTGCCGTGTGCCCCGCAAGGGAGCTTATCTGCCGTGTGCCCCGCAAGGGAGCTTATCTGCCGTGTGCCCCGCAAGGGAGCTTATCTGCCGTGTGCCCCGCAAGGGAGCTTATCTGCCGTGTGCCCCGCAAGGGAGCTTATCTGCCGTGTGCCCCGCAAGAGGGCTTATCTGCCGTGTGCCCCGCAAGAGGGCTTATCTGCCGTGTGCCCCGCAAGAGGGCTTATCTGCCGTGTGCCCCGCAAGAGGGCTTATCTGCCGTGTGCCCCGCAAGAGGGCTTATCTGCCGTGTGCCCCGCAAGAGGGCTTATCTGCCGTGTGCCCCGCAAGAGGGCTTATCTGCCGTGTGCCCCGCAAGAGGGCTTATCTGCCGTGTGCCCCGCAAGAGGGCTTATCTGCCGTGTGCCCCGCAAGTGGGCTTCCTGCCAAGTGACATTCCTTGTTCAATTATTGTTGTACCATTACATGCAATACAGCTCTTAAACCTGATCTTCTGTCTGTGGTTCATTCCTGTGCCTGTCTGTAACAACCCCAGGCCGTCATGCATCGTGGGGTACAGACGGAGCCCCTCGTATCCCCTGCACCTGGGCTCCTACTAGACCTGCTTCCCCGGTTCATGACAGAATGTCAAGGCCAATACAAGGAGTCCGCGGGGATACCTGCAGTACTGGAATTGTTGGCAGAATGTGTACTCCACTTATGCAAGTCAGTAAGGACTGTGGTAGAAGCTGAGTGCGTGGACACAAAAACCAAGACCCAGACACCAAGAAAGAAGGCTGCTAAGAGCTTTAAGCGAGAGCCGCTCACCAAAAAAGAAATACAAAGGAGACAAGAGGACGACTTATGCTTTTATTGCGGAGGGACTGGCCACAGGATTACATATTGTCCGCATAGACCAGTCAAGCCATCCGCAACCCACAGCGAGAAACCCCATGCCCAGGAACCTGCATATGACGCCAGCAACGTCACAAAGCAGGAGCATTCCCTGTTGCGACCACAGACGGGCAATGCAGGGGTTAACCAGTCCTCGGCACCTGTGACTCCTACACCCTCCATCACAATGTCAGAAGACCTCCAGACCTTGTCTGACACCCCCGAGTGGTCCTACATGGACAGTGCGTCATCTGATGCAGAGGTCATGGACACATCCATGGAGTATATACCAACCCCTGTGATTCCTATTGATTTCTGTTCAGCCGTGATTGCAACTCCTATCACTGCTACCTCAGCAAAGTGTGATACACCAGAGACTACCATAGCCCCTAATATCTCCTCTGGACTGATAACAAAGATGCATGACCCTATTCCATCTCTGCGTAAGAAGGGGCCTTCCATCAATGCTTCTCATACTGAACTGCCCTCAGTGGTGCCCTGGGTACAGGGCAGCTACGTGACCCCTGGTACATGGACAGAGAAAGCACTGAATAATACCTTCTCCTCAACTTCTTCAGCATCCAGTCCTACTTTGACCTACAATTGCACCACAGATAACCTCTGCTTTGATTGTGTTATTACCCCTAATGGCAATATAATCAGAAAGGAAGACCTGGAGATCTGTGTACAAGCTTTACCGAAAAAGAAGAAGAAGAAGAAGAAGAAATCACATTAAGTACACCCTTCTGCTCAGTTTCTTAAAGTTGTACAGATTTTGTTCAGACTGTTTGCGTTCAGTGACCGCTCCTTGGGGAGGGGGTACTGTCAGGAACCACTTTTTTGCTGCCTGAACCATGGCTTTTTCATACCTGTGCCATTCTCATTTGCCGACCACTAGTGGCCACCCTTACATTTCAGAACCACTCAAACCAATTATCAGGTCCAGCTGCAGTTGCTTACCTGATTATCACAGCCTTTATAAGCCTGCCCAGCCCTGCAGTCTGGGCCTTGACATTGAAGTCAAAGGACTACCTGTTTGATTCCTGCCTTGCTCCAGTACCTGCCTTGCTCCAGTACCTGCCTTGCTCCAGTACCTGCCTTGCTCCAGTACCTGCCGTGTTCCTGAGTTGCGTCCAGCGCCCCACTAAGTGGACTCCAAAGCTGAGTATCCCGCAAGGGAGCTTATCTGCCGTGTGCCCCGCAAGAGGGCTTATCTGCCGTGTGCCCCGCAAGAGGGCTTATCTGCCGTGTGCCCCGCAAGGGAGCTTATCTGCCGTGTGCCCCGCAAGGGAGCTTATCTGCCGTGTGCCCCGCAAGGGAGCTTATCTGCCGTGTGCCCCGCAAGGGAGCTTATCTGCCGTGTGCCCCGCAAGGGAGCTTATCTGCCGTGTGCCCCGCAAGGGAGCTTATCTGCCGTGTGCCCCGCAAGGGAGCTTATCTGCCGTGTGCCCCGCAAGGGAGCTTATCTGCCGTGTGCCCCGCAAGGGAGCTTATCTGCCGTGTGCCCCGCAAGGGAGCTTATCTGCCGTGTGCCCCGCAAGAGGGCTTATCTGCCGTGTGCCCCGCAAGAGGGCTTATCTGCCGTGTGCCCCGCAAGAGGGCTTATCTGCCGTGTGCCCCGCAAGAGGGCTTATCTGCCGTGTGCCCCGCAAGAGGGCTTATCTGCCGTGTGCCCCGCAAGAGGGCTTATCTGCCGTGTGCCCCGCAAGAGGGCTTATCTGCCGTGTGCCCCGCAAGAGGGCTTATCTGCCGTGTGCCCCGCAAGAGGGCTTATCTGCCGTGTGCCCCGCAAGTGGGCTTCCTGCCAAGTGACATTCCTTGTTCAATTATTGTTGTACCATTACATGCAATACAGCTCTTAAACCTGATCTTCTGTCTGTGGTTCATTCCTGTGCCTGTCTGTAACAACCCCAGGCCGTCATGCATCGTGGGGTACAGACGGAGCCCCTCGTATCCCCTGCACCTGGGCTCCTACTAGACCTGCTTCCCCGGTTCATGACATAGAGTTTGTTCAAGCCAGATTCATATATGTAAGACATTATTTTTCATAAATAAAAGTTACTGTTGACAGGTATCTCAATTATCTGCAACTAATGAAAATGGAAAAAATATACATTAACTGTCCTGATTTAAAAAAAATCACCATATTTAAGGTTTATCAATTTCTTTTAGTTTTTTTTTTATTTAACTCATGGCCGAGCCTAGGGTCACTGATGCTTGGGTGCAAACATATTTTGGCGCCCCCAGGTGGGTGAGGCAATATTGTTAACTCCTCCACTTAACAAACATAACCCCTCTAATTACACTCATTTTCTACTCCACTTTTTTGGGCCCCCTGACTTCACCATGTAACATGTCACTCATTTCCCACAGTGCTAGCTTTGCCCCCAAACGGGTCGTCAGTGCCATCTTTGTCCCGAAACACCTTGTCAGTGCCATTTTTGGGCCCAAACAGGTCATCGATGATAAACATAACACTAAATAAGTCAGTGACATCTGGTGGTCTGACTTTAAAAAAGCAAAAGGGCAACGCCGTAGCTAGCTCTTTCTGTGCCTGAGGCAAGAATTTTCCGACTATATCTTTACAGAGGTTATTTTAAGGAAGGTAAATAAATAAAAAGCAAGGAAAATCTTGATATTAGAACTGCAGAGAGTTAAAAAATAATAATAAAACAAATTTCCCCAAGCCCAGTGATTTATTCACATTTTGACACTGATTATGGTACAGCATAACTCTCATCAATACATACTGAGCCTGACAGTGGTACAGTGTAACACCCATCAATATATGCTGAGGCTGACGGTGGTACAGTATAACTCCCATCAATATACATACTGAGCCTGATGATCTTAACAGTATAACTTCTATTATTATATAGTGATCCAGACACTGAGAATGGTACAGTGTATCTCTTTATAGCGAGATGGACAAAGACAGTGCTATGACATATATCTCATTACTATATACCGGGGGCATCCAACATGTGGCCTGTGGGCCAAATGCAGCCCTGCTGGACTTCAAGGTGCGGCTCACTTTAGCAGGGCCGGACTGGCCCCGGACTGGTGCAGCCACCATGCCCCCCAGTCAGGCTCTTCGGCAGCAAATAGAATTTGTTGTCTGAAAACAAATGAGCCAAAAATTGAATGAGAAATTGGTCCAAATAGTTTTTGGTCCATCTGCACAAATTTAGCATATATAATTTGGAATGATGTATTCAGTATGGACAAGAACAACAACATAGTAATTTGTGTGTTATTAGTTAAAACAGATTGCCTTTGTTCATTATTGTAACTTGTTTGTAATATTATTGTAAACCATTATTGTAACTGTTATATTTTTTAATCATCAGATAAGTCTGGTTGTAAGTTTCGATCTGGTTGTGAGTTTCAATAATATTAAAAAGTACTGTTATTAATTGATGTTCTAATTAATTTTGTGCAGGTTTCACAAAACAAAGGCATTTTTACATGTGTGGGGATAATCATGCAAATTTCCACAACAGAATACAGATAAAGTATGTGTATATTTTAGTATGCAACCAACAGTGTTTCGAACTGTAAGATGTAGGTTTTGAGAAAGGAGCAGATCCACTTTAAGAAATGCACATATTCATGAAAACTGATGGATGTTAAAGAGATATCTAAGTGGGTTAAGCTATGAGGATTGTGCTAATTAATTTAATATTAAACAGTCGTAAGCATTTAGTAGTACTATTCCACTTAGACAAAACAGTAATTGCACTCATTGTTATGCTAAGCTTATAAATCTTAGCTGATCTCATTTTATTCTTTCTTATAAATGTTTAATCACATTATTATAGAAAAAAAATATTTTAATTTATATAACAATCAGTGGCTCATTTTTTGTCATATGTCAAGTGTTTCCAGCAAAGAAATTATAAATAATGCACATTTTACATGATTAAAAATATACGGTTCTAAGAATGATGGTTATAATGCTACAAGTAGTCTCCAAGTGTTAGAGTCAGCAAAGTAGGTGGAACTGCAAATGTATGATTTATAGAAATTATCTCAGATTGTGTGAAGCTATATCCTTTATTGATTCTAATGTGATACATTTTTTGTAATCTTTAGAGATAAAAGTCATCATTCTTGGTAACCAATAAAAATCAGATGTAATAACAGGCAGGCTGAACAAAGCTGTTATTCTCTGTATTATAAGGAATTATATACAATATGATGTAATGTAAGTCATAGTCTGGTGCTCAGAAGGGGGAGGGGGTAGCTGGTGGCACCATGGGAAGGTTTAGGTCTATTGCAGAAAAATATGCAGGTTTAGGTCTACTGCAGAAACTGATGTTGGTGGACGGTCCAGCTGACATCGTGGGAAACACCCCCATTTAAAGAGGAAATGTGGGGTGTGTCAAGACCTCGCTCCCGTGACCCAATTGATTCAGGGGTAGACCCGAAGAACCAGAGAAGTGGCACTTCTCCCAGAGTTCTCTGGGTCAATCCTGGAGAGCTCCCAGTTATGTAAATGCAGCACTACATATGGGTCGCTGGTACATAATGATTTAATCATATTTCAGAAGGCTGCTTCACTGGGACTCTGGGTTGGTACCTTTACCACCCCACCTGTCATGACCATTAAAACATGTTCCACCCAGTCCGTCCTACTCTATGCTGACAACCACCTATTACCCTGCCACTTCTTACCCTTTAAGTTTGAAGATACAATTTTCTAGAAAGTAGAGTGTGCAAATTGTAACGGTAAGGCTTAAATGGTGCAAAGTCTATATTAATACACTATTTGGCCAATTATATTTCTAGAGCCTTAGCCAGTGTACTTTTCTAGCTTTCACATTAGAGTGATTATTACGCAAAAGACTATTGAAGCAGAAGTAAACATTGGAGACAACACTGTATGTAATCTGTTTTCATTCCAGCTTCTGCACTGCAAAATCTGTTTAATGACTGGACAAAAAGATGTCTAGATGGGCAGTTTTCTATTTAATCTCAGAAATCGGATTCCACTGCAATGAAATGCATCTGAATGATTCTTAACGCTGATCTTTCACTTTTCCCAAATATAGAATTACATGCTGCAGTTAAGAACACCGAAAAACTTTAGCTATTTTGTTTTCATTCATAATTTCCTCCCATCTCCCTTAGTTTAGTCATATAAATTATATTTAGTTTTTTTTTTCAGGAATGGAGGCCTTTCTTTTAAATATAAATATATATACGCTCACACACTATGGTTCAAAAGTTTAGGGTCACTTAGCTGTTTTCATGGAAAACAAGGACAGTGCTGGCTTTGTTAACATAACTGCAAAAGGGCTTTCTAATGATCAATTAGCCTTTTAAACTTGGATTAGCAAACATAATGTGCCATTGGAACACAGGAGTGATGGTTGCTGGTAAAGTGCCCTTTTCCATTAAAAATCAGATGCTTACAACTACAATAGTCATTTACAATATTAACCATGTTTACATTGTATTTCTAATATTATTTTGCTTTTTTCTTTCAAAAACAAGGACATTTATAAGTGACCCCAAGCACTGGTTTTCGCCTTGCAACTCTAACATGGATGATATTTTCTCACAGTCTTTCTTATTGAAGAACCTTGAACACTGACCTTAACTGAGGTAAGTGACATTTTCAGTTCTTTAAATGTCTGGGTTCTTTTGTGACCTCTTGGATGAGTTTTGGTAGCAGAATTCATCTTCTAGGGGAAAACAAACGTTTCCTGGGCATAACTAGAAGCCTCAGGGCATCGGTGTGAGAATCCCTACCCCCCCTTCTCACCATCTACCCTCTCCCTACCCCCCCTTCTCACCATCTACCCTCTCCCTACCCCCCCTTCTCACCATCTACCCTCTCCCTACCCCCTCTTCACACCATCTACCCTCTCCCTACCCCCCCTTCTCACATCTACCCTCTCCCTACCCCCCTTTCTCACCATCTACCCTACCCCCCCTTCTCACTATCTTCCCTCGGTGCGTGCGGCTTCACGCTGAGCACCGGCACCCGAGACAGACGTCTCACGCTCCCATCACTGCAGTCGGGGCAGCGCTGAGAGGAAGCAGAGGAGACAGAAGGACGCCAAGCGGTTGCTGAAAACGACCACTCGGCACCCCTTGGGCCCCCCTGGCTAGCAGAACTCCAGGGCCCGGTCGCAGTCGCAACCCCTGCGACCCTGGTAGTTCCGCCGCTGCCTGGAAAGCGGATTGATCACTGTTTAGTGCGTCTACCTTGTGTAGCTGGAGGCATACATACAGTTGAAATCAAAATTATTCAACCTCCATTGTAGATCAGGTTTATTGTCAAAATTTACTTTCAGCTGTTTGCAATAAACAAATCAAACAAAACCAATTGAAATAGCTCAAAACAACTAATGCTTCAAGTTGTTTCCCTTAATTTAACTGAAAATGCAACTTATAATGGCTTCTCCAGTCTCAAAATTATTCTGCCTCTTCATGGCAAGCATCTTTAGTACTTAGTAGAGCACCCTTTTGCTTTTATGACCTGCTGCAAACGAGATGCATAGCCTAACACCAGCTTCTTAGCCCATTCCTCATGAGCAATGGCTTCCAGTTCAGTAATATTCTTGGGTTTGCATAGTGCATAGTGCAAATGAGAAAGAGAAAAAAAAACTAAAAAATATTTAGGTGTTTGTGCCGATATTGTAAAATATCTCATATACCTGGTATTGTCATTTATTTTGGTAGTTAAAATCCTTAATATGAAAGATGTGCATTTGGATTCTTCCAATTTTAAATTTTAATGAAATTTGACAATTTTGACAAAGGGAACAAAACAAATGAAAATGAAGCAGAATTTGTCGTTTGCATTTCATTGTTTTCTTTACTCCCATTCTTACTTATGTTGTCGCACTCTCTTTCTCACAATCTCTCTCTCTCTCCCTGACGTTTTGCAGAAGTACTCCAAGAGACCAGAATGATGTGAATAATGTGGACATTACCCAGCTGCCTGATGGCTCCATAAGAGCGACAGTGCAGTGTTAACCCCTTTAATACAGAGATCCGGGCATTTTAGGGGTTAATACCCATTTTGTACAGGCTCTGCTGCAAAACAGCAAAAAAAGAGCTCCCACAAGCCCTTTGATCACCCCTAAAGGGTTATCAAAGAGGCTCCTCCCCAAGTTTGATATCAATGTCTGAGAAACGTTACTTATCCATGCATGTGGGGTTTTGCTGCACTCGAGCGAGGGTGTTACTGAACACAAATCAAGGCATTTTTTGTTTTCACATATCCACATGGTAAAACTGCAGAGTGGATGTGAAAAATGGAAGGTGCTGGTGTGGAGTCAGCTGCATGGGACATAGGACAACCTGCCTCTAACTAGATTCCTTGAGTGGCCTAGTTTTTGGAAATATATAGTTTTAGGGGTTTAAAATGAAATATGGGACCTCTACTGTGTCTCAAAAGAGACCTGGACCCAACAAACTGATCTGTCAAAATTCTGTGTTTGAAAACTGTAATGCGCATGTTGCAATTTTTAACCCACAGTGCCTAAAAGACATGCTGTACCCATGTATATGGGGTATTCCTATACTCAGGGGTGTTTCTGAATACAAATCACAAGTTGTTTCAGTAATTTCCCATACCGTGGGAAAGAAATGTATTGAAATACTGTGTTTGGATAGAATGGGTTTGTTAAAAATGAAAAAAATGAAATTTTACTTCAATGTGTAGGATAGACTGGCCCTAAAATGGTTAAATCAAGAGTGTTAAAATTACTTTGGGATGTCATCTTTCAAAATATATATACTTTTTATCAGTATTTTCCCTGCTATTGGGGCACAACTCCCAGCATACCACATTTAAAAAAATCTTGTTTACAAACAGCAATGTGCATGGTTCATATTTAGCCCTGTAAATGCCACAATAACTGAAATACCAGGCATATGAGTTGTTTCCAACAACAGGACAAACATACTTTTGGAGTTGCACTGGTTACATATAATTTGTGAAAAATAGTTGTGAAAAGCTTTCATTTTTTTCCTAGATATTGTTTTATACTAAATGATGGTATATATATATTTTATAATATATTATTATTATTTCAAAAGAAACCACTACTTTTGCTGAACCCCCCCAATATATACTGTAATGTATGTGGGTGCACTAAATGATGATTATGATAATGTCCATTCACATTTTCTAAGTCAAACATACTACAGCTTTCAATCTGTTCTAACCTCTATTCATTAGGTAAATTACACTTTAAACTAGTCTTAAGTGGAAATGAGTGCTCACAGCTCCGCTGTTCTGATGCTAACAAAACTGGACGCTCATGGCTCTGAAAACCATTGATTTCCAAATGATGTCACAACATGTTACAAAATCACTTTGTTGTTTTAACGCTTCATCAGGTTTATGGGAAATTCTGTAATCAAGCATAATAGATACTACATGGAGGTTTCACATACAACAGTTTGGTTTTCCAACCTAGTATGTGTGTGTGTGTGTTTTGCTAAAGCCAAGTCAATAGTCATACACCATGGCAAAACTGGGCACAACAACAAGACTTAACAAGACTACATCAGCAAGGTCTCTCCCAGGCAGAAATTTAAAGGCAGGGGTTTCCATGTTTTGACCAAACCCTGTTGAAGAAGCTCCAATAAACAGCCAATATTCAGCACAATAGACACAGTGGTGGGGCAAGGACACATCATGCCTACTTCCCTTTGCAACCAGAAGATGCCCTGCATTGCCATCATCTCACCATTGGCTGAAAACAGTGGGACTCTGGTGGTACACCCATCCACTGTCTGGTCAGAAGTTGTCTTCATGGAATGAAGTGCTCCGGACTCCGGAGTCAAAATTTGGCTGTAGCCGAAGGCGGTTTGTTAGCCGAAAGGCTGGTGAAAGATACAAGTGTTTCCAGGCAACAGTGAAGCATGTTGGAGACTCTTTGCATGTTTGCATGTAGACAGTGATGACTGGATCTACAGTAGTCTCTCAGAGTTTTTGAACTGAGGTGCATGGTTTCATCTCTTCCATCTCTAATTGACAGAGGAGGCACGGACAAGTCTTACTGCGGGAGTCATGAGAGAAGGCATCATGCACTTATAGGACTCATTAGCTAAGAGGTGCCTGCAATTGGAAATTCAATATCATTCTTAAATGTAAAAATATGGCTAACAATAGGTACAAGTACAAGTTAGACAAGATACATTTTTGTAACAAAACTAAAAACAATTATAATGGGAATTTCAAGATATAGCATTTGTAATGCTATAATTATACACATGCATGTGGTTGAAAGCAAGTACTCAAAGAATCAAGATATTTAAGAAAGATATAGCACAATATTCATTGTGATAACAGCAAAAACATAGATCAGGCATAAATAACAGCCCATGGGCAGCATATGTCCTACTTGATGGAAGCATAACTATTTATGGATAAAAAAAAATGTAATAAATATTTATAGGAACCCCAAAGATGTCATTGCGACATTACATAAGACATGCCTGGGGTCTACAAAGGCCTCAAGGAGAGCTATAATCATATTGCGCTGCTTTCCGATTATAATAGTGTCAAAATGTTGGAAAAGTAAAAAATTTAAATGGTAATACAAAATGAAAACTATAAGCAATAATTTAAAAAATAATTCCAAGCACCCCCAGTAGAACAATTTTGTAGCACACACTGCAATTTACATTATGTCTAAATGGACCTGAGGCCGTAATCTAGAAAAGGTTAAGAATTTTAATGTAAACTAGCATTAACATTTTTGTTCTAAATTCACAAGTTGCATTGTGTGACTACACATATAAAATAGAAAAATATATCGGCACAAATGTTACAACATTGTATTTTTTTTTTAAACATAGCATTGGGAAATATATTTCATACAGCGTATATATTGGATATCATGTTTGGGTGATTGGTAAGCGCCATTTTTTCCTACAAGCCTGTATTGATTTCTACAGTATCCCATGGTTTTCATGAACTGCTTTGGGAGGTAATTGATTATGTCAATTGTAATAGACATCATTGCATATCTAGATCAATTATTTATCTAGTATGAGAACATGGGGGGGGCAGTTGCTATATATAAGCTTCTTATATGCAAACATTTATTGTACGTAGCGATTTAAGATTACCAAATAATGAATTCTCTAGCTGACATTAACAGAAATGTGATTTGAATTTCTTGTCGGTTTTGTATTTGAATATCAAAATAGTGGTTACATACATAAAACATTAAAACACTTCATCAATCATTTATGTACCTGAACAATATACTTTAGTCAGTGTTTATGAATATTTTTCTGTTTAGTGATATTGAATATATTGTGGCAAGGTAACGCAGTCTGTGTATATCAGTAGCAGGTTGGAACGCTCATTATTCCCAGCATGAGGGGGTTCACTGCTGAGAGGTCAGCAGGTGAAACCAATTAACCTGCACTCAGGTGTTTAAAGGGCGACCGTCAGAGGCATTAGTTGTCTGGTAACAGGGAGAGAGGCAGTCAAGCCAGAGGCCCTCAGGCTTTATAAAAAGGTACGGTCCAAAAACACTGTGTGGTGCTGCTATTACTTTTATGACTGGGACTGGATTGGCTGGCCGGTTAATTAGTGAGATAAGAACCTTGTATAGTTAGTCTTCAAGATGGAGTAGGATTTGTTTTTTGTTTTGGTTTATTTATACTGTAAAGTGCAACACTGTGTACCGTACAAAGCTGCAATAAACCACATTTTGCTTTTATTCTGCTGGTGTTTGGAGTTTCTTGTTTTGATCGGGCCATCCTGCCACAATATACCGTATTGGCTCGGATATAGGCCGCCCCCGTATATAGGCCGCACCCTAAAAGTTTGGTGCTTTTTTAAAGAAAAAGTTTTCTTCTTTAAAAAAACACCAAAAAAAACATGCTGCCACTCTGTCCTCCCTCCCCGAGATATGCTACCACTGTCCTCCCTCCCCGAGATATACTGCCACTGTCCTCCCTCCCCGAGATATACTGCCACTGTCCTCCCTCCCCGAGATATGCTACCACTGTCCTCCTCTGCCGCCCCCCCCCCGACTTACCGGAGCAGACTCCCGGGTGTCTTGCGGGGCCGACGGGGGACATCTACGCAATACAACTTCCGGTGTCGGCACCGGAAGTTGTATACGCGTATTGCGTAGACGTCCCCCGCCGGCCCCGCAAGGCACCCGGGAGTCTGCTCCGGTAAGTCCGGGGTGGGGGGGGACGGTCCGCACGATGGGAAGTGCCGGCAGGGGGAGGCTGTCTGAGCGTATCAGACAGTAGGATGCAGGTCCCCTGCACCGCTGCGGGGGATCTGTATCCTAACCCCGCTGCCTGCCCGGCGCCCGGGACTGCTTGTCCCGGGCGTCGGGTGTTAGACCCCGAATATAGGCCGCACCCCCACTTTAAAGACTTAAAGTGGGGGAAAAAAGTGCGGCCTATATTCGGGCCAATACGGTATATACTAATCTAAGGCAAATCATAACTATGTGAAGGACTCCTTCAATTTAAAGCTTACTCTGGACACCATTCATGAGGCACATATGTGGTAGATGGGGTTTCCATAGAGGGCTTTAAATTGCACGAGAGTCTCAGTGGGTTAAAAAGCAATGCAGTCCCACTGATTCATCTCCATGGCAATTACAGCCATGTTAGGATAAGATAGGACTTGCCAAAATTGTGCTACGTCTTCCCCTCCGATTGGAGGATCAGGTGATAGGATGTCACCAGAAGTTCGCACCAGATTATGTCTGGAAAGATGCGGATGAAGGCAGAATATAAAAGAGAGAGGATAGATGAGAAGATGAAGAACAACAAGATGCAGAAGCGGGAGTGGAAGGCAGAGAAGTGAACAAGATTGAGAGTGTAAGTGAAAGGGCCCACAAATTTCAGATACCAATTAAGAGTTTCTTACTTCATCTTCAGCCGCTTCATGGAGAGTTTAGGTGGCTTTGTACAGTCCAAAGTCTTTCACATCTCAGCAAACCCACCTTTTCGTAACCCAGCAAGTCATCAACTCTAATCACCCATTAGCTAGTGTAATGGAATGAAGGTTAAATATCCAATGGCCAGAGGACTGGGAAATATCAGCAACCTTAGGGTTACTAGCTCTCTAGGTAAACTATGTCTCCAGGATCCTATATGCACACGCAAAAAAAAATGATGTCATTGCCATTAATTCCCCACCCAAGGTTGTCAACTAATGCCCTCAGGTCCTCATTTTCAGCAAAAGGAAAAATGGCTACCTTGAGATAGATCAGTAGAGCGAAACTTAAATAAATTTCCACTACCGATTTGTAGTTAAACTACAAATATGTTTGTGAAAATGTATTTGTTGTGACATCCACTGATCAGATGTTGGAAAGGTGCATAAAATGTACCCCAGTAGATACTTTGTTTCAGACTCTTTAATTTATGTAACATTTTCTGAGCGTCCCAGGATTATTCTCTTACTGTTGTGGTTGTAATCAGCATAGAATTTCCCTACACGGTACTAATTTACTTTTTGACCTCTATAGATCAAAGGATAATGTTATGCACATTACATCCATAACTTTTGTAACAATGAAGCAGGAACAATATCTTGTTATCATGCCAACAACTTCTACGGTGCATATTCTTAACTGTAACATACCTTGGATACAATAAACAGATTGAAGTCAGCCTATCAGTTGAACCAAGTTAACAAGTGTCTCACCCTTGTTGGAAACTGCAAACTCAGAAGAACAAAATACAAGGTGTGCTACAGATAATACACAGTATATCATATAACAAATAAGTAAGTAGTGTAATAGTGAATTCTGTGAAAAAAATATTTTAAAAATACTTTATTTCCATAGATGGCTTGTATATCTTCAAACATGGAGTCTCAGAATGAAAAATAAACAAATATACATTGTGTAATAGTGCAACAAAAACAGAAATAGTGCTAAGAGGTAAAATGTGGTCCAGAACAGTACAATGCTCTGTCTATAGGCTGAGGGAAATAGGAGAAGGGTTTGCGTCACTCCAGGTTCCTTAGATAATGGGGAAGCCCTCTGGTGTGGGCAGCTTTTGTGGAAGCCTTTGTTGCACAAAAACAAATGTAATATTGCTAAAAATATTTTTTTGGTGTAGCCAGTGGTTTTGACTATTCCTCCTACTCAAATCATTTCATAACAAGTTATTACATAAATATTCTGTGGAACAGTTTGTGTGTCAAGGTCTACAACCTTCTCTCTCTTCTCCATCTGGGGATACATGGCAAACCATAAAGTACTCTTTTTGCAGCACACTAAGTGCCAAGCTTCTTGAATCATCATAACATCTCTATAGCTACCAGAATATTTTCAAAAATCTATAAAAAAAAACCCAAAAAACTGCTTGTTTGGTCATTATAGTCAAACCTTCTAGTTGACTGCAACTCCCTTATCTATATCTATACCAATGTATCTAAATGTTTGATCATGTTATTATTTAGTATATTGTAAGTTTTAATGTTATTGATACTCTTGTGTTGCAATAGTACTAAAGAGTCTGCTGGTTCCCTATAAAAAAAATGTAATGTAATAATTAAATGCAACATATTGATGCATCATATATACGGAGTTATAGGTATGCCTTTGAATAAGCCCTAAGTTTAGCATTTATCCTCATAGCTCCTATTAGCGTACCTGCCTCCTGTCCTTTGTGCTGTATAAATATATATATATATATATATACAAAGTCTGGCTTAGAACATATATAAAATATTTTATATATATTTATATTTTAAAGTATCTTCTAAAGCATCCGAAAAGGACTTCTACTCTTTCTCTGTGGATCTGCATTATTCTGGCCTGGTGTAGTAGCTCTGCAACAGGGCAGGTCCTCTCCATTCCTCCAATCAGGGAGAGGGTGTGCGCTGAGGCTCCGCCCTGTCGTAGACAGACGAGGCAAGGATAATGCAAGGGAAAGCCGGGAGAAGAAGAATGAGAAGAACAAGAAGAAGAGGTTGTGGGGGAAGGTAGGGAGACATTTAGAAAGAGCATCAGAGGGAGGGTGAATGAGAGTGAGTGACAACGAATTTCGTTACTGAATCAAAAAAGTCCTCCAAATTTCACCAGAACCGATATGTGCAGGAAATGGACCAAAAACGAAACAAAACATTTGTACGAATCTTTGTTGTTCCTTTTGCACAAGTCTGATTTACAGTGTGAGAAAGTATAAGACAAGCTCAACCAAGACCATGTAAATCTTAATTTATAAGAGGACCCTGATTATAAGACGACCCCCAAAATTTGAATATTAATTTAGGAAAAAAGAAAAAGCCTACCCTATAGGAAAAAAGTTTTACTAGTAAATATTAATTCAAATGTAAACATTATTTTCATATTTAATAAAAACTATGATAGAAAAAAACGTGTTTTCATTTAATTTTATTTGCCACTCTGCCCCAGTTATGCACATTTCCCCCCAGATATGCCTTATAACCCTTAAATGCCACTCTGCCCCCCAGAAATGCCTTATACCCCCTATATGCCACTCAGAGCCGGCCTTAGGTGTTCTGGCGCCCTGTGCGGACTACTCCTCTGGCGCCCCCCCATCCCAAAAAAAGAAAGGAATAAAAACTTACTATATACTACGCCAAACATTGATGTGGTGTAGGCCTACCACTTCATTGTCTGGCTTAGTAGTAGGAATGCACCGAAACGAATTCTGGACTGAAACCGAAAGTGCACCATTTACCTGGCCAAAACCGAATATGACCCCCCCACACCATAAAAAAAATCTAACACTTTTATTTAAAGTACGTAACACACCAAAATAGGACAAAACAATTAAATAACAATATTATATATATATATATATATATATATATATATATATATATATATATATATATATATATATATATATATATATATATATATATGATTAACAGCAATCACATTCCTATCATGCCCAGGCATACCCAGATTCCAGGATGTACTTGCAGACTTGGCATGATAGGAGTATGATTGCCCTATCTACCCCTTCTCACTCCCTTCTGCCCTATCTACCCCTTCTCACTCCCTTCTCCCTATCTACCCCCTTTCCCCTGTCTCACTCCCTTCTCCCTATCTAGCCAAATCTAACTATCTACCCTTTCCCTCTTTGAAGTTCACTTACCTTTCAGGAGTCCTGCGGTGGGGGTGCAAGGCCTCTGCCTCCCAGCTCTGCCACTGTATGGAACAGTATAGTGTGATGGGAGTTATGATGTACTTTTAGAGCATAATTAGATCATGAAAAAGACATTGGAAATGGTACAGCATAACACCCATCACTCTCACACACTTACCAATCCACACGCATACCAATCCACACGCATACCAATCCACACGCATACACCAATCCACACATATACACTAATCCACACATATACACTAATCCACACATATATACCAATCCACACATATACTAATCCACACGCATACACTAATCCACACATATATACCAATCCACACGTATACCAATCCACACGTATACCAATCCACACATATACACTAATCCACACTGTGACAGGGAACAGGGCATGGTGGTGGATAACATGTACATTTCCCACAAAATACTGCAGTGCAATGTATTCGATAACGCCAGGGAGAATGTTTTGTTACCAACAAAATAATGGTAATGTTGTAGTTGTGTTTGGGTCCCTGGGGTGGAGCATTTGGAGAGAAGGGAGGGCCAGTGCTCCACTCCACAATTTACTTGCAGCAGGTGATGCAGCCAGTCCAGGAGTTCTGGTTCTCTCAGATTGTTACTCACCTGTTACCAATGAGCAGCAGGGGGCTGCTACAAAAAAGGAGCCCTGTGAGTTATTCAGGTGAGAAACAAACAAGCAGTGAGTGAGACTGCATTTTCTCCTAACAAATCTGCTGAACGGTTCCTAAACGAAAAAGGTCTGTGCTAAATGTTTTTGTTGGTAGCGGGTAAGCCGTCCAACGATAGTTAGTTACTGTTTGTCAGTTAGTGCTCAGAGAGCAAGGCTTTTCTTTTTGTTTGTTTTATTTATGTTTGTTTACAGACCTTTTAATAAAAAGGACTACAATTCTAAAAATAATTTAGCCTTATGTGGTATTTCAAACCTTAAGACTGTGTGGTTACATGATCCCAGCTCACAACACATATACACTAATCCACACATATACACTAATCCACACATATACACCAATCCACACATATATACCAATCCACACATATACACTAATCCACACATATATACCAATCCACATTTACCAATCCACACACATACTAATCACACATATACCAATCCACACATACACTAATCCACACATATACCAATCCACACATATACCAATCCACACATATACCAATCCACACATACACCAATCCACTCTCACTGAATGCTTTCCTACCTTTCCTCTTTTCTCATTACAGCTCCTTTTCCTTCTCTTCACTCCTCTTCTTCAGTTCTTCTGTCTTCTTCCCGCGTCAGAGGGCACGGACAGCGGTGGGCGCGGCTTCAGTGTTGTGCGCCGGGATCTGACAACAAACCCCGGCGCACAGCAGCTGTTGCCGCACGGATCACAAGGGAGCGGTATCGGAGGTCTTTAACAGACCTCCGGCTCCCTTGAGTGATTTTAAGCCAGGTTCAAGGGAGATCCTTGAACCGGCCTAAAATCACTCAAGGGAGCCGGAGGTCTGTTAAAGACCTCCAATACCGCTCCCTTGCGAGCCTGCTCCTCCAGCGGCGGACATTACTGTCCGTCTCTGGAGGGGTGCCGGGTGCCCCCCTGATGAGCGGCACCCGGTGCGGACCGCCCCCCCCCGCGCTAGGTACGCTACTGGCGGCACCCTACGGTGGGGTCGGACCCCGCGGCGACGGCGCCCCCTGGAGTGTGGCGCCCTGTGCGGTCGCACACCCCAAAGGCCGGCCCTGATGCCACTCTGCCCCTAGAAATGCCTTATACCCTTATATGCCACAATGCCCCCAGATATGCCTTCTAACCCAATATTTGCCACTCTGCCTCCCTGACATGCATTTTAACCCCCTATTTTCTGCTATCCCCCTGAGATATGCCTTATACCCCTATATGCTACCCTGCCTCCCTGATATGCCTTTTAACCCCCTATATGACACTCTGCCTCCAGAAAATTAACCCCCCATGCCACTCTTAACCCCACCGACTTACCAGTGCATCCATTTAATTGTTGTGACCCATTCTTCAGACTCCCTGGTGTCTAGTGGGGCAGCCTGTGAGATGCAGACCTCCGCATCTGCTGGCCGGTACTTCTGCCGGGGCTTCTATGACTGAGCCGGCATCACATGACCTTCCGGTGCTCCACCATAGAAGCCCCGGCGGAAGAGCAGGCAGCAGCGAAGGTTGTCTGTGTGCATTCCGCAAATGTTCACTGGCTGCAGAATGCACACAGACAAACTCTGCTGCTGCCGGCACCTCTGCTGGGGCTTCTAAGTGCCAGCAGCAGTGGAGGTTGTCTGCACGCATCACAAAGACCTCCACCGGCTGCCCGAGAGGCGGATCCAGGTCCCCTGCAGCACTGCGGGGGATCTGGATCTTAGTCTTGTAGTCAGAAGACAACCTCGAATATAAGACGAGGGGTTTTTTCAGAGCATTTGTTGTCTTATAATCGAGCAAATACGGTATTTTGTAATTTCGGCTCTGGTCCAAAGTATTGCAATATTTATTCAAAGCAAGGTCTGGAATGTTTGTTTGAAAGTTCAAAGTCAGCTAAGACTGATAGCAAAAATATAAAAGTATTATTTAGCAATGCAAGATAAGTAACTGTTACATGAGTTGTGTCTGGCACAAATGTCTGACTCACTCCCAAAAGTTTTATCATGAAAATTATATAACGTTTAAATGTGCTGCACTCTAAATTACCTTGAATAAGGTAATGAAAACCATCTGTAATGGTGTGAATACAGCATATATTTGGACACCACAGCCTATGAAGAGACTCATGCCAAGATGCAACTTGACACAGATGGCTCAAAATGATGTCGCAAGGTAGAGATGCATGCTTAATTATAAAGCCCAATCATATGAAATCTAAAGACACTAATCCATTAGCGTCTTCATTGACTTCTTAGTATTGCTAATGATGATGGTCTCCTTGTGTCTTGGGATTGTTTCCAGGCCACATACGTCCCAACATTTAAAAAAAAGGGACACTTTGGTTTTAAAGGTTTTGGCTAAAAGCATAGCTTAGGAGCAGGGCTTTATCGAGAATTTAATATGACTTTATGACCTATTGGTAGCTATTTACATAACTATGTAAATTTAGGGTGTACGAACTTAATTTGCAATATGTTTCTGTACACATTATTGTGACTTTGAGCTACAGGCTCTATGTCCCAAAGATGGACTGTCCCTAACAAACAGGGGCACTTGACAGTATGGTGTTACAACTGAACTAACATCTCCCTTATCTACACTTTTTTCTCCTAATGCTGCTACCAAAGTCATCACCAAACACCTTTATGTGCATTTTGTAAATATTTTTTTGCGTGTTTTTTTAACTACTGGAAGACGTAGCACAGACCGAATGGATTTGGACATTGATTTACAGGTTGAACACTGGAAATGCCGCAGTGGAGCTGGATCCCGACTTTTTTGTGGGAGAAACGCTCGATGCCTTGTGGCTCTCGCCTCTTCCTGAAGGAGGACCAAGAAGATCCGGCCCTCCTTCAGGCTTAGGAAGGGGAGGCAAATGCCTACAGGGAGTGCCTTCTCAGAAGGTTTTAGCTTCCGTCGCAGCTCTTAACTTGAGCACATGGAGCACCCTCACACGTTCCTCAGAGCAAGGCACTTGGGGCTTACAAATATATAGATAGATAGATAGATACTTTGTTTTTGTTTTATATGGGCTTAACTGTAACGTAGGCCGATAAGAATATACATTCCAAAATGTCGTAATATGTCAAAAAGAAGGAAGTCCACATGGATATAATCCAACTGTGTGTACATAATACTTTCTAAAATTTAGAAATACAAGGATCGGCCCATGTTCCAGCTATATCAATTATGCTATTTTACATGACTATGGCAGTAAGTAAAAGGTTTTTCCACTAGAGGGCAGTAATCAGGATATAAATACTGTACTTTATGTTGGGTAGGCACATTCACATTATGCTGGTGTCTGTGCAGAGAGGCCTAAAAGTTCTTATTTGTAATCAAGGCTTTGAAGGAGAAAGCTGCAGAATCCTTTAACCTTAAAAGCACCGGATTGCAGAGGTAAATATGCCTGTAACTTTCAGTCCTGGGAGAACACAGTGTTTCCTAGTGATGTAGAAAGTTGAATGTATTTAAGATTTTTCTACATGAAATGTTACAAATCTGTAAATCTTTATTTTCTTAGTTAATAGTAGAGAAAAAACTGCTGGAAAATATCTGGAAAATAAGAATCCTTTGAGTAACCTCTAAAAATATGGTGTTAAGCTGTAGTAACAAAAATCTATTTTTGCTGTAATGTTATTTAGTGATATTAGTAATTATGAATTGATTATAAAGCTGTATTTTAATGATCCAGACTTTTTATTCATAACTATGAATGGGTTAACTGAAAGAAACTTGTTTAACAACCTTCAGACTATTTCATGTCTCCACAGCAAAAGTTTCTCTCCCCCGTTCTCAACAGCCAATAACTTCGCTTCTCACTCATTTGTAAAACCCAAATCCGATCAAAGATGATCATTTCTACTCAAAAGTTGTTATTGAGGAAAGGTATTTTAAGGTTTCATTTAGAAAACTACATTTGCCAGCAGGAAACACATCAGATCAGGCAGTGTTCAGGAACCGCACCCAGGGTTAATGTGTGTGTCTGTGTGTAATTGAGGAACTGGTAGGTGAAATGTGTGTTTTTCCCTGCCTTTTCATAGGAAAAAAGGTCCTGCAAAGTGGTGAAGATATATATATATATATATATATATATATATATATATATATATATATATATATATATATATATATATAATCTCTTTATATAGATATACCATATTAATACCAGTGCATTAGTGGGATTACTACATTTCCTTTCTAAAGCTCTATTTTAGTTGCATTCACATGAATGATATCTAATAGGGACCGCAGACAAAGCCAGGGAACAATCCTGCAAAACAGGTTTTTTTTTTTTTCTTTCTGCAAAGCTGTATAAAAGTTATTACAGGTAACTAGATGTCCTTGCATAACCAAATACTTGTTACATAAAACAGCATCAAAATAAATCTTTGCATATAACGTGGTCAGAGAAAGGAGATGCTGCCATTCTGATGCTCAAGGACACAGATATGTTTAATAGGCACAACTACCTGCATTCATACAAAGACATCCCCACATAAGTATATACACGCACGGACACACTTATCTCTGCTCCTGTGGCTGTAGGGTTGTGTCTGGGGATCCTGAAATAGTAACTCACAAATACACTTGATGCAGAAGAGTGACCCCATGCACTAAGTGGGTTCTCATATCACCTATTGCAATTAGTAGTTGTGCAGTACAGGTAAATACATAAATTATTTAGCAAGTTCATATCACTTTTTTTTTTTCTTAAGGATTACATAGTTAAATCAGTAAGACTTTTTAAATGTCACCTTTTAAACAATGCAGTACCAGTGCAATCCTCCTTGCAGGAGAAACTTGCCTTTGGTCATTTATGATTTGTGATGAATGTAGAAAAGTAAAAACCACAATTCTGTGGAATCAGAAATATGCATTTGCCACTTTCCAAGCCCACCTACTTAGCTCGCAGGATGTATCTGGCCAAGCAAATATCCTGCTGCCTGCTACCCCATGGAATAGTCTCTGGCAGTCAGCTCCGGTACCATCTAGTGTCTAAGAGGGTCTAAGAAGACCTCCCTGCGTGGGCAGAAAGTGTTCCTTTCAACTGCAAAGGCCACTGACTGGGTACTTTAAGCCAATTAGTGGTGCAAACACATGACCATGAGTGGTGGGCCGCAGTCCTGCCTTCTCGTTGTACGAATCCCTGAAAACAAGAAGGGAACTCCGACAAAAAGTGGCAGAGAGCTCCAAATTTGTGTTTGCATTTTGTTGCTCTCGCACACTCTTATGGGCTCTTCTCCGCTGATCACTTTAGGGTCCCTGTCTCCTTTTCCGCAGCTCTGCTTCTTCACCTGCCTGTTTTGGTGTTTTGCCTTCCTTTTTTGTCCACTTTTCTTCCTGGTGTCAGCTTCGGTAACCAGGCCTCCCGGATATCAGGCCCCGGGCCAGCAGGTCGGGTAGGAGCCCAGTTGCAGGGGATACCAGGGGCTCTGTCTGTACCCATTGATGCATCATGACTGGTAGGTAGGCATAGAGAGGCACCAGGGCCGGCCCTATAATGGGGCAGACTGGGGCAATTGCCCCAGGCGGCACTTTAGAAGGGGCGGCACTTTGCCGCCCCAAGCGCTTTTTTTTTGTTTTTTTTTGAAGCGGAGGAGAGAGAGAGGGGCACCAAGTGGTTTTCGCTTACCCGCTCGGCGCCCCTCTCTCTCTCTCCTCTGCGGCGAGTCTCCCTGTTCGGTCACGGTGCCGGCTTGTAATGCAGAGCGCCGGAAGTGACGTCAATTTCCGGCGCTCAGCATTACAAGCCGGCACCGTGGCAGAGCAGGGAGACTCGCCGCAGGACTGTTTAAAGGTAAGTACCGGGGGGGGTAGATAATGGCGTCGGCGAAGTTTAAAATGCCGCCGCCCCCCCTCGGCGGGGGGGGCGGCGTTTTAAACTTCGCCCCAGGCGGCGTTAAGTCTTCGGGCGGCCCTGAGAGGCACACAACAGACAGAAAAGCAGACAGTGGAGTAAGAGATACATTTCTACACCTCGCTTTCTATGCCAAATGGTCTACATTATTCTGGCTTTTTGGAGCACTTCTGCAAAAATGTAGGATGGAGATGAAAAAAAACCCTCAGAATTTTTCGAAACTGAAAGTGCAGGAAATTTGGTGTCCGAAAAATTTAAAGCATACATAAATATTAAAGTTATGTTGCAGCAGAGCAAAACTTCTCAATTCTCTCACATTACGGTTCGATATCTCCAGAACAAGAACTGGTCCTACATAATGAATAGACTGATTTTAATAACTATCTCTATTTTATGTATGCATTATGCATGGCCAGCTTAACCCTTTCTGGAAAGGAAGCTCACAAGGGTTTGGCATGGACTGCTACTCTCCCTCAAACTTGTGGTATCTGCTAATCGGAGAAAAGTGAAACACTGAAATATGACATCATAACAGTTTTCTTTTTCACTCTGACCTGGGAAAACTGCCAGTGTGGGGGAGAATTGTAAGCAAGTGGCCTTGTGACCACTTTGAATTACAGGATCCAAGGAGGGAGCCCCAGTTGCCCTTGCCTGAAGGCAGCCCTGTTTCTCTCCAGCGGCAGATCGGGTGCTGTAGTGCATGGGCAGCAGCTGGATATGCCCAGACACATGCTATACGGGCATAAAGTGCCAATACCGCCTCAACATTACCTGTCTGGCCCTGGGTAGACTAGATGGGCTGAATGCTTCTCATCTGCCATAAAGTTCTATGTTTCTAAAACATGAGAGGAACAGGTGAGTCCTAATGACTTTTTGGTCTATAAAATCTCTTTAGCTACCATACTTTTAAAATGTGGTTCTACTGAATCGTGCTGAAGACCGTATGGAAGCACCCAGTTTGCTTTTACAGTACATGGAACCCAGTCAAACAATCCCTTTACATAATCATCTCTCTAAAGGCACAGATTAAAAGCTATAACAATTTTTTGGATGGAGGGATTTTATAGATGTACATGATCTAAAACAATTGCCATCTGTCGGTTAATAGCCCTTTGCTTGAATTATTAGCATTTTTTTTTTATCACGCAATCATATAATAAAAAACATTTAAAGATCAACATCAATGGATTTACATTAATTCCTATATAATTCATTTAATGTGTCCTAGATTTCCCCAAAAAGATATTAGTCTAACATAGACTTGGGATGACAAGGCGGCTCTTGCACTTTAAGGCCAATTGCCACCAAAATTAGTGCAGCAGATGGCTAGATGAGATCAGAGGCCGCACATTACGTCTTTATGCTCACATTGTGTATGGCTGGGCAAATCTAGTTGGTGAGAATGGAACGCTCTGGGCCAGCGCCCACCAGCATTTCCCTGGTGTGCCAGATTGCCAGTCCAGCCCTGGTGAACAAACTACATGGATAATATAACATGATTAATTGGGCATTCAACCATAATCACAGTACACACACTGTACACATATATATATATATATATATATGCTCTGATAAGCTCCTGGTACAGTAGTGAGACATTATTGTAGCGGTAGTGCTAATGAAGCGTTGATGTAACCACATAATAGAAGTCATTTGAGAATTACTATAAACCAAACAATGATAATACATTCATGGTTAAACAGGTGGATACCAATACCATTTGTCAAATGAGAAGTGCCCCCCCCCAGTGCTAGATAATTGCATCTCTCGTCCTAGTTATGGTATCCTGCTGTGTGTGCCACATCACTCAAACTGTTAAATTGATTTTCATATGTAAAAAAAGGAGATAAAAAAACCTCATGCTTCCTCTATTGAGTCAAAAGTGAATGCAATCATTGTTTCAAAAAGAGGAAATCAAGAATCATCAGAATTACAAAGAGCGTTTCTGGGGTAAATTGCTAAATATGGGTCGGTCAACACAGCAACCAGTTGAATTTGTTCTGTACTTCAAGCTGTGTACCTGAAAAGGGCTTTATAAAGTTTGGATGTTATTTTTCAGCTTTGAGAACCCATTCTTTTTACCTGCCAGTGAGTATTACAGAGAGAATACAGTTTTATGAGCCATCAATGTTTTTTCCTTACTAAAAATTAAAAGTGAAGAGAGAGGGAAAAATTGTCAAAAAAATGTAACAAAACATGTTAACTTCTGATTATTGTTTATTAAGGTGCACGCTTTACCCAGAGCCAACACTTTGGAAGAAATGCAAACATTTCTAGAATAAAATACTCATGTTCCAGCAGTTTGTACTGATCTGCTTGCTTTAAAAATGTAATTTAATTAAGTTACATAAAAACCCACTAGTACTAAATTAAACAGGTGGGGGGAAATCATTGAAGGTTAGGCAGCAACTGGGATTTCCTGCTTTTTAGTAAAATCAGCAGTTTTTAAACATGCAGATAATTTAGAAAGTAATTACCGTATTGGCTCGGATATAGGCCGCCCCCGTATATAGGCCGCACCCTAAAAGTTTGGTGCTTTTTTAAAGAAAAAGTTTTTTTCTTTAAAAAAGCACCAAAAAAAAAACAAAAAAAAAAACATTCTGCCACTCTGTCCCCCCCCGAGATATTCTGCCACTGTCCTCCTCCCCCCGAGATATGCTGCCACTGCCCCCCCCGAGATATGCTGCCACTGCCCCCCCCCGAGATATGCTGCCACTGTCCTCCCCCCCGAGATATGCTGCCACTGTCCTCCTCTGCCCCCCCCGACTTACCGGAGCAGACTCCCGGGTGTCTTGCGGGGCCGGCGGGGGGCATCTACGCAATACGCGTATACAACCGGAAGTTGTATACGCGTATTGCGTAGATGTCCCCCGCCGGCGCCCCGCAAGACACCCGGGAGTCTGCTCCGGTGAGTCTTGGGGGGCAGAGGTAAAACGCATCGTGTGGACGGTCACCGGCTGCGGCGATGCGGGTAAACAACCCGGAGGCTGTTTACCCGCATCGCTGCAGCTGGTGACCGTCCAGACGATGCGCTTAGACAACCTCCCGTGCCGGCACCCCCCCCCGTGGAAAGTGCTGGCAGGGGAGGCTGTCTGAGGACATCCGAGAGTAGGATGCAGGTCACCTGCACCGCTGCGGGGGATCTGTATCCTAACCCCGCTGCCTGCCCGGCGCCCGGGACTGCATGTCCCGGGCGTCGGGCACTAGACCCCGAATATAGGCCGCACCCCCACTTTAAAGACTTAAAGTGGGGGAAAAAACTGCGGCCTATATTCGAGCCAATACGGTAACTACAGCTAAACAGTTGTACAGTTTGTATTGTAATCTTGCACTCATTGTATAATATGATATTTTCTTTCGTATGTTCATATGTATGTATACATCCTAGAAATCACAGGATTAAATACTTTGGGTTTTCGATTACTTGGTTATAGATTTAATCTTACACATTAAATGAAAACCAAACACTTGCCAGCCAAATTGATTGAATTACTACATGAGTGTATTCATATTCATAGTAAAACCCAAAAGGAAGATGTTGGCATATGCGTATGTACAGTAAGTAAACATACGTTGACCCCTTACGTTTAATTCTTTCATTCATTCACTAATCATATAGCCGACTATTCTGCTTTCGTTGATGACTGTGAGGTTTACGTGACAATGACATAATTAACCAACAACTACTTCCCCAGAATATGCTTATGCCAATTTCTTCATTATTCATTTTCTTCTATTTCTACTGCAAAATGCTGGTGCAGTGTCATCTTCTTTAATGTCCCCAATGGCATCTTACTTTATCATGGACATAATACAATCTTCTGGACGCTCTAAAGAATTCTTCACTTTCACATAAACTCCATCTCACTCCTTCAACATTTTCAAGTGTTCTTTCTAAATGGTCTCTTTACTTAAAATAAATGTCTAGCCTTTGCAGTTGTAACCAGATGCTTTGGTTGTTAGTTTTATCTACTAAGGAGGTCCTTGATACCTACTCTATAGATATGTCTCGTTGTGTCAAACAAATAATAATAATAGTACAAGAGGAGCTTAATTTATGAGGAATTAATGCTTTTTGGAAATTACATGAAATCATAAGATGATTAATAAAGACAATAATAATTGTGTAATAAAAACAAACACATTAGCAGAACTCAAATCCAAACCTGCTAAATATATGCATTAAGTTGAAGGTTTAGTCTTTTTTTCCCCAAGATTATGTACGATATCTAGACAACCCATTGGAGTAAAATATGGTGTTATGCAGAGGGGAACATTGGTGGGCTCAATTTCCTCCAAGAGTTAAATACAAGCCCGCCCTGCATTATAAACCACTCTTTGGTCATTGGGCTGGTGGTCAAGTAAGTCTATTCTTCCCATTCAACCCACAAAATAACCTGTCAAAAACCCAAGGGTAATGAACCTCCAAGCAACTTGATTGTTACGTCTCAGAAGGGGGTAACGGAAATCTGTAGCTAAAAATGTATGTGAATTGGACATTTTATTGAACTGGTGCAAGTTTGCTACCGTGAATTTGCCTCATCTACCTGCTCACATTCAAAGAAAATAGTGCTTGGTTCTCTCTGCTTACAAGAAACATTTTGAGTTTGTTTCTTCCTTCAAATTTTGTGTGAAACGCATATACTGGTAATAAAAATCACCAGTAAGCCGGAAAAGCAAGAAAGCATCACTACAGTAAACTTTCACTAATAGTAGAGTAGGTTGCATCATGAATTAGGCCCAAAATTCCAGTTATTAATAATTTACCTTATCTAACTCAACTCATTTGTATTATTAATAGTTTACCTTATCTAATTCTATATAGATAATTTAGATAATTCTATATATAACACTTGAAATGAAAGAGTCATGGTATAATGTTCAGGTCACGTTGTCTGGGCAAAGGATCACACATCACATTCTCCCGCAGCTGGCTGTGACAAAGTCCAAATTTTCCGGGTTAATAATCTGTATCAAGTTATTTACCTACAAGTGTTGAGATATGTAGAATCTTTGATTTTTTTTTTTTTTTTTTAAACCTAAAAAAACAGATTTGTGAAATTTCATGAGACTAGTAAATTTTTGCAGTTTTGTTTCATTAGATTTATTTATCACATATCTAGCACAGCCTGTAGTGTTATTTCGGTGTTTATTACAATCCTTTCTATTTTTAGAAGCAAACTTTAGTGCTTTCTTCAGCCATCTGTTCTCTGGAACATCATCTGGATAGACTTATAATGAATGCAATTATGGTTAATGAACACTCAGCTTGATCTGTTTCAGAGAGGATGGGAATCCATTTACCTTTGTATAACAGACTGAGTGGTCACTTTGCACTTTTTGTCGGGTTTTGTTGTTTATAGGAAGCAATCTTATCTGTTCTTAACTTTAAATTATGTGTGGAGGGGCACCAAATAGAGGATCTCCCTGGGTGCCAAATACTCTAGGTAGGCCCCTGCGGAGAGCTGATTTGTTTTCCTTTAAATGCTGTTCCGCCTGGGCCGGGAGCTGTCTATACACAATTACCACGCACCCACTTTTGTTAAATGGGCCTGCTATGGCTGATTAAATGGCGTCACAGAGTCTCCGGTGCTGAAACTTCAATGCACCTGCAAGTACCGTATATTCCGGCGTATAAGACGACTTTTTAACCCCAAAAAATCTTTTTAAAAGTGGGGGGTCGTCTTATACGCCGGGTACTTACCAAGCCGGAGGTTCCCACGAAGCCACCAATCTCTCTAATCACTACGCGCCGGCTATTGATGCCGAGCGCAGGGATGCCGTCATGTCCCGGCGCCCGGCATCAATTGTCGGCGCGTAGTGATGAGGGAGCAGGGAAGCCCGAGGTCTGGCACTTCAGACCTCGGCTTCCCTGCTCTCTAATCACTAGGCGCCGGCTATTGATGCCGAACGCAGGGATGACGTCATGTCCCGGCGCCCGGCATCAATAGCCGGCGCCTAGTGATTAGAGAGCAGGGAAGCCGAGGTCTGAAGTGCCAGACCTCGGGCTCCCACAACTGGATGGAAGAAAGAAGATAAGGTAAGAGATGGGGAGAAAGGGGGGAGAAATATATATATATATATATATATATATATATATATATATATATATATATACACACACACACACTGGTGTGTGTATATATATATATACACACACACGTGTGTGTGTGTGTGTATATATATATATATATATATATATATATATATATATACATACGTGTGTGTGTGTGTATGTATATATGTATGTATATATATATATATATATATATATATATGTATATATATATATATATATATATATATATATACATATACATATACATGTGTGTGTAAAGGCAGGGGTGTGTGGTGAGGGCAGTGTATAAATGTGTATGTATGGACAGGCATATGTGTAGATATATATATATATATAGATATATATATTATATATATGTGTGTGTGTGTGCGTGTGTAAGGGCAGTGCATGTATGTATATGTCAGCAAATCAACCAGCAAATCACCGGTAAGGTACATCGCTTGCCGTGATTGGCTGGTTGTTGTACGCTGGGTAGAGGGGTAGTCTTATACGGCGAGTATAGTCCAAACTCTATATTTGGACTGTAAAAGTTGGGGGTCGTCTTATACGCCCAGTCGTCTTATACGCCGGAATATACGGTAGGTTATTCTTGTAGGCCAAAACTTTAACCAGGTCAATCTCCTGCAAGTTTTAGGGTAAGCATTCGAGTTTATAATAGTCAGTGAATTTGTATTTGAGGAGACCCTTTGTACTTCCTACTTTATGTTCTTCTTTACAGTGCCTAATATTCCTGAAGTTCCTTTCTGGAGAAAATAGGATGATTTGTAGCATCCTACATTGTCACAGATTTTGCATTATCTAACCTTACAGAGATAAACCGTGAATGGCGCACACTTGAAAATCAGTGTTTAAAACAGCAGGTGTATTGCTGAAGTATTTTTGTTAAGAGGACTCAAGTAAAAAAGCCGCATACAGAGGAGTAATTTTGCTTTCTTGAGAACTTTCTCAATGGGGCACAGCAGGAAACAAAAAGTGCGAAGCCACAGCCAGCTAAAAAAAATACAAGGCAATTTCAAAAGACTTTCAAAGGGATTCATCCCTGTATTTGTTGTATATCTTTAAAGTAGTGATGTTAATTATACATGACACTCCAATTACACAATAATTCAAGTAGAGTTAAGCTGACCAAAGAATAGGTCACAACTAAAACTTATCATCTTGAGGTATTAGTGTATCTCACTTTTAGTTTTTTAGGGAGAAAACCCACTATTATCCCCTGTAACTGTCAGACCATTGCTTGAGTTTCTAGTGTGTTGCTTTGAAATGAATGGAGGCCTAAACTGTGTTGACTTAGAAAGTGTTCCCAAGTATGATTATGGCTGTCTCCGCATCTCACCAGTGGTCGCCTGTTGGACAGATTTTAAAGGGGCTAGGTAAACGATTAGTGCCCCGAATAAATATTTTCAGTAATATGCATGAAATATTTCACCACTAAAATGCCACTAAAATGCCATATCAAGTTGCTGCTCTCTAGAAAGTGGAGTACCATGTTGTCTATGAAAATACAGGAAACAAGTAAGAGTCGGGGTGATACCTTTATTGGATTAGTAGAATTAGAAGTAGAAGTATTGTCTTCATAATTCATATTCTTATTCTACTCGGCGAGTAAAGGTATAACATTGTCATTACTTCTTCCCACTAAAACTTACAGTCTACTGATAGGACAAAACAAAAAAAAGGTGTAGTTAACCATCTAATTTGAATTATGGAAAATCCAAGCCACGCCATAATGTGTGCAATATAATGAGACAATGCAGTGGGAAGTGCTGATGTTCTGAAAACCAACGTTCCATTAATAACAAATTTCCAATCTATTTGCGTTTTATTTACCATGTTGTTCCTGGTCTTTTAAAACAGCCAGCTAAAGTCAATATATCTCAATAAATTCATTAAAGCATCACAAACTCCAGCAGCACTCACTCTGAGAAAATAATTATTTTTTTGTAATATTGTGACTAGTTTATTTTCAATGCACTTTATTTCCAATATTTAAATTCTTTTTATAGTATGGTTGTGTGTCATTAACCTAAAGCAGTCACCAGATGCAGGAAACATGTTGTTCTTGTGTACTGTTAAAAGGGTTTTGAAGCTTATGCACATGTATGTTGCCTTTTATTCCTTTCTAGAAACTGACCATGCCTAACTATAAGCTTACATACTTTAACATGAGAGGAAGAGGAGAACCTATCCGCTACATCTTTGCCTATATGAATGCGGAGTACGAGGACATCAGGATTGAACCTGAAAATTGGCCTGCCATCAAACCTTGTAAGTATTGAGACTATAGTGCTGCCACAAGATGTTGCGTTTCAATAACACAGTATTTAGATAACATTCAAAAATAAGGTTTGGATGGAGATCTTCTCCTAAGGATAAAACAAGGACGGTTTAGTCTACCATGTTTGGCAGTGCTTCTGAAAAGTGACATTTTCTGTTCCATTTTGCTCCAGCATGCGAGGATGCATATATTTTTTATAAAAAGTAAGCACTTGAAAAGTTGCTATGGTGATCAGACCATATTTAAAAATCACCATATTAATGTCAGCAATTATCAATCAGGTGTATTAGAGATGATATAAGCTCTTCTGCAGTAGATTCAGAGAGACGTGTTTCAAGTGATATTAAATATCACAAAGAGTTTTAAGCCATAGGACATGATATTCATAATGTTGTCAGCAGGGCCGGCCGAAGACTTAACGCCGCCTGGGGCGAAGTTTAAAACGCCGCGCCCCGCCCCCCCCCCCCGCCGACCCCGGGGGGGTGGGCGAAGTTTAAAATGCCGCCCCCCCCGCCGACGCCGGGGGGGGGTGGGCGAAGTTTAAAACGCCGCCCCCCCCGCCGACGCCGGGGGGGGCGGTCGAAGTTTAAAACGCCGACGCCATAATCTACGATCCCCCTCCCCCCTCGGTACTTACCTTTAAACAGTCCTGCGGAGAGTCTCCCTGCCACGGTGCCGGCTTGTAATGCTGAGCGCCGGAAATTGACGTCACTTCCGGCGCTCTGCATTACAAGCCGGCACCGGGACCGAACAGGGAGACTCGCCGCAGAGGGGAGAGCGAGAGGGGCGCCTTGGGGCGGCAAAGTGCCGCCCCTTCTAAAGTGCCGCCTGGGGCAATTGCCCCAGTCTGCCCCATTATAGGGCCGGCCCTGGTTGTCAGAACATTGATGTAAATGGTGCTTTACTAAGAAATTAAATACACATCTCTTGATATAATCTAAATTTAAAGTAAGCGCTTTTACCAGTGATCGTAAATTAGTACTGAAATGTAACTTGAGAAATGTATGTCTAAGTAGTAAGGCAATGTTCATACATTCCTATATGGCAGGTAGACTAGGAATGTTAATGTTAAAATATTTAAGAGGGTGGCAAAAGTAACTTTTCTTGTTATTGAAGCCCTAAGGTCAGTGCTTTGAAGAATGAAAACAGTTAAAAAAATGGTTTCAAGTGTCGATTAAGACCATGGTGGAAACTGGATTTTCTAGTCTTCATCTTCAGGGGTTGCAAGGATATGAGACCTCTTCCTTTTTGTCCCCAGCCCAAAGGCCAGCAGGAGGGACAGATATTTTTGGTCCCTCTAGGAGATGTAGCTCCCCACACAGGTGGTACCTCACCAGTGGGATTCAGCGGGATCACTGTAACAATGTATGAAAAAATGGTGATTTCCATTAAAATTCTTAAATCAAAAATTATTACTGTAGCCACAAAAGAAAGCCTTCTCTGCCCCAGCCCTTTTGGCTGTCATCAAAACAAATATGTTGCACCAAAATACTGAAATAAAAAATGAAAGTGCTCGGAAGGGTCCCAAGGTGCATTGTACACTTACCACCAGAGTCATAAAAGGTGCACAGTGTGACCTGCACCCCTATAGTGAAATGACCTAAGATCTGGGACTTAGTCTGCAGGCTCCGAAACAACCTTGAGGCTTCAAGCTATCCTAGGAGTAACAATCGTCGACATTGTGTTAGTTTAGACAAAATTATGGAAATAGGGCTATTTTTATTTCATTTTGGTGACTGTGCACATACAGATAGAAATGTAGAACATAGATACAAATGTTCTGAATGCCAAGCTATATCTTGGGTCCTAGTGTAGCCTTTTTCACTGTTCCAACTGGATACATACTAAACATTTTACTACAATTTGCCAGAGAGATCAGGAAAGCCTTTTGAAAAATATGAAGGAACACAAAAGTATCAGTATTTGGACATACATCAGCAAATTCTTAGTAAAGACATTTCAATGTATTCTAGGTTTTGGTGATTATTTGCAAGCACTTTAGCAGGGTTGTAAAGCTTTCGTTTGTTTTAAAGGAAGTGACACACTGGGGGGGGAAACTTTTCAGGTGCTAAAGAGTAGAATATAAAATAAAAGTACAATATACTTGCATAGAATAGTATTTCTAGCCTGAATTGATTAAGAGGAACAGGAATTGAAACTTCCGGAGCCATAAAATGATCAGCATTAAAACAATTCTGCCAAGAAGAGTGGGAAAAAATTCCTCCACATTCCTCCATCGCTAAAATATTTGTTGCTTCTCAGGGTGGCGCAACCAGTTATTAGGTTTAGTGGAGGGACAATTACTTTTCACATGAGTGATATAGGATTTGATGTACTGTTTACTTTAGTAAAATTACTTTTGATCCCATTTGTTTCTCTTCATTTTCCACCTTGACGGTTACTTAGAGAATTTAAAAAAAAAAAAAAAAAAAAAAAAGCTGCTTTGTAACATTTGAAAAAACATACCCTTTCAAGGTTACAATGTACGGTATTTCAGACATGCAAACCAAGTGTGTTTCTTCTGGGAAAGGAAGGTGTTATGCTTTTTGAAGATGTGTTGAAATGCACTGCTAGAAATTCCAACTAATGGACATCAGTTTAATGCAGAAATAAATGCTTTCAAAACAACAAATTATGAAAATACTTCTTTGCTTTTGAATCATAGTTACTGATAAACTTTCTTTACTGTTAGAGCTACAAGGTTAAAACCATTTAATGCGGATTCAGGGTCTATTACTTCATTTTCATGGTCAGATTTAGATACCAGGTCCCTTGGTAACTCATTTCTAGGTGGGCAGGGGCATTGCATGAACTTTGATGAATTATTACTTTGATTATTAATATTATTATTACTACTAGTATTACATCCTTTTAAAGAAACAGACTGATATTATTTCTTTAAAAAAATGTAGCCTCACTGTATTCTGCAACTATTTATTGATGAAAACCCGCAGAGAGAATTAGCATTCTATACAGTATACAGTGTATACGTCACTATTACGTCACTATTAGTGCCCATTTACTATAGAAAAGGTTTAAGAGGTCTCTCCCTCTTCGTCTATAAAATGGTTAAAGCAGACCTTTACATGAAAAACATTCCGAGAAGCAAAGTTTCCAGATCAAACTCTAAAATATGTGGTGAGTACGATACATCTTTGGGTCAGTGGAGTGTGAGGCCTACTCAACTGGGACTTACGAGCTAAAGCTTAGCTATTCAAAAGGATCATGTTATATTTGTGCAGAACTCACCACTAAACTATGATTACTAGCTTGAGTAACGCAATTTCTTCCTGGTTAAAGGCCCATTAATTACCGTAAGCAAGTACAGCAAGCAGAATGGTCGTATACCAATATGTCAAATCGAAACATGGAGTGCAGTTAAAGGAGAAAATATTCCATTGCATTTCTCATTTTTAAGTCCCTACCAAATGATGCATGAACCTCCCAACAGTCTGCGTTTTTCAGTCTCCCTGCCGAAGATAGCTGCCCTGCTGTCCTGGTTTTGTGGGCAATGAAAATCATGGGCTGGTTGGGCAGGTCTTCTGTCTGGCCCAGGGAGTTGAAAAGTCAATGGAGGTCTGTGCTGTTACAACATAGTTGAAGCTCCCAAGTGGCCACCTTGCGATGCCCTGAAGCTGAGCAATGCGAGGTGGCTCTTTGGGTAATGTGGATGATCATGCCTAGGAAGTGCCAACCTCCATGGTGACCCACACCCTTTCCCATTTCTTGCCACCAATTTAGACACCTGAAATGTAGGGAGAAGTATGCATGTTCTCACAAGCCTACTACCTTATACATAACCATACCTGATAACTCCCCAGATTTGACCCACACAGGGCTAGCCCGTCCACAAAGCTGACTAGCCCTGTCCCTCCCCCAAAAGGGGAACACTCCATGGCCTCATCTGGTAAATTCCCAGGTATGTACATAGCTTTGAGAATAGCACAGGGTTTAATTAGAGATTTTGTGTTTTCTTGGTCTTGTTTTGATCTTTGTCTCTGCCAAAAATCCCTAAAGTGCATCAGGGATATTTAAAGTATTTAAAACATCCCCACACTGACATGTCTATTTTTTTTGCTTAATGTATAAGTTGACCATTACGACTGTGTGCCCCTCTTTAAGCCCAACTGATATACCATTACTTTTATTTGTATTGAGGGGGAAGCGGGCAGAGCTAGTGCTAAACTGATTCCTTCTTTATGCCCATATTGCTCCTAAACAGTTTGTGATCTAGCTTCCAGCAACCCAGAACTTTGCTGTTTCTGTCTAAAAACATTGTGAGAGATGTGCTAATAGTGGACGATTTCAGCATTTTTTGCACCAGCTGGAAGAGTCATGAGTCAAGTTGCCCTGGACCCCTCAACCCCTAAGGACCACTGCACCATTTTCCTTATTGGTAACTGGCCTTAACGACAGTTCTGATGGAGAAAGGTTATATTGGCAAATGGATCGATCTACTTCAAATAATAGACTTTTCAATACATACTATATAAAAAAAAACAACGAAATGAACAAATTCTCCCTAGGATTCAGTTTGTTTATCTATACGTAAACATTTTAATGAACTATATATACCTTGAGTGATAGCAACCACAACTCAGGGGAGGTACTGCAGAATGTATACAGGATAAAACACGGGTCAAGCATGCCAAAACTGCAAGGGGAACTCTGGAACATAATTATACCTCCAGAACAATAATTGCTAAAGCTTGAAATAATGATATACCCTAGATCAGGGGCGTCCAACATGCGGCCCGCGGGCCAAATGCGGCCCGCGAGACCTCGAGGTGCGGCCCGCGTCAGATCGGCAGCCAGGGCAACCGTTCTTACGCGAGCCGCACCTCAAGCCCTGCTACTTACTTGTGGGAGGGTCTTCTGGAATGCACACAGAGGAAGCGGAGTTCACGTGACATCCTACTTCCTCTGTGCTTTAGCAGAGAAGGCAGAGGGAGGCCGCGCCCCCTGCTGAAGTCTGTAAGCGGCATCGAGGAGCTGCAGTCCAGGTAAGGGGGTGGGGAGGGTGTTTGAATGAGTGTGTGTGATTGAGGGAATGAATCTGTGAATGAATGATTATATGAATAAGTGTGTGTGTGTGTGTGTGTGTGTGTGTGATAGCATGGATGTGTAAGTGCTGGAACCTAGGCATGATGGGACTGTGATTGCTGTTAGCAATCACACTCCTATCATGCCAAGTCAGCCAGTACATGCTGAAACCTTGCCAGCTGCCCCCCTTGTGTATTGAGGCTGCCAGCGGTATGGGGTCTGCACTTACAGCCACCCTGTACCAGCATGTACTGGCTGACTTGGCATGATAGGAGTGTGATTGCTAACAGCAATCACAGTCCCATAATGCCTAGGTTCCAGTATTTACTGGATGGATGTGTAAGTGCTGGAACCTAGGCATGATGGGACTGTGATTGCTGTTAGCAATCACACTCCTATCATGCCAAGTCAGCCAGTACATGCTGAAACCTGGCTAGCTGCCCCCCTTGTGTATTGATGCTGCCAGCAGTATGGGGTCTGCACATCACTTACAGCCACCCTGTACCAGTGTGTATTGGCTGACTTGGCATGATAGGAGTGTGATTGCTAACAGCAATCACAGTTCCATAATGCCTAGGTTCCAGTATTTACTGGATGGATGTGTAAGTGCTGGAACCTAGGCATGATGGGACTGTGACTACTGTTAGCAATCACACTCCTATCATGCCAAGTCAGCCAGTACATGCTGAAACATAGCTAGCTGCCCCCCTTGTGTAGTGATGCTGCCAGCAGTATGGGGTCTGCACATCACTTACAGCCACCCTGTACCAGCATGTACTGGCTGACTTGGCATGATAGGAGTGTGATTGCTAACAGACTTTATTTTAATCTGCATATTTTATTAAAGGCCATATTTTTTGTCACAGTGAAAAATGAGTGCGGCCCGCGCACGTATACAATTCTGATGAAGTGGCCCACTGCAGAAAAAACTTGGACACCCCTGCCCTAGATCATGCTTCCTACCAGTAAACATTGTTGGATTTGAATGGAAGAGGGTGGTGGAGAGAAGGTCATGACCCATTTTATTTCTTTTCACGTGAGCTTGCTTTAAAATAAAGTACTTAAAACATCGGTATTTATTTCCAAGCAGGCTAATTGCAGAACACAAATATGCATTAAGTAATAATTGTTAGCAATTATGCAATGTTAGCAGCTGAACAACAAAACAAATGTTTGGTGATAACATCTTATCAAATTTGTGGTCTCTCGTTTCATCCTGACCTTTGTTCACTTAAGCAAAGGGCCAGCGATGTACCAACGGCTATAACTAGTTAAAAAATGAAAATAATCTTCCTAACAACGGCTCAACAACCAATCCATGGTCTTTCTGTCTTTATTGAAGCTAATAAACTTTGAACCAAGGATGAAGTTTTTGAGAAATAAATACTGAAATATATGTCTCCAACAATATATGTTTCCTCCTGTAGCTATTCCATACGGGAAGCTTCCAGTTTTAGAAGTTGATGGGGTCATTCTTCACCAGAGTCTTGCTATAGGACGATATCTGGCAAGAAAAGCAGGTAAGCGCCTTTTAGTGTATACAGGGGGGGCAGGAAAAAGGAAATTAACCCTTTGGAAATACCTGGTTTTCTGTATTAATTGTTCATGAAATGTGATCTGATCTACATCTAAGTCAAGTATAGACAAAGAACTGCGCAAGCTCAACCATATTCCTAGGAACTACCCTCTTAAGGTCCTACTGAGCTTCAGCTTGCAGACAGCCACACTGACATTATGCTTTATAATATCTTGATAAAATTGAGAATTAATTGTCCCCTCAACGATGGTCAGCTGCCCTTCCCATGAAGCAGAAGAGCATCACTTAATCATGAAGCTCCGTCCACCATACTTCTCCATGGCATAAGTAGTGCAGTCTGTTCTTCCCACACAATTCAACCTTAATTTAATTAGCCCAAATGTATACATAAATGCTGGTAATTCCAAAGGGTTCACTTACTTTTTCTTGCTGCTGCTGTGTGTTTGTATATGTATTATTTTATTTCCATCCTTTTATGTGCATAATTAACATCGCTTTCAGGCGTGATCTTGGCTACCACTAGTCCACTTAGGACCCTTAACAAATGCATTGCAGGCAGACTGGAGAGAAATTAATAATTTTCTTACAGTGATACATATATCAGGGAGAAAGAGGGAGCTTTTGTAGCAAGTAACAATAATGATTCATCGTTTAGACAGATTACATATCAAAAAAATGACCATGAATAATAAACGGAGCTTTAAATATAGGTTTGTGATTGATAGATATAGATTTTATGCTATATGAGACTGGGAGGACTTCTGTTTATATATTCAGTCACTTTGATAGCTAAAACTCCAGAGATGTCTGAATTTATTCCGCAGGATTCTATGTGACTCAACGGGACTAGCGATGAGCTTCAACCTTCTTCCTTCTTCTGTACAGTGAAATTCCTATTCAAGACTAGCCTCTGCGGTTCAGTGTACTAGATCCACGTAGACAGCTTAGCTGCTGTTAACCTCACTGGGCATTGAAGCATGAGTTTAAGATCCATGTTATGTTATTGGCGTTGTCAATCCTGGTTACAGCGCTGTGACACTGGCACTTTTTTTTTGTTTTTCTTCACAGCGAAGCACAAACCTCGGGGCTTCAAAAAAAAAACAAAACAAAAAAAAAAAAACAAAACAAAAAAAAACTGGCTATTGCACCTCTTCCCGAGTTTTGTCAGCGGGCAATTACTTTCAAGGGATCCATGTATAAAGTGGATATAGAGGCAAAAGGTGATAATTGTTGACCTTATTTGCATGCGCCTACCCAGAAACCATTGTGGTTGTGACAGCAGCATGAGATTTCTGAGGGATCAACAAGCCTTCTGGCGTGTCTGGTGTCTGTAGATGAGTGTTTAATGCTTCTACATACCCCTAAATTTTAGTGGGAGGGTTTTCCATCTCCTTTACCCACCATAACTTATGTAATGGTATACATTTCACATGGGGAGTTACTTTGAACTTTCTACTCAAAATAGAGACTGTGGAATTTTCTGCACAAAGGCAAACTCTTGATCAACCAAATACAAATGGACTACACAACCACACAACGTGGGCACTAACACACCATGACTGCGATTGGACATACTCTCTTTCATGAAGATATGTGCTCCAACCTACCGACTCTGTTATGCCAACAAACTGAAAATGAGAAAACTTTTGAGTGTGACAAAAAAGAGAAGAAATCAAAAAGGGGGAAATACTTTTTCACAGCACGTACTATTAATCACAGGCTACCATCCGACAAAACTTTCCATGACGACTCCTTTACAAAATGTTTAGGAATCCTTTAGCTGCTTTCTCATCAGATTAGAACAGAGACAAAGGTGAATGGGGACTACCCTGTACTGGTGCAAGCCCACCCCATGTTTCTATACAACTATGTTTATGTAGAATACATATCTCCTTTATATATATATATATTAAACTTTTCTTTGGCAAGACTTTATAACATTCCAAAAGGTCAGCTTGTTTTAGAATAATGTCAGGGCATATTTAAGGAGTAGACCATTGCTAGGGCCTCATGACCTATCTCAGGCAAGTGAACAAAGGCAATAAAAACAGAATACATTTGGTCTTGGTGACTATTCCTCTTAAAGTAGACACTATGGGAAATGTGATAATACAAAATTACAATTCATGAGCTTTTTTACTTCTTCAATAGGATTATCAGGAAAGACAGATTTGGATGATGCCCGCATTGATGCCTTATTAGATTCAATTGATGACTTTATAACAGCTTTTCCCTGGTCATACGAAGTTGATGCGGAAGCGGTAAGATGGTGGTGTGTTTCAAAATGTGGCCTGTAGAGTACAAAAGCTTACTTGGGGGGGGGGGAACACACTTGAAAAGATAATTGCGATTGCAATTGATCACACTTCCACGTGGTTGCTGTGAGCTCAAGGGGCAGCTGCTATGGGGCCCCCAGGAATAGCTGGGCCCAGGGCAGCTGAACCTTTTGCTGCCCTGAATAAGAATACTTGAAAAGTGTGCTTGATTTTAGTGCTGTATTCCTTGACTAAATCTGTAACGCTAGACCTTTCCAAACTAAAAGCCAAAGGCAATTAGTTGGACTCCTGGAACTCTTGGTCAAGCCAGGGGGTGCAGGAGGGCAGGGGTATGTTTGTATGTGTTTAGGGATGCATGTATATGTGAGCGTGTGTGCGCGAGTGTATGTTGGGGCAAAAATGGCACAGACAAGCTGTTTGGGGGTTAGGATGGCACTGAAACTGCTTGGGGTCAAAGGTGGCACTTTGGGACATGATGCTTGGTGAAGTTTCGGTGCCCTGGGGTTTCTAGTTACCTCCCCTCCTGCGGTGTGTGTTTATACCTATATTTATGGATTATATTATGTACTAGGTTTGTGCTGTATGCTTGCGTGATTGAAGAAATTTTGTTCTTGCTGTGGATAAACATCAAGATGGTTTATTGTGTTTGTTTCAGTGTGTTTGTGTATTCAGTGACATTTTATCCCATATCATTTAGAAAAAGAAACAAGACGAATATCTAAAAACAGCTGCCCCACCTCTGCTGGCCGAGTTGGAAAAGAGTTTGGGAGATAAGCAATGGTTTGTTGGCGACTCTGTAAGTAAACCGTGTATATTTTTCTTTATTGTACATTTTACTTGTTTTTAAACAAATACTGTGTAGAATAAGCATCATTTGGGTCTCCAGAAACGAACGTAAGGCTTTGCAGTCTTGTTAGTACTTAGAGTGGAGCCCATTTTTGTAGATATTCTATAGGATGTTTGAAACTTATAGGTAACGGATGCAATACTGTTGTGATATTGCAGCGGCTGACAGAGAAGAAACTGTTAATAAAGTAAAGCAAAAGAAGCAACCTTTAGCAAGACATTGGATAGTATTGTTAAAGCGGTTTTGGTAGCGTGAAGGTGTTTGAAATCAGACTGTAGGGCGGGAATTAAAGGAGATGAATTTAGTTAATCGATTCTATGCAATTCACTCTAGGAACTTAAATGCAAACGAGATAGGGTGAATGAATCTGATTAGAACATGATTGAAGATTGTTGGCACAGATAAAGAGAATAGGGTCAGGTTGAAAGGGTGGGTGGAGAGAGCTAGGAAGGTGTGATGGCAGAAGGTCAATAAGGCAGAAATAAAGCAGGAAGTAAGTAGGGGTAAGTAGGAGAGATAGTGGTGGATGGTGCAGATGGATATTAAGTAAAATCCTGCCCCATGGGTTTGATCTCTTCGTTGGTGGCTGGCAACATCCTGGGAAATAAATTGTGGTGTGGAGGGACAGAGAAGGGAGAAAAAACAACCATCATGGGTTTAAAAAGGAGGATATGAGAGTTTGGCAAGCAAGAAGACACCATTGTAGGAGTGTAGTATACATTTGTAGTGAATAAAATCTTCACTAGTTGGACGTACTGAAGTTGCATTCTGCTGTGCAATGATGTTAGTGTACTATGGGGGATGTGTTGGTTGTGAGGGGTAAAAGTCATTAAGTTATACTATATTAAAATCCAGTCATTAAAAAAAACACCCTTTAATCCCACAGACACTGTATCTGTGGGAAACCATGTGTGTCCCTTTTAACCTCATTATTGTATGTGACACAGAATCATAACCTCCTATAAACTATTTCAGATCATGTGAACATTTGGAATTTGTTTTCTCTCTCTAGGTGAGCCTTGTTGACTTTTATTGGGATACTTTCAGTGAAGATTTAGAAAGTTTTCACGCTGATTTTGCAAAGGATTACCACAAACTACAAGCTCTGAAGAAAAGAGTTAGAGCCATTCCAGCAATTGCAGCGTGGATCAAAAGGCGCCCCATCACTAAACTCTAAGCGAAAATAACTTTACCCACTATGAAAAACATTGTAATCACGTTGCAGCTTAAATAAAATCCATTTGCAATGAGAACATAATGCTGACTTTTTTCCCCATACTTAGTTTTTTAGGTTTTCGAATAAGATGCATAATCTTAAGGAATGAACACAACTGCACTTATCTAGGAACATAGATTTGATAGAGGTAATATAAATGTATGGCAGGCAATATGTGGGTGCAGTAGCTGATGGCGATAATTCTTCAATTGGCATAGACGCGAGCACAGGTGTAAGGCTAGGTTTCCATTTGTTTTTTTTTTGCTAAAACGCCCATAAAAACGCCAATAGCGCCACCTGGCGTTTTTTTTGTGAAAAACGGCTGCAGCCAGATGTTAGCTGTAATTCAATAGGAAATCACAAAATGCCATTTCCACTTGACGTTTTTCTGTTTGGCGTTTTTTCAGTCCTCTTTGGCGTTTTTCTGCTTTTTTGGGCTCTGTGGCAGTTTTTCAAAATCGCAGCATGTTGACACTCTGGCGTTTTTTGCAAGAAATCTTGGCGTTTTTTCTCCAATAGAAGTCTATGGGAGAGAAAAAACGCCATGAAAAAGCCATGTGGGTTTATTGCCTTGGCGTTTTTTATGGCGTTTTTTCCACAGTTACAATGCAGAGGATGGACCCAGTCTCTGTGTGTCCTACGAGAAATAGGCTGAAAACAAACAGTTTCACACAAAACAAAGTCCTGGACTGGTTCATATTGAATTTTACACCATTTGGAACAAACATGCCATTACAAACAAACATACGCGACTGGATCCTGCGTGCCAAAAGCAACAGCAAACAATTTGCACCATCATTTGGGGCCAATCTTCCCAGAGGAGCAGACATTCGAAATAAAGCATGCCTTACAAACCACAGAAAAGAGACAAAAGGGTCTACCTAGTAAATGACATCAGGAGAGGGCAGATACTTGCCATTTATCCTAATCCCTTTTAGCTGGGTGAAACTTCTAACTTGTAAAGGCTGGAAAAACTGCCTAAGGTCAAAAAAAGCAATTTCCACAGAAAGGCTAAAACGCCAGAAAAAACTGCAGAAAAAACGCCAAAACGCAGGTAAATGCAGTGGCAGTTTTCTTGGCAGTTTTCCTGGCGTTTTTCATCAAGAAAAAAACGCGGGACAAAAACCCAAGTGGAAACCTAGCCTAATGGTGTAAAAAAGGAGCCCTGTGAGTTATTCAGGTGAGAAACAAACAAGCAGTGAGTGAGACTGCATTTTCTCCTAACAAATCTGCTGAACGGTTCCTAAACGAAAAAGGTCTGTGCTAAATGTTTTTGTTGGTAGCGGGTAAGCCGTCCAACGAAAGTTAGTTACTGTTTGTCAGTTAGTGCTCAGAGAGCAAGGCTTTTCTTTTTGTTTGTTTTATTTATGTTTGTTTACAGACCTTTTAATAAAAAGGACTACAATTCTAAAAATAATTTAGCCTTATGTGGTATTTCAAACCTTAAGACTGTGTGGTTACATGATCCCAGCTCACAACACATATACACTAATCCACACATATACACTAATCCACACATATACACCAATCCACACATGTATACCAATCCACACATATACACTTATCCACACATATATACCAATCCACATTTACCAATCCACACACATACCAATCCACACACATACCAATCCACACATACACTAATCCACACATATACCAATCCACACATATACCAATCCACACATACACCAATCCACTCTCACTGAATGCTTTCCTACCTTTCCTCTTTTCTCCTTACAGCTCCTTTTCCTTCTCTTCACTCCTCTTCTTCAGTTCTTCTGTCTTCTTCCCGGGTCAGAGGGCACGGACAGCGGTGGGCGCGGCTTCAGTGTTGTGCGCCGGGATCTGACAACAAACCCCGGCGCACAGCAGCTGTTACCGCACGGATCACAAGGGAGCGGTATCGGAGGTCTTTAACAGACCTCCGGCTCCCTTGAGTGATTTTAAGCCAGGTTCAAGGGAGATCCTTGAACCGGCCTAAAATCACTCAAGGGAGCCGGAGGTCTGTTAAAGACCTCCAATACCGCTCCCTTGCGAGCCTGCTCCTCCAGCGGCGGACATTACTGTCCGTCTCTGGAGGGGTGCCGGGTGCCCCCCTGATGACCGGCACCCGGTGCGGACCGCCCCCCCCGCGCTAGGTACGCTACTGGCGGCACCCTACGGTGGGGTCGGACCCCGCGGCGACGGCGCCCCCTGGAGTGTGGCGCCCTGTGCGGTCGCACAGGTCGCACACCCCAAAGGCCGGCCCTGATGCCACTCTGCCCCCAGAAATGCCTTATACCCTTATATGCCACAATGCCCCCAGATATGCCTTCTAACCCCCTATTTGCCACTCTGCCTCCCTGACATGCATTTTAACCCCCTATTTTCTGCTATCCCCCTGAGATATGCCTTATACCCCTATATGCTACCCTGCCTCCCTGATATGCCTTTTAACCCCCTATATGACACTCTGCCTCCAGAAAATTAACCCCCCATGCCACTCTTAACCCCACCGACTTACCAGTGCATCCATTTAATTGTTGTGACCCATTCTTCAGACTCCCTGGTGTCTAGTGGGGCAGCCTGTGAGATGCAGACCTCCGCATCTGCTGGCCGGTACTTCTGCCGGGGCTTCTATGACTGAGCCGGCATCACATGACCTTCCGGTGCTCCACCATAGAAGCCCCGGCGGAAGAGCAGGCAGCAGCGAAGGTTGTCTGTGTGCATTCCGCAAATGTTCACTGGCTGCAGAATGCACACAGACAAACTCTGCTGCTGCCGGCACCTCTGCTGGGGCTTCTAAGTGCCAGCAGCAGTGGAGGTTGTCTGCACGCATCACACAGACCTCCACCGGCTGCCAGAGAGGCGGATCCAGGTCCCCTGCAGCACTGCGGGGGATCTGGATCTTAGTCTTGTAGTCAGAAGACAACCTCGAATATAAGACGAGGGGTATTTTTCAGAGCATTTGTTGTCTTATAATCGAGCAAATACGGTATTTTGTAATTTCGGCTCTGGTCCAAAGTATTGCAATATTTATTCAAAGCAAGGTCTGGAATATTTGTTTGAAAGTTCAAAGTCAGCTAAGACTGATAGCAAAAATATAAAAGTATTATTTAGCAATGCAAGATAAGTAACTGTTACGTGAGTTGTGTCTGGCACAAATGTCTGACTCACTCCCAAAAGTTCTATCATGAAAATTATATAACGTTTAAATGTGCTGCACTCTAAATTACCTTGAATAAGGTAATGAAAACCATCTGTAATGGTGTGAATACAGCATATATTTGGACACCACAGCCTATGAAGAGACTCATGCCAAGATGCAACTTGACACAGATGGCTCAAAATGATGTCGCAAGGTAGAGATGCATGCTTAATTATAAAGCCCAGTCATATGAAATCTAAAGACACTAATCCATTAGCGTCTTTATTGACTTCTTAGTATTGCTAATGATGATGGTCTCCTTTTGTCTTGGGATTGTTTCCAGGCCACATACGTCCCAACATTTAAAAAAAAGGGACACTTTGGTTTTAAAGGTTTTGGCTAAAAGCATAGCTTAGAGCAGGGCTTTATCGAGAATTTAATATGATTTTATGACCTATTGGTAGCTATTTACATAACTATGTAAATTTAGGGTGTACGAACTTAATTTGCAATGTTTCTGTACACATTATTGTGACTTTGAGCTACAGGCTCTATGTCCCAAAGATGGACTGTCCCTAACAAACAGGGGCACTTGACAGTATAGTGTTACAACTGAACTAACATCTCCCTTATCTACACTTTTTTCTCCTAAGGCTAGGTTTCCACTTGGGTTTTTGTCCGGCGTTTTTTTCTTGATGAAAAACGCCAGGAAAACTGCCAAGAAAACTGCCACTGCATTTACCTGCGTTTTGGCGTTTTTTCTGAAGTTTTTTCTGGCGTTTTAGCCTTTCTGTGGAAATTGCTTTTTTTGACCTTAGGCAGTTTTTCCAGCCTTTACAAGTTAGAAGTTTCACCCAGCTAAAAGGGATTAGGATAAATGGCAAGTATCTGCCCTCTCCTGATGTCATTTACTTGGTAGACCCTTTTGTCTCTTTTCTGTGGTTTGTAAGGCATGCTTTATTTCGAATGTCTGCTCCTCTGGGAAGATTGGCCCCAAATGATGGTGCAAATTGTTTGCTGTTGCTTTTGGCACGCAGGATCCGGTCGCGTATGTTTGTTTGTAATGGCATGTTTGTTCCAAATGGTGTAAAATTCAATATGAACCAGTCCAGGACTTTGTTTTGTGTGAAACTGTTTGTTTTCAGCCTATTTCTCGTAGGACACACAGATACTGGGTCCATCCTCTGCATTGTAACTGTGGAAAAAACGCCATAAAAAACGCCAAGGCAATAAACCCACATGGCTTTTTCAGGCTTGGTTTCCATTGGGTTTTTTTGTGCTAAAAACGCCTATAAAAACGCCAATAGCGCCACCTGGCGTTTTTTTGTGAAAAACGGCTGCAGCCAGATGTTAGCTGTAATTCAATAGGAAATCGCAAAATGCCATTTCCACTTGGCGTTTTTCTGTTTGGCGTTTTTTCAGTCCTCTTTGGCGTTTTTCTGCTTTTTTGGGCTCTGTGGCAGTTTTTCAAAACTGCAGCATGTTGACACTCTGGCGTTTTTTGCAAGAAATCTTGGCTTTTTTTCTCCAATAGAAGTCTATGGGAGAGAAAAAACGCCATGAAAAAGCCATGTGGGTTTATTGCCTTGGCGTTTTTTATGGCGTTTTTTCCACAGTTACAATGCAGAGGATGGACCCAGTATCTGTGTGTCCTACGAGAAATAGGCTGAAAACAAACAGTTTCACACAAAACAAAGTCCTGGACTGGTTCATATTGAATTTTACACCATTTGGAACAAACATGCCATTACAAACAAACATACGCGACCGGATCCTGCATGCCAAAAGCAACAGCAAACAATTTGCACCATCATTTGGGGCCAATCTTCCCAGAGGAGCAGACATTCGAAATAAAGCATGCCTTACAAACCACAGAAAAGAGACAAAAGGGTCTACCAAGTAAATGACATCAGGGGAGGGCAGATACTTGCCATTTATCCCAATCCCTTTTAGCTGGGTGAAACTTCTAACTTGTAAAGGCTGGAAAAACTGCCTAAGGTCAAAAAAAGCAATTTCCACAGAAAGGCTAAAACGCCAGAAAAAACTGAAGAAAAAATGCCAAAACGCAGGTAAATGCAGTGGCAGTTTTCTTGGCAGTTTTCCTGGCGTTTTTCATCAAGAAAAAAACACCGGACAAAAACCCAAGTGGAAACCTAGCCTCATGGCGTTTTTTCTCTCCCATAGACTTCTATTGGAGAAAAAAAGCCAAGATTTCTTGCAAAAAACGCCAGAGTGTCAACATGCTGCAGTTTTGAAAAACTGCCACAGAGCCCAAAAAAGCAGAAAAACACCAAAGAGGTCTGAAAAAACGCCAAACAGAAAAACGCCAAGTGGAAATGGCATTTTGCGATTTCCCATTGAATTACAGCTAACATCTGGCTGCAGCCGTTTTTCACAAAAAAACGCCAGGTGGCGCTATTGGCGTTTTTATAGGCGTTTTTAGCATAAAAAACCCAAATGGAAACCTAGCTTAAGGCTGCTACCAAAGTCATCACCAAACACCTTTATGTGCATTTTGTAAATATTTTTTTGCGTGTTTTTTTAACTACTGGAAGACGTAGCACAGACCGAATGGATTTGGACATTGATTTACAGGTGGAACACTGGAAATGCCGCAGTGGAGCTCGATCCCGGCTTTTTTGTGGGAGAAACGCTCGATGCCTTGTGGCTCTCGCCTCTTCCTGAAGGAGGACCAAGAAGATCCGGCCCTCCTTCAGGCTTAGGAAGGGGAGGCAAATGCCTACAGGGAGTGCCTTCTCAGAAGGTTTTAGCTTCCGTCGCAGCTCTTAACTTGAGCACATGGAGCACCCTCACCAGGGCCGGCCAAAGACTTAACGCCGCCTGGGGCGGCGTTTTAAACTTCGCCGACGCCATAATCTACGATCCCCCCCCCGGTACTTACCTTTAAACAGTCCTGCGGCGAGTCTCCCTGCTCTGCCACGGTGCCGGCTTGTAATGCTGAGCGCCGGAAATTGATGTCACTTCCGGCGCTCTGCATTACAAGCCGGCACCGGGACCGAACTTGGAGACTCGCCGCAGAGGAGAGAGAGAGAGGGGCGCCGAGCGGGTAAGCGAAAACCACTCGGTGCCCCTCTCTCTCTCCTCCGCTTCAAAAACAAAAACAAAAAAAAAGCGCTTGGGGCGGCAAAGTGCCGCCCCTTCTAAAGTGCCGCCTGGGGCAATTGCCCCAGTCTGCCCCATTATAGGGCCGGCCCTGACCCTCACACGTTCCTCAGAGCAAGGCACTTGGGGCTTACAAATATATAGATAGATACTTTGTTTTTGTTTTATATGGGCTTAACTGTAACGTAGGCCGATAAGAATATACATTCCAAAATGTCGTAATATGTCAAAAAGAAGGAAGTCCACATGGATATAATCCAACTGTGTGTACATAATACTTTCTCAAATTTAGAAATACAAGGATCGGCCCATGTTCCAGCTATATCAATTATGCTATTTTACATGACTATGGCAGTAAGTAAAAGGTTTTTCCACCAGACGGCAGTAATCAGGATATAAATACTGTACTTTATGTTGGGTAGCCACATTCACATTGTGCTGGTGTCTGTGTGGAGAGGCCTAAAAGTTCTTATTTGTAATCAAGGCTTTGAAGGAGAAAGCTGCAGAATCCTTTAACCTTAAAAGCACCGGATTGCAGAGGTAAATATGCCTGTAACTTTCAGTCCTGGGAGAACACAATGTTTCCTAGTGATGTAGAAAGTTGAATGTATTTAAGATTTTTCTACATGAAATGTTACAAATCTGTAAATGTTTTTTTAGTTAATAGTAGAGAAGAAACTGCTGGAAAATATCTGGAAAATAAGAATCCTTTGAGTCCTTTGAGTAACCTCTAAAAATATGGTGTTAAGCTGTAGTCACAAAAATCTATTTTTGCTGTAATGTTATTTAGTGATATTAGTAATTATGAATTGATTATAAAGCTGTATTTTATTTTTTTTTCCAATTATTCTTTATTCAGTTTTATAAAAACATACAAAAAAACAAAACTGAGACAAACAAGCAATCATATTCTCTCTATAACATACATAAACACAAGGTAATTGATACATGTTCTTTATACAGTTTACGCCCTATAGTATACTTAGTTAAGTTATTTGAAAAGGCATCTCTTCCGACAGTAATTTAATAAATTTGCATCATTTACCTTTAACATACATTTATACAATGCCCTATGTAACTATCCATATGAGACCGTAGAATTCTTGAAGTATCTTACTTCGAAAACTTATTATAAAAGGGTTAAACATAAAGAATGTTTCTCTCTAAGTAATAGAATAATTAAGTTGATTCCATCCAGCCCATATTTTAGTATAAAATTCTAAGTTATTCCGGAAGAAATATTTTTCTGACATTGATTGAACTTTTATTTGATTGGAAATTTCTTTCCATGGTGGGATTTCTTGTTGTTTCCAGAAACGAGCAATGCAAATTTTACATGCCAGTAATATATTAACTAATAGTATTTTATTGTGTTTCGAGATTTGGGGTATATCTAAATGAAACAAAAAAATCTGTGGTGTAAGAATAATATTAGTCCCAGTAGCTAAGCAAAATAAAGAAGCTATTTTTTCCTTAATTGGTTGTAAATATTCGCATTCCCACCATATATGAAAGTGATTTCCAATTGTTCTGTAACAACGCCAACATAAATCAGTCATATTATTTGATATTTTGTTGAGTCTGGATGGGACCATATACCAGCGATGTAGTAACTTATAATACTGCTCATGGAGATTTAAGCAGTGTACTGCTCTCCTAGTATGTTGCCAAGCTTTATACCAATTTTGTATTGGAAACTCTTTCTGTATATCTCTTTCCCACAATAAGATTGTTTTAACTTTATCACAAGATGAAGAGGAATTTTCTAATAATTTTAATATTTTGGATATCATTTTTGTTTGGGGTGGTTTCAAAAAAAAAGTCATCCCAGCTGTCTCGTTTTCTTAATAGATTTTTTAACAAGAGATTTTTTATACGCAAATATGAAAAAAGTTCTCTATTTGAAATGTTATATCTAGATTGCATATCCACGAATGATATTACTGTTTGGTCCTCCATGATATCACTAATAGTGGAGATTCCATTGCGAATCCATTCGTGGATGTTCAAGTCTTCTAGATATATACAAAGAATTTCAATTGGGGAAGATTCAGAGAGAGTCGATGATAATCCGTATAATTTTCGGATTTTGTGTAAAGCTTTAAGTAGATCTTTCACTATAAAGCTGGTTATATCTAATTTTTTAATTGTATTCTTATCAAGCCAAATTAAGTTAAATGGGTTTATTCCATTACATAAGAATTTCTCTATTTTATACCAGCCTAAACTATGTTTATTCTTTAAAACCCATGCCAGAATGTTTGAAATTTGTGTAGCATCATGTAATCTATATAAGTCTGGGTATCCTAGACCTTCTTGAGATGTACTCTTCCTTAGGATGTTTTTAGGGATTCTAGGTTTCTTTGCTGCCCAGACAAATGAAGAAAATAGCTTATCAAAGGCTCTCAAAATAGATTTAGGGATCGTGTATGGTATAGATCTAAATAGATATAGTATTTTTGGTAACAAATATGATTTAATGATGTTAATTCGACCCATCCATGATAATTCTAGTTTCTTCCATTTGTTAGTTTGATATTTTAATTAGCTGTATTTTAATGATCCAGACTTTTTATTCATAACTATGAATGGGTTAACTGAAAGAAACTTGTTTAACAACCTTCAGACTATTTCATGTCTCCGCAGCAAAAGTTTCTCTCCCGCGTTCTCAACAGCCAATAACTTCACTTCTCACTCATTTGTAATGCCCAAATCCGATCAAAGACGATCATTTCTACTCAAAAGTTGTTATTGAGGAAAGGTATTTTAAGGTTTCATTTAGAAAACTACATTTGCCAGCAGGAAACACATCAGATCAGGCAGTGTTCAGGAACTGCACCCAGGGTTAATGTGTGTGTCTGTGTGTAATTGAGGAACTGGTAGGTGAAATGTGTGTTTTTCCCTGCCTTTTCATAGGAAAAAAGGTCCTGCAAAGTGGTAAAGTTGTTATTATATATATATATATATATCTTTATATAGATATACCGTATTAATACCAGTGCATTAGTGGGATTACTACATTTCCTTTCTAAAGCTCGATTTTAGTTGCATTCACATGAATGATATCTAATAGGGACCGCAGACAAAGCCAGGGAACAATCCTGCAAAACAGGTTTTTTTTTTCTTTTTTTTTTCTTCCTGCAAAGCTGTATAAAAGTTATTACAGGTAACTAGATGTCCTTGCGTAACTAAATGCTTGTTACATAAGACAGCATACAAATAAATCTTTGCATATAACGTGGTCAGAGAAAGGAGAAATACCGGCTTCTTTCCTTGTGCTGCCATTCTGATGCTCGAGGACACAGATATGTTTAATAGGCACAACCACCTGCATTCATACAAAGACATCCCCACATAAGTATATACACTATAACACAAAAGAATCCAACCACACTATTCACAAATAACATAATGTTATAAATATTGTGGCATGTATAAGGATCACATCCTCAAAAAGGGGGCAACTCCTATAAACTTTGTACACTGAGCAAAAAAAGAGTTCTACAAAAGCCCTTATATAAAATATATTGTTTTATTATTGTACAAAAAATTAGTAAAAAACATATATAAAGTATTTCATTATATAGACAACAGAGATTTAAGGAAGAAAATCAGAGCACATGGAGGGAATATGGCTGTATGTTGTATAAAGTGTCTCAAGTGCATATAAATCAACATAAGAATCATAAAGTGCTAAGTCATTTGGATATAATTGAATATTACTCTATATAGAGTGCATCTATCAAATATATGACCATCAAAAAGTGCATAATTAATAATACTCACTATGGAGTGCACCTCTTAACTTGATAAATATATAGAGCACTAACGACATCAATGCAAAGTCTACAGTTCAATACAATGATATAAATACTGTTCTAAGAGCGGTATGCTCCTTACCCATATTGTCCACCACTTCCCCTACGCCGTTTCGGTTCTCCTTTTTCAAGGGGTCGCTGTTATTCCCTCATCCTACACTAATATTTATACCCCTCCCCTAGAAGTTGCGCGCCGAAACCCTAATTGGCGCCGGTGTTGCGTCCCCGCCCCACAATTCACTGCTTCGTATCGGACGTCCCACCTCATGGCACGCAAGCCCGAGAGACTATCTCCCGAGCATGCGCGCCACGGGCGGGGCGCCCGACCAAAGACAGGACCCAAGGACGGCGAATCGCCGCACCGGCGCACCAGGTTTCGGCTCGGAACTTCCCAGGGACTCGTTGCAACTATCTTGTGCCAGCGTCAGCCTCACCTATGCCTCCAGGAACGGACCCAATAAACATATACATATTACGTGTGGGTTTAAAGTGCATTGAATGTATATTTGAAATAAATATATTATATAAATAAATATAATAAATAAATACAGTGGTTGAAGTGCATAAATAATTGTATCTCCTCATGCATGTACTGCATATTAATAAATAAATAAATGTGCATAAATACTCAAAATATATATAATCAATTCATTAATCTTCAATGTGATAATGACTACAACATATTTAAATACAAGATGAAAAAGGAAAAAATTTCATTAAATTAAATAAATAATTATCAAATCCATGTGTTGATCAGTAAAGTGACAGTGCAAAAAACATTGATGACTATTTAAATAAAACAATGCATATTTAAGGTAAAAATGAATAAAAATAAATAAAAATAGTGTTATGCATATTATGTATATTGATGTTATTAACTAATTACTGGCTCCTCTGGATGTTAATTTTCATTCATTTTCTTCATCTGGATCTTCAAAGGCTTATTACTAGGGGTATCTTGTCATCACATATATACTACAAGGAAGGAAATAAAAACAAAATATTAAAATCACCAATGGAAGAAAGGAACAAGAGTTATTTATAAAAAAGCAGAAAAGGACAATTGCTCATTCAGGCCAGCAGGTGTCATAGTACCCAATTGTACAAACCACCTGCATTCCTTTTGAGCTAAAATTTTCTTAACATTACCTCCTCGTACTCCTGTGTTGATTCTTTCAATTCCCTTAACTTGAAAACTTGAGGGATCACAGTTATGTGAGGTTTTAAAGTGACGTGGTATTGTTTTTAATATTGTCCAATCTGACGCATTTTTAGCCGCCAAGATGTCTCGTACATGTTCTCGGGTGCGGATTCGTAATTCTCTTGATGTTAATCCTATATATATTTTAGGACATCCACATGTTGCATAATAGATCACATTTTTGGTACTACAGGATATATATTGGCGGATAGAATATTCGCGAGATCCATCTGCTGTTTTGAATGTATTGGCCCGAACAATATTTTTACATGCTACACAATCTCCACAGGGATAACATCCTAAACGTGGATTTGTTGTTCCAAAAAATTGTTGATTCTTTGCTACGTAGTGGCTTCTAACTAATAAATCTTTCAGGTTGTTACCTCTTCTTGCAGTAAAGGAAACCCCATCTGGGATCACAGATGCTAACATCGGGTCTGTTCTTAAGACTTTCCAGTGTTTTCTTATAGCTTCTTGCATATGTTCCCACTGGCAATTATATGTTGATATAAATCTAGCCGTGTTATCATGTTTATCCTTGTTCTTCTTCTTTTGTTGACTTTGTAAAAGGTTTTGCCTTGATTCTTTTTTTGCTCTTCTGTAGCCTTGTTTTATACATCTTTTGCTATAGCCTCGTTCCATAAACCTTTTTGTTAGATCTGTACTTTGATTTTCAAATTGAGTTTCGGTTGAGCAAATTCTCCTCATCCGGAGAAATTGACCCACTGGTATCGCTCTAATCGTGGACCTAGTATGGGCAGAATAAGCATGCAGCAACGAGTTAGTTGATGTACTTTTTCTAAAGACATCTGTCTCAAGGCTACCGTTGCATTGTTTTTCTATCTTAAGATCCAAAAAATCTACCTGTTGGTGACTGTAGACGTAGGTTAGTTTTACATTGATGTCATTTGTGTTGAGGATCATCATAAAGGATTCCAAATCAGACACTGACCCCTGCCAGATAAATAAAATATCATCAATATATCTTAACCAACATTGTACATGGTTTACATATTGCGCTCCGCCACACTGAAAAATGCCTCTCTCCCAAAATCCTAGGAAGAGGTTTGCGTATGACGGGGCACATGCTGCACCCATAGCAGTGCCTCTTTTTTGGAGGTAAAATCCATCTTTAAAAGTAAAGAAATTGTGACTCAAAATGAATTGTAATAATTGTAATATTAATTGATTAAGTTCTATGTTTAAATTGCCACTTTCTAAATAGAACTGAACGGCTCTAAGTCCGTCTGTGTGTTTAATGCAGGTGTAAAGTGACTCCACATCCGCAGTCACCAATAGCATATCTGGTTCCAAAGAGATCCCATCAATTCTCCCCAATACATCCGTCGTATCCTTAACATAAGATGGCAACGTTTCAACCAAAGTTTTTAAATACACATCTATAAATTTACAGATTGGGTCACATATACCATCAATCCCTGACACAATTGGGCGTCCGGGAGGGTTGAGGGGATCTTTATGTACTTTGGGAATCAAATAAAAAGTTGGGATTTGTGGGTATTGTTTAGTTAACCCTTCTCTTACTTTTTTAGTTATTATTCCCTTTTCTTCTGCTTGTTCCAATATTAACATTAACTCCAAAGCATATGATGTCACAGGGTTGAACGTTAATTTTTCATATGTTGTCTTATCCTTAAGTTGACGAAATGCCTCTTTCTCATACATTATGTTTGGCCACACCACTATATTACCTCCTTTATCCGCTTGTTTAATTATAATGTCATCTATTTTCTGAAGTTCACCTAGAGCTTTTCTCTGAATTTGAGTTAGATTATCTTTAGATCTTTTAGTAGAGATTTTCTGAAATTCTTCTGTCACCAATTTAGTGAATATATCTATAGCTGGACATATAGACAGGGGAGGAAATGTTTTTGACTTGGGCAAAATGTGTTCAACTAACTTACCAGGGTTATCTGGTTGCTGTTCTTCCCATAATTCCTCAAGATCTCGTAATGTTTCCCTTTCAATTTCATTAAAATTCATGATTTCCGGTCTAGTGTGCAATTTTCTTAATAATATTTTGCGTGAAAATAAATGAAGATCTTTTAATGCTGTAAAGAAATCAAAATTGTTAGTGGGAGAAAAGCTCAAACCTAATTGTAATACTTCACACTGTGCTTTTGTTAAAGTGTGCTGTGATAAATTGATTACCTCCATGTTATTTTTAGCACGTTTATCTTGTTGTTTTGGAGGTGTTCGTCTTCTTTTATTTCTATATCTGGATTCCCGAGGAATTTGCATTTGGGGTGAAGGATCTCGGAATCTATTTTTGCTTTTTCCTTCACTTTGGTCAGAGAATTCCTCCTTGGAGGTATTGGATGAGATGGAGGCAGATCTAGATCTGGATAATATTCCTTTTGAATCTCGATTTTGTTTCCAACGATATACACGATTCTGTATTACATCTTGATTATCTCGCTGAAATTTTTTTGATTTAGTTGCACTTATTTCTTTGCCCCATTTCTGGAACAAACTCTCCAATTCTCTATTTAATTTCTCCAAATCATCATTAGATAGATTCTTTTTGATCTCATTTTGTATGGTTTCTATTTCTCCCTCTATTTCCACTAAAGTGCTCTTATTGAGCTGAATCAAAAGCTCCATAAAACCTTTTGAACAATGATTAGCTAGATTTTCCCATTTTTCTTTAAATAGGGGATCCAGTACTGCAAAAGAGGGACATACCTGAACTCTTAAGCCTCTAGGTATAAGGCTACGTGATACATATTTTTCTAAAAAGACTTTATTCCACCATGTGCGTGTTCTTTTGTGTAGCAGGGCCTTTAACTTAGCAATATTCCCAGCATTATCATATCCATTGGAATTTAAAATCAAACTCGGATTATCTCCAAACACCTCATCCAACTGAGAGAGCCAAGTCTGCTCATGTTGTCTAAAATCCATATTGGATCCGGATCCTGAAGCTGTGAATAACACAGGATAAATTATAACACAAAAGAATCCAACCACACTATTCACAAATAACATAATGTTATAAATATTGTGGCATGTATAAGGATCACATCCTCAAAAAGGGGGCAACTCCTATAAACTTTGTACACTGAGCAAAAAAAGAGTTCTACAAAAGCCCTTATATAAAATATATTGTTTTATTATTGTACAAAAAATTAGTAAAAAACATATATAAAGTATTTCATTATATAGACAACAGAGATTTAAGGAAGAAAATCAGAGCACATGGAGGGAATATGGCTGTATGTTGTATAAAGTGTCTCAAGTGCATATAAATCAACATAAGAATCATAAAGTGCTAAGTCATTTGGATATAATTGAATATTACTCTATATAGAGTGCATCTATCAAATATATGACCATCAAAAAGTGCATAATTAATAATACTCACTATGGAGTGCACCTCTTAACTTGATAAATATATAGAGCACTAACGACATCAATGCAAAGTCTACAGTTCAATACAATGATATAAATACTGTTCTAAGAGCGGTATGCTCCTTACCCATATTGTCCACCACTTCCCCTACGCCGTTTCGGTTCTCCTTTTTCAAGGGGTCGCTGTTATTCCCTCATCCTACACTAATATTTATACCCCTCCCCTAGAAGTTGCGCGCCGAAACCCTAATTGGCGCCGGTGTTGCGTCCCCGCCCCACAATTCACTGCTTCGTATCGGACGTCCCACCTCATGGCACGCAAGCCCGAGAGACTATCTCCCGAGCATGCGCGCCACGGGCGGGGCGCCCGACCAAAGACAGGACCCAAGGACGGCGAATCGCCGCACCGGCGCACCAGGTTTCGGCTCGGAACTTCCCAGGGACTCGTTGCAACTATCTTGTGCCAGCGTCAGCCTCACCTATGCCTCCAGGAACGGACCCAATAAACATATACATATTACGTGTGGGTTTAAAGTGCATTGAATGTATATTTGAAATAAATATATTATATAAATAAATATAATAAATAAATACAGTGGTTGAAGTGCATAAATAATTGTATCTCCTCATGCATGTACTGCATATTAATAAATAAATAAATGTGCATAAATACTCAAAATATATATAATCAATTCATTAATCTTCAATGTGATAATGACTACAACATATTTAAATACAAGATGAAAAAGGAAAAAATTTCATTAAATTAAATAAATAATTATCAAATCCATGTGTTGATCAGTAAAGTGACAGTGCAAAAAACATTGATGACTATTTAAATAAAACAATGCATATTTAAGGTAAAAATGAATAAAAATAAATAAAAATAGTGTTATGCATATTATGTATATTGATGTTATTAACTAATTACTGGCTCCTCTGGATGTTAATTTTCATTCATTTTCTTCATCTGGATCTTCAAAGGCTTATTACTAGGGGTATCTTGTCATCACATATATACTACAAGGAAGGAAATAAAAACAAAATATTAAAATCACCAATGGAAGAAAGGAACAAGAGTTATTTATAAAAAAGCAGAAAAGGACAATTGCTCATTCAGGCCAGCAGGTGTCATAGTACCCAATTGTACAATCCACCTGCATTCCTTTTGAGCTAAAATTTTCTTAACATTACCTCCTCGTACTCCTGTGTTGATTCTTTCAATTCCCTTAACTTGAAAACTTGAGGGATCACAGTTATGTGAGGTTTTAAAGTGACGTGGTATTGTTTTTAATATTGTCCAATCTGACGCATTTTTAGCCGCCAAGATGTCTCGTACATGTTCTCGGGTGCGGATTCGTAATTCTCTTGATGTTAATCCTATATATATTTTAGGACATCCACATGTTGCATAATAGATCACATTTTTGGTACTACAGGATATATATTGGCGGATAGAATATTCGCGAGATCCATCTGCTGTTTTGAATGTATTGGCCCGAACAATATTTTTACATGCTACACAATCTCCACAGGGATAACATCCTAAACGTGGATTTGTTGTTCCAAAAAATTGTTGATTCTTTGCTACGTAGTGGCTTCTAACTAATAAATCTTTCAGGTTGTTACCTCTTCTTGCAGTAAAGGAAACCCCATCTGGGATCACAGATGCTAACATCGGGTCTGTTCTTAAGACTTTCCAGTGTTTTCTTATAGCTTCTTGCATATGTTCCCACTGGCAATTATATGTTGATATAAATCTAGCCGTGTTATCATGTTTATCCTTGTTCTTCTTCTTTTGTTGACTTTGTAAAAGGTTTTGCCTTGATTCTTTTTTTGCTCTTCTGTAGCCTTGTTTTATACATCTTTTGCTATAGCCTCGTTCCATAAACCTTTTTGTTAGATCTGTACTTTGATTTTCAAATTGAGTTTCGGTTGAGCAAATTCTCCTCATCCGGAGAAATTGACCCACTGGTATCGCTCTAATCGTGGACCTAGTATGGGCAGAATAAGCATGCAGCAACGAGTTAGTTGATGTACTTTTTCTAAAGACATCTGTCTCAAGGCTACCGTTGCATTGTTTTTCTATCTTAAGATCCAAAAAATCTACCTGTTGGTGACTGTAGACGTAGGTTAGTTTTACATTGATGTCATTTGTGTTGAGGATCATCATAAAGGATTCCAAATCAGACACTGACCCCTGCCAGATAAATAAAATATCATCAATATATCTTAACCAACATTGTACATGGTTTACATATTGCGCTCCGCCACACTGAAAAATGCCTCTCTCCCAAAATCCTAGGAAGAGGTTTGCGTATGACGGGGCACATGCTGCACCCATAGCAGTGCCTCTTTTTTGGAGGTAAAATCCATCTTTAAAAGTAAAGAAATTGTGACTCAAAATGAATTGTAATAATTGTAATATTAATTGATTAAGTTCTATGTTTAAATTGCCACTTTCTAAATAGAACTGAACGGCTCTAAGTCCGTCTGTGTGTTTAATGCAGGTGTAAAGTGACTCCACATCCGCAGTCACCAATAGCATATCTGGTTCCAAAGAGATCCCATCAATTCTCCCCAATACATCCGTCGTATCCTTAACATAAGATGGCAACGTTTCAACCAAAGTTTTTAAATACACATCTATAAATTTACAGATTGGGTCACATATACCATCAATCCCTGACACAATTGGGCGTCCGGGAGGGTTGAGGGGATCTTTATGTACTTTGGGAATCAAATAAAAAGTTGGGATTTGTGGGTATTGTTTAGTTAACCCTTCTCTTACTTTTTTAGTTATTATTCCCTTTTCTTCTGCTTGTTCCAATATTAACATTAACTCCAAAGCATATGATGTCACAGGGTTGAACGTTAATTTTTCATATGTTGTCTTATCCTTAAGTTGACGAAATGCCTCTTTCTCATACATTATGTTTGGCCACACCACTATATTACCTCCTTTATCCGCTTGCATGGCCGTTCTTAGTTGGTGGAGCGATTTGTCTGGTTAATTCCGATAACGAACGAGACTCCTCCATGCTAACTAGTTACGCGACCCCTGGCGGTCGGCGTCCAACTTCTTAGAGGGACAAGTGGCGTTCAGCCACACGAGATCGAGCAATAACAGGTCTGTGATGCCCTTAGATGTCCGGGGCTGCACGCGCGCTACACTGAACGGATCAGCGTGTGTCTACCCTTCGCCGACAGGTGCGGGTAACCCGCTGAACCCCGTTCGTGATAGGGATTGGGGATTGCAATTATTTCCCATGAACGAGGAATTCCCAGTAAGTGCGGGTCATAAGCTCGCGTTGATTAAGTCCCTGCCCTTTGTACACACCGCCCGTCGCTACTACCGATTGGATGGTTTAGTGAGGTCCTCGGATCGGCCCCGCCGGGGTCGGCGACGGCCCTGGCGGAGCGCCGAGAAGACGATCAAACTTGACTATCTAGAGGAAGTAAAAGTCGTAACAAAAGTCAACAAAAGTCAACAAAGTCAACAAAAGAAGAAGAACAAGGATAAACATGATAACACGGCTAGATTTATATCAACATATAATTGCCAGTGGGAACATATGCAAGAAGCTATAAGAAAACACTGGAAAGTCTTAAGAACAGACCCGATGTTAGCATCTGTGATCCCAGATGGGGTTTCCTTTACTGCAAGAAGAGGTAACAACCTGAAAGATTTATTAGTTAGAAGCCACTACGTAGCAAAGAATCAACAATTTTTTGGAACAACAAATCCACGTTTAGGATGTTATCCCTGTGGAGATTGTGTAGCATGTAAAAATATTGTTCGGGCCAATACATTCAAAACAGCAGATGGATCTCGCGAATATTCTATCCGCCAATATATATCCTGTAGTACCAAAAATGTGATCTATTATGCAACATGTGGATGTCCTAAAATATATATAGGATTAACATCAAGAGAATTACGAATCCGCACCCGAGAACATGTACGAGACATCTTGGCGGCTAAAAATGCGTCAGATTGGACAATATTAAAAACAATACCACGTCACTTTAAAACCTCACATAACTGTGATCCCTCAAGTTTTCAAGTTAAGGGAATTGAAAGAATCAACACAGGAGTACGAGGAGGTAATGTTAAGAAAATTTTAGCTCAAAAGGAATGCAGGTGGATTGTACAATTGGGTACTATGACACCTGCTGGCCTGAATGAGCAATTGTCCTTTTCTGCTTTTTTATAAATAACTCTTGTTCCTTTCTTCCATTGGTGATTTTAATATTTTGTTTTTATTTCCTTCCTTGTAGTATATATGTGATGACAAGATACCCCTAGTAATAAGCCTTTGAAGATCCAGATGAAGAAAATGAATGAAAATTAACATCCAGAGGAGCCAGTAATTAGTTAATAACATCAATATACATAATATGCATAACACTATTTTTATTTATTTTTATTCATTTTTACCTTAAATATGCATTGTTTTATTTAAATAGTCATCAATGTTTTTTGCACTGTCACTTTACTGATCAACACATGGATTTGATAATTATTTATTTAATTTAATGAAATTTTTTCCTTTTTCATCTTGTATTTAAATATGTTGTAGTCATTATCACATTGAAGATTAATGAATTGATTATATATATTTTGAGTATTTATGCACATTTATTTATTTATTAATATGCAGTACATGCATGAGGAGATACAATTATTTATGCACTTCAACCACTGTATTTATTTATTATATTTATTTATATAATATATTTATTTCAAATATACATTCAATGCACTTTAAACCCACACGTAATATGTATATGTTTATTGGGTCCGTTCCTGGAGGCATAGGTGAGGCTGACGCTGGCACAAGATAGTTGCAACGAGTCCCTGGGAAGTTCCGAGCCGAAACCTGGTGCGCCGGTGCGGCGATTCGCCGTCCTTGGGTCCTGTCTTTGGTCGGGCGCCCCGCCCGTGGCGCGCATGCTCGGGAGATAGTCTCTCGGGCTTGCGTGCCATGAGGTGGGACGTCCGATACGAAGCAGTGAATTGTGGGGCGGGGACGCAACACCGGCGCCAATTAGGGTTTCGGCGCGCAACTTCTAGGGGAGGGGTATAAATATTAGTGTAGGATGAGGGAATAACAGCGACCCCTTGAAAAAGGAGAACCGAAACGGCGTAGGGGAAGTGGTGGACAATATGGGTAAGGAGCATACCGCTCTTAGAACAGTATTTATATCATTGTATTGAACTGTAGACTTTGCATTGATGTCGTTAGTGCTCTATATATTTATCAAGTTAAGAGGTGCACTCCATAGTGAGTATTATTAATTATGCACTTTTTGATGGTCATATATTTGATAGATGCACTCTATATAGAGTAATATTCAATTATATCCAAATGACTTAGCACTTTATGATTCTTATGTTGATTTATATGCACTTGAGACACTTTATACAACATACAGCCATATTCCCTCCATGTGCTCTGATTTTCTTCCTTAAATCTCTGTTGTCTATATAATGAAATACTTTATATATGTTTTTTACTAATTTTTTGTACAATAATAAAACAATATATTTTATATAAGGGCTTTTGTAGAACTCTTTTTTTGCTCAGTGTACAAAGTTTATAGGAGTTGCCCCCTTTTTGAGGATGTGATCCTTATACATGCCACAATATTTATAACATTATGTTATTTGTGAATAGTGTGGTTGGATTCTTTTGTGTTATAATTTATCCTGTGTTATTCACAGCTTCAGGATCCGGATCCAATATGGATTTTAGACAACATGAGCAGACTTGGCTCTCTCAGTTGGATGAGGTGTTTGGAGATAATCCGAGTTTGATTTTAAATTCCAATGGATATGATAATGCTGGGAATATTGCTAAGTTAAAGGCCCTGCTACACAAAAGAACACGCACATGGTGGAATAAAGTCTTTTTAGAAAAATATGTATCACGTAGCCTTATACCTAGAGGCTTAAGAGTTCAGGTATGTCCCTCTTTTGCAGTACTGGATCCCCTATTTAAAGAAAAATGGGAAAATCTAGCTAATCATTGTTCAAAAGGTTTTATGGAGCTTTTGATTCAGCTCAATAAGAGCACTTTAGTGGAAATAGAGGGAGAAATAGAAACCATACAAAATGAGATCAAAAAGAATCTATCTAATGATGATTTGGAGAAATTAAATAGAGAATTGGAGAGTTTGTTCCAGAAATGGGGCAAAGAAATAAGTGCAACTAAATCAAAAAAATTTCAGCGAGATAATCAAGATGTAATACAGAATCGTGTATATCGTTGGAAACAAAATCGAGATTCAAAAGGAATATTATCCAGATCTAGATCTGCCTCCATCTCATCCAATACCTCCAAGGAGGAATTCTCTGACCAAAGTGAAGGAAAAAGCAAAAATAGATTCCGAGATCCTTCACCCCAAATGCAAATTCCTCGGGAATCCAGATATAGAAATAAAAGAAGACGAACACCTCCAAAACAACAAGATAAACGTGCTAAAAATAACATGGAGGTAATCAATTTATCACAGCACACTTTAACAAAAGCACAGTGTGAAGTATTACAATTAGGTTTGAGCTTTTCTCCCACTAACAATTTTGATTTCTTTACAGCATTAAAAGATCTTCATTTATTTTCACGCAAAATATTATTAAGAAAATTGCACACTAGACCGGAAATCATGAATTTTAATGAAATTGAAAGGGAAACATTACGAGATCTTGAGGAATTATGGGAAGAACAGCAACCAGATAACCCTGGTAAGTTAGTTGAACACATTTTGCCCAAGTCAAAAACATTTCCTCCCCTGTCTATATGTCCAGCTATAGATATATTCACTAAATTGGTGACAGAAGAATTTCAGAAAATCTCTACTAAAAGATCTAAAGATAATCTAACTCAAATTCAGAGAAAAGCTCTAGGTGAACTTCAGAAAATAGATGACATTATAATTAAACAAGCGGATAAAGGAGGTAATATAGTGGTGTGGCCAAACATAATGTATGAGAAAGAGGCATTTCGTCAACTTAAGGATAAGACAACATATGAAAAATTAACGTTCAACCCTGTGACATCATATGCTTTGGAGTTAATGTTAATATTGGAACAAGCAGAAGAAAAGGGAATAATAACTAAAAAAGTAAGAGAAGGGTTAACTAAACAATACCCACAAATCCCAACTTTTTATTTGATTCCCAAAGTACATAAAGATCCCCTCAACCCTCCCGGACGCCCAATTGTGTCAGGGATTGATGGTATATGTGACCCAATCTGTAAATTTATAGATGTGTATTTAAAAACTTTGGTTGAAACGTTGCCATCTTATGTTAAGGATACGACGGATGTATTGGGGAGAATTGATGGGATCTCTTTGGAACCAGATATGCTATTGGTGACTGCGGATGTGGAGTCACTTTACACCTGCATTAAACACACAGACGGACTTAGAGCCGTTCAGTTCTATTTAGAAAGTGGCAATTTAAACATAGAACTTAATCAATTAATATTACAATTATTACAATTCATTTTGAGTCACAATTTCTTTACTTTTAAAGATGGATTTTACCTCCAAAAAAGAGGCACTGCTATGGGTGCAGCATGTGCCCCGTCATACGCAAACCTCTTCCTAGGATTTTGGGAGAGAGGCATTTTTCAGTGTGGCGGAGCGCAATATGTAAACCATGTACAATGTTGGTTAAGATATATTGATGATATTTTATTTATCTGGCAGGGGTCAGTGTCTGATTTGGAATCCTTTATGATGATCCTCAACACAAATGACATCAATGTAAAACTAACCTACGTCTACAGTCACCAACAGGTAGATTTTTTGGATCTTAAGATAGAAAAACAATGCAACGGTAGCCTTGAGACAGATGTCTTTAGAAAAAGTACATCAACTAACTCGTTGCTGCATGCTTATTCTGCCCATACTAGGTCCACGATTAGAGCGATACCAGTGGGTCAATTTCTCCGGATGAGGAGAATTTGCTCAACCGAAACTCAATTTGAAAATCAAAGTACAGATCTAACAAAAAGGTTTATGGAACGAGGCTATAGCAAAAGATGTATAAAACAAGGCTACAGAAGAGCAAAAAAAGAATCAAGGCAAAACCTTTTACAAAGTCAACAAAAGAAGAAGAACAAGGATAAACATGATAACACGGCTAGATTTATATCAACATATAATTGCCAGTGGGAACATATGCAAGAAGCTATAAGAAAACACTGGAAAGTCTTAAGAACAGACCCGATGTTAGCATCTGTGATCCCAGATGGGGTTTCCTTTACTGCAAGAAGAGGTAACAACCTGAAAGATTTATTAGTTAGAAGCCACTACGTAGCAAAGAATCAACAATTTTTTGGAACAACAAATCCACGTTTAGGATGTTATCCCTGTGGAGATTGTGTAGCATGTAAAAATATTGTTCGGGCCAATACATTCAAAACAGCAGATGGATCTCGCGAATATTCTATCCGCCAATATATATCCTGTAGTACCAAAAATGTGATCTATTATGCAACATGTGGATGTCCTAAAATATATATAGGATTAACATCAAGAGAATTACGAATCCGCACCCGAGAACATGTACGAGACATCTTGGCGGCTAAAAATGCGTCAGATTGGACAATATTAAAAACAATACCACGTCACTTTAAAACCTCACATAACTGTGATCCCTCAAGTTTTCAAGTTAAGGGAATTGAAAGAATCAACACAGGAGTACGAGGAGGTAATGTTAAGAAAATTTTAGCTCAAAAGGAATGCAGGTGGATTGTACAATTGGGTACTATGACACCTGCTGGCCTGAATGAGCAATTGTCCTTTTCTGCTTTTTTATAAATAACTCTTGTTCCTTTCTTCCATTGGTGATTTTAATATTTTGTTTTTATTTCCTTCCTTGTAGTATATATGTGATGACAAGATACCCCTAGTAATAAGCCTTTGAAGATCCAGATGAAGAAAATGAATGAAAATTAACATCCAGAGGAGCCAGTAATTAGTTAATAACATCAATATACATAATATGCATAACACTATTTTTATTTATTTTTATTCATTTTTACCTTAAATATGCATTGTTTTATTTAAATAGTCATCAATGTTTTTTGCACTGTCACTTTACTGATCAACACATGGATTTGATAATTATTTATTTAATTTAATGAAATTTTTTCCTTTTTCATCTTGTATTTAAATATGTTGTAGTCATTATCACATTGAAGATTAATGAATTGATTATATATATTTTGAGTATTTATGCACATTTATTTATTTATTAATATGCAGTACATGCATGAGGAGATACAATTATTTATGCACTTCAACCACTGTATTTATTTATTATATTTATTTATATAATATATTTATTTCAAATATACATTCAATGCACTTTAAACCCACACGTAATATGTATATGTTTATTGGGTCCGTTCCTGGAGGCATAGGTGAGGCTGACGCTGGCACAAGATAGTTGCAACGAGTCCCTGGGAAGTTCCGAGCCGAAACCTGGTGCGCCGGTGCGGCGATTCGCCGTCCTTGGGTCCTGTCTTTGGTCGGGCGCCCCGCCCGTGGCGCGCATGCTCGGGAGATAGTCTCTCGGGCTTGCGTGCCATGAGGTGGGACGTCCGATACGAAGCAGTGAATTGTGGGGCGGGGACGCAACACCGGCGCCAATTAGGGTTTCGGCGCGCAACTTCTAGGGGAGGGGTATAAATATTAGTGTAGGATGAGGGAATAACAGCGACCCCTTGAAAAAGGAGAACCGAAACGGCGTAGGGGAAGTGGTGGACAATATGGGTAAGGAGCATACCGCTCTTAGAACAGTATTTATATCATTGTATTGAACTGTAGACTTTGCATTGATGTCGTTAGTGCTCTATATATTTATCAAGTTAAGAGGTGCACTCCATAGTGAGTATTATTAATTATGCACTTTTTGATGGTCATATATTTGATAGATGCACTCTATATAGAGTAATATTCAATTATATCCAAATGACTTAGCACTTTATGATTCTTATGTTGATTTATATGCACTTGAGACACTTTATACAACATACAGCCATATTCCCTCCATGTGCTCTGATTTTCTTCCTTAAATCTCTGTTGTCTATATAATGAAATACTTTATATATGTTTTTTACTAATTTTTTGTACAATAATAAAACAATATATTTTATATAAGGGCTTTTGTAGAACTCTTTTTTTGCTCAGTGTACATAAGTATATACACGCACGGACACACTTATCTCTGCTCCTGTGGCTGTAGGGTTGTGTCTGGGGATCCTGAAATAGTAACTCACAAATACACTTGATGCAGAAGAGTGACCCCATGCACTAAGTGGGTTCTCATATCACCAATTGCAATTTGTAGTTGTGCAGTACAGGTAAATACATAAATTATTTAGCTAGTTCATATCACTTTTTTTTTTCTGAAGGATTACATAGTTAAATCAGTAAGACTATAAAACTATTTAAACTATGCAGTACCAGTGCAATCCTCCTTGCAGGAGAAACTTGCCTTTGGCCGTTTATGATTTGGGATGAATGTAGAAAAGTAAAAACCACAACTCTTCTGCAAACATCTGCTTTAGTGAATAAACCCCCAAAAATTATGCATGATAGCACAGGCAATGATGTTAGTTTTAGAATGTTTAGGCTTAATGCTATGCCCAACTGACCTATCTATATTCAGTCAGAGACCTGATGATCACAAATACAAACATTTGCAAATTTAATAGCAGTTTCAATAACAGATTTTTTGTACCAAGTGTTGGTTGTCGTGGTCAGTGGCATGATTACTTGGATCTTTGGAAATGGTAAAGGAACAGGTCAAGCTTAATTACACAACAAATAATGTTTAACACTGTATATTCCAAGTTACCCAACAAATCTATACATATTACTTTAAGGTCTACACAACAGACAAGGCTATGTAGCTATGATTTGGGCATTTACAAAAAGCTATTATATATGTAGGCTGAGCAATGGAGACACATTAGCTTGCAATGAAGTGGGTCACAAAGCTTCCACACAAAGATCCTACAGTAGTCTTTATGATATCATGTAAAGGTCTCAAAGGAGAGGAGTGTATGCCAAGGATTAAATATTCCCTCAGGAAACTGTTTTATTTTTTGTGTGGTCCAAATGCATAATGAAATTTGGCCAAGCAAATATCCTGCTGCCTACTACCCCGTGGAATAGTCTCTGCCAGTCAGCTCCAGCACCAGCTAGTGTCTAAGAGGGTCTAAGAAGACCTCCCTGTGTGGGCAGAAAGTGCTCCTTTCGACTGCAAAGGCCACTGATTGGGTACTTTAGGCCAATTAGTGGTGCAAACACATGACCATGAGTAGTGGGCCGCAGTTCTGCCTTCCAGACTTGTGCATTTGGATTCTCTGAATCTCTAAAAACAAGAAGGGAACTCCAACAAAAAGTGGCAGAGAGCTCCAAATTTGTGTTTGCATTTTGTTGCTCTCACACACTCTTATGGGCTCTTAATGTCTCCCTACCTTCTCCGCTGATCACTTCAGGGTCCCTGTCTCCTTTTCCGCAGCTCTGCTTCTTCACCTGCCTGTTTTGTTTTTTTTGCCTTCTTTTTTTGTCCACTTTTCTTCCTGGTGTCAGCTTCGGTAACCAGGCCTCCCGGATGTCAGGCCCCGGGCCAGCAGGTTGGGTAGGAGCCTAGTTACAGGGGATACCAGGGGCTCTGTCTGTACCCATTGATGCATCATGACTGGTAGGTAGGTATAGAGAGGCACACAACAGACAGAAAAGCAGACAGTGGAGTAAGAGATACATTTCCACACCTCGCTTTCTATGCCAATTGGTCTACATTATTCTGGCTTTTTGGAGCACTTCTGCAAAAAATGTAGGATGGAGATGGAAAAAAAAACCCTCAGAATTTTTCAAAACTGAAAGTGCAGGAAATTTGGTGTCCGAAAAAGAATGGACCAAAAATTACATTAAACATTTGTCCAAATCGTTAGTCTACTGACTTCATCACGAATATGAGAAGTGAATGTCATTTTTTAATGAATTAAATTTTTTGGGATGTAAACAAATTGTGTGCTAAATAAGTACCACATGATTTTATAATTTCATGGTGTTTTTTTATTTATTCAGGCAGTTGAAATGAACTTTTGTATTTCCGTTCCCTTTATCCCTTTTATAGTACTTGAAAGCTACATACATATTTCACTGTTGGCTTCCAGTAGTGAATAATACTTATTTACCATGTTATGTAGTGTTTGGCAACATGTTTTAGACCCATGGAAGCTGGAATGAGACCCGTGGAATCTAAGTGCTAGCAACTTGTGCTAAGGTTTTAAAACTGCCAGGAACAATGGCTAACTTAACTGATCATCCCTAAATAATGTAATTCCTACAACTCCTACTAGTTGGATTTAGTGTAGCAGCATAAGTGCAGAGTTCTGGTTTGGTTACATGTTTACAATGGACATGCTTATCAATAAATGATGGAAACACAACTGTACGAGTTTAATATTTCCAGTTGATTATTTGACAGAAACTTCCCGTTTTATTTATTTAACCCCTTAATGACAAAGCCCGTACATGTACGGGCTCAAAATACATTGTTTTCAATGGGTTTAGGGACCGCCCATTGTCCTTAAGGGGTTAAAAGCCTAAGTTTTAATGTTTATTTGACTTGATACCTAGTAGCCCACTGCATATTTCATGCTCATGGGCTCCCAGACCTGATAATCATCCATGTTTAATCATGTTGTTGTGACCTTCGTAACCTAGACCAAATCCTTAGAATAGCAGACGAGGGAATTTACAGTCAGCATACATAAATATTAAAGTTATGTTGCAGCAGAGCAAAACTTCTCAATTCTCTCACGTTACGGTTCGATATCTCCAGAACAAGAACTGGTCCTACATAATGAATAGACTGATTTTAATAACTATCTCTATTTTATGTATGCATTATGCATGGCCAGCTTAACCCTTTCTGGAAAGGAAGCTCACAAGGGTTTGGCATGGACTGCTACTCTCCCTCAAACTTGTGGTATCTGCTAATCGGAGAAAAGTGAAACACTGAAATATGACATCATAACAGTTTTCTTTTACACTCGGACCTGGGAAAACGGCCAGTGTGAGGGAGAATTGTAAGCAAGTGGCCTTGTGACCACTTTGAATTACAGGATCCAAGGAGGGAGCCCCAGTTGCCCTTGCCTGAAGGCAGCCCTGTTTCTCTCCAGTGGCAGATCGGGTGCTGTAGTGCATGGGCAGCAGCTGGATATGCCCAGACACATGCTATATGAGCCAATACTGCCTCAACATTACCTGTCTGGCCCTGGGTAGACTAGATGGGCTGAATGGTTCTCATCTGCCATAAAGTTCTATGTTTCTAAAACATGAGAGAAACAGGTGAGTCCTAATGACTTTTTGGTCTATAAAATCTCTTTAGCTACCATACTTTCAAAATGTGGTTCTACTGAATCGTGCTGAAGACCGTATGGAAGCACCCAGTCTGCTTTTACAGTACATGGAACCCAGTCAAACAATCCCTTTACATAATCTCTCTAAAGGCACAGATTAAAAGCTATAACAATTTTTTGGATGGAGGGATTTTATAGATGTACATGATCTAAAATGATTGCCATCTGTCGGTTAATAGCCCTTTGCTTGAATTATTAGCATATTTTTTTTTATCACGCAATCATATAATAAAAAAACATTTAAAGATCAACATCAATGGATTTACATTAATTCCTATACAATGCACTTAATGTGTCCTAGATTTCCCAAAAAAGATATTAGTCTAACATAGACTTGGGATGACAAGGCGGCTCTTGCACTTTAAGGCCAATTGCCACCAAAATTAGTGCAGCAGATGGCTAGATGAGATCAGAGGCCGCACATTACGTCTTTATGCTCACATTGTGTATGGCTGGGCAAATCTAGTTGGTGAGAATGGAACGCTCTGGGCCAGCGCCCACCAGCATTTCCCTGGTGTGCCAGATGGCCAGTCCAGCCCTGGTGAACAAACTACATGATTTGTTGGGCATTCTACACTATAACATGATTAATTAGGCATTCAACCATAATCACAGTACACACACTGTACACATATATATATATGCTCTGATAAGCTCCTGGTACAGTAGTGAGACATTATTGTAGCGGTAGTGCTAATGAAGCGTTGATGTAACCACATAATAGAAGTCATTTGAGAATTACTATAAACCAAACAATGATAATACATTCATGGTTAAACAGGTGGATACCAATACCATTTGTCAAATGAGAAGTGCCCCCCCCAGTGCTAGATACCGTATTTGCTCGATTATAAGACGACCCTGATTATAAGACGACCCCCCAAAATCTGAATATTAACTTAGGAAAAAAAGAAAAAGCCTGAATATAAGACGACCCTAAAGGAAAAAAGTTTTACCAGTAAATGTTAATTCATGTAAACTATTTTTTTTAATAAAAGCTATGATTGAGAAAAATATTTTTTTTTTGTTTTTATTTCTTTTATATTTTCTATTGTATTTTCCAACCTGTCCCCCAGTTACGCACATCTGCCCCCAGGCTTGCCACACCAATATGGCACTGTGGCCCATGATATGCCTTTTAACCCTCTATATGCCACTGTGCCCCATGGTATGCCTTTTGACCCCCTATGTGCCACTCTGCCTCCAGAAATGCCTTATACCCCTATATCCCATTCTGGCATTTAGGGGGTTAAAATGCATATTATGGGGCAGAGTGGCATATAGGGAGGTATAAGGCATTCCAGGAGGCAGAGTGGCATTAAGGGAGTTAAAAGGCATTATATAGAGCACTCTGCCTCCAGAAATGCCTTATACCCCTATATGCCACTCTGGCATTTAGGGGGTTAAAAGGCATATTATGGGGCAGAGTGGCATATAGGGAGGTATAAGGCATTTCAGGAGGCAGAGTGCACTATTAAATGCCCCCTTAACGCCACTCTGCCTCCTGAAATGCCTTATACCTCCCTATATGCCACTCTGCCCCATAATATGCCTTTTAACCCCCTAAGTGCCAGAGTGGCATATAGGGGTGTAAGGCATTCCAGAAATGCCCTACACACACACACACACACACACACACACACACACACACACACACACACTTACTTACCGGTGCTTCCAATTTCCTGCTGTATTGCCGGGGCAGCGGGTTGACGTCTCATTCCGCGGCAGCCGGAAGGAGGTGGAGTTGGCAGCGGGGGTTTGTATGCGTCCGTTGCAAATACCTTCCCCGGCTGTCAGAGATCAGGAACTCTGGAACTCTGATCTCTGACAGTCGGGGAAGGTATTTGCGACGGACGCATACAAACCCCCGCTGCCAACTTCACCTCCGGAAGCACCGGTAAGTGTGTGTGGGGGGGGCGACGACAGGAGGATCCAGGTCCCCTGCAGCGGTGCGGGGGATCTGGATCTTAGTCTCCTAATCAGACCTCTATTTGAGGTCTGATTAGAAGACGACCCCGATTATAAGACGAGGGGTATTTTTCAGAGCATTTGCTCTGAAAAAAACCTCGTCTTATAATCGAGCAAATACGGTAATTGCATCTCTCGTCCTAGTTATGGTATCCTGCTGTGTGTGCCACATCACTCAAACTGTTAAATTGATTTTCATATGTAAAAAAAGGAGAGGAAAAAAAACCTCATGCTTCCTCTATTGAGTCAAAAGTGAATGCAATAATTGTTTCAAAAAGAGGAAATCAAGAATCATCAGAATTACAAAGAGCGTTTCTAGGGTAAATTGCTAAATATGGGTCGGTCAACACAGCAACCAGTTGAATTTGTTCTGTACTTCAAGCTGTGTACCTGAAAAGGGCTTTATAAAGTTTGGACGTTATTTTTCAGCTTCGAGAACCCATCCTTTTTACCCGCCAGTGAGTATTACAGAGAGAATACAGTTTTATGAGCCATCAATGTTTTTTCCTTACTAAAAATTAAAAGTGAAGTGAGAGGGAAAAATTGTCAAAAAAGAGTAACAAAACATGTTAACTTCTGATTATTGTTTATTGAGGTACACACCTTACCCAGAGCCAACACTTTGGAAGGAATGCAAACATTTCTAGAATAAAATACTCATGTTCCAGCAGTTTGTACTGATCTGCTTGCTTTAAAAACATAATTTAATTAAGTTACATAAAAACCCACTAGTACTAAATTAAACAGATGGGGGGGGAAATCATTGAAGGTTAGGCAGGGCCGATCTGGGATAAAGGCAGGGCCGGCAACCGGTTTATGGAAATAACTAATATTTATCTCTCTTTCTTGTTAACTCATTAAAAGTGTAGAAGATTTTCATTTTCTCTGGTCACAATTTCCTTTGTATATTGTTCAAATGCATTCTAATTTGTTGTCAAAAAATAAGTGACCCTTTACTTAAAATACAGCAACTGGGATTTCCTGCTTTTTAGTAAAATCAGCAGTTTTTAAACATGCAGATAATTTAGAAAGTAATTAATAAGACTACAGCTAAGCAGTTGTAAAAAGTAGCATATGCTTTTAAGTTGTATTGTAATCTTGCACTCATTGTATAATATGATATTTTCTTTCGTCTGTTCATATGTATGTATACATCCTAGAAATCACAGTATTTAATACTTTGGGTTTTCGATTACTTGGTTATAGATTTATTCTTACACATATTAAATGAAAACCAAACACTTGCCAGCCAAATTGATTGAATTACTACATGAGTGTATTCATATTCATAGTAAAACCCAAAAGAAGATGTTGGCATATGTGTATGTACAGTAAATAAACATACGTTGACCCCTTACGTTGAATTCTTTCATTCATTCACTAATCATATAGCTGAATATTCTGCTTTCGTTAATGACTGTGAGGCTTCCGTGACAATGACATAATTAACCAACAACTACTTCCCCAGAATATGCTTATGCCAATTTCTTCATTATTCATATTTCTACTGCAAAATGCGTCTTCTGGACGCTCCAAAGAATTCTGACTTCACTTTCACATAAACTCCATCTCACTCCTTCAACATTTTCAAGTGTTCTTTCTAAATTGTCTCTTTACTTAAAATAAATGTCTTTGCAGTTGTAACCAGATGCTTTGGTTGTCTCTGCCCCTTCTTAAGCTTGTTTCACTTGCCCCTTTTCCTTTTATCTACAAGGGAGGTCCTTGATACCTACTCTATAGATGTGTCTCGTAGTGTCAAACAAATAATAATAATAGTACAAGAGGAGCTTAATTTATGAGGAATGGATGTTTTTTGGAAATGACATGAAATCATAAGATAATGGGTTTTTTTGTACGTAATTTTTGTTTTTTACAGTTCCAAGATATTGCAACTGTAGGATACTGCCGTGCTGCATTTGTGTCATAAAGACAAACACATTTGTCAGAACTCAAACCCAAACCTGCTAAATATATGTATTAAGTTGAAGGTTTAGTCTTTTTTTCCCCAAGATTATGTACGATATCTAGACAACCCATTGGAGCTGAGGAATATATGGTGTTATGCAGAGGTGAACATTCGTGGGCTCAATTTCCTCCAAGAGTTAAATACAAGCCCGCCCTGCATTATAAACCAATCTTTGGTCATTGGGGTGGGGGTCAAGTAACTCTATTCTTCACCTTCAACCCATAAAATAACCTGTCAAAAACCCAAGGGTAATGAACCTCCAAGCAACTTGATTGTTACGTCTCAGAACGGGGAAATACTACTGCTATTGCTATTGCTATTGCTACTGTGACTATGCCTCATCTACCTGCTCACATTCAAAGAAAATAGTGCTTGGTTCTCTCTGCTTACAAGAAACATTTTGAGTTTGTTTCTTCCTTCAAATTTTGTGTGAAACACATATACTGGTAATAAAAATCACCAGTAAGCCGGAAAAGCAAGAAAGCATCACTACAGTAAACTTTCACTAATAGTAGAGTAGGTTGCATCATGAATTAGGTCTAAAATTCTAGTTATTAATAAGTGACCTTATCTAACTCAACTCATTATTATTAATAGTTTACCTTATCTAATTCTATATAGATAATTTAGATAATTCTATATCTAACATTTGAAATAAAAGAGTCGTGGTATAATGTTCAGGTCACGTTGTCTGGGCAAAGGATCACACATCACATTCTCCCCCAGCTGGCTGTGACAAAGTCCAAATTAACCGGGTTAATAATCTGTATCAAATTATTTACCTACAAGTGTTGAGATATGTAGAATCTTTGATTTTTTTTAAACCTAAAAAACAGATTTGTGAAATTTCATGAGACTAGTAAATTTTTGCAGTTTTGTTTCATTAGATTTATTTGAATTTATCACATATCTAGCACAGCCTGTAGTGTTATTTCGGTGTTTATTACAATCAGGGCCGGCCTTAGGGGTGTGCGACCTGTGCGCCCCTGTGCGCCATGGTTGCAGGGGCGCCTGACCGGGACTTAGATTAAAGCATCGTTTTTTTTTTTTTGTTTTTTTTTTTTAAACTTTATTTAACATCATTGATGTTAAATAAAGTTTAAAAAAAAAAAAACGATGCTTTAATCTAAGTCCCGGTCAGGGGCGCCGAGCGGTTGCTCGTGAAGTTCTCGGCAACCGCTCGGCGCCCTTACTCTCCGTGACTCCGTCGCGGTGCCAGCATCTCATGTTGAGCGCCGGACTATACCGGCGCTCAACATGAAATGCCGGCAGAGCGAGAAGACGGATGCCTGCCGCTCTTACCGCAGGACTCCGGCAACAAGGTAAGTGGGGGGGGGTGTAGTTTGAAGGGGCAGAGGGGGGGGCAGTTTGAAGGGGCAGGGGGGGGTAGTTTGAAGGGGCAGAGGGGAGGGGTAGTTTGAAGGGGCAGAGGGGAGGGGTAGTTTGAGGGGGGGTAGTTTAAAGGGGCAGAGAGGGCGGGTAGTTTGAAGGGGCAGAGAGGGGGGTAGTGAGGGGGGGCGCCAGAGGAGTAGTCCGCACAGGGCGCCACAACGCCTAAGGCCGGCTCTGATTACAATCCTTTCTATTTTTAGAAAGCAAACTTTAGTGCTTTCTTCAGCCATCTGTTCTCTGGAACGTCATCTGGATGGACTTATAATGAATGCAATTATGGTTAATGAACACTCGCTTGATCTGTTTCAGAGAGGATGGGAATCCATTTACCTTTGTAGAATAGACTGAGTGGTCACTTTGCACTTTTTATCGGGTTTTGTTGTTTATAGGAAGCAATCTTATCTGTTCTTAACTTTAAATTATTTGTGGAGGGGCGCCAAATACAGGGTCTCCCTGGGTGCCAAATACTCTAGGTAGGCCCCTGCGGAGAGCTGATTTGTTTTCCTTTAAATGCTGTTCCGCCTGGGCCGGGAGCTGTCTATACACAATTACCACGCACCCACTTTTGTTAAATGGGCCTGCTATGGCTGATTAAATGGCGTCACAGAGTCTCCGGTGCTGAAACTTCAATGCACCTGCAAGTAGGTTGTTCTTGTAGGCCAAAACTTTAACCAGGTCAATCTCCTGCAAGTTTTAGGGTAAGCATTCAAGTTTATAATAGTCAGTGAATTTGTATTTGAGAAGACCCTTTGTACTTCCTACTTTATGTTCTTCTTTACAGTGCCTAATATGCCTGAAGTTCCTTTCTGGAGAAAATAGGATGATTTGTAGCATCCTACATTGTCACAGATTTTGCATTATGTAACCTTACAGAGATAAACCGTGAATGGCGCACACTTGAAAATCAGTGTTTAAAACAGCAGGTGTATTGCTGAAGTATTTTTGTTAAGAGGACTCAAGTAAAAAAGCCGCATACAGAGGAGTAATTTTGCTTTCTTGAGAACTTTCTCAATGGGGCACAGCAGGAAACAAAAAGTGCGAAGCCACAGCCAGCTAAAAAAAATACAAGGCAATTTCAAAAGACTTTCAAAGGGATTCATCCCTGTATTTGTGTTTTTGGTGTATATCTTTAAAGTAGTGATGTTAATTATACATGACACTCCAATTACACAATAATGCAAGTAGAGTTGAGCGTACCAAAGAATAGGTCACAACTAAAACTTATCATCTTGAGGTATTAGGGTATCTCACTTTTAGTTTTTTAGGGAGAAAACCCACTATTATCCCCTGTAACTGTAAGACCATTGCTTGAGTTTCTAGTGCGTTGTTTTGAAATGAATGGAGGCCTAAACTGTGTTGACTTAGAAAGTGTCCCCAAGTATGATTATGGCTGTCTCCGCATCTCACCAGTGGTCGCCTGTTTGACAGATTTTAAAGGGGCTAGGTAAACGATTAGTGCCCCGAATGAACATTTTCAGTAATATGCATGGAATATTTCACCACTAAAATGCCATATCAAGTTGCTGCTCTCTAGAAAGTGGAGAGTGGTACCATGTTGTCTATGAAAATACAGAAAACAAGTAAGAGTCGGGGTGATACCTTTATTGGATTAGTAGAATTAGAAGTAGAAGTATTGTCTTCATAATTCATATTCTTATTCTACTCAGCGAGTAAAGGTATAACATTGTCATTACTGCTTCCCACTAAAACTTAGTCTACTGATAGGACAAAACAAAAAAAGGTGTAGTTAAGCATCTACTTAGAATTATGGAAAATCCAAGCCACGCCATAATGTGTGCAATATAATGAGACAATGCAGTGGGAAGTGCTGATGTTCTGAAAACCAACGTTCCATTAATAACAAATTTCCAATCTATTTGTGTTTATTTACCATGTTGTTCCTGGTCTTTTAAAACAGCCAGCTAAAGTCAATATATCTCAATAAATTCATTAAAGCATCACAAACTCCAGCAGCACTCACTCTGAGAAAATAATAATTATTTTTTGTAATATTGTGACTAGTTTATTTTCAATGCACTTTATTTCCAATATTTAAATTCCTTTTTATAGTATGGTTATGCAGTCATCAGATGCAGGAAACGTGTTGTTCTTGTGTACTGTTAAAAGGGTTTTGAAGCTTATGCACATGTATGTTGCCTTTTATTCCTTTCTAGAAACTGACCATGCCTAACTATAAGCTTACATACTTTAACATGAAAGGAAGAGGAGAACTTATCCGCTACATCTTTGCCTATATGAATGCGGAGTACAAGGACATCAGGATTGAACGTGGAAATTGGCCAGCCATCAAACCTTGTAAGTATTGAGACTATAGTGCTGCCACAAGACGTTGCGTTTCAATAACACAGTTTTTAGATAACATTCCAAAATAAGGTTTGGATGGAGATCTTCTCCTAAGGATAAAACAAGGAAGAACGGTTTAGTCTGCCATGCTTGGCAGTGCTTCTGAAAAGTGAAATTTTTGTTCCATTTTGCTCCAGCATGCTAGGATGCATATATTATTTATTAAAAGTAAGCACTTGAAAAGTTGCTATGGTGATCAGACCATATTTAAAAATCACCATATTAATGTCAGCAATTATCAATCAGGTGTATTAGAGATGATATAAGCTCTTCTGCAGTAGATTCAGAGAGACGTGTTTCAAGTGATCTTAAATATCACAAAGAGTTTTAAGCCATAGGACATGATATTCATAATGTTGTCAGAACATTGATGTAAATGGTGCTTTACTAAGAAATTAAATACACATCTCTTGATATAATCTAAATTTAAAGTAAGCGCTTTTACCAGTGATTGTAAATTAGTACTAAAATGTAACATGAGAAATGTATGTCTAAGTAGTAAGGCAATGTTCATACATTCCTATACGACAGGTAGACTAGGTATGTTAATGTTAAAATATTTGAGAGGGTGGCAGAAGTAACTTTTCTTCTTATTGAAGCCCTAAGGTCAGTGCTTAGAAAATGGTTCCAAGTGTCGATTAAGACCATGGTGGAAACTGGATTATCTAGTCTTCATCTTCACGTGGTGCACTCCCTGAAAGGATATGAGACCTCTTCCTTTTGTCCCCAGCCCAAAGGCCATCAGGAGGGACAGATATTTTTGGTCCCTCTAGGAGATGTAGCTCCCCACACAGGTGGTACCTCACCAGTGGGATTCAGTGGGATCACTGTAACAATGTGTGAAAAAATGGTGATTTCCATTAAAATTCTTAAAAATTATTACTGTAGCCACAAAAAAGGCCGCCTCTGCCCCAGCTCTTTTGGCTGTCATCAAAATAAATATGTTACACCAAAATACTAGTGACAAATAGAAAATGAAAGTGTTTGGAAGGGTCCCAAGCTGCATTGTACACTTACCACCAGTCATAAAAGGTACACAGTGTGACCTGCACTATTACCCCTATAGTGAAATGAGCCAAGATCCGAGACCTAGTCTACAGGCTCCGAAACAACCTTGAGGCTTCAAGCTATCCTAGGAGTAACAATCGAAGACATTGTGTTAGTTTAGACAAATTTTATTTTATTTCATTTTGGTGAGTGTGCACATACAGATAGAAATGTAGAACTTAGATACAAATGTTCTGAATGCCAAGCTATATCTTGGGTCCTAGTGTAGCCTAGTGTAGCTGCTTTGTAACATTTGAAAAAACATACCCTTTCAAGGTTACAATGTATTTCAGACATACAAACCAAGTGTGTTTCTTCTGGGAAAGGAAGGTGTTATGCTTTTTGAAGATGTGTAGAAATGGACTGCTAGAAAAATTCCAACTAATGGACATCAGTTTAATGCAGAAAAAATGCTTTCAAAACAACAAATTATGAAAATACTTCTTTGCTTTTGAATCATAGTTACTGATAAACTTTCTTTACTGTTAGAGCTACAAGGTTAAAACCATTTAATGCGGATTCAGGGTCTATTACTTCATTTTCATGGTCAGATTTAGATACCAGGTCCCTTGGTAACTCATTTCTAGGTGGGCAGGGGCATTGCATGAACTTTGACGAATTATTACTTTGATTATTAATATTATTATTACTACTAGTATTACATCCTTTTAAAGAAACAGACTGATATTTTTTCTTTAAAAAAATGTAGCCTCACTGTGTTCTGCAAGTATTTATTGAAGAAAACCCCGGAGAGAGAATTAGCATTCTATACGTATACAGTGACCCTCAAAATTACGTCACTTTTAGTGCCCATTTACTATAGAAAAGGTTTAAGAGGTCTCTCCCTCTTCGTCTTTAAAATAGTTAAAGCAGACCTTTACGTGAAAAACACCTAATTCCGAGAAGCAAGGTTTCCAGATCAAACTCTAAAATATGTGAGTACGATACATCTTTGGGTCAGTGGAGTGTGAGGCCTACTCAACTGGGACTTACGAGCTAAAGCTTAGCTATTCAAAAGGATCATGTTATATTTGTGCAGAACTCACCACTAAACTATGATTACTAGCTTGAGTAACGCAATTTCTTCCTGGTTAAAGGCCCATTAATTACCGTAAGCAAGTACAGCAAGCAGAATGCTCGTATACCAATATGTCAAATCGAAACATGGAGTGCAGTTAAAGGAGAACATATTTCTCATTTTTAAGTCCCTACCAAATGATGCATGAACCTCCCAACAGTCTGCGTTTTTCAGTCTCCCTGCCGAAGATAGCTGCCCTGCTGTCCCGGTTTTGTGGGCAATGAAAATCATGGGCTGGTTGGGCAGGTCTTCTGTCTGGCCCAGGGAGTTGAAAAGTCAATGGAGGTCTGTGCTGTTACAACATAGTTGAAGCTCCCAAGTGGCCACCTTGCGATGCCCTGAAGCTGAGCAATGCGAGGTGGCTCTTTGGGTAATGTGGATGGATGATCATGCCTAGGAAGTGCCAACCTCCATGGTCACCCACACCCTTTCCCATTTCTTGCCACCAATTTAGACACCTGAAATGTAGGGAGAAGTATGCATGTTCTCACAAGCCTACTACCTTATACATAACCATACCTGATAACTCCCCAGATTTGACCCACACAGGGCTAGCCCGTCCACAAAGCTGACTAGCCCTGTCCCTCCCCCAAAAGGGGAACACTCCATGGCCTCATCTGGTAAATTCCCAGGTATGTACATAGCTTTGAGAATAGCACAGGGTTTAATTAGAGATTTTGTGTTTTCTTGGTCTTGTTTTGATCTTTGTCTCTGCCAAAAATCCCTAAAGCGCATCAGGGATATTTAAAGTATTTAAAACATCCCCACACTGACATGTCTATTTTTTTTGCTTAATGTATAAGTTGACCATTACGACTGTGTGCCCCTCTTTAAGCCCAACTGATATACCATTACTTTTATTTGTATTGAGGGGGAAGCGGGCAGAGCTAGTGCTAAACTGATTCCTTCTTTATGCCCATATTGCTCCTAAACAGTTTGTGATCTAGCTTCCAGCAACCCAGAACTTTGCTGTTTCTGTCTAAAAACATTGTGAGAGATGTGCTAATAGTGGACGATTTCAGCATTTTTTGCACCAGCTGGAAGAGTCATGAGTCAAGTTGCCCTGGACCCCTCAACCCCTAAGGACCACTGCACCATTTTCCTTATTGGTAACTGGCCTTAACGACAGTTCTGATGGAGAAAGGTTATATTGGCAAATGGATCGATCTACTTCAAATAATAGACTTTTCAATACATACTATATAAAAAAACAACGAAATGAACAAATTCTCCCTAGGATTCAGTTTGTTTATCTATACATAAACATTTTAACGAACTATATATACCTTGAGTGATAGCAACCACAACTCAGGGGAGGTACTGCAGAATGTATACAGGATAAAACACGGGTCAAGCATGCCAAAACTGCAAGGGGAACTCTGGAACATAATTATACCTCCAGAACAATAATTGCTAAAGCTTGAAATAATGATATACCCTAGATCATGCTTCCTACCAGTAAACATTGTTGGATTTGAATGGAAGAGGGTGGTGGAGAGAAGGTCATGACCCATTTTATTTCTTTTCACGTGAGCTTGCTTTAAAATAAAGTACTTAAAACATCGGTATTTATTTCCAAGCAGGCTAATTGCAGAACACAAATATGCATTAAGTAATAATTGTTAGCAATTATGCAATGTTAGCAGCTGAACAACAAAACAAATGTTTGGTGATAACATCTTATCAAATTTGTGGTCTCTCGTTTCATCCTGACCTTTGTTCACTTAAGCAAAGGGCCAGCGATGTACCAACGGCTATAACTAGTTAAAAAATGAAAATAATCTTCCTAACAACGGCTCAACAACCAATCCATGGTCTTTCTGTCTTTATAGAAGCTAATAAACTTTGAACCAAAGATGAAGTCAGGATTTCAGCCATACAATCTCATTAATGCACTTAAATGTGTAGCACTTAGCCGTTGCTTCATATGGTGCCGCATTTATAGCAAAAAGGTTTTGAGAAATAAATACTGAAATATATGTCTCCAACAATATATGTTTCCTCCTGTAGCTATTCCATACGGGAAGCTTCCAGTTTTAGAAGTTGATGGGGTCATTCTTCACCAGAGTCTTGCTATAGGACGATATCTGGCAAGAAAAGCAGGTAAGCGCCTTTTAGTGTATACAGGGGGGGGGGCAGGAAAAAGGAAATTAACCCTTTGGAAATACCTGGTTTTCTGTATTAATTGTTCATGAAATGTGATCTGATCTACATCTAAGTCAAGTATAGACAAAGAACTGCGCAAGCTCAACCATATTCCTAGGAACTACCCTCTTAAGGTCCTACTGAGCTTCAGCTTGCGGACAGCCACACTGACATTATGCTTTATAATATCTTGATAAAATTGAGAATTAATTGTCCCCTCAACGATGGTCAGCTGCCCTTCCCATGAAGCAGAAGAGCATCACTTAATCATGAAGCTCCGTTCACCATAATTCTCCATGGCATAAGTAGTGCAGTCTGTTCTTCCCACATAATTCAACCTTAATTTAATTAGTCCAAATGTATACATAAATGCTGGTAATTCCAAAAGGTTCACTTACTTTTTCTTGCTGCTGCTGTGTGTTTGTATATGTATTATTTTATTTCCATCCTTTTATGTGCATTATTAACATCACTTTCAGGCGTGATCTTGGCTACCACTAGTCCACTTAGGACCCTTTAACAAATGCATTACAGGCAGACTGGAGAGAAATTAATAATTTTCTCACAGTGATACATATACCAGGGAGAAAGAGGGAGCTTTTGTAGCAAGTAACAATAATGATTCATCATTTAGACAGATTACATATCAAAAAAATGACCATGAATAATAAACGGAGCTTTAAATATAGGTTTGTGATTGATAGATATAGATTTTATGCTATATGAGACTGGGAGGACTTCTGTTTATACATTCAGTTGTGATTTTTTTTTTAACAGTCACTTTGATAGCTAAAACTCCAGAGATGTCTGAATTTATTCCGCAGGATTCTATGTGACTCAACGGGACTAGCGATGAGCTTCAACCTTCCTTCTTCTGTACAGTGAAATTCCTATTCAAGACTAGCCTCTGCGGTTTAGTGTACTAGATCCAGAGGCGTATCTAGGGTATGGCAGCTATAGCTCGTGCCATAGGCGCCATTTGAAAGGGGGCACCAGCGAGCGGCTTTTAAACACTGTCTTTTTTTTTTTTTTGATGCGGAGGTGAGAGAGGGATGCCTAGCAATGGCTCGGCGCCCTTCGTTCTCCCCCGCATCAAAAAAAAAAAGACAGCGTTTAAAAGCCACTCGCTGGTGCCCACTGCGTCACTGCTGAGCGCCGAAATATGACGTCATATTACGGCGCTCAGCAGTGAAGCAGCGGGCACCGCAGCAGTGCAGGAAGACAGAAGCCTCCCGTCGCTGGACCTCAAGGTGAGAGAACTACAAAGGGGGAGAGGAAGAGGGTAGTAGGGAAAGGGGAGGGAAAGGGGTTAGAAAGTGACAAGGGAGGGAGAGGGGGTAGTAAAGAGTGTGAATTAACGTGTGGAAGTTTGGACAGGGGCGCAATTTCAGTGCTTGCCATAGGCGCTATTTTCACTAGATACGCCTCTGACTAGATCCACGTAGACAGCTTAGCTGCTGTTAACCTCACCGGGCATTGAAACATGAGTTTAAGATCCATGTTATGTTATTGGCGTTGTCAATCCTGGTTACAGCGCTGTGAAAAAAGTATTAGTCCCCTTCCCGATTTTTTCCATTTTTGCTTATTTTGTGGATTACTGCATTGAAATTCATACAAATTGCAAATTTACGGATTTTTTCAATTTGTACAAATCCCCCATGAAAAAGCTACACAGGCTTGCATTTTCTTGTTCTTCTCACTTCTCTTTTCTCACTCCAGAAACAGTGGTACTGTCAGGGCATATTTAAGGAGTAGACCATTGCTAGGGCCTCATGACCTATCCCAGGCAAGTGAACAAAGGCAATAAAAACAGAATACATTTGGTCTTGGAGACTATTCCTCTTAAAGTAGACACTATGGGAAAAGTGATAATACAAAATTACAATTCATGAGCTTTTTTACTTCTTCAATAGGATTATCAGGAAAGACAGATTTGGATGATGCCCACATTGATGCCTTATTAGATTCAATTGATGACTTTATAGCAGCTTTTCCCCGGTCATACAAAGTTGATGCGGAATCGGTAAGATGGTGGTGTGTTTCAAAATGTGGCCTGTAGAGTACAAAGCTTACTTGGGGGGGGGGGGCACACTTAAAAGATAATTGCGATTGCAATTGATCACACTTCCACGTGGTTGCTGTGGGCTCAAGGGGCAGCTGCTATGGGGCCCCCAGGAATAACTGGGCCCAGGGCAGCTGACCCTTTTGCTGCCCTGAATAAGAATACTTGAAAAGTGTGCTTGATTTTAGTGCTGTATTCCTTGACTAAATCTGTAACGCTAGACCTTTCCAAACTAAAAGCCAAAGGCAATTAGTTGGACTCCTGGAACTCTTGGTCAAGCCAGGGGGTGCAGGAGGGCAGGGGTATGTTTGTATGTATGTAGGGATGCATGTATATGTGAGCGTGTGTGCAGGAGTGTATGTTGGGGCAAAAATGGCACAGACAAGCTGTTTGGGGGTTAGGATGGCACTGAAACTGCTTGGGGTCAAAGGTGGCACTTTGGGACATGATGCTTGGTGAAGTTTCGGTGCCCTGGGGTTTCTAGTTACCTCCCCTCCTGCGGTGTGTGTTTATACCTATATTTATGGATGGTATTATGTACTAGGTTTGTGCTGTATGCTTGCGTGATTGAAGACATTTTGTTCTTGCTGTGGATAAACATCAAGATGGTTTATTGTGTTTGTTTCAGTGTGTTTGTGTATTCAGTGACATTTTATCCCATATCATTTAGAAAAAGAAACAAGACGAATTTCTAAAAACAGCTGCCCCACCTCTGCTGGACGAGTTGGAAAAGAGTTTGGGAGATAAGCAATGGTTTGTTGGCGACTCTGTAAGTAAACCGTGTATATTTGTTTTTTTATTGTACATTTTACTTGTTTTTAAACAAATACTGTGTAGAATAAGCATCGTTTGAGTCTCCAGAAACGAACGTAAGGCTTTGCAGTCTTGTTAGTACTTAGAGTGGAGCCCATTTTTGTAGATATTCTATAGGATGTTTGAAACTTATAGGTAACGGATGCAATACTGTTGTGATTATTGCAGCGGCTAACAGAGAAGAAACTGTTAAGAAAGTAAAGCAAAAGAAGAAACCTTTAGCAAGACATTGGATAGGATTGTTAAAGCGGTTTTGGTAGCGTGAAGGTGTTTGAAATCAGACTGTAGGGAGGGAATTAAAGGAGATGAATTTAGTTAATCGATTCTATGCAATTCACTCTAGGAACTTAAATGCAAACGAGATAGGGTGAATGAATCTGATTAGAACATGATTGAAGATTGTTGGCACAGATAAAGAGAATAGGGTCAGGTTGAAAGGGTGGGTGGAGAGAGCTAGGAAGGTGTGATGCAAGGAAGTAAGTAGAGGTAAGTAGGAGAGGTAGTGGAGGATGGTGCAGATGGATATTGTTGGTAAGTAAAATCCTGCCCCGTGGTTTTGATCTCTTCGTTGGTGGCTGGCAACATCCTGGGAATTAAATTGTGGTGTGGAGGGACAGAGAAGGGAGAAAAAACATGCATCATGGGTTTAAAAAGGAGGATATGAGAGTTTGGCAAGCAAGAAGACACCGTCATTAAGTCAAAGTCATTAAGTTATACTATATTAAAATCCAGTCATTAAAAAAAAACACCCTTTAATCCCACAGACACTGTATCTGTGGGAAACCATGTGTGTCCCTTTTAACCTCATTATTGTATGTGACACAGAATCATAACCTCCTATAAACTATTTCAGATCATGTGAACATTTGGAATTTGTTTTCTCTCTCTAGGTGAGCCTTGTTGACTTTTATTGGGATACTTTCAGTGAAGATTTAGAATGTTTTCACGCTGATTTTGCAAAGGATTACCACAAACTACAAGCTCTGAAGAAAAGAGTTAGAGCCATTCCAGCAATTGCAGCGTGGATCAAAAGGCGCCCCATCACTAAACTCTAAGCGAAAATAACTTTACCCACTATGAAAAACATTGTAATCACGTTGCAGCTTAAATAAAATCCATTTGCAATGAACACAATGCTGACTTTTTTCCCCATACTTAGTTTTTTAGGTTTTCAAATAAGATGCATAATCTTAAGGAATGAACACAACTGCACTTATCTAGGAACATAGATTTGATAGAGGTAATATAAATGTATGGCAGGCAATACGTGGGTGCAGTGGCTGATGGCGATAATTCTTCAATTGGCATAGACGCGAGCACAGGTGTAATGTCTTAACATTGACGAGTAAATGTGTTCAAATATTTACAGGAAATATTGCCTAACGCAAGGGGTTTGAATTGGGGGTGAAAGCCACATACAAGGCTCAAGCCTGCCACATCAAATGGGAACAATAAAACTCGGAGGAGCACGGACGGTGTTGTGCAGCAGTTTCTCAGTGGCTGCACTACGCAAATTATCTATCTATCTATATAAATATAATGCATGTTAAACGTTTTTGAGTGGACATTGTATTAGGACATCTTTTGGATGCAGACTGAAAGAACCTTCATCTGCCTACAAAGTTTATCTAAATTTTTTTCCGTCTGAGCCTAGCCTGCTTAACCCCTTCGTGACAAAGGCTGATTTTACTTTTTGTACCCTTCGTGACAATGGCTGTTTTAACATTTCTGCGCTGCTCCTGTTTAGCTGTAATTTTCTTCTTTCCCGTTTACTGAACCCACACACATTATATAGTTTTTTCAGGACAAGAAGGGCTTTCTTTAGATGACATTGTTTTGATTGTATCATATTATTTACTATTAAAAAAAGTATAAAATATGGTGAAAAATTTAGAAAAAAATGACTTTCTAACTTTTAGTTGAAAAATCTTTTACTCATCTATAAAAGGTAATGAAAAAACCTGCTAAATAGATTGTACTGTTTGTCCTGAGTTTAGAAATACCCAATGTTTTTATGTTTTTTGCTTTTTTCTACACATTACGGGGCAATAAGTACAGGTAAGCGTTTTGCTTTTTCAAAGCCATATTTTCCAAATCTGGTAATTCTTCCCCCCATGTGCCATTTCGGGTATATTTGAAGCCGGCCAATGCAATTTACCCCATCAAGTCATATATTTTTGAAAACTAGACAGCCCGGGGTATTCCAAATGCTAGTATTTTAACCCTTTCCAAGCACTAATTCTACCATCAGCCTTTGTCAAACTTTATGGTAGTAATTTTTTTTGCATTTGTTTTTTCACACACATTTTACTTCAGGTATGAATAAACAGGTTCTGGTATATGTCATAAAACACCCCAATATGTGTTTAGCAACATCTCCTGAGTACAGCGATACCTCACATGAATGATTTTGCCTGGCTGTTTGGGGGCAAAAGGGGATCCACTGCCCATGCCCTATTTGGTACATCTTTGAGCCGGGCCATTTCAGTGTGCCCAACAAAACCATATATTTTTGAAAACTAGACACACCAGGGTATTTTAAATGCTGGTATTTTAACTCTTTGCATACACACATTTTACCACCAGAATTTTTTCAAAGTCTGCAGTAGTATTCTTTTGTGTGTATTTTTCCCCCACACACCTATGTTACGTATGAATTTACAGCTCCTGGTATATGCCGCTGTCACACGACACCCCAATATGTGTTCAGCAACATCTTCTGATACCCCACATGCATGGGTTTGTCATTTTTTGGGGGAACTAAAAGGCCACATTTGGTACGTGTGCATTTTTTTTAAATTGGAAATTAGATGTGTGGCCATCCTTCCCCCCGTGTTAATTGGGACATTGTTGAACCCGGCCAATTCAATTTACCCCATCAAATCATACATTTTTTAAAAGTATGCCCATGGGCATTTAACATGCCAGTATTAACTCTTTCCATGCGAGAATTGTTTTACGCTAATGTGCTAATTTTAGGACTTGCTCACAAATTTTTTATATATATATTTTATTTTTTTTGCCTTTTTAAAAAAATGTTTTAAAATGTTTTCTCAACTTGAAGGTTCCCCTGATAGTGACATCAGTGGGAAATTATTTTTACATTTTACTGTTTTTTTTACTATTTTTTTCTAATTATTATTAATTTTATTTTTTATTTTTACTAATCACACTGTGATTAGAAAGCTGGGCTCCATTGACTTGCATGGTTGAATGCAGTACCTGTATTCAACCTGCAAGTGGAGCCAGAGTTCTCTAGAGGGTCTGGAGACCGTCTAGCGAACTTTTTCATCTTCATTATTTTTTTTTCCCGGGCCGCCACCATCTTGCTGATGGCGAAGATCACCGGCAGCTGCGGCTGTGACCGCTCTCCGGAGCGGTCACAGTCCATCCAAAGGTAAGTGTTTGGTGTCGCTGGATGCCTCCTGATCGAGGCATTCCAGCGACACCATTTAAGTTTAGGAGGTGATCGTTGATCGCCTCCTAAACTCTTTTAAAACGGGCGTCCAGCGCCATACAATGTATGGCGGTTGTTGACGCCCTGGGGAGGGGCCAGTCATGGCCCCTGGCGCCGATCGTGGCGTTGCTGAATGCCTCGAGGTCGAGGCATTACAGCAACGCCGTTTGGGTGCAGAAAGCGAACGTAGATCGCTTTCTGCACCCGTTTAAAGACGTGCCGGTTCTGGCACGTCATTTGTCGTAAACGACTTGTTTTTCCGTGCCGTGCCAGAACCGGCAATTGTCATTAAGGGGTTAAACATATCTACCTTTGTGGTCAATAAACACATGTAACTATTGCCTCACATGGAAGGACCTGACAGGGTACATTGTGTAGCATCCACCCCCGGTTTTTAGATTTAATAAAGTAAACCTTAATCTAAAATGATGTAAGTAATATTTTATTTTTCCAAAAAAAAAAAAAAAAAAGCATGAAACTTGCATGTTAAATAATAAACTGGGTGCTGTAAATTGTGCCCTTTGACCGAGTCAAGATAGGAGTGCTTTTTAGAAACATACAACATATGAACAACTTGACATAAAAGTAACATAAAAAAAGGCACATGTAAATATATACACACGCACAATACCCATTTGAATACAGCAGATAGAATTAGAGGTAGAAAATATTACAGTACAAAAATACTGACTATCTAAAGCACTAGTCAACGGGTGGTAAACAAGTCCCAAAAGTTCTTAAGAACCTATATGAGAAATTGGTTTTTCAGCTGCCACAAGCTGTTCAGTTGGATATTTTGCACCATTAGGCGATCGTAGGTTACTAATGGTCAGAAATTCATAGTAGAAAGTAAAACTTTATAACGGAGGAAAAACAAATGTACAAATCTTTCACAATTTCAGAGTTAGTATAAAATTGGTTTCGTTTCAGCAAGTAGCAACTCAAAAACGTTCTTCTTTGTTAAAGACCCAATGATGCTTTTAGTAACGTTGCCATGTCAAGTGGAATGGTTCCTTCATCACCTAGAATGGAAAAAAAAATATTTTACATTGACTACCATTACAATACAAATCTTTTTAAACACACATATATATATATATATATATATATATATATATATATATATATATATATACACATTTACATACATACATACATATACACACACACTTGCAAGGTAAGAATATATTTTTTTAATATTAAAATTGTAAGAAGTACACTTCTTAAAAGCAAAAATGTACGTTGTAAGTTAAACTAGGCCTACCCACATGTTGAGTGTAAAAAGTAAAGTAAAAAAGAAATCCAACACATTCCTATCCACAATACACCAGAAAGTTTGCAAATAAGGTAATAATGCCTAAAGGCAGAGAGTTCTGAGGCACCTTGGAAAATTCTGTGTGGCTGTAGAGGTGAGGTCTCTGAACCACAATGTTTAGAGCAATCATCCTGATTATTACATTACATTACAATTTAGCACGTAATGCTACACGGTGACGAAGACAATCGAGTTCTGAATAATCATTAGGTTTAATGATTTCTTCCCGAGATCGCAGGTTATTCTTGAACAAACATGCATCTCTTCCAATGGCGTTGCATTCAGCAAAACAGATGTACCTTGAAACCCTTCCGTTTTAGACAGCGTTCCATAGGGCATGCAAACATACCTGTATCTGCAGTCGTCATATCTTGCTCTAGTCTTAATTTTTGCTGGCTGATCTTCAGCATAGACTCTTCAATTGTTCCTTTGCCTATTAACCTTATAACAGTTACCTCCCTATTAAAAACAAAGCAAAATAAATATTAAATGAAAAAGCCAGCAAATATTGCACCTGTGTTAGGTCAGGTTGAATAAGCAAAGTCTCTAATACTTGCTATCATAGGGCCCAAAATATATATTTAAGTCCCCTACCAAAGTATAGTTTTTATCATAATCCTGACATATTGTGGACAAATCTTCACAATAGCAAGAGGGTACCCAGCATTTAATGCGTATACAACGAAGCATAAATAAGGGGGGAAAAAGTAGAGAATCTCAATGAGATGTTAATCGGTTTGCAAAGAGCTGGAGGCCAATGAAGCAAAGTTTCCTACTAATCCCAGAAATGCCACTTTGAAGCTGTCTCAAACTCAACACTTTAAAGACTGTTTCATCGATTTACAAGTAGCTTATTACCGTATATTCCGGCGTATAAGACGACTTTTTAACCCCAAAAAATCTTCTTAAAAGTGGGGGGTCGTCTTATACGCCGGGTACTTACCAAGCCGGAGGTTCCCACGAAGCCACCAATCTCTCTAATCACTACGCGCCGGCTATTGATGCCAAGCGCAGGGATGACGTCATGTCCCGGCGCCCGGCATCAATAGCCGGCGCCTAGTGATTAGAGAGCAGGGAAGCCGAGGTCTCAAGTGCCAGACCTTGGGCTCCCACAACTGGATGGAAGAAAGAAGACAGAAGATAAGGTAAGAGATGGGGAGAAAGGGACAAAGGGGGGAGAAATATTATATATATATATATATATATATATATATATATACATATACACATATACACATATACACACACACACACTGGTGTGTGTGTATATATATATATACTGGTGTGTACACACACACACACACTGGTGTGTATATATATATATATATATATATATATATATATATATATATATATATATATATATATATATATATACTGGTGTGTGTGTATATATACATACGTGTGTGTGTATATATATATATATATATATATATACATATACATGTGTGTGTAAAGGCAGGGGTGTGTGGTGAGGGCAGTGTATAAATGTGTATGTATGGACAGGCATATGTGTAGATATATATATAGATATTTATATTATATGTGTGTGTGTGTGTGTGTGTAAGGGCAGTGCATGTATGTATATGTCAGCAAATCACCGGTAAGGTACATCGCTTGCCGTGATTGGCTGGTTGTTGTACGCTGGGTAGAGGGGTAGTCTTATACGGCGAGTATAGTCCAAACTCTATATTTGGACTGTAAAAGTTGGGGGTAGTCTTATACGCCGGAATATACGGTATTTAAGCTTTCCTAATGCCTGGTAATGCTACAGAAAGTTAGATTCACCAAAACTCTTCTGCTGTGGTTGATGCTAGAGAGTTTGCTGAACCTTTCATGAGTGTGTTTTATAGGGCTGCAACTAATGATTATTTTCATAATCGATTAGTTGGCCGATTATTTAACCCCTTCAGGACCGGGATTTTGATACTAACGTGTCGCTAAAGGACCGGAGCCGTTTTTGTGTTTTTGCCATGTCTTTCTTGAACTGTAATTTCTCTCTTATTAATTGGTGCACCCACACAAATCATATATTGTTTTTTTTAGGACAAGTAGGGCTTTCATTTGAAACCATATTAAGCTGGGTAGTACATTGTTTTGTTTGAAATAAACTGGAAAAAGTGGTGAAAAAATGAAAAAAACGCATTTTTTTACAGTTTTGTATACATACAAATTGTACACACATTGAACCAATGGGAAAAAATTATCCCAAATATATTCATTGAGTTGTCCTGATTTGGAAACCACCCAACATGGCCAGGATTTTCATCTATTTTGACCAGTATAGGGCAAATATTGCTAGGCATGCATCGTGTTTTTGAAATGTAATTTTTTGCAAATTTGGCATGGTAGTCTAATAACTGCAATAGTTGTCACAGATACTGATTATCCCCCCAAAATTATATGTTTATGAAAAGTAGATAAGTCAAGGTGTACAACTAGGGTCATTTTGACACTTTTCAAACAGGGATTTTATCGCCAGTTGCTGCCAAATTTTGAGGTATTTTTATATTTTTTTGGGTTTTTTTGCATATGTTGCAATGTTGCTTTAGATTTTATATTATATTTTGTATAGAATTTGTGCAACTGCAGAAAAAAACACCAAATTGTGTTCACCAACATCCCCCGGTTCCAACAAGGCCTCACATGCATGGTTCATGCATTTTTTGAGGAAGCTATGAGGGCAAAACTGGAACATGCGCATTTTCGTTTTCACATTTGGAATTTTCAGAAATTGGTTTGCTGAGCCCATATCCCATTTGGGACATTTTGGAAGCCCCCCGCTGTAAATTACCCCATAAAAGTATATATTTATGAACAGTAGACAAGTCAAGGTGTTCAACTAGGGTAGTTTTGACAGTTTTCAGCTAGCCATTTCTTCACTCGTTTCTGCCAAACTTCACAGGGAAATTATTTTATTGCGTTTTTAACGCATACATTTCAATGTTGCACTGAATTTCTTGCACACCATAAGTGCAACAGTGGAAGAAAACACCACATTTTGTTCACCAAGATCCCCTGATTCCAACAAGACCTCACATGCATGGTTCATGCATTTTTTGAGGAAGCTATGAGGGCAAAACTGGAACATGTGCATCTACATTTTTTTAAATATTTTTTTTATCAGATTGCTTGTAAGTGACAGGTTTAGGCCGCTGACATCAATCAGGGAGACCGATCAATAATCAGCGACTTAAAATGTCACCGACAAGTGATCAGGTAATAATTATGATTATTTCATTTATTAATAATTTGTGTTTTTTCATAATTACCCTAGATGACCCCTCTCTCTTTGTAGAGCAGGGTCATCCGTGGGCTGCCATAATGATCCGATCACTCCTATTGGCCAGGAGCGATCTGATCAGCCCAGCATTTGACCTGGAAGCACCCTGGACTTTCAGGTCAGTGCTGGTATTTTTTTTATTATTATTTTTATTATTTTTTTATTATTTTTTTTATTTATTATTTTATTAGTATTTTTTTTAAAAAAATTATTTTTTAATTTTTTTTTTTTTAACTCTTTCAATGCTGATGCTCCATTGAAGCACAGCATTGATTGATATTTAGTCCCCACAAGCTTGTGGGGACTAATATTAACCCCTGCAATGCTGCGATGGGGGTCATAAACAATCGCAGCATTGAAGGGGTTAATTGAGGAAGAGGGGGGGTAGGGGTTAACTATGGGGGGTGGGGGGGCTGGTCTCCACACTAATGTGGAGACCAAAGAGCCCTGTCTCCCTGTCCCTGAAGCTGCCTCTGGCAGCTGGGACACAATCTCCAGTGGACTGGAGATTGTGGGAGAGGAGTCTCTCTGATCAGCCCTACAGGGCTGATCAGAGGACTTCTGGGGGTTCGTTTTTGCTGCTGGAGGTCTGCCTGGGCTTCCAGGCAGACCACCAGTAGCAGAACCCCCAAAAAAAACGGGAATTAACCCCTTCAATGCCGCGATCGCGGCATTGAATGCAGCGATCGCGGCATTGAAGGGGTTAACGCTGCACTGATGCTCTCATGGAGCGATCAGGCAGCAGGGGGGTGTTGGATCAGGCCCCCACACTTGTGTGGGGACCCATTCAACACCCCCACCCCTTCCCTGAAGCTGCCTGTGGCAGCTGAAACAGCGATTGCAGATTTTTCTGCAATCGCTGTTTCTGCCTAGAGAATCACTCCGTGGGAGTGATCGTAGGCTTGGGGGAGGGCTTAGACAGGCTGTGCTGTCTGCCCAGGACTCCTGGGCAGACGGCAGCAGCAGCGCCCCCGCGATCACCGCGATTGTGGTGATGTGGGGGCGTTTTTTGGAGGAGACGTACCTGGTACGTCCCGGTCTACCGGTGACTGTTAACCAGGAAGTACCAGGTACGTCCCGGTACGGAAGGGGTTAATAAAAAATAATTTAATAAAGTAACGTAGGATGTTAAAAACAAATGGCAGAATAAAAAAAAACATTGATAAAAATGCATTTCTTGTTTTTATTTCCCAACCTGCCCCCCACATGCACATTTGCCCAGGCTTCCCACACTGCCTCCCAGACATGCACACTGCCCTCCCAGACACGCCACACCGCCCTCCCCACATATGCCTTATATACCCCAGTATGCCTTATACCCCCGATATGTCACTCCGTCCTCCCCAGGTATGCCGTATACCCCCCCCCCCAATATGCCATAATGCACTAATAGATTTGCAGACTCGTTCACAGACAATACTTTTATAAATAAATACAGGGTTAATCTTCACTGCAACCCAGGATTTAGATTCCCCTTAGTTTGCCCCCCTTTACCTCTAACTGCACCTTAAGTTAGCCTTATTAAATTAATTAAATTAACCATGAAGAGAAGACCCCATCAACTACAACTGTCCCTAAATTAACCCTGAAGACCCCATCAAACACAACTGGCCCTAAATTAACCCTGAAGACCCCATCAACCACAACTGCCCCTAAATTAACCCTGAAGACCCCATCAAACACAACTGGCCCTAAATTAACCCTGAAGACCCCATCAACCACAACTGCCCCTAAATTAACCCTGAAGACCCCAACCACAACAGCCCCTAAATTAACCCTGAAGACCCCATCAACCACAACTGCCCCTAAATTAACCCATTAACCACAACTGCCCCTAAATTAACCCTAAACACCCCATTAACTATAACCGCCCCTAAATTAACCCTAAACACCCCATCAACTACAAGTGTCCCTTATTTAACCCTGAAGACCCCATCAACCACAACTGCCCCTAAATTAACCCTGAAGACCCCATCAAACACAACTGGCCCTAAATTAACCCTGAAGACCCCATCAACCACAACTGCCCCTAAATTAACCCTGAAGACCACAACAGCCCCTAAATTAACCCTGAAGACCCCATCAACCACAACTGCCCCTAAATTAACCCTAAACACCCCATTAACTATAACCGCCCCTAAATTAACCCTAAACACCCCATCAACTACAACTGTCCCTTATTTAACCCTGAAGACCCCATCAACCACAACTGCCCCTAAATTAACCCTGAAGACCCCATCAAACACAACTGGCCCTAAATTAACCCTGAAGACCCCATCAACCACAACTGCCCCTAAATTAACCCTGAAGACCCCAACCACAACAGCCCCTAAATTTACCCTGAAGACCCCAACCACAACAGCCCCTAAATTTACCCTGAAGACCCCATCAACCACAACTGCCCCTAAATTAACCCATTAACCACAACTGCCCCTAAATTAACCCTAAACACCCCATTAACTATAACCACCCCTAAATTAACCCTAAACACCCCATCAACTACAACTGTCCCTTATTTAACCCTGAAGACCCCATCAACCACAACTGCCCATAAATTCACCCTGAAGACCCCATCAACCACAACTGCCCCTAAATTAACCCTAAAGACCCCGTTAACTATAACTGCCCCTAAATTAACCCTAAGCACCCCATCAACCACAACTGTCTCTAAATTAACCCTGAAGACCCCATCAACCACAACTGTCCCTAAATTAACCCTAAACACCCCATCAACTACAACTGTCCCTAATTTAACCCTGAAGACCCCATCAACCACAACTGCCCCTAAATTCACCCTGAAGACCCCATCAACCACAACTGTCCCTAAATTAACCCTGAAGACCCCATCAACCACAACTGCCCCTAAATTCACCCTGAAGACCCCATCAACCACAACTGCCCCTAAATTCACCCTGAAGACCCCCATCAACCACAACTTCCCCTAAATTAACCCTAGACACCCCATTAACTATAACCGCCCCTAAATTAACCCCCACCTCCCCTAACTTTCAGCAGCCCAAATATTAATTTTATACTCACATTTAGATGAGTGTCACAGCCATGTGGACACTACAGGAAATGGGCAGAGCCAATCGACTATTGGTCCAGCCCCCTTTTCCTCCCTGCAGTCACTGCCGATTGTCCCGCCCCTTTCTTTCTCCGGCAGTGACTGCAGGGAGGGACTGCTAAGTAGGAACTGTTGCTGTGAGTCACAAACCGATTATAAAACGAGGTGTTTTTCAGAGCATTTGCTCTGAAAAAACCCTAATTTTATAATCGATAAAAATAGATTCAACTAATCGATAATGAAATTGATTGGCAACAATTTTCATTATCGATTAACGATTTTATCGATTAGATGTTGCAGCCCTATTGTTTTAACAACATTCTTAAATTTGAGTGTAACTACACAGAAATGTTGCAAACATCGGAATTCTGTAATAATGTAAACCAGAGATCAGTGTTAATCTTTTTTCTTGGACAAAGCTTCCAATTGGTATATAAATGGGTGTAGCAAAAGTCCTTACTTGGTCTGTCCAACCCTGTGGCATCGGTCTTCCGCCTGCTTGTCATTGTATGGGTTGCAGTCTATGTCGTGAAGGATGACAACATTTGCAGACGTGAGGTTGATTCCGAGGCCACCAGCTTTAGTTGAGAGGAGAAATACAAATATATCCATATCCGTATTATATTCATCTATAAGATTTATCCTGTAGAAAGAGAAGACGACTGTCACTGTCAAGGTGGTAAGATTTGATTTATGCAAATACTTTAAGACAGCAAATGCTGGAAAGTACAAACTTCTAGTCCAAATAAGTGTTTGGGAAATATATTGGGAATAAGAGAAGGTCTAAAGTGAAGAATTTGAGAAGTCCAGGGAAAATGCTCGTTAGCATATTTGTAGAGTAGCGTTTTATGATTCATTAGGTACCAACCTTTCAGATATTTGTGTTTTGCCATCGAGTCTGACATATCTATGCTGGTGATGCTTCAGGAATACTTCTAAAATGTCCAACATCATGGTGAACTGACTGAACAGTACAACTCGGTCACCCTGTGATACAAATTGAGAAGAAACAATGCAACATGTTACAGCATCAAAGGATTTGCTTTCAATTATAAACAATCCTAGTATGAAATGGTTAGTAAAAGCCAAATTATTGAGTTGTACTCGACCAATATAGATTATTGTTGGTGGCGACCATATTTTAGGAAACCATGTTCTCAAAGGATCACGTTCCTTTTATCACTTAGCTCTTGTTAGATGCAGAGCAATACTTGATCCAGGCAGTGGATAAGACATACAAGCTTGCACAAGAACAAGAGCTCATAACATGAAACTAAGAGGTTTATGATTACATACATATCACTATACATTATAAAGGGCCAACCCTAGTAAGCTTCCCCTGCAAGAACTTGGGTGGCTTTGTATAATGCATAGTTCTATCGCCATCATCTTAAGAAATTCATCTCACCGTGGCCATTTTAGAAAGGAAGTTCTATCTTATCGAGTGTGGTTGATAAATGGAACAGCTTTCCAACATAAGTGGTAGAGGTTACTACAGCAAGAAAATTAGACTGATTAAGGTCTTTACATGAGGATAAATGGGCAAACTAAATGGGCTGAATAATACGTATTTACATTCTATACAGAACCCATAAAAAGTTCTCAAAAAAGGCTTTATTTGTATTGTATATGGCCCAAAACCCAGTAAATGCAATCCAAATGGTGCTACTGTTTACGGTACTTAGAGGAAATTGGAAATAGATATGAGTTAAATAGCTATACAATGTCATAACAGAATGAACTTTTTCCTTAACACTCAAACAGATCAACAGCCTGACATCCTTCTCATGCGGCGTCGCTGAACATTACACTGTTCACACACCTTTTTCTTCTTCTCAGACAAAAGACGACTTAACGCATCAAATTTTCCAGAATCTAAGAGCAATTCCTTTTCAAGTCGAAAATCAGTGAGGCTCGTAAACTCCCCACAAAGTCTGTGAAGCTCAAAATCTGTCATAACTTCCATGTCTTCAAAGATGAGCTCAGGGTTGGCATCGCGGTGCGTGGGCTCCTAAACAGAGGGAGAAGACAAAGTGCTTAAAAGAAGCTGACGTTCTTCTATCGTTTAATTCAAAGGCTTATAGAAGACAATTCTACATATCTCAAAGACCATCCAATTAGATCATCACTGATTAAAGGAGCAATTAATGCAAATGCGTGCTGTTTTAAGTTTTTTATTAATGTATTTCACAATACAATCAGGCGTGCCATTTTATAGCCAGGGGTGGAAAACAGATACTGAAAGACCTTAAGAAAAGCAATTTCTGTACATTCTCAATATGGCATACATTTGCATAATCACGTGATGATAAAAAACATTCACATAAAGTAAAGCACACAAATCTTTGCCTGCTTGATTTGAAGGGGTCTGCCAATAACCATTTACCATAGTATTTAAACCTGATAAAAGTAACGTGCAACATACAGTTTGTTACGTGTCCTTCAGTACTATTCACTAGCAGCACTTCCAGAACTACAGCAACTCCCCCAGGGCTAACCTGATAAAATGTTTCCTGGGGCCGTGTCCCTGTGAAACCCTGAATGCTTAATGCCAAGTAAGTGATGCCCTTGACATTGTGCTAAAGTTCTGCCCTCAACTGAATTTTTGGTTTTATGGTTTAATGAGAGTGTGGAAAGGGCCAACATGTTAATGTGTAGGAAATGAAGATCAAAGGTCTAGCGCTCGATAAAACAAATACTCTAACTGCAAATATCTTTTGTTTGTTTGTTTGGCAGGCAGAGTACAAGAATTGCTGACATAAAGCCATTTTCTTATGGCTTGCTATAAGTTTATCAAATGTGAAAGCTAAAAGCCAGAACTACGACGATTCACCAAACATAAATCCATAAGATACAAAAGCACTGTTATGGCAGACATACATAACCAGTCGATTGTAACGGCAAGTATTTACCTTAAGCATAAGCTTGGACATGGCCCTCAGTTTCTCCGCTGTGTAATACTGCCGGTGTAGTAATGGGTGGTTGGCCATTTTTCTTAAGTGCATCATTACATTGCATAATTCAGATTTTTTCTCTGAAATAAAGAAAATCCTTTACGTCGTCAGAAGATTAAAAATTTGTGTGCGACTTGCCAATGAATTTCAGATTTGCTTATTCTGCAAAATGTAATCAGATTCAATAAACAAAAGAAAAACGAGTACTATTAACTTAACAGCTCAGACAAGAGAGACCTCCCATGATAAGCATGAAAATAACAAAACCTGACTGCGCTTCTTACCCTAATAAAGTTGGCAACAAATATATAAACATAATTAAATGAGAGGTTTTGGACCTCTCATTTAATTATGTTTATATATTTGTTGCCAACTTTATTAGGGTAAGAAGCGCAGACAGTTTTTGTTTCTTGTATACATTGTACAGCCAACACACTGTTTCTTGCAGCATGCTTACACCTGTTTGGTAGGCCTCGTATTACACATTTGTATTAATTGAGCCTGTGACTAGCTTAGCGCACCAACATTTTTTCTTTTCCCTGTAAGCATGAAAATAGCCAGCTGCCATTAAATGAACCGATTTCCCGTATCTTACCCGTTCCTTCTATTGACCTCTTCAATTTATTCAGCAGCTCATTATACAGTTGCTGCTGTTTCTTGGACATTGGGCAGGATTTTATGTGGTCTTGCTTAGGCGGCAGCTGCTTAAGGACCTGTTAAAAAAATGATCAGGAAAAAAAACAATGGCTGTTAATTTAAAGAATACACTGGCCACTTATTGCTTATACACACTCGCGTGTCTGTGTGCAAAGAAATCCGAATGATCTGCCATAAACAAGCACTGTATGTGGGTTACGGAAATACCTGGGCAGATACACAGACACCTTAGGAAAAGTTTCTCTAGGGTACAGACTATTCGAGGCTCCTACTGTGAGGCATTCGCTTAATCAGAGAAACACTTTTTGGATTATTTTGAAGTTAATAGAAAAGCTGTCATTAATAACAGAGTTAATTTCATTTTTTTATTTTAATAATGGTGCCATATAAAATTAGGACTATCGCAATTTTAGAGAGCAAAGGTTGTGCAAAATAACTACACAAATTCATTCATTACCTCGCTTTTTACTCTACGGAGTATAAATGGCTTCATAATCAGTTTGGCATGAGCTATTCTCTCCTTTTCAAATGTGCTCTGCTCGTCTGTAGATTTCTATGAAAAAAAGGCAAGAGTTTAACACGTGATCATGTGAAAGTATAAATGCAGTACTCGGGCCATTCCAAAATAAAATGCTGCCACCTCCTGGCGTGTGGTGCAAACTACAACTTTCTTTTTACATAAACTACCAGCATTTACACTTTTTTTGCAAGTTCTGTCTTGTAAAGTTCACCATTATCAATCTTCTTCTCCACACAGCATCCTTTACACTATTTTTTCCTTGCTATGTTCACAAAATGTGGAAGAACTTCCGGTTGCATGGACGGATGTTGTGTGCACGTATACGTGCCTTCTTAACAAGAGTAGTGATAAAAAAAAGTCTATAGATATTAAATGACCGCCCTTCAGTATGTTCATTGGGAAAGGGAATAGACATTTACAGCAATATTTGCGCTGAATTATTAATATTACATGGTAAAATACGTCAGTCTTTTTTTTTTTTTTTTTTTAATTACCGCCTTGGATGAGAACATTCTCTTGATTTCACTGGTGCTACTACTGAACATGTTGGGCATGACAAAATTCAGGAGAGACATCAGCTCCAAGAGGTTATTCTGCAATGGGGTGCCAGTGAGCAGTAAACGATTCTTGGCCTGTGAAGGGAAGCAAAGTCATCATCTAAAGTGAACCAAGTGTCTGAAAAAGAAGGCAGAGCGATGGGGTTTGCTTAAAAAAAAAAAAAAAAAAAAAATTCAAGAGGGACAGCCAGTTAGAAGTAATGTAGGGAAGTTTTTACTTCACTGAGATAGTGGCTGATAAATGGAAAAGTCTCCTGGCAGATGTGGTACAGACTGATAGAGTGAGGGAATTTATGATTGGCATTAAGCTATCCAATTTTCTGCATCAGGAAAAATAGGCCGTCTAGATAGATAAGAACTATTCAGCCTGCCATCAAATTCTATTTAGTATTAACACAATATCATAAGCAGTGAAATATATATATACACACATACATACATTATATATACACACATATACACACACACGTGACATTCCAGTAAAGGTATAAGTTAACATCATGAACTTGTGTGCATCTCTGGTAATTTCTAACTTGTGATTAATGCCAGGCACATTTAAAGCGTATTATTAATGGCACTGCAAACAGACAGATGTACGGCAGTATTTGCAGGTACCTGTATAAAAACGGTAAAAGCTGTGTTGTGACATTGATGTATTACAGAATAAAATTCAGATCTGTCGACTCAAACTGCTGCTTGTCCAAGTCAAATAATGCACTGCATTTCTGAACACGCAATACACGCTCAAGTTCAGATTTGCTGTCCTAAAGAATTTAGCTGTACATGTTTAATCATGAGATTTCAATGGAAACAAAGCCCTCGTCGGAACGAATAAATCACAATGGGAGAAAGACTCACATTTAACGTCATAAGGTGCTGATAGCGAATGGCACTCATGTTCTTTAGCATGTGTCCTTCATCGAACACGGCAAAGTTCAGCTTCATGCGTCGAAACAAGCTGCGATCTTCAGCATTGCTAATGGCACAGTTATATCTGGCAATGGAGACAAAAATCCTATAGTCAAGTGTGTTTGTAGTGCGAGCCGGAATAGAAAGTTCAAGCTGAACCTGTCAATAGGGCATTGACCACAGCATGGCGCATTTATAAAGGAAATTTATTAAAGTAATGAACAAAGATGAATATATAAATATATTATATAAATATAATATATTTAAATATATATCATATATCCTTTTGTTCATGTTCAGATGTGCAGGTTTTCCACCGGCTGCCAGATTTAAATCGTAGAATCACCAGCATATCTGGTAAATTCTAAGTTGGTTGTGTTACTGTCTGGTTTGGTATTGCACACAAGCACAGCATGTACCATAAAATGCAGCACCATGCTCAAACAGAAACACATACAAACTCTACACAGCTAAGGCATGAGTTGGATTTGAAAACGGCAACACAAAATATTGCATCGCTTGTCATTTTCAATACAGGCCATGCCAAAAGAAACAAAGAGAAGATACACAAACCAATGGTACATTTACTGAGCGGCAGCGCGCACTCATTACACATATCTATATATATGCAGAAACACAGAATCAATACATTGGTGAATATCCCAATCAAAACACTTACGTAGTAACAATCACATTGAATTCTACAGCCTTATTAAGAATATCATAGCGTAAATGTTTTCTTTCTTCCTGAGAACCTGTAAGTGAAATAAGAGTCACAGTGAGCGTGCCACACGATGGTTATGACGGATACATTAGAGACTTCTCTCGCGCTTACCATAGTAGAGTAATATATTCATATCAGGACACCACTGGTTGAACTCGCGCACCCAGTTATCTAGAAAAAGCAGGGTAGACATAAAAGTTTTAAGCCAGAAAAAGAAATATTAAACACAGTAGCCAAATATTATAAAAATACTTTGTGGTGGCTATTTCAGGAAGGAATCATTGTATGTGCAGGCAGATGGCGCCCTCTCCTCCAAAAGCATATGCTAGATCCCAGTCCATGGCCTGGGGTACCTTTTTTAATCATAGAGGTTTTCACCAGCATCAGAGGACTAAGTTTTACCGGACATTTATGAGATAAGGCCTTCAGGACAACCAATTCCCCACATACCTAAAGTTGAGGCGGGAACCACCACAAGATGCGGACCTGTATCACCAATCATATTTAAATGTGCAAGAAATGCTATGGCTTGAACAGTTTTCCCCAAACCCTGTGTATTGGAAACAAAATAGAAAGTTACAAGAAACGTTCAGACACATCCACAGCCAGGTAGCGGGTGAATATTTGTTACATCTTCAAGGGGAAAATGGGACCCTCTTCATATAGTGGCTCTTAACTTCCATCAATTTCCAGGCTTGTCGTTTTAACTTTTAATTGCCTTTTGCATTCATTCGCATTTAAAAAAGCCAGACAAGCTGTGTGTAAGAGCATTTAAGCGATTAATGTGGGAGAAGATTGACTGTTTGGCAAGGATAATACAATCCAAACATAGTAGACAAGTAGACAATGTGTTTGTACAGATATAAAACCCACTCCTGAGGTAACCCCCATGCTTCCATTTCATTAGAACAGTTTAATCATTACAACATAAGTCTGGAACATAAATGGTCAAGCTATTTTGTAGACCAGGCAAAAGACTAGGATGGACCAAAACGTACTCACCATTTCATCGGCTAAAATGCCATTGACATTATGCTTGTGGAGCAACGCTAACCAGTTCAGACCGATCTTCTGGTAAGGCTTTAGCACCAGGCTGAAATATTAAAAAGAAACGGCAGCTATAAGTAAATGTAGCCACAATGCACACCAACATACGCACAGCAGCACATTCATGTACCCAAACACGCTTCATGCATACGCATGTTTAATTGCTGATGTGTGCGAATGTTTTTAAATTAAGTTTATTTTAGCCTTCTTGAGGTTTATTCACTAAACATTGAGCTCAACCATATCGCCTCATTAACTTAAAACGGGCAGAGACCCTTTTCACGGTTCAGTGCTGCAAACATAGGGCGTATTCTAACGGCAGCCATTTAACATTTATGTGCAAATTCTAAAATAAATACTAAGACTAAGACATTTCAGAACTTTTTTTTTTTTGCACATTTTATATTTTTCATAAGCATTCACAATGCAAGAGATCACATTATACATAAAAGAAATTCCCTGACAGTATATTCCTCATATCTCTAAGAAATTTGCAGTACAAAAAGAACTCTGAAAGAATTGTTTCCATTTTAGTTTGCGCATAGTATGGTTTTTAAATGTAACCACTTACTCCAATGTATCCATGTGTTATGTTTTAGGTTTAACTGCAAAAGTCTCACTACCACCATTTTCTATTGGTAAGGGATTTGTACTTTAATTATGAAACTTTACTTCTTTATCTTATATTTATTTTATGACAGGCCGTATGTGGCTCCTGCCAATCAGGAACAGTACACCTATTAATACAATATATGGCATGTATTTCTATCACAGTACCTCTTGGCCAGAATCGAAGGAGTATCGACGTTCCAAGCACTTTCCCCGTCCTCTGTGATCTTAGTCACCTCCTTCGTCAGCCTCTTCGCAATCTCTTCACACTTGATCATAAGCTTCAAAACCACTTCCCTCTCTTTTATCAGTATTCTACAGTCCCAGACTAAGTCCTCTGAGAGCCCATTTGCCTTGCTCATTTTTTTCAACTGTAATAGAAAATCAGGAATGTTTAGTTTAGAACATCAGGTGTATTAAGACTATAAAAAGTGTTTTGCTAACCTTAAAAGGGAAAGGTGACTAGAAACCACTTCTTGGCGCCCAGGGTTTTGCAGAACAAGGGGGTAAAAGCTGGCCAGGGTTCAGATTCAGTGTGTATGTGTGCATAGTGTTAATGTCTGTGATTTTCTACATGTATAGCTTTATCCAGTGTGTATGTTGGATAGCGTGTGCATGTGCATAAGAGTGTAGCATTAGCGTGTATGGTGTTGTGTATGTTACAGTATGGCAGTAGCACGAGTGTGTGTGTGTCAGCACATAGTGTGTGTATTAGTGTATGGTGTTGGCATGTGTGTATGAGTTACAGTAAGGTGTTCGTGAGAATTAGATGTTAGAGTGTATAATACTAATGGTTAAACCGGGAGTTACCGTACAAAGTGGTGGAACACTGAAGAAAGGTGTTTTAGGTTGTATTGCCCAAACAAATTGCTAAAAAAAAATAACTGCAGACCAGAGGGTAATATATGAAAATAAAACATGATTGGGGAAGAAGAAAAGTTGGCTACTAAATTTTTGGGAGGGCTCCTAGACCCAGGCCAAATTTGTCGACCCCTGCCGTAAAGAATGAGTTCAGCGTGGTCGCTGTGTATCTAAGATATCATAACTGAGGACAACAGCAGACTCCAGATAAGGGAAGTTTATTGGAGCAAATAAAAGTTGTTGTTGTTTTTTTTTTTTTTTTTTTTTTTACCTCACAGGACTTACACTAGTTACTTTTACCGATCTACAAACGTCACAGTAGGGGGAGCTGTTACATTATTATTAGTAGACTACAGCCTTTGAACTTCTACTCCAGTCTGCATGATGAAGAACCATAAAGTATGGTCACTAGAGGCCTGCAAACTAGTCCTTTTGAAATAAAACTTAGTAAAAAAATGTATACAATGGCTTATCGCAAACCACCATAAACCAACCTTGTACATTTGTTTAGGGTTAAACATGTTTCTGGGCAGCAGTATAAAGCTCAGGATAAGTGTCACAAAAACATGCAGGTCTTCCTACAAATGACTCAAAGATAAGGGTTTAGTAGGATTAGTTGTACAACAGTGGTGAATATGTGCACGTATTGTCACTCAGGGTAACTAAAACAGATTGACAGTATACTTAAAAGCTTTGCTGGGCATCTAACAGGTGGGGGATAATATGGCTTTATGTTCTTTGCTTCAAGCGGTATTTAATGCTCAAATTTTATGTTTTCTTTTTTTGAGTAGAAGCCATACACGACCACAAAACATTTTGAACGGGTTATTTTTTCCACACAAGATTAAAGTAAAGCCAACTAAGTGTCCACCGAATAGATTCCTGTCTTGGTGATCAATGGAGAAAAGAAAAAACAAAACACCTCAAAGTCTAGGGAGAACAAAGAGGTATACATTAGTCTTTCATACTGAAAATTAGTAACTTTTTTGTTAAACTATCTATATTTAGGGAAGAAATCGTATGCTTCTGATGAAACCCTATGGAAGAACCTTCAAGTATCACGAAAGCTTTAAAATAACTTGACAAAAGTCAGATATTTTGTAACTGCCACTGGACTTTTCCAAAAGTCATCCTGTGGTGCTGTAACCACGCATCTCAATCAAATAAGATGTATAGCAGGGCAAGCATTTCTTGCATGCGCAGTTTCATATGAAGTTGGTGAGGAGGATCTAGTTTAGGTCCCTACTCACAGCATTTGTTTAAAGAGTTATTTTCACTTGAATTTAATATTCATGTGGAGGAGAGTAAATCAAGCCCCTGTTAACAGCTATGTTTACTTCTTAAAGAGGATATGGCTATTCCACCGCATGTGTCTGAATTCAGGACTAGCATATTTACATTTGCATGGTAAAGGATGGATGCTAGAAAAGCCCCAATATACATACTAGGCAAAGTATGCACATTGTCAAATATCTTAAGAACACAAGGGCAATCGCCACATGACCAAGGAGCAGCCCTGGAAACAGAATAATGCCACGCAATAACCAGTTCTGGAGGAAGGTTACGGCCCATATTCACTGGAGCATTGAATACAAAGACTAGTTAAGCAAACAATATTTCATCTTGAACAGACTTTCAAGAAATCCGTCCACGACTGCATCATGCAGGACTGGCTCATACCTTTTAGAAGGACAAATGTTTTGGTTTGTTTTTGGCCCATTTCATTTCATGCCCATTCGGTTCGGCCGAATATTCAGGGACATTTTCAATTTGGGAACTAAATTCGTTGTCCAGTGCCCACAGTCACTCTCTCACACTGTCACTCACACTTTCATGCTCTCTAAAACGTTTCCCTGCCAATTACTTCCGCATCTTCTTTCTTCAATCCTTAACCTGGTATCTTTCTTAGCATCTCCGCGGACATAACCCAGCAATTTCCGCTGGGGGACTGCGGTGATGTCCTCTCCTCAGACTTAAGGATCGCGAAGATGAACGCCGCTATACTGTCCTCCATCTACCTGAAGGCAAAATAATGGTACATGAAGTGACGTCCTCTCCTCGATTAAAGGATCGGGAAAGGACGTCACTACAAGCTTGCCATACTGCCCTCAGTTGGCACTTTTGACGACGTCCTCTTCCTCGATTGGTGGATCGGGGAGGACGTCACTTCAGTGCCACCACTTTGGCGGAATTTACTGGGTTATGTCACCTTCTGTGCTTGTAAACCACATTTAAAAAGTATTTGTCCTCTGGAAACGGTACGAGTGTGTGTGTGTGTGTGTGTGTGTATTCCTGGTTTAGGGAAAACATACGGTTAAAGGCTCATCTCACATCTACAGCAGTCAAGCTAACGAGAGCTCTCCATTTCTGGGACATTTTACCTTATGGGCATGACATGTTAAGATGCCCAAGATTAACCCCTGCTTTCAGGTAACCAAGGAAAGGTTCTAAATTGCTTTCACTTGAGAATGTGTAAAGTCTCAACTTGCAAATGTGCTTTTATTACACACAGATGTCATTTAATTGTTTCATTTTAACTTCAAATGCTTCCGAAATAAATCAAATTAATAATTTATCAGATTCCGCCAACTTGGGAACATTCTGTGCTTATTGTGAATGTGTCAGGGTTGCATTCAGGAATGTCTTGACAGGTATAAGCAAGCATTATGACAATACCAACGTGTACGGTACGATATCTGTTCTGTGCCACACGTAACACTTTCATCTCAAAGACACACACAAAAAAAGTATTTTATCATAATGTGGAATAATTAGTAACAAATGCGAGTGCTGGTATCCAGCTGCCTGTACGTTTCATATGACATCTGCACGAATACCTGCAATCAAAGATGGAAACCAAACGAAAAGCATCCGTCTACGGTTCTCTTACCTCATTAACGAGAACAGGTTTCACGAATACATCCCTGTTATTTATCACTGTTAAGGTGTGTTATTGTTCACAATAAACAAAAACACTTTAGTTTTACAATGGACTGATACAGGATTAAGCCTGTTTTGCTAAAATGAACATTAAGCCGAAATAAGGAAGCTTACTGTAGGGTAGTTGATAAGTGGAGCAGCCTCCAAGCAGAAGTGGTAACTGTTAATGTAGTGAGGGAATATAAAACATGCAATGGATAGGCGTATGGCTATACTGACTCTAGACCAGCACTAGGAACCGACTAAAATCTGAGGTTCTAGGACTATGTGATTAACCATCTTTACGCTACATATCGGGATACACACCTGAATTAGAACTCTCCCCCCCCCCGCCAGTGGCACAAAATGAAATGAATTGGATTAAGTCTAGATTCATATATTTTTTGCCAGCGCTGCAAATAAACTCACAGCATCACGAAAAAGTACTGAAAAAGTGTGAGGGAGGCTTACTAAATACTAAAGTAGACCGAATCGAAACGGAGGACCAGTCGCGCAAAAGAGAGGTTACTGTCTATTGCCTACGGAGTAGAGCACACGGTAGAGGAGACTCCAATCCACATGGACGAGGACAACAGCAGGACCACATTTATTGAACGTGCCATCACGGGATGTACGCCCTTGACTCGCTTATGATGATTAAGCACTGAGGCGCATCATGCATCGAGTGTGCACTTCATGGTTCGTCCTACTGTTTCTAGGGCACTTTAAATAAATGCATCGCGTCTCAAGATTGCGCTGATGCCGTTGTCCCTTAATATATTTGAAGAATATGTACGTTCTCTAGTATTCATTTTTTTGGTACGATCGATGATCACAGCTAAATCCTTTTGACTACATGCCTTTGAAAATGTATCCACATTAGGATCAAGAATTCTAGGAGAGTGAAACCAACTTTTCAGCGTTATTAAACGTGCTTACAATTCATATACATTAAGCTGCCGTCATACCTATAATGAACAAGCAGGAGATAAGGCTGGAGATAACCATTTGGGGCCACTGCACGGTTTCATTCTTCTTGCCTCGTGAATATTATTTAAACACGTTAAGCAAATTCTGGCAGCCGAGCATCTCTGCGTAATACATATACCTAAAGTCCAATGCATCTGACAGCTTTGTGTTTATAAAGCAGTAAAAATGGAGCAATATGAAGCATGGCAGCAGTTACCATTGTGATCCTTGAACAACCTTCTTAAAGACTTTACCCCTTATTTCAAAAACAGTACATATATAAATATATATATATATAAATATATATATATATATATATATATATATATATATATATATATATTATACATACACATTTAAATAAACTCAACTTGGCTGTCTGACATCTGCTGAAGGTGTAATTATTTTTCATGTATTAGTTACAGGGCTTTGGGCATGTAGTTACAACGACCAAAGGAACGTATGGGGCGTGGGTGCTGACAGACACGCTTCACAAAATGAAAAGGTAAAATGTTTTCAGTACAGGTCAATACAGCATTTACAACTCTATCCTTTCTCTGCCAGAAGAGAAAAAAAAAGCTATAGACATTTGTGGGAGAGGCAGCCCTTTAGCAAATATTTTAAAGAAAGAATTAGCCGGGGCAAAGCCCAACAAGTTACTCAGCGAGCCGCCTATCAGACAGATGTCTTCAGAGCAGCCCACGGCTTCAGGCAAAACGATTGCCAGAGAAAGGAACGGCTCCCGAAACGGCTCTGCTGCTCCTCTTTTCTCCCCCCCACCCAATTTAAAAAAAAAAATAAAAAAAAAATGTGCACAGCATTTTTACATGTATATGATGGAATCACATGTAATGTTTTTTCCCATAATACCTAGCAGAGATGCCCACTTTACCCATGCCAGATAACACACATGCTTTAAGTACAATAATTTTTTCTCAGCATACAAATTGAGGAAATATTAGCGTGAAATTCATTTACAATACGCACTATTGTATACTGATTAGAATCGTTAAGGCCTGAGAGAGTGAAGGTTTTTTTATTAAGTAAATCAGGCAAAAATAAAAACATGGGGGAAATCACATATCTATAGCCAGTTACTATGAAAATGAAAAGCAAATTTTTTTTTTTTTTAAACGCACAAAATATTAAACATAACATTTGACATATTCGCCGTCGACCAATGTAGAGAAGCGAGTGGCAAAGTTTAAAAGTACTTACCAAAGTGCGTGATAGAAGATCTATTCAAGGGGACTTAAAAACAAACTTTTGTGTTCCCCTTCTGTTAAGTAAACGGCACTCAGAAACCTCTCATAATATGGCAGCATTGTTTAGCCAGCAGAAAAATGTGAGCAATTCAATTGCAGAGCAGAGTTGTCAGGGAGAGAAAAGAAAGAAAAAAAAAAGGGAAAAAAAAAATGGGGGGAAAATTCTGTTTTAAGATAAAAAAAGTTTAAAAAATTCTGCTGGCATTCTGAGCCATGGAGCTGCCCTTGCAGTTGTTTCTTGAAGACGTAGCTGTAAAAATCCTGCCACATTCTTGCCCCTTTGTATGAGGTTTTTCTGCTAAAACAGCACTGAGTAGACTGGCAAACTTCTCCTTCCCCAATGAAAGCTCAAATGTCTGCTTCAGCAGAGAAATGAACCAAGTTCCTATGTTGCTGAATGAGTGACAGTATTGCCAGCCAATCAGCTGGGGTTTTTCAGGAAAATCACCCCTTAATTTATTCAAAATTAGGTCATATGACACTATTCCAAACGCTATTGGTTTAAAATGCATGTGGTGTTAGCCTTCTCTGGATAAGGCCACCCATCTATGCCTCTTGGAGATTGTAGACACCTCTTGCCTATAAGCATAAAAGGAACATTAAGAAAAAAGGTAGTGAGATGCTGTAAACTTACCAGAGAATCCCAGGAATTGAAGGGCCGGAGCTCAGTGATCCTCTGAGCTTTTTTGAGAGAGCACTGAGGTATCAGAGACAGTTCATCCAGGGAGGCATCCTGCAGGAAGCTAACTATTTTAGATTTATACGCTTCCTCCATGATATCCTCCTCACCACCACTGCTGTAGTCTTCATCCAGGCAGCTGCCTGCCTCCGAAGCAGACTCCGCGCTATCCGGGTCCCTGGCGTCCCTTTTAATGCCGAGGAGGCTCTTTTTGCCCTTTGCGTTTTCCTTTATGCCGTTCTGCGCTTTGTTAGATTTCTGCTTGGGCTTCTCTTTGGTGCTGCTTTTATTGGGTTTTGGGTCACCTCTGGAGGGTCCTTTTCCATTTGAGACCTCATTTTTGGGAGCTTTTTGCGAGTCATCTGTGCACGTAATATAAATACATAGATGTAATAAAAGTTATATTTTATCTCTAATATGTTAATTATGGAGGCTTTTTTAGTACAAGAAAAATGGAAATTTAACAAAAATAATAATTTTGCATTAAAATGTGTACAAACACATAACCTAACACACAGGTGTCATACCGACAGCACAACGTGTCGCTCATCATTTATATACAATTAGATTTAGAAGAAAAGTGTTTTTTTCCTTTAAATCTTCACAAATCATGGAATAATTCCCACATGGTGTATCACATGCTATTGTCCCCAAAAACATACACTGGCCTGGTAATATGGAATTTCCCTCTCTTTTGCTTGGGCGGGACTACACAAGGTTTCCAGCTCTTAGCCCCTCGTACGCAGGAGCTGCCTGAAACCTACTGGTCTCAGACGCCTTTACAGGTAGAAGCTGGGAAGTTACAAATTAAAGGGGGCAAAATACATATAATATACATATATTTCTCATTTCTCATATTGGATTAACCATTCTGCTGCTGGAAGGTACAGTTTTGCATTTAATGCATGTGTTCCCCGCAGCAATAGGGTTAAACATATAGTTGTAGTGCTTTAGCCAGGTACATGTACTGCGATGGCCAAATGCTCTCCTAAAGGTGTCCACAGGCGTTAATGCAGCCTTAAAAAATTATCAAGGGGTTAAGTTATGATCATTCAATTTTAAGCACATTTTCAAGATCACATTTTAATGCATCACACACCTCAAAAGTATACATTTCATCGAGAGCAGGATAGAAATGTAGCCACATTAGTAATTGTATGCCGTCATACTGCATGTTTCACGGCGTGCGATTAGATGTATAGACACCGCAAGCATCAAATAAACATACATTACGTGTTACTTATGTATCAAACGTGCCTTGGAACCCCTGTTCAGTGTGCAGATGCTATACAGATTGTTATTTGCCTCGTGCCATACATGCCATGGAACAAAAGCAGCCAGAATCAGACAGCTGGTTCCGGCGTCACTTGTCGTACGTGCAGGACCCCACGTTACGCGCCCCCCGTTTATATGCGCTTTAAAAGTGGACGCGATTACGTTAAAGATGAAATAATATGCGGTTTTCAGCTACTGTTCTGCTGTAATAACAGCCAAGTGTTTGAGTGATGGTTAAGATCCCTAGAGCAATGCATGTGCGATGTGTTAGGCAGGCTTTGCAAGTGGCAATGTGTGTAAAAAAAATAAAAAAATTTTTTTTAATGCTTATGGCTTAACGGGTTTGGTGGTTGTGAACGGAGGCAGAAGGGTTATACTGGGTAGATGTTGTGTTAAGGCAATGGGATGTAAGGTTTTTTTTTTATTATCTTTTTTATATAAATTTTTTTAATTAGTGTATTTTAGTGATTTTTCTTTTTAACTTTTTTAAATCACTAACCTTTTTTTTTTCTTCATTTTTCAGCATGGGAGGAGGGTGAGAAACATGGTTTCTCACTCTCCTCCCTGAGATCCCCCCCTGCACCGATCACAGGGTCTATGCCCCATCAGAGCAACCGTATATCCCTCCAGGGGGTATCCTGTCCTGCGATGACCTTCCGGGTGACATTAGCAGTGACGCAACCCAGAAGGGAATGCCCGATTGCGCGATCGTCATTTAAAAGTGTAACAGCTTTCTGGCTTTCGTGCCGGAAGCTGTTACATCTGATGGGACAGCAGAAAGCTGGCGATGCTGGCTTCTGCTGTCAGGGGGGAGTCCAGGCTGTCAAGCGACAGCCTGATCTCCTGTGCAGCGGCCGGGATGTGTCCTTGCCGCTGCAAGAAGGGCTGGACGTACCAAGGAATTCTTGGGATGCGTTTTTTTGGAAGTACCAGTACCTCCATAGGGGACTGAAGGGGTTAATAATAAAGATAAAGGCACCCACCTTCATGTTAAAAATACAACCCCCAAATTATTTGTTTACACTCTTCTTAGAATCCTGGAAGCATCTAGTACCACAAAGACTGTCAACATGGCACATCTTTGGGGACAAAATCAGCTTTCCCCATCTGGTTGCATTTGGCTGAGAAGCACAGTGGAGATGCATCCCAGCAGCCAGAGAAAGCACCATATATCTCATTGTCCCCAGAATAGAGAGAAAACGAAGTAACTTTGGTTCCTCCGACATCCAAAATGTAATGGCTTCACCTCACACTTGTGCTTATAATATAACAGTAGGTAGTTTGAATCATTCTAGACCAACATCTATAGACAAAAAATAAAAGTAAGAATCCACGCACATATCCAGTAACCCATACTACAAACCCTTAAGTGCAATTTAGAACACCTATCTTGGGTATAAGCATTGGGGATGTGTAGGTTAACCCCTACAAAGCCCGTACATGTGCGGGCTCAAAATGCATTGTTTTCAATGGGTTCAGGAACCGCCCATTGTCCTTAAGGGGTTAAGCAATGTAAAATTGTGTAAATGTGTAAAAATCGCTCATTTCGGAAGAGCCACAAAATCTGTAGTGATACGTATGATAGGTAACAGCTTTCTAAATGCGTGCGCATGTTACCAGATATGTGGGTTAGCATCTGCCCTGCGTGGTAGGATGGGAGCGTCTCACTGGGTTTCCAAGAGTCGCAGCACCATGATCCAGCTCTATGGTAAGCCATAGCGCCATGTCAGGTTTGGGTTCCTTAGACATTGTGACTAAGCAATATATGGCCATATAGGGTGACTGAATCCTTATGGTTTATACGCAAGATAGACATTTAGGAGTTGCACTATGGATCTTCTGGGTGCGCACAGATTCCTTGTTTTGTTTTCTTGGTCGGCTTCTCACTGTCTAAAAACAGCATTATTCTTTGTATATTAAACCAACATTTCAGTGAATACACATAATCAGGTACCTTACACGGCTTACATCAGATTACTAATGCAAACCTATGTAGTATAACGCAGTTGATCTATAGAATAACCAAAGTAAAACCTTTATAAAATAACAGAGCAGGTGTGTAAAAAGGCATGATTTTAATCCCATTGCAATTACAGGCTTTAGATTTTAACACTTCTGTAGAAACACGGGTCACGCTTTGGGAAAGAAAGGTTATGACCTAATTACAGATCCCTGGCAGAAAAGGGAATTGTCTCCTTTTATAGAGAGCGGCAGATACCACACTCTGGCTCCTGTGTGCGCTACATGCAGAGCCGGCCTTAGGTGTTCTGGCGCCCTTGCGGACTACTCCTCTGGCGCCCCCCCATCCCAAAAAAAAGAAAGGAATAAAAACTTGTAACAAAACTTGTAACAAAACCCCAATCACTATATACTACGCCAAACATTGATGTGGTGTAGGCCTACCACTTCATTGTCTGGCTTAGTAGTAGGGATGCACCGAAACGAATTCTGGACTGAAACCGAAAGTGCACCATTTACCTGGCCAAAACCGAATATGACCCCCCCCACACCATAAAAAACACTTTTATTTAAAGTAAGTAACACACCAAAATAGGACAAAACAATTAAATAACAATATTATATTATATATATATATATATATATATAATTAACAGCAATCGCATTCCTATCATGCCCAGGTATACCCAGATTCCAGGATGTACTCGCAGACTTGGCATGATAGGAGTATGATTGCCTTATCTACCCCTTCTCACTCTCTTCTGCCCTATCTACCCCTTCTCACTCCCTTCTCCCTATCTACCCCCTTTCCCCTGTCTCACTCCCTTCTCCCTATCTACCCCCTCCTAACTATCTACCCTTTCCCTCTTTGAAGTTCACTTAGTTATGATGTACTTTTAAAGCATAATTAGATCATGAAAAAGACATTGGAAATGGTACAGCATAACACCCATCACTCTCACACACTTACCAATCCACACGTATACCAATCCACACGTATACCAATCCACACGCACACCAATCCACACGCACACCAATCCACACGCACACCAATCCACACGCACACCAATCCACACGCACACCAATCCACACGCACACCAATCCACACGCACACCAATCCACACGCACACCAATCCACACGCACACCAATCCACACATACACCAATCCACTCTCACTCTCACTGAATGCTTTCCTCTTTTCTCCTTACAGCTCCTTTTCCTTCTCTTCGCTCCTCTTCTTCAGTTCTTCTGTCTTCTTCCGGGTCAGAGGGCACGGACAACGGTGGGCGCGGCTTCAGTGTTGTGCGCTGGGATCTGGCAACAAACCCCGGCGCACAGCAGCTGTTGCCGCGCGGATCACAAGGGAGCGGTGTTGGAGGTCTTTAACAGACCTCCAGCTCCCTTGAGTGATTTTAAGCCTGGTTCAAGGGAGATCCTTGAACCGGCTTAAAATCACTCAAGGGAGCCGGAGGTCTGTTAAAGACCTCCGATACCGCCCCCTTGCGAGCCTGCTCCTCCAGCGGCGGACATTACTGTCTGTCTCTGGAGGGGTGCCGGGTGCCCCCCTGATGAGGGGCACCCGGTGCGGACCGCCCCCCCCCCGCTAGGTACGCTACGGTGGCGGCGGACCCCGCGGCGGCGCCCCCTGGAGTGTGGCGCCCTGTGCGGTCGCACACCCCAAAGGCCGGCCCTGGCTACACGTGCTTGCAAACACTAAATAGTTGAATGAACAGTTGTCACACGTATCACAGTGTTTCTAATGGTTATATACTGTGGGTTCCTGTATCATAAAAGGGCACGGGTACATCATCTGGCTGCCGAAGTAGGCCCAGGTCCGGTTGCTGCTAACTTAAATCTAGCCCGTTTGTTTCCTGTCCATACCAAATGACAAAGAGAGGAACGTAATAAAATAAAAACACTCCGTAACTCAGTTTTTCACCATCTTTTTTGTGTGAGAAAGCAGCAGTTTAAATATTTTTGGCATTACCTTGTTCGTCTTCCGCAAACAGTTTTAATGCCTCGAGTGCTTCATGAAAAGACCAGTCATGCTCTTGAAGTACTTCTCTAAGCTCCTATTGAACAAAAAGGATTTCAAAAATGGTTCACTTTCATACGGCTTTGATTCAATTTGCTACGGGGGTGAAGTGATACAGCGGGATTTTTGTGACTAATATAAAACAATGAAACGTGCTTAATGCTTAGGCGTGGACGCCCCTGTACACAGGAACGATCACCCTATATAAACACTTTGCCGTTCCACCGACAGATGTTTCATGAAGTTTGACAAGAGTTAGTAAACAAGTCTTTTACCGGCAACAGTTTGCATACATGAGCTTATCTTCTAATAAGAGGTTACTAAACAGATTTCAATTCTATTCATTTGAAGAACGTTCTGACGGGCAGCTATTGGAACATTGTAGGAAGTACCAGGGCGCTCTGGTATTTGGCGGTGAAATCTAGCATCCAGGTGATGCACAGCATACGACATGATTTGATGCTCTTAACCGAATCCCTAATACCCAAACCAGACGCTTTCAAATGCCATAGGATTTGCACTATATCTCTTTGGAATGTGTTAAATTAGAATATGGACTATTCGCTGCTGTGCCGCATTTCCCGCATCTAAAAGATTTACTATCCATGACCAATGTCATTATGCATTATGAAGAGCCAGCCCTGTCATTCACCCTGCATAATGCATAGTTCAATTGGTGAGATTTCTTGAATGCCTTTTCACCATGTTTTCTCTCTTTTCAAGAGAGGGCTTTCAGAATTGGCCCTGCATAAAGTAGATACTCATAAGGACTAGTTGCCAATATTGTGCATTTTCCTACAAATTCCTGGTTTAGTGAATAATCCCATTAACATCCGTTTCAGATGTTGGCTGTATATGCTCCATGATTTTGTCAGGCTCAACTTTGTTCAAAATCGATGTCCAGAATTTCTAGACTTGTTGTGTCCACAAGTTATGAGTGAAACATAGAAAGTGACGGCAGAGAAGAACCATTTGGCCCATCCAGTCTGCCCGACCTCTGAGTACTTTACTTAGTACGGTCTCTCTTTTTGTGTAGGTTAAAGGGTGGCAGTCCCTCTGGTGGAAAATCAGGAGCAGACGGCCCTATCTCGGGAGCCAGGCCATTTATACTATGGACAGCTGTGCCTTTTGAGACGGAGCTGCTGGCATGTCCTGCCCCACCGCCTAATAGATTCTCCAACGGCAAATGCAGGCCCTGGGTGGCTGCTCTGGGTCTGGCTCTGCGCATGGAGACAAATTACTGCCCGTTTAGAGCAAAGGTGTGCCAAATTATTCTACAATCTTGGGTGACACTTTTGCATTTTACCTCTTTATCCAAATCTGGAAAGTGTTTCTGTAGCCTTCTCACACGGGCTTCCTGCTTTTCCCAGTCATCTTCAGATAATGAGCTATCATTATCCGACTTCGACAACTGACACGACGAATAAACATCACCTTCTAGCTAGAAGAAAACAAAAAAATAATTACATAAAGCAAAGACAAATGAAAAAGGCAAGTAAGGTTCTGAGGTGATATAGCTTTTAAGATTCCTATAAAGGCAGATTCAGAGGGTAGTCGATACGTAATGCGTTCAAGCTAGTGCTGTGTTTTGGAACGGACAAACATCTTACAATATGTCTCTTCATTCACAATTCACCTTTTCATGTTGTGTATCCACACCTTTGATACTATTTTCATACACATAGTCCTCCATTTAGGAAAAAGAACATAAAACTTGCGATTCTAATTGGGATTTCATCCACAAGTTAGGTGCCACCGCTGAAAAGCCTTGACTGATGTCTTCAGCCTCCTATCTCATTGTTGCTGAACGTCTCGCTCATTAAACTTTACATTACACAGTAGCAGTGATCAGCCTGCACTGAAACTCTTGTCCAAATGGAAGTTTGGGGCTTGTGCTGTTAAACTTAATTCTGACCCCAGACCTTCTATAGGTCCCCTGGCATATGATTCTTAGTACATAATAGTCAAGTGGTTAAATCAGTGACATGATCATTATATAATGTCTACGCACTAAAGAAACAGTCATGTCAACCAGACTAGTAGCCCAATGTATGTATGTATGTATGTATGTATGTATGTATGTATGTATGCGTATATGTGAGAAATACCTTAAAAGTCTCCAAGAACCTTTTTGAAATGCACCTTAAACGGTCTCCAATTGTGCTCTCATCTGACACCCACAAACGCAGAGCCCGCCATCGTATGCTTCTCAATATACATCGTCCAGCAAACGCAGGCATTGCTGCACAGTACCCCGGACTAAAGCGGGAGCGATATTTTCACATTCACTATCAAAGCATTGTTTACTTACTGAAACAGACTTGGTTTTCTTTGCAGCATGACCATTCTGCCTCTCATGGGAACTGCCGCCCGGGGTTTCGTCTAATTTCCTCTTGCGAGAAGCTTAATAGAAAACAGCAAAAGCAACTGTTAAAAGAGCTCAAGTGATAAAAAAAGTTATTGTAAAGGATGCATTTGTCTCAACGCCATTATGCTACTTTCTTGTAGAACAAACCTTTTAAATCAGGGGTGCCCAACCTGCGGCCCGCCAGCTGCTGCAGGACTACATCACCCATAATGCTCTTACTCCATATGGGAGATGTAGTCCTGCAGCAGCTGGAGGGCCGCAGGTTGGGCACCCCTGATTTAAATGGTAGAAAACAAAGCTTGAAGACCAGCAGGGTTAAAAGGGTAGGGTGTTTAATTTGAGCTGCAATATTTGGGTATTTTCTGCTTCTTGGTATTATTGCTGGGATATTTCCATATTTTGGATTTCTGTACCTGAATCTTTACTCATCAACGCAGGACGCTAAAAACAACAAATGTAAGATTTTACATGGCCCCTGATACCGATCTCGGCGTTGCTGAATGCCTCGACATCGAAGCATTACAGCAACACCGTAGATCACTTTCTAAGCTTGTTTAATGAAATGACGTGCCAGGCAAGTCATTGGTCGTCACATGACCGTTTTTGTGCGACGTGCCTGACCCGTCAATGGACGTTAAGGGGTTAATATGCATATTAACTGGAATTTTGGAAGCCTGACTGCATCGTGATATAAGGTTAAAGGTTGTAAACTGCTTCAACCATTTACCGGTAGATTGTGTATAAAGTTTAATTTTGATTCATCCACTAAAAAAAAAGATGTTATCACCCAGATGTCAAAACAAAAAATCCTTCTCATTTAACCCCAATCACGTTGCATTGGCAGTGCACATTTAGAACATCACATCGACCCTTCAAAGTTTTTACACCTAGCTAAGACTTATAACCTGGTTGGAATGTCCCAGCAGATGATCTGAAAGAGGACCAATCGTACGCACAATGTAAAGCATTTGTAATTTATTAAAACTATCCACAGCTTGTGCGGTTTTGCGTTTCAATCTGTGTGACAATCTCGGAGATGTTTAGGGTTTATTTTACCTCAATAATGCTTTGGATGCCGTCGATGAAATTTGTGTAACCAATTATTGTCCCATCTGGAACTCAAACAACTTAATGGGGAGAAATAATGCAAATCCAGGAACCATGTGTTAAAATAACGGCTCCCTGTTGTATACAAATAAGGTGCAGACCAAAACAAAGTGTCCTTTTTTCAGGCGAGGGACTTGGCGCGTGTTCAGTAAGTGAGCCCAGTCTATTAAAGCAGGTAGATGCACATACACCGTGGGCAGGCAGGCGTACTGGGATCTTTTCACACATGCCTTCATGCTAGTGTAGGAAAAACGGAGCGGAGTCTGCGACTTGCAGCCCTTCCCAATGGGAGAAACTAACGTGGAAGCATCGCTATGCAAAGTTTATTATAATCAGCAAAGACAGTTTTAAGGCAAATTTGTTATAAAAGCGACTGCATACACTATAAATATATTTGGAATGTACGCACATACAAACACATAGCCGGCGAGATTGCTCAGTTGGTGAATACCCTGACTGAAAGCCTGTTTAAAACCCCAGGGTCATAGCCCTTCATCCTTCCGAGGTCGATAAATAAGCACCACTGATTGGGCAATAATATCGATTATTCCGCTGTCAGAGAAATGCGCTATATAAATGATACTAGTTATGTTATGTAACAAAGATAAATGTATTTAGACGTCTCTATGTATAAATATATACACACACAACCCCACACTATATAATTTCATAAACGCGAGACACTTGTCAGAGCAGCGTTTGTCTAATAAGGGCTTTCGTACATGACAAGATAATGATGGTCTCAATCAATAGTCAAAAATGCCCAACAGTATATTTTGATTAGAGGGGAAAATTCCTTCATCGCTTTGATCATGCTCCCAACTTCAGGACAGACCTGAGGCAAGAGATCCATCTAATGAGCAGAACAAAATAGTTTGGCATTAATTTTAGAATAATGATCAGGTTAACCGTAGACTAGTTTGTACTGGAAAAAAAATATTTACGCTTAGCAAAAAAAAAAAAAAAAAAACATCAGCACAACAAACCATCTGGAGCTGACGTGCTAACCATGTGTGTGTCCTGGAGCAACACATTACATGGGATAATACAGAATTTTATACCCAATATTTGTGACACCATATTAGCACATGAAATCAAAGAAGGTGTTGTCCGAGACGTGTGCTATCTAAACGGTTCAGGAAGAAAAGAAAAAAGTGCCTGAAGTTAGATTTCTTGCTATTAAATCGAAACATGCCTCCTCCTGTCTAAGACTTTGAAAGTTTGGGCAACAGCTGTCAGGTTGAATGGCAGAGGTGCCCATGGGCCTGTGTGCGGAGACTCGTTCGTTGGCAGGAAGCGCACCTCGAAACACTTCTCAAAACGGGTAAGCTAGAAAAAAACATTTTCATGAGGGAATTCATTTCTGGGGTTTGAACACAGATATACTTATACTGAACAATTCAGATCTAACTGAAAATCGGCACACATACAGAAATGATATCAGGAGAATCACACATCTGCAATGCAGAGATGCCACGGAGTCAGATTAAAGCTGCTTTCTCTCTATCGAGCAATAGCAGGCTCCCATTAAAGATTTGTATAAAGTATGAATGTCATGCGAACAAATAGAAAGAAAGTGAGAGCAGTTTCACGTGTCTGACCATATTTTTACCTAATCTGAAACCTCACATACTGACTGATGCGATATTTAATTTTCTTCTTTTGGAAAATAATGCTTATCCCAAAGCTCCGAAACTCACAGGTGCAGACTGAGGGAAGAAATAACTGATAAGCCCATCTAACGCTGCGGAATCTGCCGGCGCTTTATAAATAAATATAATGTAATGTAATGTAATCTAGCCTGGCCATTTTTAGACTTGCTATTGTAAAACTACTAGTAGTCGCAGTAAGACCCATTAACAAAGTGCCACAATACTGATGGTTGTAGTAGACGCAATCTTTATTCTTACAAAAAAGCCATATCGAAAAAGCTGGGGAGGCGATAAAGGGAAAGGAAACAAACCTTATGCATTAAATAGCACTTAATCATTATATGCATTGTATTAAGCGCTGCGTAAATTGTTGGCGCTTTATAAAGATAAAAATAAAGTCTATGATCACGTGGTGTTTGGGGTGAAACGAGTTAGGCTTGTCATTTTGTTTTACGGATCTCCACTGGGAACCCTAAACCTATTCACAAGCTCACATTGATTAAAAACAGCAAGGATACCAGTGTGAGTGTTTATGTGAAGCAAAGCGTTATTTATTATGATCTTTCAGACTCATGGTTTCGTGCCTATACTAGCCATAGGCCCCTTAGGTTTAAGATAGCATTATGCATCTGCTGTGTATGATTGAATTCCCTCATCCTATTTACTATTTTCAGTGCTGCAGGGCTTGGTTTTCGTAAGGAAAATACGTTACAAATGATTTATTTCTGTGCATGGACATGCGCATATAGATATACTAAATAAACACAAGTTGCATAAATGAAGGCACGTGAAAACTGGACATTTTTTCTTTATGTAATTTTAAAGAACAATGACAATGATTTGGAGTGTAAAAAGATTATAAAGTACTACCGACCTTTATCATCAAATAGCACCACACCAGCAGCAACAGCTCCGTCTAGGGTGCTTGTTGATTCAATAAGCTGAAAGAAAAAGAAAACATTTCAGAAGCGCTATCTACAGGCTCTTGAAGAACAGAAATGCCAATGATTTACAAATGACTCAAACACTGACTCCTAACAGTGAGACTGGATATATTTTTCTCCTTGATGCTTCAAAAAGTCATATAGATACTGAAATTACCTTATGAGCTGTCAGTGTAATACAGACAAGTAGTGGGATGTGTATGAAAATAAAAATGTTGGTTACCAACTTTGCATTGCAGTAGGTTGAAGGCCATCCCATATTTAAATTTCCCACTCAAATTCCCTATTGTACCACTACCGTACCCACAGTGTATACAGATCTTGTTCATACTAGCACCCAAATACCGATCAGAATGATGCTTCATCAACATTTCACTGGAAGGCTGTACCACAATAGGCATACCACAAAGATTCAGAGGTGTCTGCAGTGTACCTAGCAAATTGGCAAATATCTACTTGCAAAGCTGTTGAAAGCATTACATTTCATCAAATTATAACACTCTCTCTCAAATGCTTTTTTGAAAAGATGACTATATTTATTTTACATATTTTTTACTAGGAGAAGAATGACAAAACATTCATAAGCACAAGGAGAGTAAATTACTTGTAAAAGTTCGTCATCTGTTCTTTGTGGGAATATCTCCTTTAATTTTTGGAGATTGTCATCTTTGGTTCTGTCTTTTATCTCCGAAGGTTTGTTAGCAGCAGAGCTCTTCACGTTGGGCTCGTCCTCTTCAGAATCAGTCACACAATCGGATAAACCGTTCCTACAAGAGAAGAAAACTACGTTATGTTTCAGGACCTCCCCAAAACCGCCACAGGAATGAAGAAATGTCTAGACATACGTAGAGGTCATGTTATTGTAATTTGCAGGCTTGGAGTGGTACCCAGGAAAAACTCTCGACTGGACCAGCAAAAAAAGCAGGTAATCAGTATTTTGACCAGGGCAAGATAAAAAAAAACCCTAAACCTGGCTTAAACAGATACATTTTCTAGCATTAATGTACATGGTATATCACTTGCTCAAAAGGAACCTGTACACATTACCAGATATTACAGTTTCTACCGCAAGGCACTGTTTCGGCAATCCAGCAGAGAACTTAGACTGTATTAAATGGCCCTATTGTAAGCCGCTCCGTTATTTCGGTCCCAAGTTGCTGACCAATTTAATGTATTAAATTGACCAGCGTAGCAATCCTAAATTTCAATATGAAATACATTAGCTTATCCAACCTGACAATACAATCTGTAATGGTACCAATTAGAGTGTAGCCACCAAACCGACAGTTTAGTTCTACTCCTGTCCAAACACGGGGCTGTAAGGACTTCTACTTCCGTGTGCCGCTAACATTGATTGCCAAGCATGACCCATTGTGAACAGATCCCCTTTTGAAGCAACAATGTATACCAGAGGTAACCAGCACTAACTTAACATAACAGGATCTCGTCCAATCATCAGCCATAAGCAACAGATTGGAGAGCCACCTGTTGGCTACCCCTGAATCTATTTTTATTATTTTTAATGATCAACTAGTGAGTTAAAGGCAAATAGTGTTCCTATGAAGTTCTGACCTAAATAGTGGCACGCATTTCCAAGAAAGCCCCATTGCTACGCAGAAAGTCAACCGAAGCAAGACTTGTCCGGATCAGAGCTAGACTGGCGTCTAACAAGAGGTTTTCCGCCCCCCCCAGCAGTAAAAAAACTTTTATATTAACTAATCCACACAGAGAATACCATTTTTTATGGGGATTGCCAAACAATGGCCAAGTTAAAGGATAACCATTAAATGGTACTTTACTAAATAAACATGGATTTGAAGACATCAAGCTCTTAATTCTTTCAATAACAGGTATGTACAGAGCAAATCAACTTTACATAATTAGTCACTGGCAACCTGGCGTATCATTTCCATGATCTCTTATTATATTTATTCTTTGCTCTTTGTAAACTACTCTCGAGTCAGAGAGCTTTTAATCATCCATTTTAATACCATGACAATTTGCACAATCACACTGTGTCTAGACAAGCTTCACGCTTTTATACATCTGGTCAACGTGGTGTTATGCCCAAAAACTCAAAAGCAGCTGCAAGCTCCCTTTTTACAGCAAAACAGCCTTAACGCAGCTCAAGCTATATGCAACAAACCACCTGCACATAAAACATTCCTGTGGGAGTCAAGACTCAGATAGAATTTGGTTTTTGGGGCCGGGTTAATCTGATTGACCTTTTCAGGTGAAGCTAGTGATTTTACCTGGTATATGGGTAGTTTTCCTCTTTAATGCGTGTACTGAGGTAAGATGAGCAGACTGATAGCATCCTTTAAAACTACAGAAATGCAGAGGACCCCTGGGGAACAACTAGATATGTGGTAACTCTAGTCATTCCGGGCCAGCTACATATAAAACAAACCTCTTATAGAAACATATTCTAGTCCATTCTGGAGTTTGGTTCTCAGACCTGTCATATTCAGAACAACCTTACACGGTTCATGTGCATATTTGAACTTCCTCCGAACAAAACCGTTAAAATTTATTTCCAGATGAAGCTCCAGGTCTGACAGAAGTACCATTTCCTTATGTGATCCTACCACTACTCGACTGTCTTCCCATGAGAGACCGTTAGTGGCCCTAGTGATGGCAGCGAGGCTCATACTTCTAAGCGGTCAGCGAATGCCGTGTACAGGAAGTTCCTCTGTAGGGCCATCAACAGCCCCCCAAAAGAGCAGTGCAGAAGAAAAAACTTCAGAGAGCTGCAGGAGTTAATTGTACTTCGGTCAGACACACAGCTCTTCAAAGGAAAACAGAAGACGATTGTGAGCTTTAATAAATGAAAACTTGTGGCAGATCCCTTTTAAATATTTGAGACTCTACATTTTACTTCACCAATGACAGTTCACTGAAAGACACCACAATCTTCATTTATTCAGAAATCTTAGGTAGACAAACGTTCGATAAATGCATGCATAAACATAACCTAAACGTTACAACAATTGGGTAAAAGGAATCATTTGGAGTAGGCCAACAGTAAGCAATGTAAATGCTCCTGATGATTGCTCCACAATCACCGATTTGGGAGCCGTTTATAAATAGTTCTAGCGCAAACTGGGGAAAGCAGAGAAGTCACCAGGACCATTCACGTTGTTTTGCTACCCCAACATCCACACTTCAAGCTGAAATTCCATTTTATACATAACCCCAGTGTCCCTTGCATGAACTAATTTAATTACAAAGTTCTAAACATGAGCCCAAGCTGCCAAGAGTAAATGCCTTTAAGCCTTGAATTGCCACCCAATCCATCATAATTACAGTTGGTGCTGACTATTAAACTATAACAAAACCACCACAGATGGAGGCTGTTGGAATGGAATAACGTGTCTCATTCAAAAAGAGGTGGCATTCTACATAATTACATCATAACCACCACACATACACACAGACCATGAACGGTCTCATCTATAGGTGTTAGGTGTGATGGGAGATGTTATTCTATGGCTCTTTAGTGCTCATGCAGCAGTACTTTCTCTATGGTGTTCTTATGTGTCCATAGTGTAAACGGACATAGTCCTTGCACAGTATTGGCGCATAGCGCTTGCTTTTCCTCAGACTACTGTCCACTCAGGTTTACACCGTTATCTAAGGTGTATAAAAAAGATCTATTGCACCGTTATTAATTCGAAGCCAACTTGCTAACCGAACCATGGATTTGATATCTTGTAACGTAATAAATAACCTTTAATTACACAAACTTGTGTCTGGTGTTGCTACTTTGCGATCTGAACTAGTTTGCCGATGTAAGGTATTTTCCGTAGGGTTACAGAAGGTCACAGAGGTTATACTGATAAATATATAATTTTTAGGAATTACATATATATATTTTTTAGAACCCAAAAGTTAATTTCAGAATTAAAACAAAGGGTACTAGAAGACTATAAATTATGACAGAGCAGAATAAAGAATAGCAGTTCTAAGCAATTATTAATATGCTTGGTTATATTTATGTGTGCAAACATTTCATGGGCCAATAAATGTAGTATTTTATAGAACAGATCTAATTTAAGAACATGCTACATGGAAAAGGGTCTAAAAAATTAAATCAGATCAATACCTCCTGTAGTGGAGGGAACACACAGGGCACAGTTTACGGTCACAGTGCAAATTAAATAAATGCATTAACTCCCCTACGGATTTGGTTGAGTTCCCCTCCGTTAGGGGGAGCAAACAGAAATGTCACGAGACACTGCCCAGCAGGAGGAACTACTTTTGGTCTTTTAAAGCCATCTTACAGCTGCCTGTGGTAACAGCTGTCTAGTGACAGAATCTACCAGCGAGATCATGGGTGGTACATGGAGGAGCCAAAGAAAGCCACCTTGCCTTCAAAGCCATTACTCAGACATTTTATAGTTTGTATTCACTCACTAGATAAATCACACACAGGACATGACTCAGGCAAATTCATAATAGTTGAGTTTTATTTTAAAGGTTTTTGTTATTTTTACAGCATGCAAGCAGTTAAATGAAGGTTTCTAACTCCAACACATCTGTGGTCATCGATTGCACGGTTAGTCTTGCCTGTCTAAAAACAGACCAGGCAACAGCATACATTTCCAAAAAAAGCATTTTGAAATGTGCCCCTTTCACAGAAGCGCTGGAACCCCAGCCTGACTAAAAGTCATCAGTGTGGCTAAAGTCTCAGGTGTAACACGCATAAACCTATGACTGAAAAAGGTGTGTGCATTATGCCCAAGCAGATAAAGCACGGCTGGCGGTAAAGCCCTCTCCACAGACGTTCCCCTAAGTCCCAACACCGGGGTAGGAAGTGTGAGAAGACCACAAGGCAGCGGGCCAACCGGTCACCAGCAGCTGGACCACAAGTGATGAGCCTTTTGCTAAACCTAAACAAAGGTAGGCAAATTGGGAGGGGGTCCTAAATATGGATGTCTGCGGGAGGCATGGAGCAAGCTTGTATGGATGTGCATACATGAATAAGTGTCAATATTTGAGTGTGAGTATGTGCCACAAACAACTTGTGAAGATGGAGTTCATCGGCTCATATTTCACACAAGTACTTAATTTTTTAGGTTATATGGATGTATTGACATTTAGGAAACATTTGCACGAAAATTTAAAGTTTGTTTTGATACAGACAACACGCGCTTACGGTAAAACTTTTATTATAGGGCCTCAAGGATGGCTGGATGGTCTTTAAAAACAGCCACTTCACTTGTCTTATTTATTTTTTCCAGTTTCAATCATTGCCTTATTTTTCATCACACCACAAATAAGAGTTCAAACAGAAATTAAGAAAAAAAGCATGATTGCATATTAATCGACTACTGGGAAGGTTTTGAGCATTCATCATTACTAGGCTCCGTTTCTAACGCTGCATTCAGTTTCAAAAGTGATCGGTTCAGCTGAGTAATTGGGAAAGGATCTCTAACAAGCAAAGATTTCTAGCTCTTTCCGACAAGTAAAATAATAAAGAAAGTTCTACATAGAATGATTACATACTCTCGTGTTGTGTGGGAGCCTCTTTGGGTGGAGCTGGAGCCCTGTGTGTTTTCTTCAATCTCTGAATCTGACTCCAGAAAATTAACACCTTTAGATTTCTTAATGAAGGACATACTCTGTCTCTTAGCTTCAGGAGTCTCTGGAATGCTAGTTTCTGCAGAAAAAAATAATAATCAAGAATTACATTCAAGTGGTAGTAAAATAAATCTGTAAATGCTAGGGATGCACCGAAATGAACATTCTGGAAAGAAACCGAAAATTCAGCATTCAATTGGCCAAAACCGAAAAAAGACCACCACCTTTAAAACACACTTTTATTAAAAGTAAGCAACACACCAAAATTGAAAAAAAAAGAAAAAGAAAAAAAAAACACCAAAAAACTGTCATATATAAATTGTTAACAGCAATCACACTCCTACCATGCCCAGGCAGCCAGTACATGCTGATCACAGCCTCCCTATGCCGTTTCCCCCCCCACTTACACATCTATGCTATCACACACACATTCATTCCCAAACATTCCCTCATTTACAGATACCAATTACTCACAGATACTCATTAATTCCCTTAATCATGCATACTCGCTAATACACCCTCCCCCACCCCCTTACCTAAACTGCAGACCTCTCACTTGCAGACTTCTGCAGGGGGCCTGCTGCTTCCCTCTGTGTTGCTCGTACTCTGTGCGAACAACTTCTCTTGCCCCATCCCCAGGGGAAGAAGGAACAGAGCAGAGTCATGCAACGTGCATTTACGTGACTCCACTGGGTTACTGCTTCCCCTGGCTAGTACAAGAGACACTGCGAGCAACGAGCAGGTAAGCAACAGGGCCTCTGCAGACGATTATTTCGGCATTTTGACGATAATTCCCTTTTTCGGCCGATATATTTCGGCCACTGAGTAGGCTATTAGTGATAAGAAGACTATGCAGAAAGGCGGGTTTCTGGACTAATTTCGAATCGTTTTGAAGACAGTTTTGAAGCATGAGCAAAATATTTTGTATTTTCACAAGTATGGTCAAGTGGCTACCATAATACTAAGCTACTGGTTCCTACCTCCCTTCTGTCCTGTTAGGCCCATCTACAATCTCAACAGAATTTACATCTATGCTTAGATAATTGCATAGATGTCACCACCCCCATTATAAAGACTTTGCAAAACATGGTTCTTCAGACGAAGGCAACATTTATGCTTATTTGATAAGGAATGTCTAGGGTGGGTCTCAAGTTGATGCACAGCCTTGGAGGGTCAGGGAAGTATTAGGGGACAGCAACATCCTGTTACAGACCAAAGTGCAAATTCAGGCCAACTAATTTATAACTTAGAGCTAAGAAGTAGCAGTTAACCTTTTTAGTGTGTCAAAGGCATGGCCAGGTCAAGGCTGCATTTATTCTTTCAGAGATGTAGACCTAGTTATTTCATTATAGGTGGGAAGTGTTTTGGGTGAGGAGAATGGTTAGAACACAGCCATTCTAAATCTAGAAGGTTAAAGTCTTAGGTGTTATGTTACAAGTCCTACTTCACTGAGAGGGTAGTAGATAAGTGGAACAGCCTTCCAGCATAAATGACAGGGACACTGCTATAGGGTCAGGTCTGAGGTTTATAGAATGCAAAAAAAGGCTGAAGGGAATGAAAAGCAATCTGCCCAAAAATATTTCTATGCATTTCTACTTTGTGCATTACCCTTTTTTGCTTGGCAGAAAGGCAACGTAAAACACATCCCGCAACAACTGCTTACCAGCTTTGTAATCTTGTTCGGAAACTGGGGTAGTTGGTCGACTTGGTTCTTTTTCATTGGTGGCAGGACCCCCTTTTTTGTTAAAACGAAAGCGCTCTAGGTTAAACATACTCATTCCTCTTCACTTGTGTTGTATGTGCTTCAATAGTGCATACAAATCAGGGGACGTTTTGCAAACTGGTTGAAATGGAGGGGGAAAAACCATTAGGATGATACAAAAACACCAACATGACAATAATACATTGAAGGCATAGTTAAAGGGACACTTCAGTCATTATCTTTAAATGCATATGACGGCTTTGGATTCTGCAGAAGCCCCCATGTGGACCCCCCCCCAACTGTTTCCCTGTACCAGAGACATTTTTGGGGGATCACATCTGCCTGTATGGGACACACTTACCTCTTGTCTCTGAATTGGTTCAGACAACCAATAGGGTTTATATATAATAAATAAGTGGTAAAGTATAAAATGGGTCTTACCAACCTATGGAATAGTCCAACCAATAGGCTCAGTTAATTTGTTTTCAAGTGGTCACTGCTTACACATATGTGGACATGAATCATCTATTCATCCGATAAATGTATCAGAAATACCATTTACAGCACCACAAAGCAGTTAAGCAAGTCAGAAAACACAAATTAAAAACATCCAATAATTTAGTGTTAACTAGAAGGATAAGAAACAAATACCGGAAGCAAGTAGGGCGCTGTAAACATATATACCCGATTTATGACTTTAACCCTTTTAGGACCAGAGCACCATGTTTTTCCTATCTATGTCTTTCTCAGCTGTTATTTCCCTCAGTCTCATATAATGTAATCACACAAATGATTTATTTTTTTTCGGGACGGGTAGGACTTTTTTTTTTTTTTTTAGAACCATATTTATAGGAGGTATATATACGTTTTCCAAAGCTACCATAAAATGTGAAGAAAATCCAAAATATATCCATGGCCTGATGTAAAACCCACCCTACATTCATATTTTCTTTTTAGATATATATATATATATATATATATATATATATATATATACACATACATATTTAACCCCTTCCAAATCGCACCGAATATATATGAAAAATTCCATATAAAAAATGGGAATCGCTTTTTCTTAGTGTTCTCTAGCTCAAGTTCACACTGAGAAGAGAATCACAGCATTGTCTGTCATATTACTGAATCAAACACGTGTTTGGCTGTAGCAGATACAGCCATGACTCCACAATCATGATAACGCAGGGCCGTTTTTGACCCATGACATAGCAGGTACATCACTGGCCCTGTAGGGACAGCTTTTTATAACGTTCCTGGTACATCATTGGTTGCAAAGTGGTTAAAGCCACCCCGTCACCTTTTCTAAATTCTACATTATATGGTTCATATAAACCTATGTAATAACACTTACAGACTTAAGCAATATGCATTTATAATCCAAATACACATACCCTAGGAGCATTCATCTTAACGCTTTCTTAACTGGATTTGGATGATTATTTTGTCTGAGAATTCAAATGCAGATAGGAAATACATGGCCCATCTAGTCCTTTTTAACTCAAACCTAAAGACTTAAACCTGAGGATAGCTTTATATCTCGCTGTTTTAGCCCCTACCACATCTGTGGGGAGGCTGTACCACTTATCTACCACCCTATCAGTAATGTAAAATTCCCTTACATTAACACTATGCCTTTGAACCTCTAGGTTTAGATCATAATTGTAAGAATGTGAGCACATGTGTGTGTTTATATATATATATATATATATATATATATATATATATATATATATATATATATATATATAGACTTCCCTTACTATACTTACTATTACTACATCTTCAACAGAGGCTTTGTGTAAAAAATATTTGGAGACAATCCAATAAAACATGGATATCTGGGAAGGAAATCCCACCTTTAAATGTGGTGCAGTCAGTGTAACCCTGACGCAGCCAATAAGAAAAAAATATATAATGCTTGGATTTTTTCCCCTTTACACCAATACAGATTGGTTATTGTATATAGGTACTGATACACTCATATTCCCCATTTCATATAATTGGATTATTTGACACAAGGGGCTACACACCACCGCGGCTGACCTGAAATGACGTTTCACGTAATAAGTATATCGTATATTTCCAGTGAAAGCTCATATTATAGTGTTATATGGAGAGAAGCGGTGCCTACATCACACACAAAGGCACTCATTCGCCGGTTTCACGTCACACATCCTCCCTCCGCCTGTCACACCCTGGGGTTATCACTACAGTAACATTCCGAGCTCTCCTTGCCCCGGGGGGCGCACTCTATACTAAGTGGGTGTAAATATCGCCTCACACTGTACTCACATCTCACCACCAACGCTGCTTCCCGCGGGCTCTCGGGTGGCTTCAACGCGCGGGATGATGACGACAACACTAAAGCCGGGAAATTGGGAGGGGGAACAGTCACTGCGTCTCGGCTAAACGCAAACTCCGCCCACTGGCGGCGTCTTTTAATGAGGACTTAAAGGTCCCTATTGTCCCTGTTCGATTAAAGCTTATATAATACAGAAGCCATTTGCCAAGAGACCATGGCTAGTAGAACCGTATAATACAGGCTTCGATAAAATGGTTCTTATGACGGAGACAAAGCTAAGAAGGGACTAATTTGTTTGGCAGATTTCTTTAGAACCCTAAACATTAAACAATTCTTTAAACACGACAGTAAATTAAGAGCCCTTGGTGCTTAGAGTATCCAGTGTTTTCCCAAACGGTTTCCATTATTGAGATATGAGTGCATTACCGGCGAAACTGTAGGCATTAGATCTCTTCAGTTTCGAACTGCTGCCTTTTCTCCTGCTCATTCCCTTGCCGTCTCCCTTAGCAACAACGTGTGCCAGTTGGTTCGTGCTTTATCTCCCTGCAATTGGTCCCCACGAAGCCGATAATTTTGTTTATACTGTTAATATAAACCATAATGTTAATATTGTAAAGTACCTGTACAACACTAAAGGGTGTCAATGCGTGTAAATAGATTTGGTGTATTTTTATGTAGGCATTTTTATTCATGCTAATAGCATCGTTGACACAGCTCATTCCTGGCTCAAATCCTACTTCTCTGACTGAACCTTTATTGTCTCCTTCACTGGAACTTCTCCCCCCTAACACTTTGAGATGGTGTTCCTCAGGGATTAGTCTTGGTCCTCTACTCTTCTGCATCTATACCTCTTTACTTGGACAACTCATATCTTCCCTTGGCTTCCAATACCATCTATATGCAGATGATCTCCTCTCTCATCCTTTCACCATCTCTTCTAACTTGCCACACCGACTGTCTTTCTGGAATTGCATCATGGATGGCATTGCATTACCTGAAGCTTAACATCTCATAGACAGAGCTTGTGGTTTTCCTTCCACAATTCCTGACATCTCTATCACTGTTGACAACTCCACTATCCAGCCGACAGCCCAAGTTCGCTGCCTTGGTGTCAGACTTGACTCTGCTCTCTCCTTCATCCTTCACATCCAGTCCCTTACCAAATCTTGCCACCTTCACCTGAAAAACATCTCCTAAATGCACCCTCACACAAGAAACAGCTATACTGTGCCAATCGTTCCACTGGTTCCATATACCCTCCAGAATCAAATTCAAACTTATGATCCTGACCTACAGAGCCCTTAACAACTCTGCACCCCTCTATATCTCTACCCTCTTATCCAAAAACACCCTTAACCGCCCTCTTTGTTTCTCTCATGATGACCTTCCTCTATCTTCTTCCATCTTTACCTCTTCCCATTCCCGCCTCCAGGATTTCACCCGTGCTGTACCCCTTCTCTGGAATTCCCTTCCCTGTCAGATTTTCCCTCCTATGCAAATTTCAAAAGCTCTCTGAAAATCCAACCTTTCCTCATAACGCCCTCAACAACCTACTCAGCTCATCCAAACTCGGCCAACTGATCCACATCCAGGCAGTCCTCCCCTACTCCTTCCCTTCACCCTCAACCACCGACTAGATTGTAGGCTCACAGGAGCAGGGCCCTCTCCTTCTTTTGTACCAGTTTGTTACTGTTTGTGACTTTAAGTTATTCTATTGATTTTTATTGTACATGTACCTAGTTCAACTGATTCTCTAAGCACTGAAATTTCACAGTTAAGATTTCTGCTTAAGTGTTGGTGACGTAATCAAGAATATGATGTCCCAGCATGGTTTTCATAAGGACTATTAATATATCAGGTTGTCGCCATTAGTGAGTCACTATAGCCTTTGTGATGGACTATTAAGTAGATAAGGTATAAGAAGCATGCAGGTTATATCTTTTATAACATTAGTATGCGGGATGTGTATTTACTAATTTATTAGTAAAAAACTTTCATATGCTAGGCTGCATCAAGCGAATTTTGCTCAAGATATTCTGCTTCTAATATTTCTCATCATTTTCTGCTCACATTCTGTAGAGACGTCTCACTAAATAATAAATAAGTTCAGTCCAACTTACTTTATTCATCTGTAGCAAAATCATTGCAGAGTTGGTATTCCCAACTTCTGCCCTGACCAATTTATGAAACATGGCGGCTATGGATTTAGACTGTTGAATCAGTGGGGAGCAGAGATTAATTTTCCTTTTTTAAAAGTAATGTAGTGGCAAACAGACATGCACATCGAATATTTGTATTTTGAACCTTAAGAAGGATTAAATGGTTAGATTGATAAGTGGAAATCCAATAACATATTTTCTTTATTTAATACCAAAGCACCAATTCTCATGTAGATCCCTTTAACAGCAAGTTAAATAAGTCGTAATTTCAGTAAGCCAGTCTTATATGGGAAAACTTCCAATGGTGTGTAGAGGAAATGAAGATACATTCAATGGCAAAAATTGTGAAATCTAGGATAATTCTCTCTCTTATGGAGAATTTGGGCATTTGCATCACATAATTGAAAATCCACTGATGACATAACTGATCACAGCAATATGTCACATCAGAGAGCAGTAACACTATAGTCCAACACTTCTCTGCCAGGTGTTGGTAGTGCCAGAGGTGGACTGTGTTTCCCGTGCCCCCTCCTGTATGCCATCCATTGCTAACATAGGAAAGAATCTCATGGCAGAGTTCCTCTCCTGGCTTGGAACCCTAGGCAGGGCTGGCCCTTATTACACCAAAAGCTATCAGCAACACCGGACTAAAAATCTCTACTGCTCCATAATGCATTCTTTATTATATTCTGTACACTATTTTGCATTGGCACACATCCCAACTAACCCAATCGCACCGATAACACTCACCCCATCACTGGGAGTTTCTCATGTTTTTAGCAAATGGGGTGCGGTGTTAACTTTGGAGAACTTGACTTATATCTCTAGGCTTTTGTGTGTTTTAGTGAGATCTTCACTCTGGCTTTAACGTTTTTTGTTTTTGCTGTTGATTTTCCGTGTAAATATAGAATTGAGAAAAAATAAGATGCTGAGATGAGAAGTACATTACACTGTTCAATATCACCGACAACACCCTAGACACATAAAATTTAACAGCAGATCATTCAGCCCATCTGATGTAAAAACCCAGACCTTAACCAGCCGTTGCTCTTTAGATTCAAAATAGACTTATGCCAATCCCATGCATGTTTAAATTCCCCCACTGTATTGGCCTCTGCCGCTTCTGCTGGGAGGCTGTTCCACTTATCTACCACATTCTCTGCAGTTTTCTTTATTTTGTGAAAGGCAATACTTTGATGCTCATTGAGTTGATGTTTACAACAGCCTTGAGCAGACTTGATACTAAGTTGAAAGGTACATTTCCATGTGAGTCCTACCACAGAGAGAAGAATGGTTGTTAAATCTTTATTTTTTATTATTTTTTAACACTTAACAACCAATATATATATATATATTTTTTACAATTTTGTAATAAACAAGGTACAAGTTAATAGCTTTATTTATCTGCCCATAATGTTAGTACAATTCACATGGAAAAGTGAAAGTCATACATGGAGCATTGGGACAGGACACCTACTATACCAACTATGGTAAAAAAAAAAAAAAATAATAATAATTGGTAGTACATTAAAAATCTGTTTTGCTATAACAAAACATAATTCAAATTTGCTTTAACCGACATAACTACAATAATATATTGTATGATTTAGCTTAGGAAAACTCAGGGAACGTGATCAAAATGTCCACTAGATGCCAGGCTTCCGTTGCGAAGGCATTTAAAGGTCCTTTATAAGGTCCCCATCTACACCAAAAAACAAGTCAGTATAAACAAAAAAGAACCGACTATTAGTGGAATAAAGTATGTACAAGTTTTAAATCAGTCTTAAAGTCTAAGAAATATACCTACTGAAATGCTTATTTTAACAATCTCTAACATGCACAAGTGATTGTACATATTAGCGCCACTTTTATTAAATGCTTTAAAATGATTATCTAAAAACAGCACTTGAAATCATATGTTGAAGGGCTGTCGGTGACAGCAGAACCCTACTGCTTAGCTGTAAAGTACTTTAGTGGAGCTTTGAGATGTCTCTGCATGCCTTTTGTATTACTCATTACTGGCGGTTACCTGTTTGCCCCATTTTTCGTTCTGTGTCGGTATTATCTATTTTTTTTAATATTTTTTTTTATACTTCTCTTTCCTTAAACAGTAAATGTGAAAGCAGTGGAAGAAGTATGTGCGTTGAGTCATCAGAATGACTTTTTTGTATAAGTTACCAAACATAATGCAGTTTTGTATTATAAGCCACTTTATCGCAATTGTAACAATTGGAGAGTTGTCTTTGTGTGCTGTTTTTGTATGCTACTAACAATTTCCCTTGCTACATGCAAATACATATCGCTTGCATATGGCTATATAGTGGAACAAACAAGTGGATTTTGTTTATTTGCTCTATAACATAAGAATACAAAAAAGGGCACACGTTCAGTATTATGTTCCAAGATACAGCTACTTATATCCAAATCATCACGTATGTGGGACAGTGATATTTAGCTGCATGATGGAACCTTGATCTAAGTCAGCCAGTGAATACACATCCACCTTAGTTAGTTTCTGGGTTCCTGCACACTTGATTCTTTCATCGATAACTATACAAAATGTGTCTTTAGAACATAGGGGGCGCCAGCAGTCTTTGTACCTACGAGTTCTTGGGATTTACATTATGGCCTCATTTTAAAAGATGTTTAGCCGCACTTTTTTCACCGTATACTCACATGTTAATCTGTAACAGACAGTATAACAGCATTCATAACGCCTATTAATGTTTATTACATTAAATTAACGGTCATTATCAAAGTGTATAATTTTTTTTAAAGAAAATAAAACATATATGTATTACTGTACCCCTCTTTGCCCAATAGTGTATAACATAGCAATTCTGATGCATTATCAGCAAATAATAGATGCTATAATTAATGTAATCATTTTCTCACATTCAATGGATTTGTTTAGATATTAGTCTATAAGGAAACATAAAATTAGGTTACTTTTGTTGAAATACATTTTCTGTGGCAAGGTATTGCTTTTTAATTGGTACTAGAGTTTTCTTTCTCCATGCTTGTCTTCCATGATGTCTTGAACTGTTGAACTTGGAAAGTTGAAGACCTTCCAAGACGCACGCAAGTCAGTTGAGGTGCACTGTTTCATTTTCAATACAGATGACTGCTATTTGAAGTCACCGGCTATTGTGAAGCGTGCTATTATGTGAGAGCTTAATGCATGATATGATATGCAAATGGCATCTATATGATGTATCCTGCTGCTAATGAAAAGCATTGAATTAATGTGATGAGAACCCTAGCTACCACAGCTACTACTACTATAGTGTACATGTAGTTTAAACAAAACACTTTGTTTAATCAATGACATTTTATTACATGCAATTTAAGTCCATTTGGTTTTCAGTCATTAATGGTCAACTATTGGCATTATTTCCTATCGCACTTTACCATTATATATATATATATATATATATATGTAACTGACTCACCCCACTGTGAGTTAGGGCTTTGCATTGTAGAGAGTCACATTATTTATAATGCAGGACGTACAGAATGCTGTGATTTTGAAACTATTTACTATACAAAAAGTAGCTTATTTTGATAAATTACCAAACAACTATTTTATTGTCAGTCCTATTTTATTGGGTTTGGCATTTTCAGATTTTTATATCTTAAATAAAATATGTTCACTAAAGAGTGAAATAGCTGCAGAACAAATGATAAATACAATCTGATATTTACTCATTTTGAATAATTTTAAAAAACTCCTGGCAAAAATCACATGAGCATTTGATAGAAATGGTATTTTTCAGTACAAACTTGTTTATGCTGCATGATCGCTTTTGTCTTCAGTCCCCATTGGCATGTGAGGACCAAATCGCAATCAGTGCTGTGCTTCTTTGGAGTACCAGCACTGATTGAGTTAACAAAAATAATTGAAAGAAATAGTGGCCTAAACGTGTCACTTAGAAGCAATGTGAATTTTTATTTTACAATATTATTTTTAACCATAGCTTTTAATCTAATAAATTGTTATTAGCTCAAAGATTAATGACTATTTAAGGGACCGATCATTGATCAGTCTTACCGATCATCAGCCAGTGATCTTATCTGGTGGGTGCGTATTATACATAGGTACTTCATTTTTTCCTACACGATTGTAAGGTTATACCTGCATATTATACACAGGTTCATAGTACACACAAGATTTTACGGTACAATCATATCTATTTTACAGACAGAAGTTGGTTATGTCAGACTTCCATCTAATACAATGAATAGATATTTGATTACATGATCTCTCGTTTGAGGCATGAGAAAAAAATGTTATCTCACAAATAGAGTTTAAATTTCACCAACCACGTGCACCTACAGTTGCTATGGTATATTGACTTCCCAACGTTCAATTTAACCCTCTGGGACATTTGAGTTCATGTGTAAATGACATATTGTTCCCCCATCGCTTCTTTGACTTTTGGCTAAGATCAAATGAGTACCTGTGAGAGAGATGGAAAGCTTGGTCCTCTGGCCTTAAGATCGGGATTGCATCATGAAGCGAGATGGTCATCGTAGTGTTCCCGCTTTGGTTAGTCAGGGCACTTGGCACATTTTTCCACTTTACATGAACGGGGTGTTCACTCTAGAGCCTTTGGTTTATAATCAAAATTATCCACTTCATCCCTAACTCAATTTTTTCTGTTTGAAGGACATTATTACAACTGAAAGGAACTGCTGTGGGGACATACCCAAGTTATGCAAGCCTATTCTTTAAGTATGTGCTGCCTTCCTCATTAATTTCCTCATTGTATGAGTTGCAGCCTTCTGTTGTGGCTTTGTCATTGACCCCTGACCTGTTACTGTTAAGTCCAGCGCCCTGTCCCTGGGCTATCCGTCCTCAGCACCTTTTCCAAGGGCTATCCAGCCATAGCGCCCTGTCCAAGGGCTTTCCACAATGTGCTATCCGTTTGGTCTGGTCGCAGTCCTGTTAAAGTGAATCCATTTCTAACTGTTTGGTTCTGTCTGAGCCTTTTGGCTACTGATCACGCAGTGTTGGTATCCCCTGCATCTATGCTCCTCCATGACTTACTTGCCCAGCATTAACACCATAAAGAGAAAATCTTTTACATGATGAACCTCGTAAGGAATCAGATCAACTTAATTAGATGCATTGAGAGTTTTAGTATCATTGCATTATGTGAAAGTGATTTTAGAGAAACACTGGCCAATATTACGTTCAGATCTCTAGAGTTGTGTATCTTGTTACATGAACATGCTGTAAGCAATATGTTGTCAAAAGAATACAAGTGCTGAGGAGACACCTTTGGGAACACATAGAAACTATAAGGAATATAACTGAATATTCCTTGGCGTGTGTGAGGGATTTTCCTGAAAATAATGCCTCTGTTTTAACATTTACTCTTGTGGAAATAATAACTGGGAGCCCTAGAGGTAGGAACTGGCAAGTAAACTTTTGCAATGTAAATTATACTGGTTCTATACCCTCAAGACCCTTGATCCTGTAGGATTAAATTAGTGTTTTAATTATACCTGTTTTTTTTTTATCACAATATAGTGATTTGTATTTATTGTGAGCTAAAGGACAGTTTCCATATAATATATTAATACAAAGACCTTGGGGATTTAGATTTTCATAGTACTATGGTTTGGGAATCAGGGGCATACCTAAAGTATTTGGCACCAGGGGAGCATCCTGTATGTGCCCCCCCCCCAACGCACACAAAAAAATTCATTTATTTCACATATTTTTACCTGTATGCCAACTGAAAAAAATAGAAATCTGGAAAATTAATTATCAACTCATAAATAAATTAAATAAGTTTAAGTAAATAACATTTTCTGAACAGATATGGTACAGCTTAATTCCCACTACTATAAACTTACCCAGACATTGATGGTAGTGAAGCATAACCCGTATTATTATACACTAAGCCAGGCATTGACATGGTAGGCTTCTGCCCCAAAACAGCCTGCCTGTGCCACCTCCGCCCCTAAAGCAGCCTGCCTGTGCCACCTTTGCACCTAAGCAACCTGCCTGTGCCTCCTTTGCCCCTGAAACAGCCTACCTGTGCCACTTCTGCCCCCCTAATCAGCCTGCCTGTGCCACCTCAGCCACCCCAATCAGCATGGCTGTGTCACCTCTGCCCCCTAATCAGCCTGCCTGTGCCATTTATGCCCCTAAACACTAACTTACACTGAACTTCATTCATTCAATGACCCACTAACATTCATTCACTCACTCACCTGTTCACTCTCCTGCACCCCCTTACCTCTCTTGCTGATTTCCCTGGGGGCCGTGCAGACATCTATGCGGCCTGACGGCCGCCTAGCGCAGGCCCTCAGCTTACTGCTGTGGCGCCTGCGCATTGTATGAGGAAACTCTATTCCCGCCCACATTCTTGCCCCCCCTGCGCTGAAAAAGAGTTTCCTCATCCATTGACCAATCACAACCCTGATCAAGCCAATTTTTGGGACTCTACAATGCTGGTTCTTACTTCTTCCCTGACGAAGCGGATCGATTTAATCAAAATGTGCATCAGGGTTTGGGCTTTTGCTATTTTTCCCTTCTGTCTTTGAGTTTGTTTTCTGTTTCCATTTGTTAGATGCATTTCTTCATAGAATAGAATTATTTACTTTGAGATAGAAGATGACAATTTTAAGTATTTCTTTTTTTAATGACAGGCTCAGATCCAATCACCGGTCACTATATCATGATTGTTTGTTTCAGTGGGACCAGTAGTCTTAACACCTTAAACTTGCGGCATGGTCATTATTACTTTTTGTTGTTTTTTGTGGCCTATAGTGAAGGTGATATGCTATTATGTTTTTTTAATTCTCCTGACATAACAGAAAGAGATATGATACATCCCACCACCTACCATTACCAGTATGACATTTGAAATAGGTCAACATTGCCCATTTTGTAGGCTGCAGAAGTCAATTGAATAATAACGCTGTCACACAATTATTGGCACCCTTTTAGTGAATACTCTGTGCTTCTTCCCTTTGCCAAGAGAACAGCTCTGAACCTCCTCCTATAATGCCTGATGAGATCGAAGAATACATGGCAAAGGATCTGAGACCATTTCTCCATACAGTATCTCTCCAGATCCTTCAAATTTTGTGGTCAACACTGGCGAACCCTCCTGTTCAGTTTGCCCCACAGGTTTTCTATGGGGTTCAAGTCAGAGGATTTGGATGGCCATGGTAGTAACTTGATTTTATGATCAGTTAACCAGTTTTGATACCCTCCCTGATGCCATATATCCTAACAAAATGTCCAGGTCATCTGGCAGAAAAATAGCCCCAAAACTATTAAAGAGCCATCACTATATTTAACCATGAGCATGAGGTACTTTTTCATATGGCTACCGCTCTGTGTGCGTCAAACCCACCTATGGTGTTTATTGCCTAAAAGCTCTATTTTGGGTCTTGTAGTATATGGCAAACTGAAGACATTTTGGTTTTTGGACGAGAAAAGAAGCTTTTTTCTCGAAACTGTTCCAAGCGACTTTTGAGGATGTAGACAATGTCGGATTGTAGTTTTGGAGACTTCCTGACCACAAGACCACAACTATCTTCTGCAATTCTCCAACTGTGGTCCTTGGAGATATTTTGCTCACTCAAACTATCATCTTTACAGTACGTTGAAACAGTATAGACACAGGTCCTCTTCCACTTTGATTCATAACATTTCCAATTGAATTATTGCCCTGATTGTGGAAATGGGCATTTTCAATGCATTTGCTATTTTCTTATAGTCACTTGCCATTTTGTGAAGCTCAACAATCTTTTTCCGCACAGCTATATTCCTTTGTCTTACCCATTTTCATAATTGACTAAGGGATATCTGTTACCTTAGACTTATACCCCTGTGAAACAAGAAGTCATGGTTGAACAATTTCCTGTTCCTAATCACTGATGATTTCCTAATCACTAATGATTTCAGTAGCAATATACTGCAACTATATTTTGCTCATATGAATTCATAGTGGTGGCAATAATTGTGTCACACATATAATTAACTTGTGTTGTGTTTGCAATTGTTTTTTTCTATATGAGAGCAGAGTATTTTGTGTATTTTTTTGAAGAAAAGATCAAAAGGTTAAACAATAAAGACAATTTTCACAGCCTTTTATGCTCATATTTAACAAGGGTTCCAATATAAGTGGAGGGCACTGTATTTAGAGTCCTGACTGTCTTCAGTTTAAATGCTTGGAGAGTAGGTGTTCTAGTCCTGCATCTATTTGTCTACATGATGTCACTTCCAATATCCAATTCACACCTCATCTGTCAGGTTGATATATGGGAATGGCTACAATTAAATGCTCTTAAAAGTAAAGCTGTCACCTGAAAAAAGTCACACTAATCAACAGAACATAAAACTGTCTAACAGTAACATTTTATATTTTATATGTTTAACTAATGTATGTGATATACACATACATGTAGATTATACACAAAACCCAAGTAGCTTGCAGTATACAAAATATTGTGGGGTTGGTGCATGTAAAATGGTTACCATAACTGAGGCTAAGCTATGGAAAACAGGCTGGTGAAGTGGTGAGGATGAGAATCACCAACCTGGAAATCAAGGTTTAAGTCTGGGTGAAGTCAGTTCCTTTCATCAGCATTGGCAGAAAACAGTGGCACCCTGGTACACCCATCTACTGTCTCGAGAAGTCTGGTCAGAAGTGGTCTTCATGGAAGACTAGCGGACAAAAAGCCTGACGTGGAAACAAGGCCAAGCAGCTCAAAAAGGCTGAGCAGAAAAAATGGCATCAGTTGCTCTTAACTGTTGTGTCAAAATGTAAAATATTTGGCTATAGCAGAAGTTTTTTGCGGAAGGGCTAGAAAGTGGTAAGGATGAGTGTTTGCAGCCTTGTCAGAATTAATGGTCTCCTCAATGCTGGGAAGTACAGGCAGATACTTATCCATAATGCAATACCATCAGGGAGGTATCTGAGTGGCCCCAATTTCATTCTGCAACATACAGCTATAGAGCCATACAGCCAAACTCATTAAGAATTTTCAGTGTAAAAAAGGAGTGTGCATGTGTACCCAGAAAAAATGATGTTATTAAGTAAAGGGTGGTCACACCAAATATTGTTTTGATTTAGATTTTTCTTTTGTTCATTCACTTTTCATGTCCATTCCAAAAAAAAACTTTTGCACAGGACTGTATTTTCAACTTTTAACATTTGATTGACCATAGTCCACTCATGTATTTTCTTTTTCCTCTAAAGAGGAGGAGCTTGAATAAACAGTGATGGCCTTTTAACATGGACGGACTGTATGAATTTATGGGGAATTGAGAGCATATTTTTTTAGATTAAACCTGCTTTGTAAATTGACTTTATGGTGGAAGATCTTTTCTACAAAATAACAGATTATAGCACTGTCATATTGCACATTCTGTGCTTTTTACTTTTTGTACTTTATATATAATCAACGTATTCATACATTACATAAGACTGACACGAGAAAATAATTATTACACTACATATGATATTTAAAGTATTCACAACAACGTATGTAATTATAACACTTTCTTTGTGATATACAGTTGATTTTTGAGTGAAAGAAAAAACAAAACAACAAAAAAAAAGTTTTGACAATTCAAGCAGAAAGTTTACGGATTCATGCTGTTTTAAGAGCATAGCACTTTTTCCAAGCATGTAAGATACCCTGTGGGTAGGAATATTCATCTCCTGTGCCTCCAGGCAATAGGTTTTCAACAATCCCATCCCCTGTAGTGTTGTGAGTCCATTCAGAGTTGCTGTGTAGGATCAGTGAAGTACAAACAGTTAAATATTACTACTCAGCTATAGATCCCTGATATGGAATGTGCCGTAATGTTCTTTTTGTGGCCCAGAAGAAAATCTCCTGTTCAACTTCTGAAATGGTTGTATTCATATTTTGTGAAATATTCTTCTATTCATAATGTGGAACAAATTTAAGCTCTAAAATTCTTGTTTCACTTATAGATAACTACTCAGCATAGCAGTCAAACTTTGTCTTTACCATGGCATCTTGCTTGCCTTATCATATTGTTTCTTTTAAGGCTACTGGGGAATCCCACCATAATTTATCTATCACCCCAGTTGCCGACTATTATAAATGTTTGTAACTGCATTAATTTGTGTTTAACTAGCGGATTTAGACAGTTATTTAGGGTCAAAGCCTTTCTCTGTACCTGAGCTTGAAAGCATTGGCTCTTGTCCCACTTCTTGGGAACCCCACTGACAATCTTAACAACAGGGAGACAATTTATCTCATGATAATCACAGTCCCTGGGCTATGTAAACAGACAACAATGCATCATTTTGACTAATTATAGTGAATCCAGACAACAGCCACTGTACCTTAAAGTTTTGCTCAGCATAAGCATGTTTTATCCCTTTGAGCCTATAATGCAAAGTTCTACCTTGTGAAATAGTGCAAGTAATAACTGAGGTTAAGATTAGCACTCTATTTTGCCCCATTTCATTTATTACGGTCATAGGAATAGAAAAAAGAAAATAACAAATCAGCAGTGTTATTGTGCAAAAACTGGTCATCTCTGAGAATTCTCATTAATATGACTGAACAGACGGAGAGCATCTATGGGAAAATGTGGAAATGAAACTTCACGTACATATGACACGCTTAAATTATTTTTTGGATGATCATTCATAGCTATAAAAAATAAACATACATTAACGTAGTAGTCAATGGTTGAATGTTTTTGAGGGTAGCTTCAAATGAGTTTTTATGTGTTTCAAATGCTGCTGTGTTTCTCAGTGGACATCAAAAAGTTCCCAGTACCTGTCTGATCGCTCCTCCATTGTAGCACTTGGTTGAATTTGCGTGCCATTAGCACATTTGCTTCATGAACCATAGTCCATCAGATGAATCATCATAAAAACGCAACACTCATTTGTGTTATCAAAGCACAAGTAACATGATGCTCATGGTAAGTTCAATGTTGGGCAGAGCAAATTGCAGCTAAACATAGAAGTTTATATTTGCCTTCCAACCGTTTATTTTAAATTTCTAATTGGACTAAATTTGCCTTCCCTTGTGTCCTTAAGTTGTGGAAGGAAGTTATATCAGTCAAACCCCTACTCACAATAAGGTTTTTATGCCCGATGGTGGGTATGGCCTTTTAACAGGCTCCAAATGTAGCGTCAGCATCTGCCAGGAGTCCAGTTATCATTTACTCAAACCATAAAACCATTCTAAACCAGAATGGTTGGAAGTGTGTCATAACCACCTTCATTACACTATGAACAAACAGGTACGTCCCTAAAAGGTGTGTCAAGATTACCTTTAGGACATACATGTACGTCCTGCATTTTTTGCAGCAGCAGGGACATCTCCCTGCCTCTGCATGATAAATCAGGTTGTTTAGTGATTGCCTGGACCACCCCCCTGTCAGCAGAAACCAGCATTGCGAGCCCCGGTACATCGTTATATAAGGAATGCCCAGTCACGAGATCAGGCATTCCCTTCCGGTAGGCGTCACTACTGACACCCACCGGAAGGTCACTGGAGGACAAGAGAGACTCAGCGGGTTCTGTCTAGACCCTGCTGGCTGATTGCATGCATCACAGTGTGATCTGTACAGGGGAGATCAGAGGAAAGAGAGTGAGAAACAATGTTTCTTCCTCTTCTCACAAAGGGAAAAAGTAACAGAAAAAAATATTTTTAACCACATATAAATAAAAATACAAAATTGAATAAACAATGAACTGCGCTCAGAGATGTTATTGTGACATACATACTGTATGATGTATGAGATATCCCTAAAGGAATCTCTATCCATATTGTACTGATGACAATATATCAACATTAATATAATAAATAAATATAAAAAGCCTTGATATCCAACTGCCCTAACACTACTTGTAAAACCTATAACCCCACCGCCATTTACTATCCACAAATCTCTTAAACCAGAAGTATTAAAAATACTACCCTATAGGATACAATAGACAAGGATAGAAGGATGCATGTGGCCCTCTAGAGTTAAAATATATATATATGTATGTGAGGTATGTCTGTAATCAGAGGGATGTTGCCAAACATAAATTGGGTCATTGTTCATCAGTGGCACCTACTTTGTAGAAGTAATTCTAAGTATAAGTTTTTCACATACATAGCACTCACAATTATTATTTTTGCATGTTTAAAAAGAAAGATTTTTTTTTCTGAAAAAAAAAGGATGTATAATTTTTGTGGGTACATCATGCATGGGAACAGGGAATCTTTATTAAACTCACATATGGTAAAAATGTAAACATTACATATGGTTTCCTGTGAATCTAAATGTATGTATGCAAAAATATATTTACCACTATATTGCTTTTTTCACATATTCATGTACAGTGTCCTCCATTAATATCAGCACCCTTGGTAAATATGAGCAAAGAATGCTGTGAAATTTTTTTTTTTGATCTTTTCTTCAAAATATACACGAAAATACTCTGCTCTCATGGATGTCAAACAACTGGAAACACAACACTGGTTGTTCTAAAAAACAAATGCTAAACATATGTATGGCACAATTATTGGCACCCCTATAAATTCATAGGAGAAGAATATATATATTTGAAACATATTCCCATTGATATTTAATTTTTTTTTAGCACAACTGGGTGACTAGGAACAGGAGATTGTTCAACCATGTCTTCTTGGTTCACAGTGGTATAAATATTAGGCACATTAAACACATAAGCCAATTTAGCCATTTATCACAGTGGGTACAACCAAAGAATATAGCTGGAATGTGTGACAAAAGATTGTTGCAAAAGCAAAAATGCCCTTTTTTTGCAACATGTAATACGCTCTAGTCAACTGGAAATGTTATTAATCAACTCGGAAGAGGACATGTGTCTCGATGCACTGTTGAGAGGATGGTTCAAGTGGTCAAAAAATCTTCAAGGATCACAGCTGGAGAATTGCAGAAGTTAGTTGGAGTCAGAAATTCTCCAAAACTACAATCCGACGCCAACTGCGTCACTACAAGTTGTTTGGAAGGGTTTCAAGAAAAGAGCCTCTACTTTCATCCCAAAACAAACTCAACCATCTTTAGTTTGCCAAACACTACTGGAACTTCAATTGGGATGGGGTTCTATGGTCAGATAAAAAACAAAATTGAGCTTTCTGGCAATAAACACCAGAGGTGGGTTTGGCACACACAGACGAATGGAAAAGTACCTAATCCCTGGTTATATATGGTGGTTAATGTTTTGGGCTTTTTTTCCTGCCAAACGACATGGACATTTTATTAGGATAAATGGCATTATGGACTCAAATATCAACAGATATCAAATGAAAACTTGACTGCTTCTGTCACAAACCTTAAAATGGGCCGTGGTTGGGTCTTCCAGCAGGAGAATGATCCAAAACATGCATCAACATCAACACAAAAATGGCATACTGACCACAAAAACAATGTCCTACCATGGCCATCCCAGTCGCCTAACTTGAACCGAATAGAAAACATGTGGGCGATCTGAAGAGGAGATTCCACCAGCATCGACCTGGAAATTTGAAGGATCTGGAGAGATTCTGTATGGAGGAACAGTCTTACATCCCTTGCCATGTATTCCCCCCCTCATCAGGCATTATAGGAGAAGACTCAGAGCTGTTATCTTGGCAAAGGGAGGTAGCACAAAATATTGGCTAAAAGGGTGCCAATAATTGTGCCACACATATAATTAACATATTTTGGGATAAGCCAGTGTTGTGTTTGCAATTGTTTGCTATCCATGTCAATATAAGCAGAGGGCACTGTATATGATAGATACATTCAAGAGGAAAGTAAGATGTTTATTTAGCCATCACATGTAGCCATCCTATTGAAGTGATTCCTATGTTTTTGCATGTTCACAACCTTAAGCAGGTCTCATTTTTACAATCTGCTGTTCACTGGGTACAGCCCAAGTTCTAAGATACAAGAGTGGGATGATAAGACTCCCTGACACCCTATCTGTTATCTTGATATCCTTATTTTAAGTATAGATGGGAAAGGTTGTTCAGTTCTCTCCCCAGTTACCTGTCCTGTGACTTACGCAGTCAGGTCAGTGGTTCTGAAGTTCTGAAAAGGCCTATTGTGCACCATTCTTCAGTCTTACCTTCCAATAGATACAAAGTCAGGTGTTGGTGCTGTGCCGTAATGCTAGAAAGGCATCTGAATCAATTTTAGTTTGCAGTCTGTCCTACAATTAGGAGCAATAAAAATGATTCCATTTAAAATAAATATAAATATAAAAAATGAACAATAATTTCGACATTTTTAGTTATGTTAAGAAAATGTAACCATTTGTTTTATATTATCTTACCCACGGAAAATCAAACTCTACTATGATAGTAATAATAGTAATACCGAACACCCCACGTTGCTATTGCCTCCATTACTTAAAATCTTGTCACCTGCCCACTCTCAGTGGAATCACCGATTAACAAAAACCGGTCTCCTTGGGAACGGGGATGAGCTCGAGGAATTTTAGTAATTACACCGTTCATTATGACAAACTGTAGTACACAATTCATTGCCACCTGCGTCTTGTCTATGTAAGACAATGATGAATGATCATTTGCATTGCAAAGAGCAATTGTTTAAAGGGCAGGGTCATATGCTTAACATGACACCTGAGGAGATGTTCAGTGCTGGTATGGCGACACTGCTCACTATTCACTAAGACACCATGTCTGGCGTCTCAAAAAAAAAAAAAAACACCATTTATCCCTGACAGTTGATTTTGGTCATTAATGCCTCTTCTTCGATCATAATTATAAACCTATAATGAATCTGTTAATGTTTTTGTTCATCTAGCCGGCCATAGTCCCCTATTTTTTAATTAATTTTATCCTCTGATACCCTCAACACTGTTAAAAATGCCGTTGCTATTTTTTTTTAAACTTTTTCATAAATCAACAATGGCATAATGTAAAAAAAAAAATATAAATAATTTAAGACACGCAATTGCATTGTGTTGCTTTTATGTTATTACCCATCTCTTACTCTGGGGAAATATCGCTTTGTTAAATTCCCTTTACAATATTTTAATGGACACGTCTGTATGTTTTATAAACATATAAAGGTCAATTGATTTCAGTTGTGAACCGATGTCACATACCTATTACCAGCCTGCTGTAAAAGACCCTATTTTGCAATGTCTTTATTTTCATATAATATAATGCCTATTATATGTGTACATTCAAATGTCAGTGGATGTGTTAACTACTGTAGGCATAACATGTTGTCAGCTTTCCTCGAACTGCAGACGCCGGCGTTATGGCTGCACAAGTCTCATGGGATGTACCCATTGCTGTGTATATACTGTAAATATATATTTCTGAAAATGCAGTGACATAAGTAAATAAAGCAGGATGATCCGTAGACCAGGAAGGTGATCGGAGGTAACTATATGATTGGCTTTTTTTGCTCCTTTTGAGAGATTCAGCCTTTGTCAACATTTCTTTTTCAAACAAATAGTATGGTTAGTTCCGAGTAGGCTATTGGATGGACTGTTGGAGGGACCAATAGTCTCTTCTAAAGCCGTACCTATTTTTACAAAGTTCTTTAAGACGCGATGTGTGTCAGTGAGGAGCAGGCCCCTGTGGTACTGTCAAGCTCCACTCTGTTAGGGGCCAGAGCCCCAAGTTAATTCATCGCAGAGCAGTCTAATGAAACCGCAGCAGAGTTGTTTCCCTGGTAAAATAACTGTGGGAAGAGAATGTGTGTCAAAAGAGACATGCCTCTTACTGTGTGTGCTTTATTGTTACGCCACAGTTAATATATTGTGGGAAATCCCATGGAGCCTCTGATAAGCTGTATGATCGGGCTCCATAAACCAGGCAGTCTACCAACACAAGTTACTGTAGTTTACAATTCCATTAATCCTACTAATTTATTATATTACGGTTGTATGTGAGGTCTCTTACATTGATTATTCCACAATGGTCTCAATAAAAGCCACTCATTTCTCCACGTCTGCAATAGCAGCTATTATTTGTTGTGTCTGTTGGTGAAAAAAATCACCGTCGCACACGGGCAAACACAATTACTGCCAAATAAATGTAAACTGCATTTGACATCTTTTTTCTAGCAGATTAAACCATATTATTACATCTCATTGGTTGGGTAAAATTGCCTCAATGTGCAGGCTTATTGAATTTTTATTAACTTATAGCATGCTCCTTGCGTGCTTTTTGTGATCCTACTTGTACAGTGAAAGTCCATAATTGTTTCAACCTGTGTATTAGGTTTTAAAGTTTACAATCTACTATATATATATATATATATAATATATATTCATTTATATACTTACACACAGTATATATATATATATATATATATATATATATAGACAGAAAGCTAATGTTACATATACAGTATACAGTTTTAATATGTAGTAGGATTTCTGGAGACATGCAATATTTCAATTTAATAAACAGCTATGAAATAGCTTAGTTAGGACACCTACCTTCAGAAAGATGCTTTTTATGTCAAAACTTTTAAAATTTACAGTGATCTGTCCAGCTTTTTATTTGTTCTTCAATGTCTTTTTATACAGGCATTAGTGATTTGATACAAAAATCATGTTACAGTAAATAGAACTAAGAGCAGCATTCAGTCATTTCATATGAGCATCCCTTGGGTGTTTATGCGATAGTGGAAGTTTGCAGAAGAGGTGTAGTTCCAACTTACCAACTTTACTATGCATTATGAGGCGACAACCCTAGCCGCCATGCAGGAAAGATTGAGCTAGCCCACTATAATAAATTAGAAGGTATATGTGAGTTGGCTTTCATGCTACCACCCCACATTAACAATGTTTTATTCAGAGCCAGCTAAAGCCTTGTTACAGGAGGGGATTATGAGTGTTGACCTTTTGTAATGCATAACAAATATGATGAATCTTTTACTTTGTAATTCTCCTGCAAAATTTTGCTTTAGTGGGTAAACCCCACTGGCTTCATTTTGCAATATGAAGGGAAAACCTTGACAAGATTGCCATTATTGCTTACATTGAATTAGCTCTTCATATTATTTGGTTTCTAGTGGTTGTAAGATTAGAAACGAGTCCTTATACTAAAAAAAAGACCTCTTGTCGAAAACCTAATTTATGAACATTGCAGTTACATTACACAAACTATATAAATATCATAGGTGCAGAAATTATATTTTTCGAAAATATAGATACGATAGGTAAGTGCTGGAATTGTTCATCTGAATCCATTCATTAATGCTTACATTAATTAGAGACTGCAACACGTTATCCACCTCCACAGTGGCACTTTGGACAGTGCACAAACCATTCATAAACTGTCCAATCTTTCTGTGGCCATAGGCAGGATCTATATTGCTTTAGTAACTTATAAAAGGTACGCAATAATGATGACCTCACCCTTTGTCTGATAGAGAGTGTTATTTTATGGCTTTATATGTTTATTTGTCATGTGAATCCCAAGTCAAGATACACTTGATGAGTTCCACTTTATCTTTCAGCCATGACTTTTGGGCCAGCATAGGCAGACTTGGGTATTCAGTCTGATTCCCGATTGGCTCTGCAGCAATTTTAACTGCTGCAGAGTCTGGCATCAACTGACCTGGAAGCTTGACTTTATTAACTTTATTTTTTTTTTACTCTTTCAATGCAGCATTATTTACCTTTATATATATATATATATATATATATATATATATATATATATATATATATATATATATATATATATATACCTTTATTATTTGGTTCTTTTGTATTAAAGAGCTTTTATATGCTTTTTTGGTGAGACGTTCAGGATCATTATGCTGCCCTTTTAAGCAAGACTGATGGTATTCTACTCTCAGCTGCCTTAATTAGTCCTTGTGCAATCACAGTGCTTTTGACATTTGACAGTGCAGAGTGCACTTCTGACACTCATAGATGTGCTCCACTACTGTCAGAAAATGTGCTAGGTCATAGTCATTTTTGAAGTACTTTGCATATATAATTCTTTTTGTCAAGCACAAATTAGTGGAAAAAACAGTTCAGCTGTAAGGCTGGGAGGTCATGTGGTACATGACAATTGTCCTGCAGCATTACACAACTTCTACTGAGCTTCAGCCACTCTGACATTATTTGGTATGATACCGTGATAGAATTGGAAATACATTGTCCCCCGATGATGGCAAGCTGTCCAGGCCATGAAGCAGCAATGCAGCCCTAAATCATCCCACCCTGATCATAATGTTTTTATGTGGGTATATGGTGACCTTTTATGCCATATGTAGTGCATTGTGTTCTTCCTGAATGATTCAACCTTAGCTTCACCAGTCCACAAAACATTTTTCCAGTAAGGTGTGGAGTGTCAAAGTGCTATTTGACAAACTTTATGCAAACAGCAATGTTAAATTGAAGAGCAGCAGCTTTCTCTGTGGTGTCCTGCCTTGGACTCCATGCCTGTTTAATGTTTTGCATATGGTAGACTTATGAATGGATATGTTAACCAGTTCCAATGATTTCTTCAAACCTTTAGCTGTTACTCTAAGATTTCTTTTCCCTTATGGAGCATTTTGTGTTATGCCTTTGAAGTCATCTTGGCTGGGCACCACCTTCTAGGGAGAGTAGCCACAGTACAAAAATGTCTGCATTTATAAAAAATGTGTCTTACTGTGGACTGACCAGTATGTAAACTCTTTGACATAACTTTGTAACCCTTTCCAACTTTATGCAAACTAACAATTCTTGATTGAGATTTCTGAGATTTTCCAACCTACTGTGAATGTTTTAATAATGTTTTTAATACAGACAAGAGCAATACAATAATTTGTGTGTTATTAGCTAAAACAGATTGTGTTTGTTCATTATTGCTTCTTAGATTAAGATCATATCATATATTTTAAGACAAATTTATACATAAATTCTGGTAATTCCAATGGGTTCACTTACTTTATCTTGCCACTGTTTACTACTGAGTGTGTGTGAAAATGAACCAAACTATAGTGCTCAGCATGGATGTAAATACTGATCACACTGTACAACACCCCCTGCATACATGAAGCCTGATCACACTATACATTGCTTTGCTCAGATAGAAAGAATAGTACTAAATGCTGCCCTATGCAAACATACATCTCCCTGCACAGACGTAAAGACTACATTACACATGGTTCTGCGTGGAAATAAAGACTGATCACCATAAATATTGTCAAAGTGAATATTCTTCTTGCTTTAACCCCTTTCATAACCATCTCTTTCATTCCCAACAAGGCTCAATACAGACCTCCACAGCAGTGGTCCATTTAGTCCGCTCGGTGGCAGACTCAACTCTTGTAGCATGTGTATACCTTATATAGCTACTATATCTAGTTCTGTAAGTATAAATATCATAATTCATTATGTTAATTAATTAACATTTCACATTAAGAATTTCAAGGTACCTATATGGACCTCATTGTGGGTGAATAATAAAAATGTAGCCCCGGTTTAGCATCCCATAGCTTTTATTTCCTGGCCGTTTAGTGCACTAGGTCTGTTGAGCTACCTGCCCTAAAGCTATCCATTCACACCATGTGAAGTCTGAGGAGGAACAAAACACTAAATTTTCACCGTATTCTTACTCTGTCTCCACCCTGCTGCCAGGGCTGGTATGAGAGTTGTCTGCACTGAACAAGTCTTCCCAGGGGGTGGTGACAGCTCTCTAAGCAAAGCATAAAATGAATGAACAAAATGACACAGGATTCTGTCTGACATGAACCTTCCCCGCATGTGGTATGTTAGAGCACTGTGCAATGCCTGGAAGAAAAGGAGGGAAAAAGGACATTAATTCACAATGAACAGATAATCATTTTTGTTGTTGTTGTACCTTTCAAGTTATAGTGCCTGTTTTAACCAGAATTATGCAGTAGTTACATAAAATCAATTCATTAATTAGTAAGAAGCTGGTAGTCGTTTTATCTACTACTACTATAAATTCATTCTATATTACGGTCATCCCTCCCTCCCTTAAATTGTCAGCTGACCATATTTTTAAAGAAAATCGAGAATGCTGCTGGGGAAGGCCGGCACCTTCTGGCATGTAAAGCCAAGTGGTTGACCTGTCCCCTGCCCCCACTGTAACTAACACAATTCCCTTACAAAAAAATTACTGCAGTTTTTCTGAAGTAATACTGCAGTTTTTTGGACATGAAAAAACTGCAATACTGCACTTTTACTGCAGTATTACTGCACATTTACTGCAGTTTTACTGCATTTGTACTTCACTGTACTGCAGTTTTACTGCAGTTATTTTTGTACGGAATTACAAGTGCAATAAAGCTGCAGTACATTGAAGTACAACTGTAGGTTTGCAATATAAAAAAGTGCAGCAAATGTGCAGTAATACTGCAGTACAGTGAAGTACAAATGCAGTAAAACTGCCGTAAATGTGCAGTAATACTGCAGTAAATGTTCAGTATTGCAGTTTTTTCATGTCCAAAAAACTGCAGTATTACTTCAGAAAAACTGCAGTAATTTTTTGTAAGGGAAACAGTAACCCACATGCATATACGCAAACACACACGTAATCTAACAGACGCCCACACGAATGCACACACTCACCCTGTACCAAGTCGGAGTCTTTAATAGGAGCAGCTCACACATTGTGCAAGCTGCTGTTCTACAACCGCTTGGTCACCTAATGTTGCATTATATAACCCCGCTCCATAAGCAGATCAGCCAGATTCGGGCCTTGGGCCAGCTTTGTTTGAAAAATAATGATCAACCTGGGGAGCAGTATTTGACAGCACAGAGGAACCATTTAGCCCATCTAGTCTGACTGAGACTTTCATTGGTCTTAGATTCAGAATAGCATTATGTGTATCCTATGCATGTTTAAATTCCCTCACTTTATTATGATTTACCACTACTGCTAGGAGGCTGTCCATTTATCTACCATGCTCTCAGTAAAATGAAACTTTCTTGCATTACATCTAAACCTATGACGCTCCAGTTTTAGACTATGGCCTCTTGTAACATTTCTCCTCTGTAGTAGCATTGTAGTAGCTCTCCTCTGAACTCTCTCCAATATGTCAATAATAATGAGTGTTAGTAAGCAGTGTGAGTGGAACAGCACCATTATGATGTGGTACAACTTAAACAAAAGTTGTTATCCAAGCAAACTGTGGCTTTTGAAGCCACATTAAGCCTGTTCTCTTACAATTTCAAAATAATTGTCTAAATTCGGTAGACAACAGGTAGCTCTGCAAGTGCTGTAGCGCTACTATTACCACAATACCTGATTTAAATATGGCGTCTACATAGTGTAATTAAATGGTACTGTAGACATCTAATCTCTCTCTTTGATTGTTATAATGTTCTCCGGAGCTGAACCTGAGCTATCCAGTACTGTTTTTTCTTGGTGTTGTCTAGGTGCAAACTAAAACACAAAACATACGCCAAGGTAGTACACCATCGTTGCCTGGACATGCCACAGTAATGTTGAATGATCCATTGTAAGACAAACTATAGCAGTCATGTTCAGATTAAGTAGACTGGACAAAGCTCAGACATACAAATGCAACGGCTAGTGTTTCAGGCATTTCTAACACTTTGATTTATTCAATAACATACAAAAGTACTGTGAACTAGTGACTTACGACAGCGTGTACCACCAAGACATTTCCTCTGTGTGTTCATGTCAAGCCTATTCATATCTCTTGTGTCTAATTGTGATTATAAAAGAGGTCATTGAAAAGAACCTCAGCCAACTTAAGTCTGATTTTTATCTGCATGACCTGAAATGCAATCTTGAACTTTGAATCCCCCTGGAGTGTATTAGCATTTGGCTGGGATTACCATACTTAGACCAGTCTCCCTAGAACCACATTTTAATTCAGGGCCTGCCTTTGGCCTGACCTTGAACACTGTACAGACATGCATTTCATAGTGTCTGGTAGTTCTAATACTCTACTGATATTTTTAGGACAGGCTCGCTTTAAATATTTCACTCTATATCCTTCTTACAAAGCACAGAATAGAGACGTATACAACGTATGCACCTTTTAGTCTGTTATTTTAAAAGAAGGGTTATGTATTTCTTATAGTATTCATAAGAAAGTTTTTATGGATGTGTCCATCATATTTTTTGTATTAATAGAATCACTATCATTAAGGAGAGCTAGAGTGGGAAAAAATCCCCAGCAAGAAGTACTGAACTGGCCTTGTATAATGCATAATTCAATGTGTGAGTATAGTTTGAAGAAGTGAGGTCATTCTCATTGCAGCAGAAGCTCACTCGGGTTGAGCTTTCATTATATATAGAGAAGTCAAGGAGTTGAAACTACAACTTACCTGAAAACTCTCCTAGTAACTTTCCATTTAGTGAATAGACCCTGTGTAGTGTTTGAGCATGGGATGTTAACCAACATATCCCATGACTGCCAACAACTATGGGCTCCCTTTCTGAAGATATATATCATAATTAGAACAATATGTTCTACAATATTTTACTATAAACAATGTATATCTTTATATTAGTTTTATGTTTTCCCAGCCGGCAGGGGCAACTTCACATGCATTGAGAAGCTGTGCCAGACACATGAGAAACTTCTGTGGCACACTCAAATAATCCCTGTGTGACAAACACATGAGAATTGGCTGGGCCTCAAATAATGCATTCCATAATGCATATACCATGGTGGTTACTTACCACAAAGCAGCATGCGTCTTCAACATACAACATACAACAGTATTCTGGGTGCTCAGTTTATGTTAGTTTCTGCAGTAAGCGCCTAGTGATTCTGTTCTACTTCTGCTCACACTCCAACTCCTGTCCCATTTCCTGGTTCTGTTTCTGCTTCTGCCCCTGTTTGATTAATGTTTCCATTGACAACAATTCATAAGTCTGCATCTCCACTACATCTGTGTCTGTACACTCTCCTATCTGTGGAATCTGATAGGATTCTGTTATCCTGGCTTTCTCACTGATAACTGCCTATGGCAGGGGCGTCCAACGTGCGACCCTCCAGCTGCTGCAGGACAACATTTCCCATACTCCTCAGCCTGCCCCTTAGCTGAAAGAGCGTTATGGGAGATGTAGTCCTGCAGCAGCTGAAGGGCCGCACGTTGGACGCCCCTGGCCTATGGCCTTCTTACTATGTCCACTCTTAAGGTTCTGGGTTCCTGAGTACCTGCCTTTGTCTGCTCACCAACCTAATGTTGGTGTAGTGACCATTCCCTGCCAGAGGTTCCAACTTGTACATCAACCCAGATGTGCTAAATTGTGTATTTGAAAGCACACTGAGGTCCGAGAGCTAATATGTTCAAGTTTCGTCCTGAATGAGTGCTGCTCAAAGAACTTGCAGGGAACATTTCAAGCCATTATAATGGCACATCTTCAAGAAGCTGTTAGCAACTGCTTACTGTCCATAATGATAAATGGGGACACCTATTAGAGAATGAAAGAGAAGCTGTGAAAGTGTGCAACAAGTTTTTGGTGCTAATTATTATTTTCCACAGTTTGTATCTGTATTGTGTTACAAATGAAAAAGTTCTGTAGTAAACCTTGAGTACATTGTGAGCAACACAGGCAAAGGGTCAATAAAAAAGTAGTCATCTTGAATGACATATACATTCACTATGATTGTGTTGTCTGCAATATGTACAAACAAATGAAACTAAGTGGTGGGGGATTAATTGTGTAAATAAGTAGCTAAGTATCTACAGTATATGTTATATTATTTTAATATATCTCACTTAAAACATACACTTTGTGATGTGCACATTATACACACACACATATATATATATATATATATATATATATATATATATAACACACATCTTTGTATCCCCACCCCCATCCCCGAGAGAGGACTAATAAGCAGGTTACAGATATCTTAGTTGTGGCATGGGCACAGAAGCCAGACTAAATATAATTTGGCTATCAACACCCAAAGTTAATCTTTGTGCAAGAAAGCAAATGTTAAACTTGAAATGGGAGCCTGAAACAGGCCAATCCTCTTTTGTGGAAATGTTCCTTCTTGTCATACCGCTGGGATGTACTTTGTATTCCTACGCTGCAGGTCAGTGATAGCCTATCACAAAGCCCCTACTGTCTGCATGCTGTACCTGAGAGTCGCACTAGCCAGCAGCTTTCCCTAAACAATAGATGCTGCTGTCAAAGCAAGACAATTAAGTGGATCTTAGGCTGGTATATTTTTCCCATCATATGCATCACAGAAAGTCTAATGGATGTTGTTCATTTCTGTGGTAGCTTTTAGGGGCCTATAAGGTAGCTCATTATCAGATCCATCTCTGTTCCTAAGATGTCTACCTAGAAATAGGTATGTTTTTTTAATTACGTCAATTGGCATTGGGTAGATTAGATAATTATTTGGGAAATTAAAGTGAACCTTTTTGCATCCCTTTCCAATAGGCAAACAAAAACATCATTTTCCTTTACTTCCTTCCTGTTTTACTTCTATCTGCTTATGATCTCGATTCTTTTCCTCCATCCTCTCAACTCCTAATACCGTTTGAGCAGGGCCTTCCTTACCTCTTGTTTCTCTAAGTCAAACTGTTGTTTTATCTATACTATGTGTTATGTCATGTTTATGCATTGTACAGCTCTGAGGAATATGATGGTACTATAAAAAACAATAAATAATAAAAATAATATGGATTTCATTCTCTCAGTTGTCTAGTATCTTATTGCGCTAATGTAACTAATTTAGATACATTTATTGTATAAATCTGTATTGTTGACATTTTGTATGCAAAAATATTGATTTTACTTTACTTATTTTATTATGCCAAAATAAAACCATATTTTATAGTTTTAAGATGTCCGTAGAGTCATGCAAATTTATACATAGATTATAGTCATTGTTTCCTCAAAATATACTAATAAATTGTTTAGATATGTACTGCATATGACAGCTGCATGACCTCTTTAAATGTCCATGGTGTCCCTCCATACGCATTTGCGTAAGAGCGTATGTGTAAAAATGAATGTGTATGTGCAAGGATGTGTTAGCATGAATGTGTAAGTGTGAGAGGGAGTGTTAATGTGAGTGTGTATGTTAATTTGAGTATGTGTATGTTAGTTACTTGGGGGGGCAATGGGCCACTTGGCTTTACTTGACCTCCTGGGCCAGAAGGTCCCAGTCCTCCCCTGGGCAGGGCTAGCTGTGCACATGGCCTGGGTTATCCATGCACTGGACATGGGGAGGGTTGGGGCTAGCCCCAGATAAAATGGAATTATATGGAAGCAGGGAGTGGGAAAGGCTAAAAGAGAAAAAGCCCCTGAGAAAGAGTCAATTGACGCATGGAGGCCAGAGGAAACAGCATTTCAACCAGAAACTCTCTGAAACTTGGATAGTTCCCAGATATGACCAGCAGAAGTTAACTGTTTCTCAGGAGTTTATGTAATTTTCCCCTCCGAGATAGACTCTGGTCACTCTAGTGATTATTGGGGCCCATTTTAAATGTGTAATAGATATTTATTATTTTACAACCCCCTAGAGAGACTAGGTGGGATCGACTTGAGTGAGTGAGTAAAGGGAAAGTATAGCAATCAACGTAGTTTTCAATATCACAGGAAAGTGACTTTCTGGGTTTTGCTCATATTGTTAGAGGCATAATAAAGGGTGGAGGAGAGGGGAAGATGCCCAGGACAACAGGGCTTGGGATGATAGTGATGTCTTTGGAACACAATATTCTGGCAACAATATTGAAATTCATAGATGTTGCCACATAACACCAATAACAAGCATGTATTTGATGATGGGTATTGTAAGAACCTTAAAGGTTTTTTTTTGATTTTTTTTCTTAGATCAGTGGTAAAGCAAAAATATAACAAACCAAAATGTTTTATTTACGTAAAATAAAGTGGCAAAGGCTAGCTGAGATATGGCTGTCTATGTTTCTATTACTAAGTTTGTTAAATAAAGGTTTTATTTGTCGGTACCAAAGCACTTTTGTAAAGCAGTAGTGCATCTGGGCATCTAGTTTTTGAATTATAATTTATCTTTATAATTTAGTTGAGACTTGGGAACAGGTAATTCCTTCCAAAAAATAACTCAGTCTTGATTGCTTCCTGGTCTTTTTAAACTTGCCTGTTAATGGAAAAACAGGATACCGTCTTTTAATTCAGCTTTCTATTCTTGGCGACACACATGATAGTTCTTATGCATAAAGATGGATGTCTAACAATGCCTCTCTGACATTTAAGTAATTCACTTGCTTTGCAGTAGAGACTGACTTTTTCTACTTCTCAGTTTGGCTGATGGGTCAAATGCAATGGAACTACTGTGTGACATTCAGTGTATCTTCTGTACTTAAGCCTGCAAAGTGAGTGCTTCCTTGTTTCAGGTATCACCTAGGGACCGAGAAAAAGGCTTTTTGCAGTTAACCCAATCTCATGACCTGTACTACACTGTCTTTGATTTAAAGGAAGTGTAGTTAACTACCATCTACAGGTTTATTCCATTAAGGAGAATCAAGTTCACTTGCAATGTGGATGTAAATTAATTCCTGGTTTACTCTCTTCCTCGAACAACAATTTTGTGATTGTATTTGGCCCAAATATCGGATTACAGTGCCGAGCGTACTATAGTATTTTGAGATCTTCCCTATTGCCAAAAATAGCAGTACAAAAAAAAAAGCATGAACATTTTCTGCTGTAGTCCATAATGTTTATGTATGAAACAAAAAAAAAATAACTGTGTTAAACCTAACCATGCTTGGTTAATTAAAATGCTCTGAATTTCCCTAAACCTGGTTTAAACAGGTCACATAAATTTTTGGATTGAATTTATTTATTCTATAATCTATATCATAACATATGTTATAATATAACATATATCAAATAAAATACAAGATATAATGTGAAGCAGGGTAGAAGCAAAAGCATTATCAGTACAAATCATTCTTGAACGACAACTGACATGCCGCATGGAATGTCATGTGAATAAAGGATAAAGGAGTTTAGAAAGCGATAATTTTCTCCGCTCAGCTGGTGTTGCTGCAATGCCTCCATATCGATATCGAGGCATTCAACAACACCAAAATAATTGCAGGGGCGCAGTGTGATTGCTGTCCTGAGCAATCACGTTTGCCATATATAAAGGCATATGCCTTTCAAATATGGCAATGCCCTGCAGCTGTAAAGAGCTTAGAAAGCTATCAACTATTGCTTCCTTCGCTCAGCCAGTGTTTCTGAAATGCTTTGATATCGAGGCATTCAGAAACACCAATAAAATAGACAAGGTGCTGACTGGAACTAATGACAGTAAGAAGGCTCCAAGAGGGCCTCTCCAGGCCCTTCTGAGACTTTTGGGGTCCCTGGTACTGTGAACAGCAATGTAGGGCATTGGAGCCCTGTAATATATGAAATGTAAAAAATATTAAAAATTTTAAAAAAAAATATTTAAAAAATATATAAAAAAATTAAAAATAGGTAAAAATAAATAAAAATGTTATAAAATGTAAAAATAATAAAGACTCCAGTGATGTCACAATTAGACCATTTCTTGCCCCCAAAGTACAAAAATAAGGGGACAATAAACTACTTGTACTTATTGCCCTTTAACCCCCCCCCCAAAAAAAAACATTGGGCATTTCTAAACTCAGGACAAAAAAGTAGAATATGTAATTTCTGTGAGTACACTAAACATGGAAAAGGGGAATCATGGTTGAACAAAGATATGCTAAACATGGCAAAAAAGCTCTGGTGACTTGGCAGACAGGGAATGTCTCCCTGAATGGCCATCCATGCAATGTCCATATGCCCATTGGTCAGCCTGATTGATGCCACATTAGTTTATACATGGATGTGGCAGTAGGGAGCCCTGAAATTTTCTCCAATGCCCTTGGCTCTGATAAGCTTGTAGATTGCACAGGGAGTAGACAGCTCCTGTTTAACTCCCTTCAGTTGGTGCTTCCTCACACATCTGCCGATGTCCAAGTAGAACCAAAAGAGATGGAGCTGTCCCACTTCTCTCACTCTAGTTGCCTCCACAAAAGCAATAGGAGAAAGCCAAACATGGAGTTTCTCGCAGCGCCTTTCACATGGTCTCTAAGAGTTCTGCACACATAGTTGCGCATAAAAGCTCCCAGTATGGTAGGGATATCAGACAATTTTATCCTGACCTGGATATACATCCCACATACTGCCAGGCAGCCCTGTACATGTGCTCTTGTCACTATAAAATAAGAGAGAACTATAAGTAAACACAAACACACACACTGACTGCAACACAATACATATACACACACAAACACACACTACTCCCATCATCCATGCAGCTCACACTACTGTCTCTTCCTCACCCTGCCCTTTAGCTCATGGAGATCTGCCTTCAATGCAACTTGTACTCTCTGACATCTCGTACCGCAAGGTCACAAAACACACATTTAATGACCGTGTTGGGCCCCTCATTTACTGGGTGCCAGGCAAACGCTACACTCTCCTTGCACAGATAACCGTCATTACTTTGTACTTGTTATGCTAAACAGCTACATTATATTAAAGTTTATACAAGGAACTATTGATTGCTGTATGTTATTACATACTGCTCTTCCTATATTGCTTTACAAACGTATTTGTTTTGTAAAAATATTTCATAGTACGATGAATGAGTTTATAAAACATTATAAAGATACCTCTCAGCAATGAAATATATTTTCATAGTCACTCTTCTATGAGATCTTTTAAAGGGTGTATTTTTTCTTTACATTTTTTTTTATCATTTATTGCCTTTTATTGATCTAAGTTTATGGATGACAAATTTTATTTTCACAATCTCTGAAATAATAATACAAAGTAAATTAGTCACATGCCTTGTAAACACAGCTCCATATTCTCCATGGCCCTGTTCCTTGGGGAAGAAATAACTGTGTTTAGTTGATTTAAAGGTTCTGTCTTGTTCTTTTAAATATTCCTTTGACGTTGTACTGTTCTGCTTGTAATAGACTGTTATTGCCCTCTATTGAGTTTGCAGTATGAAAGTAAATCTTTTGTGATGTGATTTTTCTTCTCCAAACTTAATATTGCTGAAAGGGTTCTTTATAACGCTCTAGTTTTGCTGTAGAAAACAGTGAGAATTTTCATTTTTACTCTTTTATATTCTTGTGAGTTCTCTGTAAAGTAGGTTTAGTATCGTATTGTATCGTATGGAAACCTATTCCTTAGAGCAGGGTGCAAACTGCTTGAGTTGATGCCCTGAATAATATACATTCGTGGATTTGGCAGTTAAAATTACAGAAACTTTTTAAAGGTATCCTCACCTGTCACCTAAATGTATAGATTATATGCAGCGTTATCAATGTCCTGATTTTTTTAAATAAAATTACATTCACAGAAAGCTAAACTGCTGTACATAAAATAATACATTGATATATTCAGAGTCAATATCTATCCATTGATTTTAATCAATTATATTGCAATTATTATTATAAACATGGGTATTTCCTTACTGAGAATCCACAGTTAAATTTAACATTTTCTTACGAATCATTTATGTTACCGCAAATGTTGCTGGTTTTATCTTTTCTTATTGATTTAAACAGGTTTTTTCTTACATCTAGTGTACCCTCCCCTTCATATACCTTTACCGTGGGTGCAGGAAAGCCAAGTGGCCCCAAGACACCTGAACCCCCATCTCCAGTAACATAAGGAACGTACTCCCTAGCACACACACAATTACACACTTTCTTTTACACTAGCACACAGGTACACATATATCATCTTGCTAACACATATATATATATACATACACACTCTTACTAATACAAACACACACTTACACATACCAACCACACTAACACAGACACACACCCTTAGACACTCTAAAACACACACACGCTCATGCTAACAAACACTTAAAAATGAAAACACACAATTATACATACAGACTCACGCTAACACACACATGCATGCTAACACTATTACCGCAAGTTATTATTATTCTACTGATTTTGCATTCCTTGAAATATATTCATTTGTATGCCATTGTACATAAAGGACAGGAGGGGCTACACAGGAGGCAGGAGGAGTTTTTGAAAGGATCTGATAAGATAGATCTTAGAAAACTGTCACTATTGCAGCTTTTAGCATCTCGAATTCCTTTATTAAACCTGTTCATTTATTTTAACCATTTTGAAGATATTTAGTTTTAAAAAGGTTATTTCAGGAAAGCTAAGTGTATCAGGGAAGTAGAGTCTGTGTATGTTGTGCATACTGTGCATACTGTACTTCCTAATAAATCCCATTTTTTGTCGGACAGTCTTGATATTTTCCTATCCCTGGTAGTTTTCCCACTTTTGAGGGCAGTAGACCTTAGTGTTCCTCTAATATAATGTTCACATTTTTCAGATTTCTTTAGGTTTCTGGGGGTTTTTTTGTGGGTTTCTCAGGCACTATTTATAACTTGCACAAATAATTCTAAGCAACATAGAAACATTCATGAAAAAAGGCAAAGGGGATTATTTCTACACTAACTTTGGAGGAGATTGGTGGCAAAATGGCTGTATGATACATAGCTTGGGTTGTCTGCTTTTTAGAAATGTGTATATTGTATATATAATACAAAATCCAAAAAATAGCTTCATTGGGTTTCTTTTTTGTTTCTTCTTATGGCTCAAACGCAGGAAGGATAGGTAGAAGGGTTAAACTTTGGTCTTTTTCAACCTAAATTACTATGTTACTATGTTTCTAGTGCTGGATTTAGCTTCAAAACTGCTCAGCTGGGAAGATATGTTTATTAAATCTCTGCTGAATTTGTGTGTTGTTTTTTTTTTTACACAGGAGCAAAAAAGCAAGTTGCAAATGTTAAACCAAACTTCTTTTTTGTTATTGAAATGTGCCCTTTTCCCTTCTTGTTGCCTCTGGCTAGGTCAGGTTTCCATAGTAATGTTTACAAAAGCAGATTTAATTAGCTGGAGTACATTATTACACTCCTGTCTTCCTGGCCCAGAGTCATAAAGTGTGAAAGGCCAATCCACCAGGGTCAGAGAATGTTACCCAGAGGATTAGTAAACCTCCCTCAAACTGTAAATGGTCAACAAGACAGAAGATTCTTGATATGGAACCCATAGTGCCCTGGATTTGGTGGCAGCTTCCTGCTTAATTGTTCCTCTTGGTATTTGCACGGGGCAAAGATTTTTCATTCCAAAAGGTTTGGATTGTTCCCTTCTCCCAGGTGAGTGTTCTTTGACTGTGCTCAGGTTAAAGGTCTATTGTCTATTTTTTTCTTTTTTAGAATATGATCTCTACCTTTTTTTTTAATTTACTTTTCAGCGTTTATTGGCTTTAACTGCACAGTGTCACTCAAATTTGTACAGAGGAACTGCAGTTTGCAGTTTTGTTCCAAAATCCACTTTTTTAACTCCTTCTTTTCAGCAAATTTGCACGTAAATGATGATCTTGTTCTGGAAATATAAGAGACATTTCAGCTGATGAATTAGTGGTATGACAGAGGTGAACACACAATGTACAATTTTAGAATATTTTTTTTAACAAAAAGAAATATTAGTACATTTGGTATACTAGCTGAAAATTCTAAATGATTATTACAGATGACCCTTTTGTGTTTAATGGAAATAGAAAATGATTTCCTATCTTTAATCACTGTAACAATGGCGTTTTCGGCACTGTTGACCAGTGATACATTTTTGTATTGTGACTGGAACTTACTGAATAATAGAAAGAAAAAATCAGGACTCATCTGTTTACACTCATGTTATAATTACTTCTCAAGTGATAAAGTAAGAATGCTCAGATTTCTCAGGTTAATAAATAATAAAGGAATGCGTTTAAACATATTGTAGATTTGTATATGCTAAACAGCCACAGCCGTAGATAATAATGAAGGATTAACTGAAGAAGCACAGTAGGAAAACATGCAAACATCTTTTTCAAATCATATGATTTTAAATTATTTGATGAGTTGACACACTGCCATTTCACCCCTATAGAATTCTGCATAGTTGTGAAATCCTAGCCCAAAATGTTGGTGTCAGTTTAGCTTAATAGTATCACCAGAATATCTTTATCTTCTAGTTTACAAGTAAACAAAAGAAGGAAATTGTATTCATTACTTTTGTCCTAAAATGTGAACAGAAATTATTTTATTTTAGTTTTTTTTATTTTAATTTTTTCCTTTTTGTCACCATTTTGCTGTCAAATACATACATTTATCAAACATACCAACTCATAAGCGAAGACCAACGAGACTACTGTCTTTCTGTCTGTCTTTCAGGGGGTGGTGGGGCTTGCAATAAAAGACTTTGAGTCCAAGGCCTCTAATTTAAATTAACCTGTGTCATATGTTATTAATTACAGGACCTTTACCGATTCGCTAACTCATTTCTAAAATATATTGCAACTAAAGTAAACCTATAGTTAAACAGAACCAGGTCATTGTCTCGATTCTGAGTTTAGGCTGTATCTTAAGTAAGGGGGACAAATGCATTTTACAATGTTTATATTCTAAGAGATACAATGAATGGGGAAGATAGGCCTAATAGTAACCTTAAAGTTAAAGTCAAATTTGAAAAAATTGGGAGCAGAAAAATGTGTGCAGGGGTAAGTTGAATGTGTATGGAGAGTGGGTGAAATACAGGGGATTAGAAAAGTATGGCCAAGTGGCCAGTAAAGAGGCCCATAACATTCTGGCAGACAACATACTCAATAGGCACTATACAGTCCTGTCCAAAATACACTTAGAGGAAGAGGATATATAGAAAACATGTAAATGTGCGCATTTCCCAACTGTGGCCCTTTAGCCCCCAAACAACCTGACAAACCTATGCATGGGTGGTATCACTGTACTCAGGAACACATATTGGCAGTGACATATACCAAGAGTTGTAAATTCATACCTGAAGTACAATATGTATGAAAAAAAACACAAAAATATTACTACCACAAAGTTTGACAAAGGCTGGTGATAGCATTAGTGCATATAACGTGTTAAAATACACCATTGAAAATAGCCTGTGGTGTCTTGGTTTTCAAAATATATGGTTTGATGGGGGTGCATTGTCCGGCTTCAAAAAAGTCCCCAAAAAGGACAAGGAGACTGGATGACCAGATGTTAAAATTCCAAGCTAAAAATCTGAAATGCCTGCCTCCCGAATGTGGGAGCCACTGTACTCAAGAGATGTCGGGTGTTGTTTCTTACACAACCTCTTCGTAAAACCCCAAACAAATTCTCTATAATAAATTATACAATATGATCCTAATAATAATATCTATAGAAAGAGGGAGAAGAAAATTACAGCTTAACAGAAACACTGCAGAATTGTTATAACAGCCATTATGCTAGTCATATATGGCGTCTTACTACAATAAAAAAGCTAAATTATAATTTATTGATTGTATATAGGGAGGTTTTGGTTACTTACAAATTAATAAAATAAAGTATTGTATTGTCATCTCAAACAATATCAAATCAGGAATGTTCAAGCCCACCTCCAATTGTTTGCACAAAAAGTGAAATTCTCTCGAGCCTTTGAGGCACACACCATGCCACCAGAAGAAAAATCTGCTCACACTCCAGAGAGGAAATGCTCATGGAACAAACCACTTGAGGCAGGAGTAAGTGAGATCCAGTCTCCTTGGTCTTGCCTGCGGCTTCCTTGTGTTAAATCACCTCCTGTTGGCACACAGTGCTCTCCCAGGCCATGAAATGACAATCAGATGGAAAAAGGAACTATGTATTGGACCCTGAGGGCAAGTCATTTGCTCCTGTGGTACAAGCGACCCTGTATCCCTGAAATTCGGGACAGCCTGCTTCAATATGTATTTTAATATCACCAGAATATGTATATCAGAAGCATCTAATTTGTTTTAAACTGTGACTCTGATTTTGAAGACATGAAACCAAACCATTGTTATTTCACAAATTAATGGACCAAGCATTGTATACTGGACTACAAAAGCCCATTTTTCCAAGAGAAGGCATAACAAATAGCATTAGGGCCAAACATTTAAGGGAAACTCCAGTGTCCCATGCATACTAAAGTACTTCAATGTACATTCTTCAACTGGTAACATACATGGAAATTAATCATTTTTCTTTAGGAGAAGCTTGCTCTAAAAACCCACAACACGACTATATAGTACTATCTATTTAAAGATACTTTTAACAGAGAACAACTATATTGTTGTTTTGTGTTTTATTTTTCTGTCAAATTAACCCGAAGAAGAGGATCATTATTTTTATAAGTTCATATTGTTTAAATGACAATCTATATGCAACTTGGTCACATTTTATATATTCACTGTTTTTGGTGTGTTTCTGGAGAGCACATTTAAGGTGCAGCCTTTTATAATTTTTTTTCAACGTTTCAGGTATGTAAGAATTTGAAGGACCACTAGCACTCTTTTTTTGTATCAACGCTGGCTGCTTGAAGCAACTGTCAATGCGTGTATTTGTGTCACCAGCCAGACATGGAGCTAAACAGACTTAGTTTCGATCTGTAGATCAAAACCCATACAGAAAAGTGATAAACTATGTTATAAATGATGCCAAAAGCAATGTATAGCTCTCAAATGTCACAGGATCTGCAGGACACCAAAGCAATGGGTGAGTCAGTTTAATGTGTATTTACTGCGCAATTATCAGATTGCATGCAACATGTTAGCACAGTTGAATGCCAATCCTGGAAGCCCTGTCAGCCATCCAGAATCTTGGAATCTGTTGGAAGATTAAGTCTACCAGATGCATGCGCTTGAATGAACAGTACAACTAAGCACCTGTCTGTGATTATATAGAATGCAATATTCACATAAACAGAATGTTTAGTGTCACAGAATCAGGGGAAGGCTGGCAGCCTAAGGCCTGGGGGGAAAGTCTAGTCAAGTGGCCCATTGCGCCACGAAAGCGGCTGCGAGCGACATTTATAGCAGTCACTCCACTGGCGCACGCACCGCGCCGCCCAATAGCCGTGCCTCAGCTCTTTATCCCACCCCTTTTAAGACGTGGGACGAAGAGCTGAGGAATGGCCATTGGGTCTGACTGCTGCATGATGCAGGGGCGTACCTAGAGTATTTGGCACCTGTGGCAGATCCTGTATGTGGCACCCCCCCACACACACTTTAAAACTGCATAGATGCTATGGTTAGGCAAACATTGACAGGGGTACAGCAAAATTGTTATCATTATATACTGAGGCACACATTGTCGATGGTACAGCATAACTGTTATCATTATATACTTAGGGATTACGCTGTACTACCGTCAATGTGTACCTAAACTTTGAGCCAGACACTGACAATACTGCAGTGCAACCCCTATCACTATATACTAAGCCAAACATTGATGTGGTGTAGGCCTAACACTTCAGTGACTGGCTTAGTATATAGTAGGGATGCACCGAAATGAAAATTCTGGACCGAAACTGAAAATTCAGCATTCATTTGGCCAAATCCGAAAAAAAACAAAACATTTAAAATACTTTATTAAAAGTAACACACCAAAATTAGACAAAAAAAAAAATCAACAATATTAATATATATATACAATCATATATTGTGATTGCTGTTAATTATATGTATATATATATATATATATATATATATATATATATATACATATATATATATACATATAATTAACAGCAATCACAATCATATCATGCTCAGGTTCTAGCATGTACTGGCTGATTTAGCATGATAGGCGTGTGATTGCTGTTTGCAACCATATATATCTATTAATACTGTTATTGAATTATTGGACGAAAAAAAATAAAAAATAGCAATCACACTCCTATCATGCCTAGACAGCCTCCCTATGCCATGCTATCTCCCCACACTTCCATGCAATCTGAAACCCTCATTCACAAACATTCATCATAAACTACAGCATAACACCCATCACTCTCACACACTTACTAATATTTTCCTACCTTTCCTCTGGCACTGTCACTTTTCCTCCTCCTCTTCATTCTTCCTCTTCTTCTTCCTCTTCTGTGTCCTGTCCTTCTGGTGCGCGGAAGATGGTGGGCGTGGCTTCAGTGTTGTGCGCCGGGATTTGACATCAAGTCCCGACACACAGCCACAGTTGCCGCGCGCATCGTTTTTGGTGGCAGCCGCTTAGTTTTTAACTTTGCGGCTGCCATGAATGTTCGTCTGCCGGCCGCCTGGCCAGCCCGCCGGCCCGGATTCAGGGCGGCCTGGGGGGCAATTGCCCCCCTGCCCTCCGGCCCAGCCCCTGCACAGAATAATCACCTTTGACCAAAATATTACTGTAGAGATCTGATATTACAGTGTACATTTCAAATATTTCAAACATTTCTATGTATTTCCCAATGTGCTTGTGATCACCGGTGCACAGGAGATCAGGCTGTTTGAAGCCAACCTGGACTCTTCTCTGTCAGCAGAAGCCAGCATCATGCAACGTGGCATTTCCTTCCAGTAGTGTATAATGCTGGCAATGCTAGATGGACTGAGTGGAGGCTCCTGCTGGGATCTCTATATATCTCTCAAAACTTAAGCTGTGTTGGAGGCATGTGCAGCAAATGCAAGACTCATTGTTTAGTGATTTTACAGCTGCCAGTGTCAGGGGAGATCAGTGGAACTCCCTTACTAGCATATGATCCCAATATCTTTATATGATCCCCACTGCCTGCAGGACAGTGGCTGAAAATCTGTACTGTTCCGTGAAAACCACTTCAGAGGTATGGATCTCTAATCACCTATGCTGCTTGAAGAGTCAACATATTGCAATAAGAAATGCAGTGCTAAAGAAGTGTGCTTACATGTGATGAGTACACTAGAATACCAGAGTGAAAAGAGTTTTGGTGTCCTTAGTTAACCTGTATGATAGTGTCAGCTAGCTAAGACTGGGTTCACTTTACTTGCTTTAACACCCACTTAAACACCATACGCTAACATACATATTCACTCTAACACCATACACTGACACTCACTTTAACATTATCCATAAATACAAACACAAGCTCTCTCATCCTCTCCCTCTCTCTTCCCCTATGCCAGGTGACATTGACCCTAGGCTCAGCTCTAACACTCTAACATCATATGCTGACACAAAAAACACACATAGTCTAACATCATAGAGTAACACACGCCAACAGAATACACTCTTCTTCCATCCGTAGCACAGGTCTCCTTAACTCCCCCTTACCTTAGGTGCAGCCCTGTCTTCATGCGGCTCTCTGCTGTGCTATGATCTTAATCGTTTAGTGATATATACATTGCAGTGATATAACATTATGTTGTCCCATAAAAATTAGGAGTTAGATGAACTTTTATTCATCTAACTCATTATTTGAAAGCAGCTAACAGGGCCCAGTCTCCTCTTTCCTTGAAACACTCTGCAGGTACCCAAGCCTAGCCCTATTCCTAGTGTGATAGATGGGTGCTGGCATGGTTCATTTCAGAATGTTGCCAAAGTGGGAGAGAACATTGCCATTTGCAATTTTGCAGTTAAACTGAACGAGCACACAGTTCACTAGATGTTGAGGTTTTGCCTGGGCAACAACTGCTGGAAAACTAAACTAACTAATCATACTTTACAATTCTTTTATAAATGGGTATTACTGGATCTGTAAATTATATATTCTCTAAATGTATTACATTTAACAAATATTACTAAGGAGATCCAGTGAGAGAAACCTTTTTAATCCTTGGTTATTCTATATTTAGGCTTCTTTCACATGTGATAAAGGTTATATGCCAGTGATATGCCAGTACATATTGTGATATGCCAGTACATATTGTAAATCTTTATACCCCACGAAATGTACATGAACATGGAATCTCTTTTCCATCATTAGCCTTGGGCACTTTGACATACTAATGAAGTGAAAGGTCAATGTTCATTTAGTAACTACATGCCACTTGGGGAAATAGTTTATAATATTTATTTTATAACAATAATATTATAATATTTATAACAATAATTATGGAAATAAACAAAAACAATTTTGCTGATTTACAATACCACTTCATCCTTCATTCAACCAGTTTTGTCTTGATAGGTATGACACTTGAAGTCACATAAATGTATACATTGTGTAAAAAGCTAACATATGTATAGAATGCAGCAATCATCATGACATATTGTTCACAACTATTCAAATTCTTTTTCTTCCTAGGCAGGTGTCACGCTCAGTGTAGGTAACTGAAACCCAGAAGTGGAGACTTCAACAGCGCAGAACCGGGCAACTATTTAGACTGTCCAACAAAGGCAGGGCTGGTTCACAGAAACAAGCAGGTCAGAATAAAGTGGACCAAAAAACAGAACCGCAGTCTAACATAACCAGAGTCTAGGTCACAACAAGCCGGGTCAGGAACTGTGGAATGAAACAGACATGGCAACCAAAACTCTAATGCTAGGTCATAAGAGGGCCAGCAACTGAGTAAGGAACTAAGTCAAATAAGCAGACAGAATTGTGGTCATAGAAAGTCAGAAACCAAGAAGCACTCAAAGAATAATTTGGATAAAACTCTAGATGCCAACAAAGGGCAAAGATGGAGTGTAGGCCAGAAGCAAAAGTTGTCTGGTGTTATCCCCAGACAAATGTGTGTGTGAGGGAGTGTGTGTTAGCATTAGTGTATAAACATTGTGTTGATTAGTTGTACGTGTATGTCAGTGTAAGTATAAGTTATCGTGAGTGTGTAAGTTTGTGTGTGTATACATATGTGGGCCAGTATATATGTGGTGGGTGGCAAGGGGCCAGAAGGTGCCAGGTTTCCCCTGTATGAAATGGGTCAGCCATAATTAACTGTTTCCCAGGCAGATGGACTGCCCTAACATTAAATCTCAGGAGGTGTTTCAGTAACCACTGACAGTGGGGCTTTATCTTAATCATAGGTATTGATTAGTGGCACAAACGGTTTGTGGTCTGTCTTCAAGCTTAAGCTCTTTATACCCAGTAATTAATTATGGAACAGTTCACAAGCCCACACTCCTCTTAGACATTCTTTTTCAATGTGAGCGTATCAAGGTATGGGACCCAAAAGCCACAGGGCCCATAACTACCTGCATCAACAGTCTTTTTTGGTGTAGAATGCCAGCAGCAGAGCTGACGCCAACATTTTCTTAGTTTGGGCAACAGCTTCTTTCTGAGGCCTTCTCCTGGTCCTGCAACTCAGTGACAACAGATCTGGCAGGAACTTGACCAGGTAGTTTATTAGGCCCAGGTCGCTCACATTGTAAGGGCTAGTCATCTCTGTACTAGTATCAGGCAAAATTCCCTCACTACTAATGGTGAATCCAAAATATTGTTTTCTTTGTTTATTTTAATCTGGAGTTTCTGATGATCTGTAGCACAGCCTGTAAACGAGTCATATTCCACTACCGTGTCTCAATAGACTAGGTTATTGTCCATTACAACTACTGTACCCTCATTTCCTGTTGAGAAATCTCCAGAGCAGAGGAAATGCCAAATGGAAGGTTGTGGAAGCAGAACAGGCTAACCTGGGTGTTCAACGTGGTTAAGTTCTGACTTTCCCAGTGAAGTGGTATTTGCCAGAAACCACTAGAAGCATTCAATGTGGTAAAACCTTTGCCCCTGCCAACTTGGTGGCTATAAATTCTGAAGTTGGCAAAAAATACCTCTCATGCTTTATCGCTTCATTCAGGTTCTTCAGATTTACAGAAATGTGGATCTTCTCATGGGAGCACACTAGTCTGTTGCTTCAGTGATTTCCTTGGTTATTGGCAGCTCTGCATTCTTTTGAGCTCGGCCTCTGTGTTCGGCATAATCTTGTCTCTGGCAGGACATGAAGCCTTCGGGTCTGTTGTACTCCACCACCTCTGGGCCTGCTTGAGGCTTGTAGCCTGTTACTCCTGCTCTGTCCCTCACGCAATTCCAGTAACAGTTCTGTCCCCAATCTGTTCCTCTTTGGTGGGACCAAGTTCACAGAACTCTGCCAGTTCATAAAGGCTGCGGATAAATGACTCCACTGATTCACCCACTAGCTGGGCACATTTGTGATAACAGGACTTCTCATGAATTACATCTCTTGAAGAATCAAACAGCACTGGGGGATTACATTTGGAGATGTTCGCAGAATAGGAAATGGATGTTTTGGTAAGTACATCTGACACCATGTCCTGATAAATTCACTGTACACAGGGTACTTGTGCCATCAGTTCTTTATTGGCATTAATAAATAAACACTCTGACAGGTTAATGCCTTTGTGCCTTGTCTTAGTGCAGAATAACTATACCTGGGACTTTCGGATTTGACCCTCTGGTTCTCCAGGTCAACACCTGAATCCTCTGGGGAGCAGGTTCTTGACAGGCCCCACTCCCCAGCCATTTACCCTCTAAATGGGGGGTGTACCGTGAAATCAGTGGGAACACCCCCCTGGTGTCAGCAGGACCGCCCGCTGACAAGCCGGAGCCCAGAAGCTCCCAGCTGTGAGAATAACCCTCTATCTCCCAAAGCCCCTCCCAATACAGGCCAGCTAGCTTGTTTTTTATTGATATTAAATATGCAGATCAGAATTTTTTTTGGCACTGTATATAAAGTGTTAGTTTTACATTATGTGTCACAAAATAACACAAAACTGCATGCCTCCCAACTGTCCCTCTTTGTGCAGAGATAGTCCTGATTTTGCCACTCTATCCTGATGTCGCAACGAGCTCTACCTCTGGTCCTGGTTTTATTCCTCAGTGAGTGGGACAGCAGAGAATGCATTCTGCGCATGTGCAGAAATATGCACATACACAATAGTGCTGCCAGTTTGAGTGACACTCTAACGCCCAATCTTCGTTCCCGGGTGTCCCGATTCGCCGGTTGTAGAAGCTGGAAGGCATGAATAACTTAAATAAACCAACATTGTCAACACATGTTTTATCTATCTGTACAGATACAGGATAGTGTTTTGGAATTGTAGTGTTATTCTTAAAATTGTGGTCTTTCATATAGTGTAGAAATGACAAACAAGGAGGCCCTCAGTGTTTTAATCTTATGACCTGTCAGGATACAATATATGTTATTCGATTACAGGTTCATAACATGATCATGCAGAAATAAATGGACAAGTGTGCAGGTAACAATCAGTTACAGCCACCCAGGCTTTGATGTACCGAGCCATAATAGATTTTCTTTTAACTTGAATTGTTTGAAAAGAAGGTGGAAGTAAAAAAGCAAGTAGGGGATGCCTACCGGCACTCCTGGAAGACCTCTATAGACTAAGGAGATCAGCTAACACATTTGTTTCCTTGGTGTCTTTGTTTGATCCCTCTGGGCAGGTGCTGGTGTGTACATCTGAAGTATTACAATGCAAGGCAAATACTGTCCCTCTAAGTTCTAAGTTACTGTTAGGATGCTAAAAGATAGCCATAACATATATACACTCACTGGCCACTTTATTAGGTACACCTGTTCAATTGCATGTTAACACAAATCGCTAATCAGCCAATCACATGGCAGCAACTCAATGCATTTAGGCACGTAGAGGTTCAAACCGAGCATCAGAATGGGGAAGAAAGGGTACTTAAGTGACTCTGAATGTGGCATGGTTGTTGGTGCCAAACGGGCTGTTCTGAGTATTTCAGAAACTGCTGATCTACAACCATCTCTAAGGTTTACAGAGGATGGTCCACAAAAGAGAAAATATCCAGTGAGTTGCAGTTTTGTGGATGAAAATGCCTTGTTGATGTCAAAGGTCAGAGGAGAATGGGCAGACTGGTTCGAGATGACAGAAAGGCAACAGTAACTGAAATAACCACTCGTTGCAACCAAGGTATGCAGAATACCATCTCTGAACACACAACACGTCGAACCTTGAAGCAGATGGGCTACAGCAGAAGAAGACCACACCGGGTGCCAGTCCTGTCAGCTAAGAACACGAAACTGAGGCACACCAAAATTGGATAATCGAACATTGGAAGACGTTGCCTGGTCTGTTGAGTTTCGATTCCAGCTTCGACATTCAGATGGCAGGGTCAGACTTTGGCATAAACAACATGAAAGCATGGATCCATCCTGCTTTGTATCAAAGGTTCAGGCTGGTGGTAGTGGTGTAATGGTGTAGGGGACATTTTCTTGGCACACTTTGGGCCCCTTAGTACCAACTGAGCATTGTTTAAACGCGTCTACCTGAGTATTCTTACTGACCATGTCCATCCCTTTATGACCACAGTGTACCCATCTTCTGATGGCTACTTCCAGCAGGATAATGCACCATGTCACAAAGCTCACATCATCTCAAACTGGCTATGTGAACATGACAATGAGTTCACTGTACTCCAATGGCCTCCACAGTCACCAGATCTCAATCCAATAGAGCACCAGAGATTTGCGTCATGGATGTGCAGCCAACAAATCTGCAGCAACTGCATGATGCCATCATGTCCATATGGACCAAAATCTCTGAGGAATGTTTCCAGCACCTTATAGAAAGTATGCCACGAAGAATGAAGGCAGTTCTGAAGGCAAAAGGTGATCTAACCCGGTAGCAAGGTGTACCTAATAAAGTGGCCAGTATATATAAACATAAAAAGGTGACTTAAGGTAGTAGTATATCATATGCATTACCCTGTTTATTTTTTTTATTTTTATTGTTACTATATTTCCAGTTCAGGTGTAGTTAACAAAACCTTAGTCTAAAGAGTTTAGGTAAATATACAAATATTTATTTTCTGTAAACTGTGAATGTGCGGCTGTGTTTATTGGTCCGTTTACTAAGTGTAGCTGCTAGCATAAACAGCTGCGCAGAGGTAAATAGGATTGTGATTGTAGCAGATTTAGAGATAACAAGAAATGTACAATGGTCAAAAAAGGCATAAAATATATGGTGAGGGTAGGATTAAAATGACATCACATTTAACAGTAACATAAAATTAAAGATTGTTTACTAGGCAAAAAATACACTCATTACAAATTCCACATATACAAAATATTACTTTTACTTACTTTTGCTCTTGTTAGCCCGAATGCATTACTGTTGGAAAACATCCATTAATTATTGAAAAAGCAATCAAGCTTTAAGTCCAGTCAAAAATAAATATCTTTGTATTAACCAAGAAGAACAACAATGGGTACATTTTGTTGCTGACAGATAATATATTTTGATACAACATGGTGCTAGGAACACTAGAAAATCTAGGGTATAATACGCACAATTTACCCCCTTTTCCTGGAGTACTTAAATAAAAAAACATCTACTTTTAGTGATAGTTGTGCTGCAGCAAGGTTTCAGTGGCCAGAGCTGGATTAACAACAATTGCACCAGAGTCCTGTACCTGTCATCTGTCCTACAATGCCGTGATCCGATCGGGTCCTGTGACGTGGTCTTCAGCAATGATCTTCCCCCGCTGACACTGCGTGCCGGCACGTGACGTCATTTCCCAGATGGAGCTATAGGAGGCAAGCATCCTACAAAATTGAGTGTAAAGTTATACTTGTGTATTATACATAGGTAGGTATTATACCTGAGTTTACCTGCATTTGGAATATCCTACCTATACTTTCAACCAATGTGTTCTAATTAGCTGCTTGGTGTGTATCTGTTGAAGCCTACATAACCTTTTTATAAAGTTGCCATAAAATGATCCTCTTTATTTCCTATACAATAGGAATAAGAGTCGAACAAAAAATGGAGAACGCTATTATTCTTCCAAACTTGTAAGTTTATTAACTTAATGGTAAGCTTTTTTGGATTCGTCCATATTGTTTACAAAAGACATAACCTTATGTCAATGCTGTCCTTTGTTTATTGTCGAATGTGTGGTCCTGAAAAAAAAAATATGTTCTTTTGCTAAAAGCATGGCTAAAGTTTAAAACAAAAACAGGGATACAAAAGACAACTCATTGCCACACTTCCTAATGTTAGACAGGGTTAAACTATTCTCAGGGGTTATAACAAAAGTACCTATTAGTGTAAAATAATACGGTACATTCATCGTACCCATGCACAGTTCTCTCTCCCTCTAATCTTTCAGCAGAACCCAGGGGAGGCTAAAGTTTAGATCATTCTATTCTCTACCAAAACTTTGATTCACTATTAAATTCCGCCTAATGAAGATGGCTTTGCCATCTCACATTAGTCAACAGGCTATTTGTAGAACAATGCAAGACCTGCATTGTATAAAGAGACATTGTTTCTTTCTTCTTCTTGGATACATCATTTGAGTCAGCTCACATGCAAATTGAAAAGCTAACAGGACCTTTCCGATATACCTTGGACCTGTGAAACCAAAATCCATTACTCTCAAGGGTCCCATGTAAATATAGAAATCTTATCTTGCGACATCCCTATATATATGGTGAGATTAAGGAGCTTGTGACCATGGAGCACTTATACTTTCCTTGTTTCCAACTACTTTTCAATAAATATTTTTCAAGACATAATTAATGTAAAATAAAGCAGTTTACTGGTCGTATTAATATAACACTAATTCTTGGCCAAAACATAATATTACCACACAACACCAGGGTGTAGAAAACTCAGCTCCTGTAAATTGAACTAGAGCTGAACTATCAGCCATTGCAACCTTTGTTGTCTGGCGGCTGCAGTCCTCTCACCAGCAGGGTACAACCTACTACATAGCCTATGACTTGGCACACTAGCCCATGTAACATGGAGGGAAGACAATGAAGTAAAAGAAGAAGGTGGCTGAACAGTCAATCAATGTACAGTATGTGGCCTAAAGCCCCTCACTCTCCCTGTCTTGATGCAGGTGGACACTAGGAGAGTGGAGCTGGCTCTCCACTGGTTTAATCATCATCAGGTCATATATGTTTCTGCTGTAGAGCTGGCTCTGACTGCTAGTATCTGACTACTCACATTAACCCTGAGCTCACAATATTAAAAGTAAAAGATGGTCTGTCTAGATCCTCCCGAGACCTCTGATGAGCCCTCCCCACAGGCTGATCACAGGTACTGTGATCAGCAATGCAGGGCAATCAAGCCCTCCTTGCTAATGCCAGCAGTGGGAATCAAAGTAACTAAAAAAAAAGGAAATTACTTAAAAAAGGGCTCCAGTAAAAAAAGCGTAAAACGTAAAAAACAATAATAATAATAATAATAATAATAATACAAAATGTGGAAAAAATGGAAAAATTGTTAAAAAATAATTCCTACTCCCAACTCAAAATTAAACAATAAGAAAAAAAATTATGTAGCATATAAGGTAGCATTTTGCTTCCTTATCAATTAAAGAATACAATGCGTGCATTATATTATTGTACTTACTGTTTTATTTGTTGTTTTTTTTTTTTACCTATGGTGCCTAACATGCTGAAGAAATTACAGCTTTAACCATTTATTTTCAATTTAAGGTTTTTTTTGGACATATTATTCAGGCTAAATGACACCAAAAATGAGTCCTATCAGTCTCTGAAAAAAAAAACATATATAAATAATGTGGGTACGCTAAACATGGACAAGGGGGATTATGACTGAACAGAAATATGGTAAAAATGGCAACAAATCTCTGGCCATTAAACGGAGTAAAACCTCTGGTCACGGAGGGTTTTAACCTGTAACTTTTATGATGGCATAACATATAGGTAAATTGATAAAAGACATCCCTCAATATTAACTATTTATTCTGCAAAACCAGGCCCTTCTTGCTAAGTTGGCCTCGGGACAGATCCTTCATAACGGACATGAAGTCAGATGGAATCCCAACAGCCTGAGAACACCAATAAAAATAAAATCTGTCTTCATATGCTGTTCTAGGTTCGCAAGTCTATCATGAAAGTCATATATTATTGTTTTCAGTCATCTTTCAAACGTCTGAACTCATCCACCCTCCAGATTTGATTTCATTTAAAATGATTATTGTCTTTGATTCTGCTCGTATTTCTGAGAAATTGCTTTGAGTAAAGGATCGTCAGAGATAAGATTTTTGTTTTATACTTCTTTTGTTGAACTATTAGGGTTTATCATGGTGGTGACAAGACTGTGACATATTAATCGTTCTTGTTGCTATGGTGTCTGTACTGTCATATTTTGTGAAAGAGAAGAAGCAACTATAACGCCATTAACTCTTCAATTACTGATGTGCCTCCATTTGTCATTATACCAGTGTTCATAAGGAGTCTCACACATTAATATATAATGTCTTATATCAACATGGTACATGAAAGCAGAGAAACCTTAAGAATAATATTCTGGAAAAAAAAGTACTCAATAATAACATTCTGGGGGGAAAAAGCATTCGGGAACAATGTGAGATGTGAGAAAATCCAACTTTAATATGTACACTGCTTGTTCTGCTAAATAAAGAATATATGAGTTTCTGTGCCAGTAAATTTAAATGCAGGTGTACGGCACTTCCTTCCTGTAACATATGGTGAAAACACTTATCTCTGCCAACTTTGAGACGCCACATACCATTCCCTGGCAGCCAACTTTAGTGTGGATAATAAAATGAATGTTCTACCGTGTATAGCAAGTCAATTATTGGGTGACCAGATTTTCCCCGTGTTCCCTTGTTGCCCTGCACAATGCATTCTTCAGATGCATCCAGGTTAAAGGGACACATGTTCACCCTAGTTAACAACAAACTTGTATTTGTCATCAAAAATAAGTTCCGTAACTGGAACAATTACTTATATTTTGATTGATATAGTATATTCACTGGCCTGTCCCTCCCTACAAATAAGGGTCTAAATGCTTGACAAGCCATGCGTGTTGCATGCGTCAGTGATCCGAAGTGGGTTTTTTTCCCCCTTAGTATTTTTCAAGGCTCTTGAAATGATGAGCTTTCATTCTACAGGCATATCCTGCAGTCAATAAAAAAAGGACTATTTAAGACCAGTGATCCATTAAGGGAAAACCAAACTTGTCCGCCCACGCCCTGTTTAAAATGAAATGGCTACTGGTGGGGTAACCCCATGAGTAGCGTGGAAGATCTCAGCAGTTATTCTTTGAGCCATGTAGCAGGACACCTTCAAAAGCTATAAATCAAAGGAGTATTGCTTATTCTTTTGAGATCCAATATCCCTTTCTTGTTGATAATTCATTGTTACTTTGTAGTCCTTGGACAATGACAAGACTGGCATCTCTTTACAAACGCCTGTGGTAAAATTGATTGATGTGTTCACTCAACCATTGCAGGTCTTTAGGACTCAATAGCACTAGGTAATCCCTCTTATGATGTGTATGTTTAGATAGTTCACCTGATAGGAAACAGTGACACGAGACTAATTATTTCTGCAAAACCACAAAAGACAACTACTGCATAAAAATGGGTGTTCCTCAAATCGTCATAATGCTTTTCACTGCCATGTTTTACACTGCCACAGTATATGACTATATCAGAGTTATTTGGTAGAACTTTAGCAAATGTAAACATTTAATTATTCATATTACATTTATTTAGAAAGTATTTTACCAGGATGAATACATTGGTACTTATCACATTTTCAAGTATGTCCTGGACAGCAGTTTAGATACATACTGTATATAAAACAATTAAATACAATTTACGGTAATTAGGTAAATTGAACATTAACAATTATTGCAGGGGCATTTTGATGCTAAAAAGTATTTACATATTTCTTTCTGATGGCAATGAAATCATGATTCTTTTTTTACAGAGAGTTTTCTTTTTTGCTCTATCAACCAGCTCAGCATTAGAATAGTTAGCTAGAAAAAAAAACGATACCACACAGGTAGCAGCAGGTAACCAATATGACAGATTTTATGTTATAGTGCTACATACACACTTTAGACTAGGGTGACCGGGCAACCTGTTTAACTGTGGACACATAAGAACACGTATATGGAGTGGGACTTTAGTGAAGCTCTCAAGAGAACATTTTCTATTAGTCTTCCTTGTTAAATGCTGCCACTCAGCTTTAGATAAATAAAAACTGATGTATGCAAAACAATGGCAGGAATCACTACCCACACTATATGACCAAAGGTATGTATGTAGAGACCTGATCATCACACTTATAAGACGTTGTTGGACATCCCATTCAAAAACCATGGGCATTAATATGGAGTTGGCCACTACTTTGTGGCTATAACATCCCCCACTCTTCTGGGAAGGCTTTGCACAAGAGTTTGGGAATTTGTGCTCATTCAGTGAAAACAGTATTTGTAAGGTCAGGCACTATAAAAAAGCCTGGCTCAGAATTGGCATTCCAATTTATCCCAAAGATGGTTAATGGTGTTAAGGTCAGGGCTCTGTGCAGGCCACTCAAGTTCCACCACACCAAACTTGTCAAACCATGTCTTTATGGACCTCGCTTTGTGCATATGGCAAAAAACATAATGCTGAAACAGGAAAAGGCCTTTCCCAAACTGCGGCTGCAAAGTTGGGAGCATAGTATTATCCAAAATGTCTTTGTATATCCAAAGCCCCAAAAAAGGCCCAGACTATTATCTCTCCTCCATCAAATTTTAGAGTAGACACTAGAGTAGACACTGCATTTCAGTAGAGTTCTCCAAACTCAGATTCATGCATACAAATACAAATAGTGTTAATCACAGAGAACTTGTTTCCACTACTCCAGAGTCTATCGGCGGTGTGCTTTACACCTCTCCAGTCGATGCTTGGCATTGCACATAACAATATTTGTCTTGTGTACAGCTGCTGAGCAATTCTATGAACTTCCCGATGTACAGTGTTTGTGCTGATGTTGGTTTCAGAAGCAGATCGGAGCTATGCACTTCAGCACTTGGCAGCCTCACTCTGTGGCGTACATGGTCTACAACTTTGTGGTTGAGCTGTCTTTACTCCTGGACACTTTACAATAATAGCACTTTCATTGGATTGGGGAAGATCTAATAGGGCATCATCTGGTGCACACTTGAAAAACAATGTTTCAAACAGCATTGCTGAAGTCATTTTATTAATCATGTATTTTTTTCACTTTTACAGGCAGAACATATACACAGATCAACCATAACATTATGACCACCTGCCTAATAGTGTGTAGGTCCAACTTTTGCCCCCACTAGACCTCTGAAGTTGTGCTATGGTATCTGGCACCAAGACGTTAGCAGCAGATCCTTTAAGTCATGTAAGTAGCGAGGTGGGGCCTCCATGGATGCATTCTGGTGCCATGTGTTTTCCATGTAAGCGACGCACAGTCACTCAGCCATCCACATGATGTAAAAGAAAACCTGATTCATCAGACCAGGCTACCTTCTTCCATCGCTCCATGGTCCAGTTCACGTGTCCATTCTAGGCGCTTATGGCAGTGTACAGGGGTCAGCATGGGCACTCTGACTGGTCTGAGGCTACGCAGCCTTAAACTGCGATGCACTGTGTTCTGACACCATTCTATCAGAAGCAGCATTAACGTTTTCAGAAATTTGAACAACAGTAGCTTGTTGGTTTTGACCACCCGCGCCAGCTTTTGCCCCCCATGTGCATCAATAAGCCTTGGCTGTCCATGACCCTGTCGCCGGTTATTATTATTATTTATTGTTTTATATAGCGCCATCAAGTTCCGTAGCGATGTACAATGGGTAGACAAGACAGAACAAGTAGCATGTAACATAACAAATTGACTAATAGAGACAACAGGTGAGGATGGCCCTGCTCAAACGAGCTTACAGTCTAGAGTGCTATTGGACCACTTTTGATAGGTACTGACCACTGCAAACTGGAAACAAAGATGGAGTAGTCTTTGAGAAAGTTAAGGATCAGCCTCAGAGAGTGACTTGTCCCTTACTCAGAATCAGGCACTTTATAGCAAATCATAAAGCATCCTTAACACAACACATTAGGCACCAAACTTCTTCAATGGCACCTTCTACATGAGTTCATGGCTTTATAGATCTTATAAATTGCCCTAGGGGACCACAGGTCGTGTTTAATTCCCCCAGTTGGTGTTTCCATACAAAGATGATGGCATCCAGGTAAAATCAGGATGCATTCCAGTTGTCCAACTTTTTTAATTTCATGCCCCTCCAGAGGGGAGCAAGTGAAAGCTAGTGCTACACACAAAGGAGATTATAAAGAATAATATTTAGATAATTATATGCTGATTCTACCAGATGCTTTTTTTTTTAAAAAAATCACATTCTCATATATGAATCATATTTTTTATGGTTTCTGATCACACTATTTTTACATATTTTTGTTTATATGACCATTCCACCAAATTATTCAGATCCTTTATCTTGCTATACTGTTATCTTTCTTCATCCACAAATAAACACCTCAGATTGTTGATGTTCAATCACGTTCAGTACATGCATTTTCTTGGCATATTATCTTCCAATCTTACTTTGTTTCTTTCTACTGTGTCGCAAGGCTTGGAGATGTTCCATTGCTGTCGTTTATATTTGCAAGCCGACTCTACACAGTTTTCTTTTGTTGGACCTCCTTTTTTATGTGAATAGTTAGCCGCATTGAAATGAATCGGGTGAGACATGTATCTCTAATTGGGGAGGGGGGTTCTTATCCCGCAAAGTAACTGATATGTTTGTCTTTTTGAACTGTGTTTGCTATCTACACCCAGTGGTAATCTTAGAGCTCTTTTCTCTTGGGAGTAGATCAGTGTACACATAGATGCTTAACAGTAGGATGCACAGACGTACTTTCAGCACGAGCAATCCCTCAAAAGAGTTGTGTCCCATCTGATCTTCTTAGCCCCTGTTGTTTAAAGCACTACTCTTAGAAATAGATAAAGCAGTCAAATAGTTAAAAATCATTACATTTTTATAGCCTTAACACTGGTCTTACCTCACATGACAGTCAATGTTGCTTTATAGGGTACAAAATGGCAGTAATGCTACTATTTCCTGTACCCATTAAAATGGAGAAGATCAAAAAGTGAAATTATAGCTTTTTCCTCATTTTCCTCTTATGAGTGATGCTCAGTAAGCTTTTTTTCAGTGGCCATTAGTCAGATACCTAGGACGAAGTACTAGATTACAATTTACAAACATATACTTCAGAAGTGGTAGATACTAAACTTATACAAAAAGAATACATTTTCAAGGTTATATTGGAAATAGAGAGGTCTAAGGTCTAGTCACAAAAACAATTAGTGCAAATGACTTGCAGGTGTAAATTTGCGCACGTAACAAACAAGTCCAATTTGGAGACAGCAACTTGCAACGTATTCAGGTCAACTCACTCAAGTGATTATTTAAAAGAATTTGCCTCCTAAAGGAAAAAGAAAGTTGGCCTACACCTAGACTTGACTGAACACTTGACTCTCAGCTAAACTACCAAACTTGCATGACACATACAAAAGCTACCAAGGCAATTGACAGATAAGACAACTAACAAAACAGCTGTCAACTCAACGGTTACTGAATGTAAGTTCAACTCAACAGAATGTGATGGAAAAGTTGGTGATTGGGTTAGTTGACTTGTTGATTTCATGTCAACCGAGTTACCTCTGTAGCTCAACTGAAAACTCAAACTTTAGTGAAAGTTGTAAGAATGACTCACATGGGACTAGGAGCAGGGTAGTGAAGAAGACCACTAACTTTAGTGGCAAGGTAATAGTCAAGTCCCCATTAAAGGTGCAGAGCCACAGCAATACTAATCTAAACAACATGGTACCAAAGTTGGGCAAAACTAGAGGCACAGTCAAGACTAACGGTTGGGTTAGGCAGCTGAGGTTCAGGAAAGGGTATAAAAGACAAAGGGTAAATAATCAGCAAATAAGAGAGCGTTTGCTATGCCAGAATAGCTGGGTGTTGGCTAGCAGTGCTCAAGTGCCTTTAATAGGCCTCTCCAGTTAGATGTACCAAGGTGGTGTGGTTACAGTAACCACTGTAGATATCTGATCTCCTCTGCTTTAAATTAGTAAATAAAGGTGGCCTTGGTCAAGACCTTGATGGAAGGCCTTTTGTCCTGGAAAGAGATAATGTTTGTATGTAAATTCTCCATAGTAATGCATCTTAGAAATGAATAGCATAAAAAGAGAAATTACATAAAATAACATGAAATCCCAAGTCATTTAAGATAACGTTCACAAATAATCAGAGCCCTCATTTTATTTGTCTTGGGTAATGTTGCTAGGTAATAAGGTAAGACAACCTATTGGTCTGTTTCACTGCATGCATGTATAGATGTCTATGGATAAGTGATGCTGAGCATTTATAATCAATTAATTCCTAAAACCACTAATAAAAATGCCATATATGCCCCTGTCATTATTAAATGCAATGGTAACTACTTGCAATGCCAGTGTGCCTCGAGCTCGCGCTACCCTGTTTTATATACTGTAGGTGAGACGGAGCAAAGTCTTGCAAAGGTTACATGAAATCATGACCTGATCTATGTCCAGTCTGCTGATTTTGGTCTTCACAAATCCGAATTGCCTTTAAATTCAGTCATAATATTTTTACAAATACAAAAGATAAAATCAAAGAAGTGAGGTTGATGTGAACTGTTTCTGATGAGATCTTTTTCATCTCCAAAAAGAGAATAAAGGGCTTTCACTTCATTTAACATGGCATTGTGGTCACATCAACTGACAAGTTGATCTGATGTTTCATTGATCTGATAATGTCCTTCTATAGATTCATGCTCTGTTTGTCAGCATGGGATTACTTTTGTATCAATTACTAATCCTAATTGCCTATTTTTGGATATCCTGTGATTGTGTATTTGGTCTTCATATTTACTCTTGAGAATAGCAGAGCCCAACAGGACCGTGAGATTTCATGCGCTCACATCATGCCTGATGCTTAAAGTAAATATTTTATCGTTATTAATATTCTTATTTTCTTCATTTCTTACTTTCATAAGTAATTTTTTACAAGTGTAGTAATATAGCATACCTTACAATAAAATTGTAAAATACATTTAAGTGTGCATGTTTTTCTACGACAAAATGTAGTCACCCAATTTTGGACTCATGTATGCTATGGTATTATGCATGCTGAGGCTCTCAAATGCATCTCTACCTGGGTTGTAGGAAAACACAGTAATGTTCCTTGCCAGGGAACATCTCGAGCAGAATGATTTGAAGCCCTCTTCCTCCAACTACTACATATATGATAAAAGAGGTGGTGGAGCCAGGTCACTGAGTCATAGCCAGTCATCCACACATGTAGGTGTAGGTATTAGTGGTATAACGTCAGTGGGCATTCCTGGCCACGTGGGAAGGCTCCGAACTTCCCAGTTACGTTAGGCACCAGACCCTGAAGTGGAGTAGAAATTGTGGCCTTACAAATTGATTTTCAAAACTCTTCAGAACATCAACATGCTGGATTTGAGATCTGAGATTTTGGTTGATTATCTCTATACATAAAAGGCATGTTAGTTATTATATTATTAAGCTGTAACCCTTCAGCCCATATCTTCAGGAGCACCATACATGGTAACTAACTGTGTCATTGAGGGTTAAGATCAGGAGCATTAGGCTAATACGATACCTATTACAAATGTCTTCCAGAAGCTTGTTGATTTTCTGTTCTGTTTTCTTTTTTGTGTTTCACAATGAGTCTAGATATGCTGTGGGAGTCATGACTACAATAGGGCAGTAGGGTTTTCCTTCTCAACTCCTACTCTAAACGGTTGAAGAGATCAGGACATATTACTCAAAAACCTTGCTGACTCTGTATGTGCAAATGATGACAGCATGGAGCAGGTCACAAAATTAAAATTATGGAACCCTAAGATGTTGTTAACATGGCGTGTGTGTACTTTATTATAAAGTATCTCACAAAAGTGAGAACACCCCTCACATTTTTGTAAATATGTCACAATCTGCTACAATATAAAGTAGTGAGTGTACAGCCTGTATAATAGTATACATTTGCTGTCCCCTCAAATATAACCCAACACACAGCCATTAATGTCTAAACCTTGGTAACAAAAGTGAGTACACCCCTAAGTGGAAATGTCCAAATTGGGCCCAATTAGCCATCTCCCCTCACTGGTGTCATGTGACTCATTAGTAATATAAGGTCTCAGGTGTGAATGGGGAGCAGGTGTGTAGAATTTGGTGTTATCCCTCTCACACTCACTGTGTCACTGGAAGTTCAAGATGGCACCTCATGGCAAAGAACTCTCTGAGGATCTGAAAAAAAGAATTGTTGCTCTACATAAAGATGGCCTAGGATATAGGAAGACTGCCAGGACCCTAAAACTGAGCTGCACGGTGGGCAAGACCATACAGCGGTTTCCCAGGACAGGTTCCACTCAGAACATGACTCGCCATGGTCAACCAAAGAAGTTGAGTGCACATGCACTGAGGTAGATCTAGCAGATCTTTTAAAACACATTGACTTGTGACAAAGGTGACTGGTTGTCATTGAGCTTTTTAGTATGACCCATTTTTCTGCCAGTGTCTATGGAGATGGCTGCCTACATGCTTAATTTTATATACCTGTGAGAAATGAGTGTGGCTGAAACCACTAAACTCAATAATTAGGAGGGGTGTCCACATACATTTGGTTACATGGTGTATGTTATTAAACCACCTTACAAAATATGAAGATTTCATTGAAATAATTTGCGAACTACATTTGCGTCTCTCAAAATTCCTTTTATCACAAAATAATCATGTTATTGTTATTATTGGGCTAATTAAATAAATATAGAGTCATATCCATGTTTGGCTTAACTAAACATCAGATAAAATGTGCTGTCAACAGATAAGGACGCAAAACATAAAAACTCTCAATTCTCCCTCTGCTGGTCAAAACTGTGAATTTTCTACTCATACTCTCAAATTCTTAACATGCAAAATGAAGTGTGTCTTTCTAGACTTAATCCGTGGTTTAATCAGTTGAACTAAATCAGCTAACCAAATTATATCTGTTCTTGATGAGTGATTATCTAGAAGGTAACAAGAGTTGTACACGTAATTAAGGTTGTGCAACGCAGCAAAACCTCTCATCCCCAATTGGGAGTCCTGACAACCTCCTTCCAAAAGCACATGATGACCTGCATATGTTAAGAGTAATTTCCTAGGTTTATGTTGAGTCACTCCAGCTTGCTTGTCCATTTCTTCATGTAATGTATTTCTCCACCGATAAGTGGTGGATAAGTGGAAAAAGTGGAAGAGGGTGGTACAGTAAAGGAATTTAAGCATGTATGTGGTAGACATAAGGCTACCCAGAACATAGCGCTTTGAGTGCTCAGAGTTGGATGCCCTGCCCCATACTAACTTCACATCTTCCTCCGGAATTGGAAGGCTGAGGGGCATTGATGCTATGTGGCTCAAGCATGTTGCTTACCTATGCAGTTTCCACTCTTGCCCATGGAAGTGATGGCACTGCCTGAACATAACACAAAGCCAGGGATCAAGTAAGGATGAGGTATTAAAAAATGTAAATTGTACAAAAATGTTAAATACACCAACTGGATCTTATCTGGTTTCAGGTTCTATGTTTCTAGTAGTTGAAGTCAAAGCAATAATTCAGCACATGTTCAGTAAATACCATTCAAATAACATCTAAGGCATAAATTATGGGGATTATGTCACACTATATGGCCATATATTGCTTAGCCCGCCACTATGTCGAGTCTAATTTTTCATGACTATGATGCTTACCTGAATTAGTGGAACAGCATCCCAAATGAGACTCTCAAACAATGTAAAGTTTTCTCCGGATGCTATTAATGAGGCACCTGTGTGGCAGGAAGGTCTGCAAAACCCTAAGGTTAGAACAAACGAGGCGAGCGCACAACCTAAAAAGCATAAAAAGCATACACATTCAGAGTCTTGGGTTGTTGCTACAATTATAATGACCAAAAAGTACACAAAACAAAGAATTCAGCACATACCCAGCGAATACCATTCAAGAAAAACCTATCTAAAGCATCCTGTTTCATGTCACAATCAGCGAACGCTTTAATATAGACCTTTCTAAAAAAAAAAAAAATGCAAAGCTGCGATACATTGTTATATTTTTGAATTGTGTAAGCCTTGGAACTACAATAAGAGTTGAGCGAATTGGGAAAAAGTCTGCTATCCTTACATCGCTAGTTGGAGCCGTTACTGGAAATGATCTCTTGCTGGTGTCAGGTTCGGATTTTGGGATATACTCATGCTGCTATAAATATTTCAGGTAGTTGAACACAATGAAAAGTAATTAACCCAACTCTAACAACAGGTGTTGTGTGGGGGAATATTGGCTTTTGTCGTGAAGCCATGGTACATGTGCTCGGCGTGCTCATCCCATTCTCTCTGGGATTATTACTGACAAAATGCCACAGGGGCAATATTTTACTGGCTCCGTTTATAGGATATAACGAGACCTCATTAAATATGCATCTTATATCTATTGGCAGGAACAATATCCTTTTAGAGACACATCTTAAGGTATGATTAAAGCAGAATAAATAATATTATTTGTAACCGACAGAAATTAACTTCTCTTTGTCAAAGGGCTTTATCCTTTTCTGTGAGTTGGCGGTATGAGCAAAACATTGGCAATGCATGAGTCACTCTTATCCCACTTGAAAGAGATAATAAACTTATTATTTTCTTGTTTTTGGTCTTCTTTTTTTTCGAACATGATGTTACTTTAATGTTAATTTTTTTGTTTGTTTTTATTTATTTTTACGACATGTATATTCATTTTATTTTAGTTCTGTATATAAAATATATGAAATCTTTATGATATTCTTCCTTTTGTTATCACCATAACATTTTGTAAACTTGTTATTCAGATCTTAAAAAGAGTGAGTCAACTTCACCTACTCTGTTATCATAATGCTATTGAGCTTTCTATTTCAGACTGAGCCTAAAGTGTCCTGTAGGTCAAGGTGGCTGACAGAATAGAGGAGAGACTTTAAGGAGCATACGATCACTTATATGCTAATGAGGCTAGAGGAAAGAGGCAAAAACAAAAGTTAGGTTTAATGGATAGGCTTGGGGAGAACAAGAGAACTAAAACATGGCGGTGTGTCCTTGCAGTAAACCTCAATACCAACTACAACAATGACATATTCATTTTATTGCATGATCATGTGATCAAGTCATCCCATCAACCTTGTGAACATTATAGTCTTTTTTATAAGTAATCCATACCAATATCCAGAGGGACACAGGTTTTAAAGGACATATTTGTAGATGTGGTTAGGTGACAGGGTTTTACACAATTTGTGAGCACATTTATTTGCACAGTTGCACAGCTGTATTTCTTGCTGTTTCTATACACATTATTTTGACTTTTAGGGCTGTGGGACACTGTGATACATTCTGATACTAAACATTCTGTGTTGCTAGAAAAAACAGAGAGACCTAAATGTTTTGTCCCTACTGAACAGGGACCCTTGACAGTTATGCTTATTTGTGTACACTTTCCAACTAATGCTACCCATATATGCCCTTATCCAAAAAAATCATAATGATGGCTATGCTGTGTTCTTCATGTACTCTGAAGTTGTGGGGTATACAACCACAGCCATTGTTCCAGCATACGTGTTGGTAACCAGCACATGCAACATGCTAGCTTATAATATTTAAGATGAGTAAACCCGCAGATAGGAATCAGTTAGTTATGTATATCACACACAGTACAAGGTACACTTTACATATGTTTATCTGAAACATCTCTAGTCTTACTGTGCCCTGGAAATTTGGCCAGTGTTCCTCTAGCCTTAACAAAGGATGTCTTTAAGTTTTGCTCTTGGTAACGTATTTCTATACTTTTTTTTGGAGGCAGTGGTGTTTTTATGGCGGTTGCTATCCTAGGCATGAACCAAGGAAGTGCCCCATCTGACCCCCACCACCCAGACATACCATGCAGAGGGCCATCTTCTCCTCTAAGGCTGGTCTTTTGCAGAGTGTCAGCAGAGTATATGACATCATATCTAGAATGCCCACATTCTATATATGCTTTGTATAAGAAAGACGTAAAAGCTGTGATTTTGTCTTATCTTTGGGTAAAAAGACATTTAGCAATTCTGACCAAACAAATATCTAATACACACACTTTAAAAGTGTTACATAGATGTCCTTACAGATTTTTTATTAAACCATAAACAATAATTTGAAGTTTAAAATCACCCATCCTATTGAATCCACTAAAGTGCATTATTGCAAGTCTGCAAAATCTGAATTATTTGTAGGTTTAAAACCATTGCAAACACAAATTCAAACTCAAACGGAAACTATACTTAATGTCCAACGATAAAGAGAACGGTATAATGAATTCATAATTTATAGCGGAGTATGACAGAATAATGTTTCTAACGTATACATTAATGTGCATAGTTGGGAGCCAGAAGACAATGGAAAGCTTCTTTGTAAACGCTCTCGGTAAGTTGAAAAGAGAGTGGATGACATGACACACGTTTAATTTCAGCACACTTGTTCAATCAGCCCTGAATTTTTTATGAAGCTTCAATAACCAGTAGCCTGTAGCTGAAAGCTCAGGGGGTTTCACCAGTACAAAGACTATGGCCAGCTCCTACTTCCCATCTGGCTCAGGGTGACAGAGACAGTCAAGTAGGGCTGCAGGAAACTTTAAGGACAAGAAAGCTCATGTGTGACTGCCATTGTGATTGAAAAACAGAATATGCCGCTCTGTGTGCCCCTTTTAAAGCTTAAAGACAACGGATATATATAGATTGGGGTTTGCGCATTTGTTTAACACATGGGGCAATACAACAGCTGTTTGACACGAGGAATATTTTAAGCAGTGCTACGCAAAGAAAAAGATATATCCACATTCAACAGAGTGATACTATATGCCAGTATTCCAAACATTGTATATGTCTGGAGTGCTCATTATATTCATTGACTGAGACAAGGGTTATAAAATAGGACAGCAGTTTTTGTGTTATAAGCCTTGAAGCCGCAAGTCACTTCAAGTCACAACGTATCAAAATGGACTTTTTGACCTTTAAATGCATTGTTAGTGAGACGGTATCATTAAGAATGTATATGTGTAGTTACATTATGGAATCGAGTCTGGAGATGTGCGGAGCGTTCCTTCTCACTCATGGTGCACTTTGTTAGTTCTGTGATTTTTAACATTGTTTGCAACAGTTCTCCAACCTCCAACAGTACTATTAGAAAGCAAGTTGTACTGATGTGTTAAAATAGCAAACCTATCTAGCTAAAATGTTACTCTGACCAGGTACAAAAAACATGGAACAGTGCATATATATCGATGATATAGGCAGAGTGAAAATGACACCAGTATGCGTAATTAAATACTAGCCCCATAGTGTCATTATGGTGCACACAGCACGTATATATATGTGACCCAATATAATTATTTTGATCAGTTGTCTACATTATTATTATTATTATTATCTTTTATGTATATAGCGCCAACAATTTACGCAGCGCTTAATACAATACATATATTGAAGGGGTATGACAAGACGAGAATTGACAGACTAAAACAAACCGATACATTAGGTCAGCTCACACCACCACAGCTTCCCAGCAGAAGTGGTAGAGATTACATCAGTGAGGGTAATTGAACATGCATATGGCTGGATCTAAGACAAGGATGTTTTGAGTCTTAACAGAAAGAAAAAATGGCAAACTATATGTGCCGGATGGTTTGCATCCCACCAACAAGCCACTGTTTTTTTCTGGAATGGTTATCCCCTAATTATATAATCAAGTGGTTGATGTGGTAGGCATATACCTTGGAAAGGAAGATTCATTTGACACGTATATGTGGCCAAAGTGTAAACTGTATTGTAAATCTATTTGGGTATCTTTTGCACTTCTCTCATATGTACGGTGTAAACATTATGTGTGTTCCTGCTGACATCCATCAAAGCTCCTTAGTTTTACCCAAATTCTATGCCTGTAATCACACCAATTAGGCATTTCAGTGGGGAAAGGGCAATTTGTGTATCCCCCCCTTGAGGATGCTTGGATACTGGGCCGCAGGGCCCTGTGGTAAAGTCGCCCTGGCTAAATGTAATAATAATGTGGGAAGATAGAGGTTAGATACATAGTAGCATCACCCAAGTATGGAACTTTGTATGGTGGAGATGGGCCAAAAAAAAATTCCATTTCCAAAAATGAGTACAAAGTAGCATGTTCTGCTCTAGGGTAATTTTGACAAGAAAATACCTTCTTCCAATGTCTGGGAGGCACACTGTCTATGTCATTTAACTGTTACACAATGTTTCAGGAAATGTTGTGTGAGTGCACATCAATGCTTCCTCAGGAGTCACTGCAGGAACTCTCGGAAGAACCTGTTTTTCATTTCTATGGATGAGATTCTCTGTTTATTGCTTATACTATAGGAAGGACCATCCATTCAACTCTAGAAAAAAAACAAACCAGATATACCATATTGAGATTTTTTTTTGCTGCCTAAGCATTATTATGTTGATCTAAATGTTGCTGATGACAACATTCAGCCAAGGGCGATTAATTCTGAAGCTTTTAATATGGAGACATACAGACTTTATTAGCCTAATTAGTGAAAGGTAAGATATTTACTTCCCATTTTCACTGTTGTTAAACATTTGTAGAAAGAAATCCTTATCACTCATGAACTAGTATCTAAGAGCCATAAACAGAATAACACCACACCAACAACTTCACATTGCTATAGGAAAAGGGAAGTAGGCGTCTAACTGAAACTTGGCCTGTTTGCTCAGGTGCAATTTGATGCCTGGAAATAAAAAAAGGTAAAAACAGTCATTTTGACCATGGACATGGGATTTTAGTGGTTCATGTTGCCTCAAGAACATAACTTGTATAATAAAATATACACGACAGTACATCTAGAAGACTAAAACAGTGGGGATTATTTATACAGGTGAGGTACAATTACCATGGCAACCAATGCAATCAACTAGTCAACATTTACATTATGCTCCAGGATTGTTCTTAATGCATAACCCTCTGTTGTTTACGTCTCATTTGTACATAATCTGAGATTTATCAGCCGCTGGCCTTAAAGTGCCATGGCCAGTTTTCACTGTCAATCCCTTCCTGTTAGTAATAACAGTGTGTGCCTAGGGGACCCTGATCACTGGGGATCATTGTCTTATTGGATAATGCAGCCGGTGGTGGTGCAAAAGGTGGTGGTACACAGCAGTAGTAGTAGGCTTTTGGCCCATCTAGTATCTTTTTTAACTGCAGCAGATGTAGTTTTCACTACTACAGCTCTTCATACAAGGAGAAGTGGAGCCAGGCTCAAAGTTCCTGAGCCGTATTGCCCTACAGGACAACCCTTAAGATCATGAAAAAAAACTTAGTGACTCTGCGCAAATCTGGGCATTGATTTATCAGCTGCTGGCCGTAACGTGCCATGGCCAGTTTTCACTGCCAATCCTTCCTGTTTGTAATAATGGATATCTTAACGTATGAAGTATTTTAAAGTATTAAGATTTGTAAACACTTTTTTTGTCTTTTTTTTTTTTGTCATAAAAATGAGTATGAACAAAGGAACCAGGAGCTAGAACCTTGACACTTGAGCTGTTATCCGTGCCGGACGTAGGGTTGATCAGATGATAAATAACCTGCCAATGCAAATAATGGCTGAGAATCTTGGGAGTTATAGTACAATGACTAGAACTCTACCTTTACCTTTATTTCCCCGACATTGCAGCCTACGTGACATGTTGCCAGGGAAGTTAAGCAATAAACAATTACCATAATGGGTGTATAAATATTTTATCATGGCTGTCATTATTTTGACCAACACCCTCGGTTATTTCTAATGCTTACGTGTTCGTTGTGAGGTTCTGCATATTTATTTGCCCTTTTTTTCATTTGCACGCCTTTCCTTGTAGTTTACAAACTTTCCTTTTGTTACCTGGATCAATAATTTGTTTGTCTTGAACATAAACTGCTAGAGACCTGTTTATGTCCCTTTGCTTTAGCAACAAGAGTGACGTTGCTATACTGTAAGCTCTTTTGAGCAGGGCCCTCCTTACTTTTTGTTTCTGTCCAAATTGTTAAGGGATGGTGCTTGTTATGTCCTATTACTGATTATATAGCACTTTTGAGTATGACGTTATATAAATCAATAATAAGTATAATTTGACTATTGGTATATTTTCTCAAAGAAAAAAATAAAATTACTTTTGAATAAGTTACACTAAAATGAACTCTGCACTTATAAGTAAAGTAAATGACTGAATGTTTCATGTCTAACTAAAACAGAGATCTGTGTTATAGTCTACTTGTCATTCATTGTGGTAAAAGCGACAAACAAATCTAGCTTGCTTTAAAATGACACTGAATCCAACTTGTAGGTCTAGTTGTAGACCCCTAACTCCCATTAAAGTTGCCACCTTTGGGTAAGAAGAAACATAGACACTTGTTATTATTCTGATTCTGTGTGTGCCTATGTATCGTGACAAAACCCTGTTAGCGCAGAGTCACTAAGTCTCTTTTCATCATCTTAAGCGTTTTCATGTAGGGCAATACGGCTCAGGAACTTTGAGCCTGGAACCACTTCTCCTCGCTTGCAGAGCTGCAGTAGTGAGCTGAGTACCCACCTCCCAGCAACAAAAGCCTACTACTACTGCCGTGTACCACCACCGGCTCCATTATCCAATAAGACTCAGGTTCCCCAGTTAATAGGCCCCCTAGGCAATAATAATATTGCAATAACAATCTACACAATGGGAATAAGCGTTGCATTGTGCATTGTGACATATATACTTAACAAAATGGCAATGCCACTCTGGAAGCCTTTGTTTACTTATTGGTCAATGTTTACTATGTTGTTGCGGTGGGTGGCTGTATATCAACACTACAGAACTATGTCAATAGAAAGCCACTTGTAGTGGTTGTCAGTATAACATAACAGCTGTCTTTAATAAACTAACTCCTGACCAAAAGAAGAATGAAAGAAAGAAGAGGAAAGCAAGAATCATCAAATCATTAAAAAAATATCTCACTGTTTTGTTTGCAGTGGCATTACTTAATACAACTAGGTAATACTAGGAAATGCCTTGTGTTGTGTTAACGTATCGGGTTTCCATAAGGTTTCTGTTGTAATTTAATAAGATATTATAAGGCACCTTTGGAGTTTGGAGTGGTACACTGATCATTCATGGTACACCCCAGTGGCTAGTGACATTACTTAGAGGGTGTCACTTATTACTGTCCACCTGGAGACCATTTGGTGCTACTGTTTGATTAGCAACCCTCTACTGATAATGAAGGCTGACAGATAAGAAACAATTTCTTTATCTTCAGTATTGAGATTAAGTGTAAAGTTAATTCTTCCTGGTCTAGGTCAATAATCTACCTTGTGTAAGCTCTGAGACTGGGATCCTTGTCTGTGGCTGTAATATAAACTAAGTCATATCCATACACTTGTTAATAGATATGATATCCACTTATTGTCCTAATAAAAGCATAGACAACATTTTTTCCCCGATATATGCAAGTGAGCACTAGTCCCAAGTAAAAAAAAATGTTTTTTGTTTTTTTTTGTAAATGCATGTTGGAAATACATGTTATTGTTATCAAAGTTAGAAAATAAGATTTACCTTTAAGTCTTCCACCGGCTTCATGAAACCAGGATTTATTATTATCCAAACTCGCACATGCTCAGTAGCACTGCAATTGAAGTTACTGAATCACATGTATGCTAGCAAACCATCAGTGTTCAGATAGCATCCATTTGATTGGGTGCTGCTACTCCTATTAACTTCACTGAGTATGTGCAAGAAGCTTTCAATATGTGCAGCTGGGGACAGGGGGAGTAGAATGAAACAGAGGTCTCGTTTTCTAGCTGAACGACTGAGCTGATTTGCATGTAGTAAAAAAGGCAATGCAAAATTTACCCCAATATGCATTTAACATGAAAATAGGGCTCGAGTGGACCTTTACCTTTTTAATACGTATAAAGTATAATTATGGGGATTACGCATAAAACGTGGTTCAAATTTGAAACCAATGGTATTGTCTAATCCAGGGGCAGGCAATCTTCGGCTCTCCTGATGTTGTAGACTACATCTCCCATAATGCTCTTACAGTCAAAATGCTGGCAAAGCATCAAGGGAAATGTAGTTCACAACATCTGGAGAGATGAAGGTTGCCTACCTCTGGTCTAATCAAAATAACTAATCAGCTGGTTGCTAGAATTGCACCAGAAACACTCAGAGAAAGTCGCTGTGACAGATCTGATGTCAGCGACCAATACACCATCAAGAAGGAACATCAACATCTATTGAGGAAAGAAGCTTACAACCACAACTCTGTATCAGAGGTACCAATGTTGGAGCCCATCGACCAACTAACATTGTAATAGATCTATGTTGGTGGTGATTTCAAATGAATGTTGATTTTACACAAGCAGATAAACTGGAATTCATAAATGATAAGGATGCAGAGTGTTTGTCTAGTAGATTGGTCTAAGATGACATACACAAAACTGTGTGTGAATTTCTGAAATCATCATGCTATACAAAAACAAGAATTGTTTTTTTAAAAAGTAAAACAGGGCAATATTATTTTTGTGACTTTATTATTATTAACTTTTGTTTCTCCACAGGTTTACAACAGGAGTGACAGCAGAGCAGCATTCTTATATTGACCATTTTTAACTATCAACAATGATCAGGTTACATTGTATTGCCTCCGTACACTCCATCCTGCAAAATGACCCAAAACATATGGCCAAGGGAACAAAGAAGGCCCATTAAGCACATTAAGGTCCTGGAGTGGCCTAGCAAGTCCCCAGACCTTAATCCCATAGAAAATCTGTGGAGGGAGCTGAAGGTTCGAGTTGCCAAACGTCAGCCTCGAAACCATAATGACTTGGAAAGGATCTGCAAAGAGGAGTGGGACAAAATCCCTCCTGAAATGTGTGCAAACCTGGTGGCCAACCACAAGAAACGTCTGACCTCTGTGATTGCCAACAATGCTTTTGCCACCAAGTACTAAGTCATTTTTTGCAAAGGGGTCAAATGCAAATCAATTCATGAGGTGCCTACCAATAAGCACAAAGCCTAGACATAAAGTATAAAAACATCATAGGTAAGCAAACATAGGCAGTGACCCATACACCAAATTGTTCAGTTCATGCAAAAAAGTAAAGTTAATATTCCACGTCAGATGCATGTGGTTAAAGTTTATGAACCATACAAACCAGCGGTAATAAATGGTAATATAGATATTTCAACGTTGGTCAACATGACACGCCTGTGAAATCATTCAAATGGTGTATATCCTGTGAACACAAATAAAACTTCATCCCCACAATAAAATGTAGCTAGTCTCTATTAGTCACAATTATATCTCTCTAACAGTCTCATGCAGTAAAAGGATAAAGCTATGCATGTGATTCGAACTCTGCAATTCTTTTGTAGACCTCTAAATATGACTTCCAATGGAACAAGCCACAATGTTTCTTTCTAAAGGAGGGTATTCTAGACTTAGAAGCAGAATTCCACTGGTTATGATGGAATTTTATTGATGCTGCAAGATTTTGCTTGTTTTGCATTTTACACAGCATTATCTACTTTCGTAATGACCTTTAATTGGTGTTTACTCACTAAACCATGTGTCTACATGTGAGGTTGGGGAGTTGAAGCATTTCACTATGTGTAATGAAGGCTAGCCCACTGTGACTGTGCCACTGTGCACAAAGTAAGGTCCATGAAGACACGGTTTGGTGTGGAGGAACTTGAGTGGCCTGCACAGATCCCTGACCTGAACCTCATTGACCACATTTGGGATGAATTGCAATACTGTTCTTAGAAACGCTCTTTTGGCTGAATGGGCAAATTCCCACAGGCACACATCAAAAAGGGATGGGGAGGGCAACTCTATATTAATGCTCTTGGTTTTATAATGGGATGTTCAACAAGCTCATGTAGGTTTTATGGTCAGGTGTCCATATACTTTTGTTCATATAGTTTATACCTGTCAGATTATCCGTTGAAGCACCAGGTACCCATAGCCTTGTGTCTAATGGATAATCCAGCACTGCCTTGCATGACACATTTGACATAATTGTCCCAGGTTAACAGAACCACCTTTGTGTCCAGGCATGAATATCCTCAAGGTATAATAGTATATATTTTTAGACTGATATACAAAGTAAAATAACAATGTATCTTTGTATGTTATGCAATTTTAATAAACCACAAAACCTTTTTATTCTTGTGACATAGATAACACACATGTCAATAGATTGCTTTCCTGTGTAATGAATTTAATTTGAAATGTTTTTAGGAAGAATAAAAAATTCCTGATACAATCTTAGGTACATCCATAGCCCCCACTCTAGGGGGTTCGTGTGCTTATCCTCAAATTAAACAAACTATGCTATAAAAACTTTTTTTTGTGTAAAAGCCAATCTGATGTAAAACCCAACTAACAGTATTTCCAAAAAGAAATGTTTCTTATACTAACACCAGAAACTATATGCATGTCAATGCACACATGAACCACTGGAAAATCCAGAAATGGAAAAATATTTTTTGATTTTTTTAGGAAGTAGATCTGTGGACTGCATTGAAGCCTTACCTGTAAGGAGTACTGGAACGCTAATGCAATAATACTCAACATCTGAAACAAACAGGATCATACCCTACACACATAAATTTCCAGCAGTTGTGTAAACAAACATTAAAATAATCTTTATGTAAAAGGTGGAGATAAAGTTTTGTTATAGTTACTGTCCAAGTGATGTGCCAATGGAAATCATAATGCAGATCAAACATCAGCCTATTGAGTGTGGATTTTCTCTAAAACAAGCCGAATCATAGACTTTTGGCTAAATAGGTTTTTTTCCTTCCAGTAATGTTTCTTGACAAATACATTTTTATGCCATTTTAGTATTTACATTTTCAGCACTTTGTTACAATATACTTGCAAGTGTAATCATGCTTAATTAAAGCATTAATGTTGCTTGATATATAATTAATCAGACAGAAGAAGAAAACATTTTTGGTTATTATTGTAATCTAGGATTTATTATGTACTAAGCCTTTCTTTATGATACTGGATTTAGGTAGAGAAAAATCTGTTTGAGGAAATTGTTTGGGTAAGAGATAGCGGTATTACATTTCCTGTACCAACTTTATGATTGTCCAAAAAAACAGTTGAGATTACAAATCCATGGTAGCTCCCAGCCTTGAAAACACCTGGTGAGACTAATAAATCATTATTAGACAACATCAAAACGTATGAAATTCAGTTACAATAAAGTTTATTGCAGGTGCATTTGAAGCTGAATTGGCCAGTTGATTTCCAGCTAAGCGTACTAAGTATTGGAATGGTGCTGTTTCTATGAAATGTCTAAGCCTTTTAATGCGCGGATGAAATGCATAATATCACGTTAATTACTTTTAACCAATAAGAAAACCTACTTCCATTAATGAAAATGTTAGGAACACAAAGTATCTGCAAATGAAACTTGTATTTTTGTTAAAACTTGAATTGTCCAAATATCATAAATATGTCTATGTCTCTGCATGAATATATAAATATAAATATATATATGTATATATACAGTGGCAAGAAATCTGATCTGATCTACATCTACGTCACAAGTATAGACAAACACAATCAATGATAACCTCATGTCTTTATTGAACACACCCATTAAACATTAATAGTGCTGATCTACAAAGTAAGTGATCCTTTGGATTTAATAACTAGTTGAATCTCCTTTGGCAGCAATAACCTCAAGCTCTTCTGGTACCTGCTTAAGCTCAGCCATGTTCCTAGGATGTCTGGTGTAAATGGCTCTCTTAAGGTCACTCCACAGCATATCTAATGGATTAAGGTCTGAGCTCTGACTGGGCCACCCCAAAAGGCATAGTAGATTCATTTTGATATTTAGGATCATTGTCAGGTGCATTACACAACTCCTACTGAGCGTCAGCTGGTGGACAACCACTCTGGCATTATTTTCTATGATACCTGGATAAACTTGGCAATTCATCGTCCCCCTTGATCATGGCAAGATGTCTAGGCACTTAGGCAGAAAAACAGCCTTAATGATGCTCCCTCCACTGTATTTCACCTATGGGATGGTGTTTTCATGTTGGTATGCATGCCCTTTTTACACCATACGTAGTGTTGCATGTTCTTCCTGAACAATTCAACCTTAGTTTCATCAATTCACAAAACATTTTCCTGGTAGTGTTGAGGAGTGTCAAGGTACTCTTTTACAAAACTTGTTTTTTTGAGAGTAGTGGCTGCCTCCATGGTGTCCTGCCATGGACTCCATAATTGTTCAATGTTTGCGTATGGTAGACTCATGAACAGAGAAGTTTACCAGTTCCAATGATTGCTTCAAGCCATTAGTGTTAGGAACCAGGAACCAGACAGACACAAAATGAAAAGTGCAAAAAACCCTTTATTATAATCACCAAGCAAACAAAGCCAAATCGTGATTCGGGAGCATATATCAAAAGACAAGCTGGGGTCAGAAACCAAGATAGGTACTCAGACAAGCTGGGGTCCGGAATACAGAGATCAGCAATCTCAGGAACAAGCCAAGATACAGGAGTCAGGAGGAATGGAGGAGAAAGCCAGGCCATGCACAGATAATCAGGTACACAGGAGAACGCCCTTGCAGCCAGAGACATCACAAGGGCTAGTAGGAAATGGGCCTAGTTGCTTAAATGGTCTGGAAGGGGTTGGCTAATAAGAATCAGGTGAGTAATGATGGTAACAGAGGAGTAAAGGCGAGTCAGCCTGACAGGGAAGAGTAACTACAGCACTTAATTGTCTCCATTTATAAACAATTTGTCTAACCATAAACTCTTTTTTGATTACTTTATAACCCTTTCCAGATTTATGCAAATGAACGATCCCTGATTGTAGGTCTTCTGAGATTTCTTTTTTTGTGAGGCATGTTTTACATCAGCAGATGCTTCTTGAAAATAGCAAACTCAAAAAGTGTTTGTTATGTCAAAGTAGCTCTAAAACCCACCTCCAGTCTTGTTTCATTGATTAGACTCCTGACTCCAATTAGCTTTTGTTGAAGTGATTAGCCTAGCAGTTTGCATACTTTTGCCAACCAACACTGTGAATTATTGAATGATGTATTCAATTTGGACAAGAACAATACAATAATGTATGTGTTCTTAATTAAAACAGATTGTATTTGCTCATTATTGTAGCTTAGATGAAGATCATATCATATAGCTTAGACATAAAACTGACACAGAAACATAGAAACATAGAATGTATCGGCAGATAAGAACCATTCAGCCCATTTTGTTTCTGATCTTAAAATCCATGTAATTTTAGAAGTTCAACAATTGCATCCTTTAACATAGTTTCCATTAATTTCCCCAGTACTCATGTAAGATTTACCTATATACCTGGCCTATAGTTGCCTGACTCCTCCCTTCTACCTTTATTGAAACATTTGCTAATTTCCAATCTTCTGGGACTACTCCCAACAATGATTTTCACATACCTTCCTTCTTTTGTTTTTAATTTAATTCTCGTTTTACTTTTCTTTTCTCATTTATGTATCTAAAGAATAAGACACTCTTTTATCTCCCCTTTTTTACTGACTGGGCTATTTTCTCTTCTGTGTATGCTTTGGAAGCTCTTATAACTTGCTTTGCAGCTTTCTACCTATTCTTATTGATCTATCTTTCTTACTCTGGGTTTCTTATTATAATTACTGAATGCTGACTTTTAGGGTTTTTTGCTATTCTGACCGCTTCTTCAGAGTGCCACAGTGTAAATTTGTTTTGCTCTTACCAACAAGCCTAATATAACTTTCAGTTGCCTTCGATAATTCAACTTTTAAATAACCTTTTTCTCCTGAGCTCCGTTTAAACCTCTCAAGTCTGATGACTCCTTTACACATATTCTTATTTTAGAAATGTCGGTTTTTCGAAAATCTAAACGTTTTACAAAAGATACTTATATATTTGAGGAAAATATTACACTTACATGAATTTTAAGCCTTTCCTCTAGGTAACTGTGCCCTGGGCTGCTCTGATTAAAGTTTTAAATAGATTCAGCTGCAATTCCGCATTTGGCCACCAGGCATAACAAGGCATTTATGTGATAGCTGGTTCCATTCTGAGTTTCATTTTGATGAATGTGTTCTGGATAGGAAAAGGTAGAATACATTGAAAGGTCCACTCACAATCCTCTCACATTTCTGGAGTCAATTCTGCACAGATTTTTTGATTTTCTGATGTCTGCCCATAGTGAGTGCCATTTGCTACAAACCTGAGTGAATAATGACAAGGATTTCCTAAATATAAGCATATACATGCTTATATTTACAGATAATAGATAGAAAACCAGAAAGAAAGCAAGAAAAAAAAAGCAAGAACGAATGAAAGTAAGAAAGAAAATTGATAGAAGGTTTATAGAATTACATATTATAACTTCATTTGGATCTTAACATAGAACTATGAGAAGAATATAAAAGGTGTCTTTTTTTGTCTTTTAGATATTTCTGGAACAAAGTAGTTTTTGCTACTATGAAAGGACTATTTGTCCTGTTCCTTCTGTGCACTTATGTTACTATGGCAAAAAAGGACATCTGAAGAGACACTGTTATGGAGCCCGTGTCCTTTTCATTTCTCTTCAATAGTAGATCGCTGAACACAACCAGCGTTCTTACTTTACTGCCAAATAAAGGTTTGTAATCTGAACTTTATACAGACGTTTCACATTCACATACCCAGAGACAAAATAATTTACATGCATCTCTATTTTTTGTGTGGAAATCACTACATATATTGTTTGTAGAAACATATATATATATATATATATATATATATATATACACACACAGGTCTAGGTCCTTGACAGAATTTTTTTCTGTACTGCTATTGACCTTTTCTTTATGATCGAGTAGCAGCTGCATAAATAAATATTCCATTTTGTGGACTCATAAAAATGGAGCAACTCTGCATCCTGTCTATCGGTTTGGTGACTGTCTCATGAACATGTATACCTTGGTGATGCCACATCATTTGGCCTAAGAAGACAAACAAACCTTCAAAGGACAAATATCAGAAATGAAAGTTTTACGTACGCAGTATTGTCTATTTTTTTTGGCACTGTTTATGTGTCAAGCTTCAAGAAGTACGTTAAAGGAATCTGCAGGTGTACATGGATAGATTAGCAATAGGATAAGAGGGATAGTTGCCCTTGGACCTTGTAGAGTTAAAGGCAATCATTGTATAAACAGCAGGAAGCCAGCACCAGCTCATATATATTAACAAACATCTGATCGATCCAGACTGCCTCTAAAGGTTATTATAATTATTTGATTTATGGTAATTTAATGTTTTATTATTACTAACTAAATGTTATTGAAGACCCTTCACTTTAGTCATTCATCATAATTCACTTGTGCTCAATATGACTCCACTAAAGGGTCGCTCCAGCCATCATATGCACTTTAATGCATATGACAGTTAAGCGGTGCTTTTACAGTTTAGCTTGGTCATAGGAGGAAGGAGACGTGTTCAGCTAGACCGATCTAGCTAAAGCACATGCCAACGTATAGATACTACCAGCCAGTTCCAGCGCTGGTTCACACAAGAGATCCAGAGGGTCTAACAAGCCCTCCATATGCATGTGCAGAACATCCTCCCATTGAATCCAACATGAGCACTAATTAAGGCATGTACGTTACTTTTTGTACAGGTTGAAGAATACATGTTAAATTGTTTGCAAAGTACTTTAATATGCATGCTTCATTGGTGGGGCTGCTTGGAATACTGACATATGTTCAGTAGGATCCCTTTAGCAGATGATCAACCTTAAGCATCTACGGTACATTTGGCAAGAGCTTCAGGCATTTAGTTATAGGAAGCCCGCCTACAGCGTTAAGTTCATGTCAGCTGGAAAAACATCTAGAGGGCTCCATCTCTAAAGCAATGGCAAAAAGAATCATTCTAAATAAAGTATAGATCTAAATATTTTATACAAATACATTCAAATGATGTTACCTTAGGGCCAATATGTGTCACACTTGTATGTCTGTCCACCCTCCTCTGAAGGGCCACCATAGACCAATGAGGTACCTAAATTGTAATTTGAATATTATAGGAAATAGTACAAATTAGGATAGCATACATAAGAACCATTGGCACTCTGAATGACACTAAAATTATGCAATACAGTTGGTCAAAGAACTACAAAAGTCCTAACAGGTGTATAAAAACAGGTAAATATTAGCTTTGCAGAAATGCGTGTATAACATTTCACAAAAATTCCAGGCACACATTACAGTCATTAAATATTTATACTACTGAATAAAGATAAAAACTATAGAATAGCTTTTGGAACAGCTGCTGGATGTGTGCAGTAAAATGGACACAGCATTGTATATGAACCCAATAAATACAAATATATACCGTAAATGCTCTGAAAAATACCCCTCGTCTTCTAATCGGGGTCGTCTTCTAATCAGACCTCAAATAGAGGTCTGATTAGGAGACTAAGATCCAGAGCCCCCGCACCGCTGCAGGGGACCTGGATCCTCCTGTCTCACCCCCCCCATCATACGCACACTTACCGGTGCTTCCTGCTGTGTTGCCGAGGCAGCGGGTTGACGTCTACGCGGTGCGGGGAACTCTGATCTCTGACAGCCGGGGAAAGTATACGCGACGGACACATACAAACCCCCGCTGCCAACTCCACCTCCTTCCGGCTGCAGCGGAAGGCAACGTCAACCCGCTGCCCCGGCTGGAAGCACCGGTAAGAGAGGGCTGAGAGGGGGGGAGAGAGAGAGAGAGAGTGTGTGTGTGTGTGTGTGTTAGTTAAATGGGGTATAGGGTGTGTGTGTTAAATGGGGGCATAGGGCATTTCTGGAGTGGCGTTAAGGGGGCATTTAATAGAGCACTCTGCCTCCTGAAATGCCTTATACCTCCCTATGTGGCACTCTGCCCCATAATATGCCTTTTAACCCCCTAAATGCCAGAGTGGCATATAGGGGTATAAGGCATTTCTGGAGGCAGAGTGCTCTATACAATGCCTTTTAACTCCCTTAATGCCACTCTGCCTCCTGAAATGCCTTATACCTCCCTATATGCCACTCTGCCCCATAATATGCCTTTTAACCCCCTAAATGCCAGAATGGGATATAGGGGTATAAGGCATTTCTGAAGGCAGAGTGGCACATAGGGGGTCAAAAGGCATACCATGGGGCACAGTGGCATATAGAGGGTTAAAAGGCATATCATGGGCCACAGTGCCATATTGGAGTGGCAAGCCTGGGGGCAGATGTGCGTAACTGGGGGACAGGTTGGAAAATACAAGAAATAAAAACAAAAAAAATATTTTTCTCAATCATAGCTTTTATTAAAAAAAATAGTTTACATGAATTAACATTTACTGGTAAAACTTTTTTTCCTTTGGGGTCGTCTTATATTCAGGCTTTTTCTTTTTTTCCTAAGTTAATATTCAGATTTTGGGGGGTCGTCTTATAATCAGGGTCGTCTTATAATCGAGCAAATACGGTATGTACTAGCAGACTAGCAAGCCAGTGGGGCAGCAAAAGTCAAGTGAGACTCATGCCGCACTAGAAGACCAAAATAGAAGATAAGCCTTTTTAACTTGCTTGGTCACAGCTCACCAAGTATATTTATACAATATATATATATACAGTATATATATATATATATATATATATATATATACATATATGCCATTGGGCATGCGTGAGATCAGTACTTACTTGAGCGGCAAGTAAACACACAGTGCCAAAAAATAAACCAGTGATGTGATAGCAAGCACTACGGTAATAAATAATTACACGGGCCATTGGTACCCGCCTCATATGCCCCACTTTTAGACAATGAGAACCTAAGCCTTAGGTCACTCCTTCCTCAATGGCAAATACTATTCTGCCTGGTTAACTATTTACCATTTATTGTGTCTTGTGTGCGTTATCGATTTATGATTTGATGTCCAGCGACAGTCATCAATCTTCATAAAGTGAAATGTAAAATAAAAAAAATATAGAATTTCCAGTGCATGTGGTACAGGTCAGAGACACCACAACAGCTGTGCCAGATGCATGCAAACCTTATTTGTGTGAATTGGCTGTTGGTTATAGACCAGCCTCTCTAGACTTGCTGCCCTATGTCTAGGCCTTGCACAAAACACATGGCTGCTACCCATAAACCTCTTCACTGTATAATGAACCCCATTGAGTAACTGACTTCCTTCTGCACGTTTATGAAATTCACACACTACATGGTAGTCAGGAATATAGGAAAATATAAATATTTTCGGTGAAAAAGGCTGTTGTGGCAACCCTACTGGAAAGAACCAAAAATGTTTATAGTGTATCAGACATACATTATTTCTTCTTTACTTCTTTCTTTCCACAAACTGTTAAATTTTTTCAACACATAAAAAGTGTATCAGGTGGAACGGAAAAGTTACAGGAGAAATTTAATATTTCCTTGTTTTGGGATGTTACCGATCTTAAGAGCTAATTCTGAGCCAAGAAATATTTATTGAGGCAATGCTTGTAACAGATGCCAACGCTTACCTCCAAGCTCCCTCTTAACCTACCCAATCAAGGTTAATTTGCTAAGTGTGTGTTTATCTTGCTCTTTTATTCGGATGCCTCCCAATGAGCAGGAACTGAACAGGATTCCTGCATGTGTCATATGAAAATATTGACAGTAGATAGCAAGGCAGGCACAAGATACTGACTACACGGCGAAGACTATCTTGTGTTTGTTATACAGGGAGTGTCATGTCCACCATTTGGATTGAAACATTGTTCAGCATTGTTGCAAGCAACCTTTAAGGATACAGCCTACTCTCAACATATAGTTGCAAACATACAAGTAACTGACAAGTTAATGTCCTCTGCTATTGATAAGATACATGACAGACCGAGAGAAAACACTGTACAATGAGTTGGTCTATGCAACAACATTAGGTATGCAAAGATGGCTGAAAGGCTATCAAGGTTTTGTAGCACATATAACACAAAACGTATAATTGTTTGTGAAGCTCAATAAACATATTACATAGGCATGTAATTAATATATTATGGCAGTACATTAGAGGGCGCTTGCATGGTTTAGTGGGGCTTAACTTAATGGAAGAGTTGAAAGGAGAGTCTACAACAGCCCCTGCATAATTCAATGAGTGATGAGAATTAGAAAATTCTCACAGAGTTAACTGGACTTTACAAAGGGTCATCCAAGTTCTTTCTTTAAAAAAAAAAGTTTACTTAGGTTGGCCCTTCATAATATATAGTGGAGTGAGGAAGTTCAAATCATAACTTCTCATTTAGTGAATAGGCCCAAATGTGCAAGCAGTGTTGACAATGTATTGTGATACAATTATATACTGATCATAATATGGCCCTGTGACTCGTGTCCAGTCTTTAATCAAGTTTAGCCTAGGGCAAATGATCCAATTGTGGTTTGAACTTTAAATTCCAATATTCTTGGTCAGCCTCTGGCTATTCAATGGTTTAGTAAGAATCCATCTACATCTGGAGAACTACATATTTCCTACCTCTGTCTTAAACAAAAAGCAATGGAACATCAACTGATCTTACAACACATGTACCCTATAAACATCCCAAGCATGTGCACTATTAACAGTATATACCCCTCCTTACACATATTATAAAGTTACAATTCTCTCTGATCTAATCAAGAATATGGTCTTACCTCAATAAACCATAAAGGTCATAGTTGAAGGACATCTGTGTATTTTCCTGAAATGTAGCTGGAGATTCATGTGTGCTTCTTTAGATGTGGAAGGCTTTAGTTTCCATAGAGAGCATGGGTGAAGAGAGAAACCTAAGCACATGCAGACCACACATTCAGTCCTGTATTAAGACCCTATAGGCCCCTTAGATATATAGCTTTTGTCTCCCTTCCCCCACTAACACACTCACTCTCACTTACACATACAAACTTCAGCACTCATTGTATGAACACCTTAAACTAAGGTAAAAGACCATGTGAAAGTGAAATCACAAAAAAACAATAAACAATGGCAGTATCTAAAATAATATCAAACAAAAGTGGACTCTAAAGGTGAAATAAAGTGTCCCAGTAAAATAAGTGAAAACATTATGAAACAATCATTATTGTTATGTCTTGTTCTGACTGTCTATGGGTGAATAGAAAAGTAACAGAACTGTAGTAAGGCAATGGAGTAATGGAGCTACAGAGGGCAGCCAATGGCTTCCTAATGCACGATTTGTATGTGTATAGATATGTTTGTATATCATTTTTCTGAAGGGGACCCCTAGTGAAGTCTACTTCTGCTGCAAATCACACACATAGCTACCCTATTGATCTAGAATTGACTAGAATAATCTAGAATAGAACAGTTTTATATCGTTGCTACCTGGTACCAGTGCAGTTGAGCAATATTTACCCAAATGCGTCTCCAGCATGCTGTCAATGTCACACCAAACCAGACTCAATGTACCATATCTGGTGGGACTGTATTAAGGTCAAGCCTTTCTGATCTAGTGTTTTTGAAGTAAGTAATAGTTTCCTTCCTATAGGAGTGTTACCACACCCCAAAAATAGCCCTTCTAGCACCAAAAACATTAATTGCCAGATCATGAAAATTGACAAGGGTGCCAACTAGAAGACCATTAATATCCTTAATTGGGGAAAAGGAACAATATGAAAAAGGGATCACAGAAAGGATCATCATCATGAAAAAAAAATGTATACATATCAATGGTCTAAAATAAAACACCATGACTGAGCAGGGTTTTAATTGATAACATTTTTAAAGCTGATAATGGAATGGTGCCCCCCCCCTCCCCCATTACACTAACAGAATTTTGTATTCATAATTTTAAAATAGGGAAGGGGGTGGAGGTGAGGACCTGAGAAAAGGATAGGAGGCAGCTACAGGCTCCAACAAAGTAAAATACGTGATGATTAATAAGTTAATAAGTAAAGGTTATTTGGAGTTGTAGGAAAGGTAGAAGGAGGACAGAATTGGAGCTGGCAGGTATGTATTATAGGAGCCATACATAGAGTGGGCAGATGAGCTTGCCATGTAAACGTGTCCTCTGACACTTCTTGTCTTGTTTAAGTCTACAAAGGCACTTTCTGCCACCTGATCCCACTTCAGAGGGCAGCTCTCCACTGTCAGACTCTGTTATAGTGTCTTCTCTTTTCATACACTGCCTGAAAGCTGGAGGTGAAAGAAACAATTCATTTGGGATGATGAGAGCTTCACTTATTACAGGCACAATACCTACTGACTCCCTACGGGTATCAGACCTGAATGGGGTATACATATCTCACTGGAGTCAAAAGGAAGGACTTACAGTAAAAATGGTGTTTCACCTTCATTCAGTCACCCGCTAAGCTTGCTGGTTTTAGATTGCAAGTTTTCAAACAACCATTCTGACCTGACACCAAATTCCAACTAGTTTTTCTTCTACTTAGTACCTGGACATTTAACCCACTGCCTGCCACAATGCTTTTAGCTCCACTAAAACCTCATTATGCTATGCCAACTGCTACAATTTATCCCTCAACTGCATGGCACGCAAAGGGTCATTTTCAAAAAACAGCAATTATGTGCTTAAGTGTTGAGCAATCATAAAAAAACCAATAAAAGGTTAATGTTGGTGGCTTTAATAATAATGTGACACAAAGAGTTAAAATATGTAAATATAATATATATATACAATATATTGACACAAAGAGTTAAGTGCATAAGGCGTGTGTTTCTGTACATAGATGTAAAGGCAAGCCAAGACATTGTATTTTTTTTTATTTAGTTGATGTATGTGTGTCTGTCTGTCTGTAGGGTAGGGGGTCTGTGGGAGGAAGCGTGGTGGTTAACTTGCTGTCTTTCCTCTTGATAAATAAAGAGTTAGAAGGTAGGGGGTTGGTGATTATTATTATTTGTGTTGGGACATTGCATGTTAGTGGAGGGGGGAGAGGTGGTGTTAGATTTGGGACTTGGTTCCCCTAGGAATACCTTGAATAGGGAGTGCGCTCACCAGCTGACAGGGAGCACTTTAACCCAGACATCCAACACTGGGGGCCAGAAACAGATCCCTGCCAGCCCTCTTTGTCATCGTCATCTAATTAAGAAACACTCACATTACCACAAGTCCACCACACTTCTCTATTTCTGATCACCAATGCCCCTCCACATCATAATATAATGAGAAGTAATAATCTCACCAAAAAAAAAAATATACAGAACGTCTCCAGAGGCTATTTTATAAACTACTATTAACCCTTTACATATAGGTGTGCAAAAAGCTCTGGGACTCAACATGGTTATAAATCCACACAATCAAGAGATTAAAAGTGATAATTAATCGGGAGTTATTGCAAAATATTGTCAAAATTTAACCCCACTATTAACCCTTTAAATGACAAATGGGTGTGCAAAAGTTTTACTTACGCCCCTGAGACTCAATATGGTTTAAAAAATTCATACAAACAAGATATATCCAAAGTAGTAATTGAAAGGAGCAGTTGCTTCAATCTACTAATGATGAAATATATTATATTGATTATTATGTTAATGTTATATATATTAGTCCAAAGATGGTTTCGAGTGCCAGATTGCTAATCTTGGACCCTTAACAAATGCACATCCTTCTGTGAGCCTTAAAAAAACCCTAACGTTATTTCAAATTCACTGATGCATTTCATTACCTCCTACATTAGACATGGTTGTCTTCTACACATAGTTGGTTCCTTTGCTAGGTATCTTGGTAACTTGGAGCTGACTTTAGAAAGTAGAGGCTAATTGCTAATAATGGAGAGAAAGGAGTCAGTCAGCATGGTAGGAGTGGGCTAGCATATGGGAAATGAGAACTGTGTAATACTCAATATTCATCTATATCCAAAATATTAATGAGATATCTGCAACCTGCAGCTACATGTTACAGCTTGCTAATGGAGTGCAAGAATGCTTCCTGCCAAGTGTGGGATAGGCAGATGTGCCCCAAAAGCCAAAATCTGTAATAGTTTGTTTAGATGTATAATGGATTTCCAGGGCTGAGGTGTGTAATGAATTATTCTGTATGTGAGAGCACCAAGTCTTAGCTAGAAAGCTCTTTAATCCTCACAGAGATGTCAGTTGGACTAAATTCAAGCAGGGGTTTTAGCTCATGTCAGATCATTAAGTAGAAGGGTATTAGAACACAAGAGTCAGCTCCATGTGGTATCTCGATATCTTCTTTGATGGGTTATTTAATATGATATCAATCCACCTGGAACCCAAGGAGGTCTCATATTCAGCAATCAAATCGGTTTGGATTTCAGAACATTTCTGTAAGAGGGAAACGTGCCCATCATGTAGGGAGCATGTGTGGTATTTGTTTTTTTTTATATTTATATAGTTTTATGAAAACAATAGTGAATACAATTAGCTTTACAAGGAGGGGTTGGGAATATTCGCATAGAAGAGGTGGGAACAGCATGCAAAATGGTAGGAAGTTGAGAGCAGAAAAAGAGTCGTGTAGATTGGAAAGGGAGAAAAGAAGAAAGAAAGAAAGAAAGAAAGAAAGAAAGAAAGAAAGAAAGAAAGAAAGAAAGGAAGAGAGAAAGAAAGATGCACACAGCCCTGTGAACTTTTCACCCACCAGGTCCACGCACACGGCGTTAGTTAGCATTGCCAGGGCTCTGTAGAGAGTTGCTTTTACCTGATTCATTTAGCAACAAGATCCCTGATATGTATCTGAAATCCTGCAACCCTCACGGTGCAAGAGGTTATCAAAGGGACAGGTGCATTTTTCCCCTGGACCTGGTTATCATCACCTAATGAATTTCTACAGAATCTAATCACCCACCGAAAACACTGCGTGGGGACTTCTTATTTTACTGTCACCAAAAGACAAGACAAAGTTACCTTGTTGATAGATCGCTCCCTTAAGTCTGCTGCGCGTGCTTTCTGTCCTTTTACTGTTTTGCCAAAAGAGACAAAGTTTGGGTAGAGACGATACTCTTGTGAAGAGCACAGTGCAATTTCTTTGGGATTCGCTAATAATAATAATAATAATTATTACAAATGTATTCGTTGCTTAAAAAAAGAATAGAATGCTTGGGAAACCGAACTGTTCCAATTTATTGTAATAACAGCAAGATTTTTTTTAAATAAGACCTTACGCTCAATTACATTAAATATAATTCAACAAATGAATTATTCACTGATATTTTATGCCAGCATGGTTTTCATTCAAGTTGGGATACACCGGCAATAGGTCACAGTTGCTTACGGTAATATAGACCAGTTTAAAGGCATTATTGATCTAAAATCTTTTTGTTGTCAATATTGTTTGGAACAATATATAATACATCTAAAACTATATTATTTTTTTATTTACTTTGTTACTAAAATTCCCCCCCAAATACAATGAACTGAACCGTCCCTATTTTGATGAGAGGGAACTGCACATGAAAAATGTCGCGGGAAAGACAATAAAGGTGTAAAAATATCACTGTGCATAAATAAACGAAATCACATTCTCAAAGACCTTTTTTGTTATTATTTTTGGTTACCGCGCTTATAAAATTTAGTACAACAAGATAAATATACGATGACATATATTGAATTATGGGCTAAAAAATAATTGCAGTTTTTTGTTCGCAGTGGTACAACGAAATTAAGTTTAAATTGCCGGCTTTTAGTGTATAACATATTTTCATTCAAATTATATGAATGACACCTTTACTCATTTTAAATTATTTACAAATTAACTGCAACTCATTGAGAGCAAAATTACATAAAAAAATTAAAAATAATATATATGTATATATATATATATATATATATATATATATATATATATATATATATACACATATATATATATATATGTATATATATATAATTTATACATAACCAACTGGAATATTTATAATTCTGGAAAATAAATTGCGCAATAGATACCTTGAGAACTAACGAATAGTCGTTTTGGACATAATATTGTTGGACATAACATAATAATGTTTTAACATAGTTTTTAGGACAATTATATATATATAAAAAACATAATGAGCTACTGGTTCAGAAGTTAGAGAAACTAGTTGTAAATTAATTCATATTATTTCAAAACTTTAAATTAAGTTTAAAGAGTTAAATAAAATTGGATGATTTTGTTCAGTAATTTTGTTCACTTTAACATGACTAAATAGATAGGTTAATGATAATTATCTTTTTTGTTTAGATATAATTATATATTTCGTAAAGATTTTAAAAATATTGAAACGCTTGTGTTTCCAAGAGCATATTCGCAAATTAAATGTCCAATTGCACATATTTAGTAACAGAAAAAAAAAAAGAAACAGACCAACAAATATAGAATTCTGCTTTAATTTATTTTATTATGGTCCAGAAATGGTAAACAAACAATGGCAGTGAACTGTACTAAAATCAAATAAAACCGTATTTTTTCATAGAAAAAGTAAAAAAAGCAACAACAAAAAAAAGACAGGCAAAACATATAGCAAACACAATAAATAATGTTCTAATACCACAAGCAAAAGAAAAAAATGACCATAAATTTGACACAACAAAATGCATTCCCCATTCCCTCCATGCAGTGACAAAATGTATCCTTTAAGTACCAGAGAGGACAAGCAAAGGTCCCCCATGGGTTTCTGTAAGTGGCTTAAATGACAAATATTGGTGCTGGTTGGCAGTTCCTTAGTCATTTCTCAATCTTAAATTCATTGTGTTTTTTTGCCATCAGTGGCTTTAAAGTGCAGTTTTGCAGAACGCAAATTAGGGGCTTATTTAGTATAAAAAACTAGCATTTCTCCATTATATATACACAGGAAGGCAGTTAAACATTATTTACATACATCATTTCTCTCAGTTTTAAGACAGTTTTCATCTTGGAAGACGTTAGGATTTGGTGGAAGACATTGTCTGACATACAGAAAATATGGACTACTTGGACTAATTAGGGTACAGATCACTATGAAAGACATCATCTAACTTGGCAGAGTTCTGGGTTATACATATAAAAGACATATCTCCTTAACCTACTAGGCTATAAAAGGTTAACCCCTTTACCACCAGGTGAGCTGCAGATGGGAGTCTGGGTCTGAGTGGCAGGAGTTAATGGCAATCTAGGAAGTTGTAGGGCACCCCAAAGTCATTGGTTGTAACTGGTTTTTTTTTTGGTGGCTTCTGCTCTTGACACTGTCTAGAAGTGAATTGTGTTGACTAGAATGATGCTTTCCAGGAGCTCTCTTGACACTTTTCTTCTCAAGTCTATAAGAGTTCGAAGAGTTGGAAGAACTTGTCAGAGAGAACCTGACACCGACTTGCTGATGGTGACAGAAGAATGTCCTGATGACAGGTGAGAGTCACACAGGTGTCACCCTGTGGGTTTCTGAGTTCATGTCCACTAGGTCTTTCCGCACACGGGAATCTAACTGGCCTCATCGGAGTCGCTGTAATGTGAGTGGGGGGAGAACTCGCCATCACTCCTGTGCGATCGTGGAGAGGTTTTGCTGTCTTCTGCAGATTCCATCGCTCCCTGGGAAGACGTAGACGATGTAGGAGACAGCGCTTTCTGAGTGACCCCTTCTTGGAAGGAATAGTTGAGCGGGTCCAGCTGTAGGGAAAAGTCTCCGTTGAACCTCCTAGTCTCACCTGCGGGGTGCAAAGGGTAGGACGGGCACGGCTGGGGATGCTCGGGGGGCGCCTGCAGCAGATCGGACAGGGCGTTGATGTAGATCTGGGCCATCTGAAGGGTCTCGTACTTGGACAGTTTCTTGTCGTTGTTGAAGGAGGGGATGACATTTCGGAGCTGGTCAAAGGCGTGGTTGAGCCCGTGCATCCTCCTCCTCTCCCTGGCGTTGGCCGCAAGCCTCCTTTGCTTCTGCACCCCGTTGGTGCCCTTGCTAGAGGGGGCACGTTGCCTGCACAGCCTCTCTTCGTCCTCGTCTTCCTCCTCGTCGTCGTCCTCCTCCCGCAGCTCCTTCATCTTGCACAGGTCCCTGACTTTGTGCGCCCTGCTCTGTACGTGCAGCAGGTAGTCCGTGTGGCTCTGCAGGGAGGAGGCGGACAGCCAGGCTCTGGGGTCTGTGCCATCCAGCAGGTAGTCTCTGCCCAGCAGTCCCGGATCTGTAGGCAACTCCTTCAAGTCGCACCATTCTCCGACGGCACCGTGTAGCAGCCGAGACATGGCCAGAGCGTGATGCGGGTGCGCAGCGCGTTTAGGAGACGGGTTGCAGAACAGCGTGCGGGAGCGGGGCTCTGCAGGTGAGTGCGGCACAGTGACACCCGGGGCTCTGCTCTCAGGACAAACACACTCGGGTCGCGTGCACACAGCTCCTCTCCGGTTGCTGGAGGCGAGACGCCCCTTTAAAAGCGGCACGCGCCGCTCTGCCCCCCCTTACCCCCCACCCCCCTGTCCCGCGTGCCGCCCTCCCGCCTCCCTCCTCCCAGTCTCAGACCCAGGCCCCGCGCCGGTCGCGTGTCACAACGGCCAATGAGAGAGAGCGGGTGTCGCGTGCTGGCAGCCAATGGCAACACAGAGAGAGCATGTTTATGTGTGCGTGTGTGTGTGTGTGTGTCCAAACATCCACCCACTTACACATATACCTAAGTGCAGGAGCTTATACAAAGCGCTTACTAATGGATATCTCTTCTTCATTCCATCTATCTATCATCTATCTATCTATCTATCTATCTATCTATCTATCTATCTATCTATCTATCTATCTATCTATCCATCTATCACTTATCTGTCTATCTGCTATCAGTATTTAATAGATGTGCAGGTTTGTCTGTAGATCAGTGTTATATGTAGCCTGCGACATTTCTCTTACTGTCTATTAGATAGATAGATAGATAGATAGATAGATAGATAGATAGAATGAAGAAGAGATATACATTAGTAAGAGCTTTGTATAAGCTCCTGCACTTAGGTAGATAAAGAGATAAACAGGTGTTTAGATAAACAGGTGTATAGATAGATACATAGATATATAAACACATAGACAGACAGGTTGGTAGGTAGGTAATCGGATAGATAGTGTGATTTTCTATGTGCAGGAGTAATAGATACATTATCTTGCTTGTGTCCATGTGTAGTGTCTGTTACACACCTTTATCATTATGTCATTGTCATATATAAACTATACCCACACCTGAAACACCCATAGAGAGATAGATGCGTAGATGGATAGATAAGCAGGTATATATATATATATATATATATATATATATATATATATATATATATATATATATATATATATGGATAGATAGATGTAGAAGTATAGAGAGATAGTATGATATAGAAATACTGATGGATAGTTAGGCATAGGCATATATATGTAGATGGACAGATAGATAGATAGATAGATAGATAGATAGATAGATAGATAGATAGGAAGATAGGTAGGTAGATAGATAGATAGATAGATAGATAGATAGATAGATAGATTAAATAGATGGGTTGATAGATGTATATAGATACACACTCCTCTCTAGGTGTTCCATAGACACACATATCCCTTCCTTTATTTTTCACTAGATTACAATTGTTGCAGAAACGCTTGATGAGTTCTGCTTGTATCCCATGCAGGGCTCTGACATGCTGAGTGAGTCCTCCTATGCCCAGGACCAGTCCTCCTGCCATTGTCTTCTGCAGTTGGGACAGTCAGGGTCACGTCCTATTCACAAAGAGCCAATGAGCAGCGAGGCCCCGCTTAGCACCAGCTCATCCTCACTGCAGTCAGCTGGCCAGGCTCCAGCAGTGAGTGTCCTGTGCCTGTCTTCTGTGCAGGCAGGGGGCTGGAGTCATGTGCCTCTCTTCTGGCTTACTGGCTATTCCCAGCCTCTTTAAAGAGGCTCATTATCTATTCTCACATTGCAAAACAAATAGCCCAGATTGGTGAAAAAGCACCACATCAGGGAAGATGTTTCATCATAAGAATAACTAGTCTACAAGTTTCTAGAGCTCCTGGTGCAAGTCTCTGTGAACATGACTGCTGTTGTAATTATTTTAGCCAGCAATTTGTAATTAATGAAGGGGTGTTTGTATCTGTTAGGGTTAATTCAAGTAGAGGGTTAATATCTCGGGTACATTTTAAATTATTTCATTTCAAGAAGTCTTAAGGACTGAAAATAATTCCATCAATATTTCATTACTGGCTTTCATAACATTGTCTCTCTTGAGTACTCTGTTTCACACAATGCTCTAACCTAAGAAGTGTCATTATTTTTCAATTTTCAGTGCTGAAACTGTTTACTAGTAATACGATTTAACCCCTTAAAATAAATTATCTAGCCATTATTCCAAAAATGTGGTAGGGTAAATATGTAGGTTTGGGAAATTCAATTTACAGCAAGATGACTAATTAAAATTACACAGTAAGTAGAATTTTTCCTCCTTCAAGGATATTTTGTAAACAAATGAAAATAAGTAAATAGATTTTTGTTTTGGGGCATTTTTCTAATTCGTTTTTAACAATTCCAGATATGTGTAAAACCTGAAGGGTTATTCAAAATACCTGAAATTGAATTCTAACGAAAATGTCCCTTCATATAAAATATTCCCCATAAAATAAAACCAATTATTTATTTTCTGGCATTAAATAATAAGATCTCGGGATCACTCAGAAATTACTTTTTCAGGTACATATTAAAATCGATTATTCCAGATTTATGCAGATCCCTGTGGGTAATATATTTATCATCTTTAGTCACAATGTATAGCATTATGCTATAGATTTTGTTGTCTCCCTATAAAATAAAATTTAATGTAAAAATCTGAAAATAAAGAATTAGAGCTGAAAATGCAGAATTACAATATATATATATATATATATATAATTATTATTTTTTAAATGAAATACTACTACTACTACTAATAATAATAATAATAACCATTTGCAATAAAGCAAAGTTTGGCAATGGGACAGTAAGTTTTTTTTATTTTCCATCATGGTACCATATAATTATTGTTAGATATTATTATAGATAAATGCTCATTATATGTATTGATTGGTACTACTTGCAAAATTTACCTAAGTGGTCTCCAATTTTACACTTTAACTTTTACCGGGGAACATCAGATATATGTCCCTTTATATGTCCCTTTAATTTTGACCATACACAAAACACATTCTTTCTGAAATGGTGATTAGTCGTACCTTATGAAACATGTTCCAGAGTAGACTTCTCCTTAATTATATTTAAGTAAAAAAAGCGGATTTTGTGGTGGTAGAGTAGGTTAAATATAACAAGAATGAACTACTGATCTTCCAGATGCTGTGGACTGCAACTCCCATCATTCACTCTAATTTGTCAAGCAAGCAAACTGAAGTCAGTTGACCATCTCTGTTAAATAAACCTGTTAAAAATATGTGTTTTTACATTCCTTATGACCCCCCAGCCCCAGTACACAAACAGCAGTAGAGAAGCAGAGAAAGAGATCTTAGATAAAAGGCTATCTGTGATACACTGAAAAGATAGGTTTTTCTATCACAGACTTTTAACAAGGTTAATCAGAGCTTGCACTGTGTTCCCACACAATCCCTCTTTGTTAACCTTGGAATCCCGAGGAAGTCCCCAAAGATCCCAAGAAAGTAATCTTTGTAATCTAACATTGATAGCTCTGATTAACATTTTGAGTTAAAAGTTTGATCTTTCCCCTTCAATAATAGTTATGTTGTTAAATCTTTCGTTTGTGTTCTTGTTTTGGCCATTTCACCTGTAATCAAATTTCCATTAGTCCCCCCTCCACTCAGTCAATGAAAGGTACTCCTGTTCGCACTGTAAGCTTTGATCCCTAACCTCCATGGTTGTTTGTGTTATAATAGTTCAGCCAAGACTCTAAATGTGCATTATGACTGTCTTTATACAGAGTGCTACCCCTCTGTAATACACTATGCAGAAACAAAATCTCTTTAAAAGAAAAGGGACAGGAAAAAAATAATATCAATTAACAATTCTCTGGCATTTTCTGGCACCGAAAGGGTGTGATTTCCTACCTCATTCTGCCATTCACAAAGCTTAACATTTGTAGCATTCCAGACAAAAGTATTTAATATCGTGTCAATAATTGCCTGGTAAAATAATTTTTTTTTTACCAACCATGAACAAGAGTGTAATTTACCATTATTTAAATTGTACCATGTTTCTTAATGTGAGTACATAGAACAATTACAGGTATCTATCTATCTATATCTATCTATCTATCTATCTATCTATCTATCTATATCTATCTATCTATCTATCTATCTATCTATCTATCTATCTATCTATCTATCTATCTATCTATCTATCTATCTATATCTATCTATCTATCTATCTATCTATCTATCTATCTATCTATCTATCTATCTATCTGTCTGTCTGTCTGTCTATCTATCTATCTATCTATCTATTGATCTATTTATCTATCATTCTATTTTATATACTGTATCTGCCTGTAACCAATCTATTTGATAATTTATTAGATACATTATATAGTTATCTATCGCATTCATATTACTCATTTAGGGGAACATTCTTACGTTTTTATTTCCTTTATGCAGAATCCAGAATGCAATCTACCCGTAGGTCTCCCCACTTGTGGGTCATATTCCCTATATACGAGAATACACTGTATGCATTAAATACATAATGAGGGAATAAATGCAGTGCTATTAACATCTCACACATTTGGCGATCCCCACCCCTGTTGAAATGCAACTGTTACAACCGATACATCATTAAACTGTCAAAATTCCCGATGTGTTCTATCAGTTACTTTGTAGGTAATGTTTACATAGGACTTTACTACCGTCTACTGGAAGTTGTAAAGTACATAGGGTGGGGTTCATTTTCCTAGAAGCTTCAGCTATCTGTTAACAGGGCTGGATGGAATATAGGGCCATGTTTACCATGAGCAGTTTTCTTTGAGCAAAAGACTAATTGTACTAATTGTGGTGCAATCAACAGGAACATACGATTCTTACTATGTCTGGATGGGATGGATGTAAAATATCCATATACAGGATGTCTATACAATTTTCAGTGTATATTTGATGTACATGGACTCGGCTGGACCAACATGATGGAAGCAGCGTGGAGTTTCTTGATAGGAGATGTACTAGACTGCTGTTCTAGGTGATCATTCCATTCTAGATTTCCAGATGGGGATTCTGACATTACTATGGTCAATTTCATATAAAAAAACCCCAAAAATTCTGCTCTCTGGGATCATATATTGCCAATATAGTTTAATATAAATGGTTTATCTCTTTTTTAATATAATATAATAAGAATAATAATAGAACTATTGAGCTGTCCTTATGCTGGCGCCGAAAGTGTTAACTCGCCGAAAGCCACTAATTACAACGTGACTTCTACGCGTATCGGAAACAACGCATTTGCAAAATATGTGGTCTGTGCGCGGGTCATTGCATTTTAACCCTTTGAGCACCTGCGTGTAGTGGCAGTGAAAACGTTCTGGATGCAAGTAGTTCATTTTATGTTTTGTGGTTTGGCATCAAGATACAGAATTCGTTTGGCAACCTAAAATAATCCCCTATTTCCGACTTTAAATGAGGCTCAAGCACTTTTGTGTTCCCTTTGAAATCAGGTTAGTAAAATGTATTCCTGTGCCAAAACTTCACATTGAAGAACCAATTCGTTTACACAGGTACCTACCTACAGGGTATATTCATTTATCCAGTAATTTATATATCTAAATATATATTTATATATATATATATATATATATATATATATATATATATTTTACAAACAAAACAAAACAAAACGTTATTTTTGAATCTATTTATTCAAATCATCCCTAAACTCCAGAGAGTAAAAAAATCATCCCTGTGAATCAGTGAGCTCATTAAGTTTATTAAGGTGAGTATTATCCTGTGTGTGGCATGTCATTGATCTGTCTGTGAGAGGTAGCCATACAGGCTTGTCACTACATAAACCATTGAAATCAAGCAAAACTCTCCTGTTGTCTTCATCGGGATCCAGAGTATCATCTAAGAGTCCAAAGCAGTAATCACTGATCATCTCCGCAGCTGGTGTCTCTCAAGGGTGATGGTGATGATTGAATAAAAGAGGGGTTTATGGCAAAGTGAGCTGATTGAAGCCACTTTTGTTCTATGAACCGTTGCACACGCGTTCTTATAGGCTGCTCATTCATCCTCTCACACTTCCATAACAAACCTGTGTTTAATCTGGAAATTACTACTAAATCAGGCGTGTTATTGGAAAGCCACTTTGGTCTGAAATGAAGAATAAATTGCACTTAACGACAGAAGACTAGTTGCACGGGTGCACACTGACCTAGAACAGGGTATATGGACAGCATCCCAGAAGCTCTAGAGACTGAATTGCTTCAGGGCAGACCACACAACAACGATATACATTGTCACACATTGGGGCAGTATTCAAAATGTGGTGCAGTCTCTATGGAAACAATATATACATACATATATATATATATATATATATATATATATATATATATATATATAAAAATAAAAAATAATAATAATATGTATATATGTATATATATGTATAAAAATTAAAAATAAATAAAAAGAAACTATATAGAATAAAAGAGGCCACCAAGGATCTCTACTGTTAGCATGAGATAATTGATTTACACACTGTGAGATTGTGTGTTGAGCAGAAGATGAGATTGTGAGATTGGGTGTAGAAGAGGAGCATGGCAGGACTTAAGGAGCTGGAGGCCCTATTCATGTAAGGGGAGCAGAGGGAGGCCCACCAGGGGAAGGGTCAAGATGTGCTAGGTACATTAAAAGAAAGGGAAAAGAAGCTAGGGGAATGACACAACTACTATCATCTCCATCTGAAATGGAAACATCAACATCACCCTCAACTCCTTCTACAGCCCCTGAGCCACAGACTTGGTGTAGGGGGGATGCTCAATGCGAGAGGTCTAGGGGATTTCCCATTTTCTCCATCTATCCAGTTATCCACTTGACCAGTCCCTCAGCCAACAGCACCTCTTCTGAAAGAAGCTTCCAAATAATCTCTAATCTTCCTTTATCTAGAAGAAGCCTATCAGGAAATTTAACTGAGGAAGCAGAAGCAATATCAAAGACACACAAGGCACATTCTGGGTCTCATGCAGGACTTTAATGTTACACTCCAGCCATCAGTTGCACATTAATGCATATGATAACTGTGTGGTTCCTTTACATTTTTATGGTGCCCTCTTGCAAATATATCTATCAATCTAATCACTAATGTATAGAGCGCTTACCTAATGTCATCGCCCTTCTGGAGTGTCTGATTATGTGTCTACATATGTACACAGCGTCAATGTCAAAGGCAGAGTACACTTTGTGTGAAGTATTTCGCTTCACTCTTACACAATAAGATAATGTGTTAAAGAACTCCTGGGGTTGAGTGGGCTCATTTTGCATTCAGCACCGCTCATGCCTTTCTCTTCTCTTTCTCCATGTCTTTGTAACATCAAGACTACTTGAGTTACTTTATTTCTATTGTAGGACATGGTGCTTTTGATGTGATTCAAGGCACGCCCTGGTGAAAAGCGAACTTCCCAGGAATCGGAAATATATCTGCACAGTTCTGTAACAAGGTTACTGTACAATAGCAATGAGGCTGCTGGTAAAAGCCATTCAAATTGTTAGATCCCCAGTGCTCCCTCCCTACTATATAAAAAAAAAAGCTGCCAACCAACTCCTCAGTTAAATGCAAATGCAGCATGGTAGAAATGAATGCATGATGCATCAGGTAGCGGACAATAGAGATTTGTCCCATAATAGCTATGGTGCAAGAAATCGTTACCATGCAATATATGGTAGGCCAAGAATTTGAACACGTGGGGGTGATGTTAAAAAAATGCCATATGCTCATGATAGAGGCAAGTAGGAAATTAAAATATCAGCCATGGTAATTTGTATGGGAACCGAAATTATCTGACTTCATGTATTAATCTGTTGTGGATGTTATGCCAGTCTGATACGATACAATATAATACATGTCTGATCTACATGGATCAGACAGGTATTGTATTTAATTGGAGCAATATTCCAGCAACTTGGATTCCATTCCAACAATGGATCGCACTTTTCCTTCATTTGTTCTTATTTTTTCTCATGCAACCTATTTATAACCCCCACTTTTTAAGGTATATATGGTTATATAACATGTAATATTATTTATTGTTTTATACAGCACCATCATATCCCATAATGCTATACAATGTCATGTGTACAATTCCAGCTTATTTAAAGCAAACTATTTAAATATGGAAATATTCAGGCTTGGCTCCTCATAATACAGTGATATGTTTGGGCAGGGCCGGCCCAAGACATAATGCTGCCTGGGGAGAAGTTTAAAATGCCGCCCCCCCTGCCGACGCCAGGGGGGGGCGGCATTTTAAACTTCGCCAACGTCATTATCTATCCTAACCCCTCTTTGTGCTTACCTTTAAACAGTCCTGCGGCGAGTCTCCCTGCTCTGCCACGGTACCGGCTTGTAATGCTGAGCGCCGTAAATTGACGTCACTTCCGGCGCTCAGCATTACAAGCCGGCACCGAGACCGAGCTAGAGGGCTCGCAGAAGAGAGGGGCGCTGAGTGGTTTGCGCCCCTCTCTTCTGCGAGCCCTCTAGCTCCTCCACTTCAAAAAAAAAAAAGCGCTTGGGGCGGCAAAGTGCCGCCTCTTCAAAAGTGCCGCCTGGGGCAATTGCCCAACTCTGCTCCATTGTAGGGCCGGCCCTGTGTTTGGGTTTACCTCAACTCATGGTTTAGGCAATAAAAGGCGTGCTTACAACTAAAATGCTGAATGGTTTGAAGGATAAAAATACTCAGGGAAAAACAAAGGATCTCAACATTTTTAGCTTAGAGGGGAGAAAAAAGAGGATATGAAAGAAACATTTAAATATATAAAGGGATTCTACAAAGTTCAAGAGGAAGGTATATTCCAAAGAAGATCCCAGCACATTGTCTAAAACCAGAGGATCAGAGGCGTGGATGTAATATAAGGAAGTTGGTTGGATGATAGATAGAAGGGACAGCCTCCCCGCAGCTATGGTAGAGAATAATACAGTCAGTGAATTAAAACATACATGGGGTAGGTGTAAAGCAATCCTGAATATCCTGACCAATGAGAAATGAGTTCCAATTTTATTCAAGAAAATTATTTCAACAATTATTTCAACACTTTATCTGTTGTATCATTCTATATGTAGCTTTATTGATTTTAAGACCACAGACATAGATGGTAATGTTTTTTTTCCCAACATTTCTAGTTTCGTTCCATTGAATGTTTAGCATCAAACCATGGGGAAACCGTACATGATATTCTGACAACAGACTTTAGGTATGGAGAGCAATTCTAGTTCAAAGTGTTAAAAGTAGAGCAATTAGCACAAATATTTTTTTGGTTGCTATGGTGACTGCATTCCTTTACACCAGAACCCAACTGCCCTCCAGGCATACCATTCTTTTGGGGTATGTCCCCTCTTCTGTCCATCTTCTTTGTGGAGTGAGCATAGACACAATGTCAAAGCCTCAACACTCTATGGTAGGCAATGCGTCACACTTTTACTAAGATCTTTGATCTCACCAAAATGCCCACTAAGTGCTGAGGAGTCAAGTTGAGACATTGACTAGCAACTGATTTTGTCGGCTTAGGAGAGAACATGCCACTTAAGACTCCCACCTACATTTAAATCTGCTCAAGCAGCTATAGCTAAACCACTAACATGTAAGTGGCTGATGTAAAACTACTGTATATTGTGGTCACATGGATGTAGATGGTGGCCACAAACCACCCTCAGTCTGGGCCTTCAACCCACTAAGTATAAGATTAATACATTTAACTTTTGCTCATCGAACACTGGCATTTAGATCCACATACCATGACATTTTAACAAAATAGAGCTATGCAACTGATTCCCATTCTTAGTCACAAGTGGACACTCCATTCAAACACATAAGCTAAGACTGAGCCAGACGCATATCAGCAGCCATATCAACAAATATGATTATATGGCTGAACAGGAGATTGGTTTCCTCTTAAAGGGGCTATAGTTCAGGACAAAAACAAACTCAAAATTATAAAATGAGAGCAAATACAGCTGTCTGTATCTTTCATGGGACAGAGTTCAAAGGGAGTTAACCACAGTTGGAATAAGTTGCCAGTAGTTAAGAGATTTGCTATAGTAAATATAGTCCCCTCCTTTTTATTGCTAGACTTTTCAGTAGGAGAAAAAAAAAACTCATAAGGTAATCCAAATACAGCCCTTACTCACTAGAGTTCAGAGAAACCACTGCCAGGACCCAGGGAACATCTAATTGTATGCCTGAGGTTTGTTCCGTACTTCACTCTTACATCTAAAAGAGGAAACAATCCTGGGTAAATTTGGTTGTATTGGTGATTGCGTTAATTTAGACATTGTTGTATCCTGAAGGCAATAGTGGTCCGATTGAAAGGCTAAATGTAGAGAAATCTGTAAGATTATTTCATTATTTTGTTTCTACATTTATAACACTTGCATAAACACATTTCTTTTGGCTGTTATTATTTGATGAGCTTGTCATTTGGTTTGTAAAATCTGCAAATTTGATGTAAATCTGCAACTGGTCCTTAAATATTATTATTATTATTATTATCAATAATTCATTTATATTCCAGAGCCCTGTACAATGGATAAACAAGATATAGCAAGTAGTGTATTAGCAGTGTGGCACCTTCTGGCCCAGGTGATTTGTAAGGTCAAATGGCCCCACCCCCCTCAGAGTAATTAACACACACATACAAACACTAACGCAGCAAGCCGTAACACATACTTACTCTAAGTCATAGATACCCATTTGCCTTGCATGGAACCCGAGCCTGTCTTTAGGTCAGCACTACTTCTGCAGGGTCACGTAACATCACATTATATGACCCAACAGAGAACCACCTCCGTGAGCATGCCAAATTGGGCTTTGGGATTGCCATATTTGGGCTCAATTATCTTCCGTCCTCTAGTTAATTTTCTACCTTTTTTATACTAATAATTTATTTACACTCCTTGTTGAATAACATGCGCTGCAAATTCAACTTTATTTTGCCCTCCATGACCCAGTGTTCTTGAAACCACAAACCTGAGGTTGATATCAAATTTAAACTATTTTTTTTTAGCAATAAATAATTCCCCACTTTTGTCCAGTCTACATGTATTAAAATATCAGACCTGTATAATAATAATAATAATAATAATAAGTGAATACTAAACTGAGTGGCCAGTAAATTGTGAATCCATCTAGTGTAGTTATGGTTAATAGCCATTATTGCGAAGTCATGATTGAAAATCCACCCCATAAATTTATGATTATAGAAAAATGGCCTTTCCAAGTTATTAAAAAAAAAAAAAATAATAATAATAAAAAAAAAATATATATATATAATTATTCCTGAATATAACATAACTTGGATCCTGTGGCGCCTGGCTCAGTGTCTTCTTGCAGCTCCTAGGTCTGCAGTCACCCTGCTTGGTACTGGTGTCCCATGGCTGTCCCTATACAAACAACAGGTTGAATATTGTAGGTGTGTCCCAAACACAAAGGCAGTCTGTGTCCCTTTCGTCATGCTTGGATTAGTCTTTGGAAACTCCACACAAAATGTGACATGATGTTGGCTTCCAACATTATTCAGTCTGCATAGCACAAAATCCTTGGCCTGTCTCCCTGGAAATAAAAATCTGTACACTTTATACTTCAGAAAGGGACACTACTTAGATATAGTCAGTATTATAACATACTCATATCATTAAATTACAAACAAAAAACACTGCATAAATCAATAAAAACAAAAGAGTTGGATGAGCGCACATAAATATAAAAAAAATATATATTATTGTAGCATTGGGACAGTATCAGTTTATTTTAACTAGAAATGATACATTTTATTACTTATTAAGAGTTTGAGGTGTCCCTAAACCCTTACATGCTGGGAGAGCGTAAGAGTATAGCGTATGGCTGCGCATATACAATCAGCAGGGACATGCACATCACTTAGGGGCTTCTGGAAAGCTGTTTTATGTAAAAACTAGTTAGAGATGATGCCACCCTTTGTTAGCCAGTTGGCTGAGGTGCACAAATCCAACTTATCAGATGTGAGCTGCCAGCTACAGCTACAGATAATGCTGAAGACTTTTCCCAAAGTATATCTAAGCACATTTTACATAGGGATTTATTTTTTAGATAAAGCATTTGAAGATCTAGTTTGTGGAGTTTATGAAGTACTGCAAGCAGCATGCTTTCAGAGGAACATATGACACTGAACTGAAAAAAGAGAAACTTAATTCACTTTTATTAGAAGTTTCTCCACTATCTGTTGTATTTATCTGTATGTGTCTGATGGGATTTAAATATTTTCAGGTTTATCTATCATTATCTAGTTTTGGGTGTGTATATATATATATATATATATATATATATATATATATATATATGTATGTATATATATATACACACACACTGTATGTATATGCCAAAGCTTGCAGCATTGTAATACATTAATTGCAATATTTAAACTTTGTGAACTTTTTAATCTTTTTTATTTATTTCTTTTCACTATACCATTTATTAGTAACTATAAGAATTTGATTTTCATTTAACTATGAACTATTTATGCAAATAAACGCTCAAGAATGTGCTTTCTAAAGTTGATAATGTTGCTGCCGATTAGTCATTTGATACCGCAGCGCCATCTGGTGCTTTAAAAGTATATTGCATGATTTCCTTTTAAAAAAAATGCAAAAGTTACATTTCCTTATAAAAGAAATACCTTGAAGTTTTCTAGCCGTTATTCTACAGATTATTAAAGTGGTTTAATAGAAATATGACCTTTGTGTCTTTAATCCTATCTTTACAGACTTTTAAAACTTCTAAATTTTCAAACAGGTGTTGTGATGTGTAAACAGAAAAATTGTCTGCAAATTACAACCTTTCAGCTCATCTAGTCTGCCCAATGTTTCTTCTGTGAACACGATAAGCCTTCTGTGGTCTTTGGTCTTATTTTCTTTTGAGGATTACCTTATATCTATCACGTATGTGTTTAAATTCTTTCCCTGTTTTAATATTTGCCACTCTTGCAGGGAAGCTATTCCACTCATCTACCACTTTCTCACTAAAGTAAAACTTTCTTACGTTACATTTAACCCTTTGATCCATTAATTTCAGACTATGACCTCTTGTGCTAACATTTCTCCTCCTAAATTAATTCCCCTCTTGCATATGTAAATATTTCTACCCACCTTTCCTCTTCTTCCAGCCCTTCATCATAATACATTTTACTACGGTTCATATGTGCGTTTTTTTTGTTAATCCCTTATATACAAAGAACACAATGTTGCTAATTAGGGGCAAAACACTACCTGCTTCTTATTTTCCATATTGCAAGTTCGCAATTTTCCTTTTAGACTACAACTCTGTAAGTTATTATTTTTTAAGACTTATGTGGCATCTATTATGTATATGTATCTTTCTGAGAGTTATTTTACACTTTTATATGGCAACACAGAGTCAGAGTACTGGAGCTTGTAAAAAAATGCCACAGCACCATCTAGTGGTATTATAGTAGCAATGCGTTTCCACGTTTTAACTTAAGAGCAGACCTTGGCTGTGAGTTTTCAATTTATGAGCATTTTCAGTGAAATTGTTATATACCTGTTATATAAAAATGATACAGCTGCATTTTACCCAACAGAAGAAGGAGAAACATGTTTAGATGTAAAGTCTTCTATTTCTACCTACATCTCTTTTTTTTTTTAAATTCAAAATTTTTATTGTATTTTTGACATTTTTGACATTTTAAACAGTTTCAAAAACAGCGCACAACAGCACAAAAATATACACTGTCACAGCAAAGTGGGCATGAGTAACATCACAACCATACAATAGGCAACAGTGGTCTACCTACATCTCTACACATTTGACATAGAGATATAGACTTTTGCGATGTTGGTAATTAGCGTACGAATAGACGCAAAATGTAAATCAAAATATTTTTTCATCTATGCATTAACTACCAATTTAGCTAGTCCATTTTAAATTCATAGCAGACTTGTCCATTAAAACTTTGTAGGAGAATAGCAGGAATGCACACAATTCCATAATACAACACATTGAGCCACACCGCGCACCATGGGGACAGACTCTAACCCAGTTTTTCCAATCGATGGAACAAATGATGGGCAGAGGCTCTGTCTCTTTTGTGGAAGTACCTAGATAATAGAGCTGATACTGGGAAGAACCAGGTGAAGAAAGAAGACAGAAGAACAAGAAGAGGCAGGTGCAAGTGATGGCAAAATAATAATAATAATAATAATAATAATAATAATAACTCCTGCCCTCAACTGGCATACAGTTGACTATATGCAAGAAAAGAGCAGGGAACTTGTCCATTCATTAACCTGCGAGTTGTCTTCTAATTGCAAAACTAGGTTCCAACTCACAAAATTCACCTTGCAACCACAGGGAGTTCAGAAGTGACTTGTGAGTGCACTTCCTGCATAAATCTATATAAAAGGCAATTAACCAAAGGGGAAAGGGGACAACAGTTGAACAGGTAATTATATGTACCATGTATACACTAATCTGAAAATATAAATAAAGAATCCTTAAAAAAAAAAAAAAAAAAAGGGACCGATGAAACTAATTCCAAACTCACAATGATAATGGCCACGCTCCAGCCACCCCAAATGTCTATATAGCGTTCCTCCGGGTGCCACAACACTCCAGAACACACTCCAAGTCCGATATCAGAGTTCCACAATTCAAATGAGCAGGTGCACATCTGGGAGGAACGGAAATGAGTACAGCAATCAGCAAAGTAAAACAAAAATGGAAAAAACTTTATTGGCGTCCTTGGACAGCAACTGTGGCAAAAAGCTTCTGCAGGGACAGACTTCACGCTTGATGCGTTTCGTACCCACGTGCTTACTCCAAAGAAAAGGTTGCTGTCCATAGACAGGACTAAGGTTATTTTATTTTTACTGTGCTGACTGCTGATGTGCACCTGCTCGTTTGTATTGTGGAACACCGATGAAACTAAGGTTGAATTGTTTGGGAAGAACAAGCAGCACAGCATATGGAGTTAAAAGGGAGAAAGCATCATGATTTAGGGCTCATTTGCTTCCTAAAGTCATAGACAGCTTGCCATTATTATGGGACAATGAATTCACTTACTTCTTCCTGCCACTGTACATTTGGACATACAGTCTTTAATTTTCATCCTAGTCTCCCCAACAAAAATCATGCAACAAGGGTGTTTCAACAAACAAGTCTTTGAAAGTTGGCAAAAACAGCAGCAAATTCCTACCAATAGGAAATTCACTAAAGCCAATAGCACATGCACACAATACAGTGACACGTATGCAATTTGAACTTAAATGGTTGTCAGATGCTTGCCAGTTGAGTTCCCAGCCCCTCTTATCCTATATTAAAATAAGAAACCTAAATAATTAAATTACAGAACAAATGAAAAATGGGTCCACAGGACCCCTATTAACCAAGTTGACCTCTAAAAATATGTCACAAAAATCCTTAAGGAAGGCATACCGTGCCTCTCCCTCACCACCATCTCCCTGACTTCTCCCTCGATCCTTGTCCTGTGGGATGGATTAAAATTTAAAAATGTATAATATTGTGCAAAAGTTTTAGATAGGTATAAAAAAATGCTGTAAAGAAGGAATGCTTTCAAAATAGACATGTAGGTATCTGAATAAACAATTATACCAAACAGGTGCTAATGATCATCAATTTAATATGCAGGTTGAAACACATTCATTAACTGAAACAGAAACAGCCACACTCACTAACAAGGTGATGTTGCTCAAGACAGCAACAAGACACTGTAGTTTTACTGTATCAATAAGGTCTCTCCCAGGCAGAAATTTTAATGCAGGCAGGAGTTTCCAAATGCTCTGTCCAAGCTCTTTCAAAGAAGCACAAAGGAATGGGCAATGTTGAGGACTGCAGATGCAGTGGTCGGTCAAGGAACCTTAGTGCAGTAGATAAAAGGCACATCATGCTTACTTCCCTTTGCATTCTGAAGATGTATAAAAGTAGCATCAGCTCAGCATTGGCAAAAACAGTGAGACCCTGGTAACCCATGTATGGTAGTGAGAGGGTTGTTAGAAGTGGTCTTCATGGAAGAATTGCACCAAAAAGCCATACCTCCGAGGTGAAAACAGAGTAACATAATTATTTAGGTTGAAAAAAGACATAAGTTCATCAAGTGCAACCCTTCTACCTATCCTTTCTAGTTTTGAACCAAAAGAAGGAAAAAAAACCCTCAATTAAGCTATTTTTTTGTATCAAAAAAAATATCCAGACCCCTTTTGAAGGCATCTATTGCACCATCACACCACCTTTCTTGGCAGTGAATTCCCTACCTTTATTGTCCTTACTGTAAATGATTCCTTCCTTTGTTGTATATTAAATCTTCACTCCAGTCTGAGAGGATGACCTCTGCTTCTTTGGACATTTCTGTTAATGAACAAGTCACTGGAGAGCTCTTTATGTTGATGTATATAGAAGCAACATTTTTCGTCTCTTTTCATAACTAAGACATTAATTTTGTGGTCTTTGTTTGTACCTTTTCTAGTTCCATAATGTCCTTTTTAAGGACCAGTGCCCAGAAGTGCATGTCTATTCAAGGTAAGGTCTTTCTATTGACTTATAAAGAGGCGAGATGATATCCTCCTCCAGGGAATCAATACCCCGTTTTTAACATGTGTCAGGATTCCACTCTGTCAGCCCAGACTCTGTATTTATTGTGTGCCATATCTGTTGCAGTCTCTAGAGGTCACCTGTCATATCACAGTATGCTAACAAACTGACCAGCTGCATCTGGTTACCTGGGTGCAACCCTCCCCTTAAACACCCGTTGAACCCATTATTCCAAACCTTTGCATTGTAGTATATTCAGCTTTGCTGTTTCTCTGCTCCCTGGCCCTGTGCTGTTCCCTGTTGGATTCTACCCATTTTGACCCGACTAGTCCTGACCTTCCTCTTGGCTCCTGATTTGTCTATTATTTGTGATCTCCTGGTATTGACCCGGCTTGTTCTGACTCTGCTTCTAGATTCCAATTCGGCATTGATTTGTCTTTCTGGTTCTGACACCTGCTTGCCTGGCTACATTTGCCTTGTCTGAGGGCTTTCCAGCCGTGTGCTCTGTCAGACACTCAACACTAACATACCTCCCCACACACTAACATACCCACACACCCAGACACTCACACTACCACAAACACTAACATACCCAGACACAAACACAACTCAACCTGGTGAAGCCTTAAACTGTTTTCAAAGCACTACTACAACAAGGTCATGCAATGCAATGTTACGTGACCCCGTTGAACCCCACCTCCTCCTGGAAATTATGTACATAAAGAGTAAGGTACTTGGGACTTGTTTTTTTTTTTTTTATCTCTGAAGTAATTATTAATCATTCAATCCCATCAGTATAACATATGAGGAGAGGAAATAAATTCAGATATATTAGAATAAGCATCCTCAAAAACATGCCAGTGGCTGTAAATAATCAGGTTAATATGGGCACCATGGGTGCTGAAATCTGATACAAATCGTATTCTTACATCTTGCTTTTAGATAAAAAGTGCTGTCTATAAAAATAACAATAAGTGACAGAGGTTATCTTGAAATATTTTTTAAAAAAAGGTTTTAAACCATCTCAGTAACAATATAAATAATGTCTAAAAACTTCATTATAATACTGATTTTATTTTTTCATGGAAAATTTAATTGGAAGAGAAATTACAGTGACTTGCAACCCACTCTTTAAATAGGCTGCCATAATCTATGGTAATTATGATCTCTGATTCATAATTCTGGTGTCGTACAGAGTAGAAGGCACTATTTTTATGTTCTGTCAGCAGCCTCTCAGCACACTAACAACAGACCTGTTCTAGCCTTTGTTAGTGCCTGTAGTATGAATGAGTCTATCACAGCAGGAGCTGGTTTGTTGAAGGTCAAAGGGCAGCTTCCCCACTGCATGTAACACAGAGCTGATCTTCCAACTCATTGGGAAGCCGGGGCAGGGGGTGTTCAGTATAATACTAAGCTTTTTTCCTGCTGAGACTCATTGAACAATAAGGTGTACGTATAGAAAGAAATACAAAGAAAGATGACACTATTGTATTTAGATTCCATTTGTCCTTGAACCATCATCTTTTTAATATATGAATATATATACTTCTATTTTAATTTGCGTGGTTGGAAAGTCAATCTGCGGCTTTTCAAGTTATGCTTAGACATTTTAACTCTCCGAGTTTTTCCAAAGATGTCAGTCATAACTGTTTCCTTTGTTTTTCGGCCTGTCATCGATTCAGTGGGCCATAACCACTTCAACACAATGAAAAAAGGAACTGAAACACTTTGAAGCAGGCACAGTCATGTAACAGACATTTTAGACATATTACACAGTCTGAAAAACAAAAATATCTTATGCACTGTAAAAACGGACACTTTTTAAACTAGCTTGAAGTGAAACTATTGCAGTTATAGCATCAAGCGTTGATGAAATACCTTTTCAGCCATATAATGTTTTATGTTTCTATGTTTTCAATGTTTTCAACAATTAAATGAAAATTATGTTTACAATTAAGCTGCCACAGAAAGGTATCCAAGAATTAAAAAGATATTGTTCGAAAAAGTCCAAAAAGAATTAGAAGCATTACAGTTTTATGAGGTGATACAATATTGCCTTCATAGATCAAGTTTAAGTCAAGCACTTACCTCCGGGAATTAGGGCTCACCACCACCATCCCCTTTCTCTTCTACCCGCCGTGTACAGCGCAAATATGCGGGTTCCGCCTCTCAGATGTTCTTGCTTCTCAGCATTCTCCTGAGCCCTCTGCTATTGTGTGTGTTTCTGACCTTGATTGTTCCTGCATTACCCTGGTACCCTGCCCTGCCTGTGAAATACATTATCCGTGACTTCTGGTATCCTGATTGTGGCTGTGTTATACGATTACACGTAACCTCTGGTACCCTGACTCTGGCTGTGAAATACAATATCCAGGACCACTGATATCCTGACCCTGGCTGTGTTATATGTGTGTTTGTGAACTCTGGTACCCTGACCCTGGCTGTGTATACATTTCCTCTTTGGCTTCTTGTGTATTGCTCTCTGCTTACAGCTACCCACAAGAGCGCCCTGTTATCATTCCAGGTCTCTCATGGTGTGTTCCGTGTCAGCAAGAGTGTTCATACCTACATTAGGGTTCCTCATCGTAAAACATGAGTAGACTCTTACAGAACAAACAAGCCTACCATGGAACCCTCAGGAATAGCGGATGCCAATTTGGCCCTCAATTGACAGATTGTCACACTGTAGGACCGTTCAGGACCTACACACTAGCCATACTCACATGCAGCATCAAATACACGAATGACAGGTTGAGGGGGCAGTGGCAGCTTCTGAACCCAAAGTACCTCTGCCTGAACCTTTTTCTTGAGACAGATCTCCCTACCATACCGTACTTGCTGCCAGATTTTGTTTTCATTGCAACCCAGAACCTGCGTCATTGATCAGCTCAAAGTACATACTCTTATCTGGCTCCTCACAAGTGAACCCCAAATATAGGCGCATCATTTACTCCATGCCAACAGTGTCATCCTGAACCTCTGCTCTGAATTCAGCCATGCTAAGTACATACTCTTTGATGATCCACCCCACCTCAGAATTTCGTAGTAAATGGAACAAACCTCCATTAGTTGCCTACTAGCACCCCACCAATTTCTCCTTCAGCAGAAAAACAGATGCAGATTGGTCTGGCCTGTGGCCCTTTATCTGATGCTAAGAAGATCTGAGATGCCTGAACTCATCTACTAAAGGTGGCTCTCCTCACCTTTGATCCTCACTCACAGTGGATCAATTATTAAACCTCCATTGCCACCATCATAGACTCGGGGGCCAGCAGATGTTTTATGAAGAAGACCCTTGCCGAACAACTTTGCATAACTACTCTTAACAAGTCTACTCTTTGACATATCCAGGTGGTTGATGGCAGTCACAACACTCCATGTTCTGCTGGTTACTAATAGGGCCATGTGATCAGATTATATTCACTAATTTAAGAGCAAAAATTTAACCTATTATCTCTTAGAAAAAGAAAACAGAAACACTTCCGATAAAACAGAATAAAGTTTGACGCAACACAGGAATATATTTGTGAAAGTTTAACTAATGAAGAACATTTAGGTCTATTAAGCATCAAGAATAAAAGGGAGTTTATTTTTAGTTAGACAAAAATAGGAGTTGTAATTATGAATTACTTCAATTATCAAGAAGCTATTAAATGACTTTCTTATGTAAATACAAAATGTTAAATTGATATGAAATCTAACAAGTTAATTTTAGAATTAATCTTGGGTTTATGCTTTTTCTGAAAGGCATTATCAATAACCGTGAGAACAAGTCATAATCCAACAATGGATACTCCTGAATGTCCAGATCAGATAAAGAATAGGCTCTTTGAGGGAGGGATCCAAAAATGTATTGATATTTGTCTATTTGCCTTTTTCTAATCATCTGCGAAACATGCTGAGGGAATTAGAACAGGATTTTTTTTTTTTTTTAGGATTTCTCCCATAGCCGCATTTCAATATCTTTTTCTGAGATTTCTTGCTGAACCATAACTAGCTTATGATATCTTTTGGTTTTATCACAGATATGTTTTGATGTTGTCCAAATGACATTCATTTATTCCCCAACCAGTATGCTATGTTTAGGTTTACCTGTGCTTTTCCTTTTTTTAAAAATCTTTTCTTTTTTGTATTAAAGCAAAAACAGAAAACAAACCAAAATAAAAACAGAAAAAAACTTCCTTGAGCTATATATACCTTTACAAAGCTACTTGCAACTGACTTTCATGTTTGTGGCTTCCTTCCTCATATTAAAGTGGTGCCACTTGTATAACGAGCAGCCTGCAGGAGTACCCAGGTGTTCCTGCAATGTCCTGTGCAATAAAGATCTCTTTTTACAAGGCTGATGTGCTAGAAGTCAAATATATACTACCACATTTAAATATCAACACTATACATATATATATGGGTTGTCTATTCTGTGTTCCTGTTGACAGTGGAATGCACGTGTTTCTGAGCGTTGGCAAGTGTGCTAAATGCTCCGTATTTTCAGTAGAGGGAGCTAGGTTAGGAGAGAATTGTAATTTTCTAACTTCAATAGCTAAACAATGCATGGACCAAGTCCATGTAGTAAAATGCACTGGGGTCCATGCAACATGGTCTCAATCATTCCTTTTAACATGCGAGATTTATTTATTTCATTTCACCAACTGAATTATGCATTATGCTGGCAGGCAGCAGCCTTACATTTTCCAGACAGTTAAGTGGTACTCATAAATGAAAATTGTAGCAAGACATCCCCTTTAATGACATTCACCAGTAACACAACTTAACTGCGAACTCTATAAAACAATAAAAAATAATAGTAATACCTGGTCTATGAATAAGCATGGGTTGACTGGCATTGATTCAATTTCTGCAATTTTCTTAAGAGAAGTTTTCTAATAAAAAGACCTGTAGTGTTAATTTTTAAGAATTGTTATCCCTTTTTCAGGTTACTATAAATTATGTATTATGTATAATGTATAAATGTATATTATGCATGTTTTACAGCAACAATGGTTAACAGTTTGCATACTAATCCAACCCACACCTTACAAATCAATGCAAGCAGTTGAAGAGGATGGTCACCCCATTTGCACAACCACCAATCAGTGTAGGCAGATTGGTATTAGAACCCTCAATGTGCTATTATGATATTGGGGATTATTCATTAAAGGGAGGATTCTCAAGAGAATTTGCAGTAGAGTTGCGTTACTGGTGAATGTGATTGAAGGGGAACTGTCTAGAAAATGTAGGGCTGCCCTCTGCCAGCATAAGGCATCATTCAGTTGGTGAGATGAAATAAACAAATCTCACAAATTAAAGGAACAAATCAGTGATGCTGTTTTACATAGACGTTTCACTCAATAATATTGATTAATAAAATGCAACAATTATTGCCATGTGTAATGAAACCCGTTGTTACAAAAATAAGCATGTTTTGATTTGCTTCCCCAAGATGTCTTGAGCAGATCTCCTTTCTCCATTAATTTGACCACCAATGACTTCTCCTACTGCCCTCCGCAGGTTGGGACAGGAATTCTTGGAGGGGTTTGATTGCATCTTTACAGTGGAGGAACCGAACTGTTGCCCTCACAGCTTTTAGCATAACTAAGGAAATGTATTAACACTTACTATAGTTTGTAGATTTTGTTTTTTAATTTAATTATTTTTTAATTTAGTTTAAAACCAAGGAACTGTGTTTTTTTTTCTTCTTCAGGGAACCAAGATCTGTGGAATAAAATGGAAATCCTAGCATACAGTATCTCATCAATTCCATGTGCTTTCTTCTCACTCCAGCTTTACAATGCACCAACGATAAGCAATTTAACAATAGGGGATAACTTAACATGCATGTATGTTTGTATGTATGCACACACCATTATAGAAGTTTATTGTATGCACATAACATGGTTGCTTTGGATACGTGACAGATCTACTTTAACTGTGCCTTCATACGGGAAATCACTTTAAATCAATGACAGACAACATTTAGAAAACATTTTTATTAGACAAATTATTTAGACAAATTATACACAGAAAGCTCTGCCACTTGTAACTGAGGCCTTCAAAATGTGTTCTCTGTATTTTTGTATTTTTTTTATTTAAATAGGCAGCACATCAAAATAGGCCTATTTTAAATACTGTACATGGCTAACAGTTTTTTTTTTTTTAGCTAAATTCACTGCAACATCTGGTATGTCTCTACATAGGTTAATATATCTTTCACTTTTAAAATCAGAGGTATGCATGAGACAATGGATGTCGCGGAGGGGGGGTATGCATGCGTTCAGTCACTTGTACCCTTAGAAACGAAATGGCCTTCGCATGATAAGAAACTGATCTGCCTTACACAGTAGACAATATTTGAAGATTTAGTACAAAAAGCAGTGACAGTACAAGATGCTCCCTGGAGACCCAGCATCAAAAATACTTATGAATATATATATTTATATTTTTTTCTTTTTTTTCCATTTTTTTTTTGTCAAAGCAATTTTTTTAATCTATGTGAAAAAAGAATGAATAATAATGATACCCAGTTTTCACAAGAACATTTCACCCTATGCAGGCCAGAATAGCGACCATGTTAGGACAGGACCCGATTCACATCATATAACCACCCCTAAGTATGAATATTTTAAGCACCCTTTCACTCCTCGGGAAACAATAATAAACGTGGGACCCTTAAATAGTTGCTCTGTAAACAAGCACCTTAGAGGGGTTTTACAGAAAATCCGGTTCTGTCTTTTGGCACTCAAATGGTGGAGTTCACAATTAACCTTAAATGTATCAGGCAACATGTAAAACATAATGTATGAAATATAAACACTATCGTGATAATAATATTTTACAAGTACTACTGTACTTATGAGTAAACACAATCAATGCTGTCTTCCTTATCATTCATTTACAGTGTCTATAAAACAAATTATATCCCGAAAAACCCAGAAGCCCTTTGAATGTTGTTATTTTTTCACCAGGCGGTTTCATCTAAGAACAATATTGGTTTACACAGTAAAATACTAGTATCGCAGCCTGGGTATTTTAGCTCGGCCTAATACTGTCGTCTACCAAATTGTGTGAGGTAAAATAACATACAAAACCACTTCTTACTTAGGGTTCCCATCACGTAAGTGGAATAAAAATAAGGCCTTGCTTTGTTTAATTAATAAGAATTATAATTAATTACACACCAGAAGGATACAGGCCAAAACAAAATCATTTTTGTATAGCTGGCACAAGTGTTAAAATGATATATGTAGCTTCATTAACTTTCAAGGCAATTTAATAGTGAAAAGGTTTAATGTGTAGACCAGCTAATTATATAAGGAATCAAGATATAAGTCTATGTTGACATTATTATACTCCTTATAAAAATATAATGCGCTATTTATTTCTATGTATATATTTTTTGGAGGAGTGTGTTGTTAAAATGGCCGATAAATTCCTCCGTATGAGTCAGAGTGTCTAAAGTGTCATTTTTTTTTGTTTTAATTATTTTTTTTATGCAGGAAGTTTCCTTTTTTATGCAGGTATTCCCAATATAGCCCAATTTGTGTTTTCGTTGCAGATAGATAGTCTATTCCGTGTTGATTTCGAATTACAACAATAACCCCTGCCAACGTGGCACACATGGTTAGAAAGCTAATACACATCATAAAGACTAAGGGAGAAAAAAAAACATGGCTGATACCCTCAGGTTGAATTTTATGTTTACATGAAAGAAACAACAAAATACTATCAAGCAGAAAACAATACACATATTATGTCAATTTCTCTCCTGAGAGACGCTTTTAGAATGGCCGTCTATTCAGCTTTGCTGTTGCCAACTCTCTGCTGTGCTATAATGTGAATTGTAAAAAATTGTACTGTATGAAATAATATCCCATTACTCATTTTAGAATTTAGGAGGCCCTGGATGTTCTCAGAAAAAAACAAACATATGTTACTAATAGTCACCTCATAAGGTATTAAACATCATTCTGCTGAATGAATATTAATGAGCTTTGTTTGGTATAGGGCACCTTAAGGATGATTGCAAACGATTCCAATGTAAGCATGTAGTAGAACAAGAAACCTTACGTATATAGTAGTAAAAACAGCAGAAGTCATATAGTATGAATTATAGAATCAGTAAAAAAACAAAATCTAGTTTACCCTGACAAGGACATCCTAAACATTTCCTCTGTATATAATACTTTGACTAAAGCTATTGTATGAATTGAAAAGGTTCCCTTGCACGTACATGCACACATATATGCTTTTATGTGTGTATGTGTACCTTTATTTACATACACAGGCACAAACATATCTATATACCCATTTACTGTACCTATACGGATATATAACGATACAGAAGGTATATATATATATATATATATATATATATATATATATATATATATACATTATATGTATCCTAGTGTTGCTAATGCAATGGAGGCTTTCTTCCATGAAGTACTGTACATACAAAAAACTTTTCTACATTTACATAAAGGTCACATGCACTGTTACAGTGCAAACATAGAATTAAATGTAGTCTTTACTGGCATAGTAATGGCTTTTCGTAATACTACAAAATTGCATTCTCATATTTGGTGGCCTTGAAAAGCCTTCTATACTGCAAGGTTTGCCTTTGGTCCACAGTTAAAGGACACAGCAGCAGCAGCAGAGTACATAGGAGGAGCAGGATATATGCGAAGAACTGAAGTTATTGCAGATGTATCGGTCAAAGCATAGGACGATTCAAATGTATTAAAGGGTTTCAAAAGGCAGAGACGCCTAAGATGAAAAGAAACAAATGAATGGCATGAACAATGAAGTGAACCAAGACATTCTAAAACACAATAACAGACAAAGGATCAAGGAAGATATAACGCAAGGAACTTGAAAATTCTTATTAATAGTTTGGATATAAAAATACATCCATGTTAGTCCAATCATTTTACAGAAGCTCCTTGTAACGGGAGTCCTAAAAGAGAAAACACTGTTGAGGATTTTCATTTTGCTTTCATATAGAGGTGCCTCTGTCAGGGTCGTTACCGAGATTCAGCCCTAGAGAAGGAGTTGGCTGGTATGGGATGGATGACATAGTTTTAATTGGACTCCTGAAAAATCCACCATTGGGTGCCCTGTGCCTAAACGGGCCAGTCCGATGCTCAGGCACATTGCCAAAGGAGAAACCCGAAGCAGCTTTAGACGACAAAGTACGACTAAGAGTCTGTATCTGTTCTGGTATAAAGGTTGTAGTAGTTATATGAGTGTTCCTGAAGTCACTTATTTGCTCCAGAGTTTGACGAGCTGGTAAAGTATCAATGTCTAATGGTGTAAGGTCAATAGATGACGTTGAAAACTGTTTATGAGGGCTTTCATCATCTGTGCACAAGCTGTTTACACGTCGGTGGAGATGTTCCAGGTCAATTTCTTTGTCATCCTGAAGGAAAAAAGGAGAAGGAGATGCACAGTATTCAGTAGGAACCTTAAAATGTCCCTCCTTTAGACTTTAATGTAGCTAATTATTAAATAGCAGAAAAACACTTCTCTGATGTTCAAATGTTAAAAAATATCACTGAATAAAATACTGTATGTTCATTTGCTTTTTGTGCCTACATGTTTAATGCAGGGATTACGTAAACAGACTACATATCTATACAAGTTAGGTAATTAACAATTGTTCTGTTAAGTGTTAATCAGGTAACATATATTCAAACTAGAGGACCAGCTGCCACATGAGATCCCAAGTGCACCAATGTTTAGACTGCACTGAAGCGTCCTTGTAAATTTATTGTGGTGGGACATTTGCTACAGTATTAAAACAACAAAAGCAAGAATCAATAGTGTCCAGTACAATTGTAAAAAATAAAAAAAATTACACATCTGTATCATAATTTGTATGTACTATTTACTTCAGTGGACCCAAGGGATCTAGGGTGTTGATAAGTATCACACACCTACAATTGAAATGGCAATTCTTGTTCAAAGTTTAAATATTATTGTGAGGACAGTGACGTGATATATTAATCCCACCAAGAAACTTAAACTAACATGTATGATTCCATCATGGCTTTTTACATTATTTGTTATACTCTGAGAGAAAATAAAGTAATGGGCAAACAGACTGTAGCAGCAAGAGATTTGTTGAGGTTGGGGGTAAAGCAAGTAACTAGGATCCATAGGTCGTTGGATGTATGTATATGTACCCAATACCGGAAGGAGAAGAGCTTTAGCTGCTCTCACCTTCCTTCTTGGTTCCGGCTCATGTCTGCCTCCTGGCATAGGCCGGCTCTACCCGAGAACCCACTATGAGGCATACATAAATGCAATATAATGATTAATATAAAGTAATTAATGAGAGTAAATTATGCCTTTTCCCAATGTTTCTCTACCTCGCTCACTGTTTAACTGTTTAAACAAAAACATGACAAGAGTCATTTAAATTTGATCTGGCAGCTACACAGTAGTTGACCTCCTCCCTCAAACTGACATTCCGGATCAGCCTCTGCCAAATGAGAGTAATTATTTAACAGTGGCAAATAATGGCAACTACTGCAACAGGCAGTTAAAATGAATGCTCTCAAAGTTAAACAGAGACAGCGCATTTCTATTATAAACCTTTATTTTAAGGAACTTGTACAGATTCCATTGAGTACAGCATTCACAGTAAGAAGAGAATATTCAACAATGCAAGCGGTAGTAAAACACCATTGATGAACTTTTAACAGAGATGGGGAAAGTTGTATGAAAACCACTAGAGAAGACACATTTTATTCTGCAAGCACCACTACAAAGGTTTATTGATTATACTAAATCAGAAAATCTGGGATTTTCTCAAAGTAAATGTCCACTTTGAAAGTTGAGCAGGACATAGCATACCATGCTGGGTAGAGGTTACCATAATTTGATGAAAGTTTGGACCTCCCATGACAACAACATTGGGCTGTCCTACCTATGACATCACATACATAGTATTCCTCTTTTGCAATTCTCTAATTATCAAAATGGGTTGTAAGATCAGGTTCTGAAGCTATTGTGATAGCACAGAATACATACCACTATTATGGATTTTGCATTACAGTGTTTTTTGGTAGCTGATATTGTTTTAACTATGTAAAAATAATTTTATGTTTCAATATTTTTTTTTCAATAAATAAAACAAATAAGGCCACTGAATATAAAAACATAAAACCGTTGTGATTTATGAGAATTTTACTTGTAGTCATATACCATATAACATTAAGGCACAAAACGACATCGGTACAAGGATGATACTTTATTGAGTTCAATTTTGTTCAATAATTTCACCTGTTTTATCAAAAAGTTTTACAATACTGTACTAGACAGGCTAAGGCCACAGCAAATCTGCAATCGTGATGTGCCTTAGAATTACAACTACTGAAGGATATTGTATTATTCAATTACTTTCCTTGTGAAGTGAAGCTCTGCCTCCTATCTATGCATGTAACCACACCGCCTTAAAAAAAGACCCAGCTTTGGCCATTTGAAATGTTGGAAGGTATGAAATTGTGCCTCTACTCCCTTATGACTAGTTTTAGTCATATATAGAATATTCATGTTACTACCTTCCACATTCAAAGTTTATTTTCTTTTCTCTTTTCATATTTCCTAATATGGATTTTTAATTATATAAAAAATATTTTATCTATATTTAGAAACATTTCCACTAAGTTGTTTTTCAGGTTTATGAATGCAGAATGGGAGACATAATTTGTCATTATGAATTTGTCATTATGAAGTGTGACATAAACAATGGTGACAGAAAAGATGATGCCTTTTAAAAGTAAATACGAAATAAGTGAACACGATACATGTGCAATAACGTTTCTGCACATGTAAAACATTTGCTGCTCATTGCATATTTTGCTTAACTAGATGACATACATTTCATTAAAATATTAACGGTGAACGTCTAAGTGGGTGAACTACAAAGCATGTACTTATGTATGTTAATAGGATACGCTAATTTTTATCTTGAAAGTAAGTTTTGTTTACCGCCAATTTCTGGGGCCTTTTCTCGCCTAGAGGTAGATACACTTTGCTTCACATTGCCTAACCATATTAACACTTAAAATGTTTTCCTCTGTCAGGAATGTGACAATAAAGACTGCAAGGTGTTCACTACCCAAGCAAATTAGAACTACCTACTGGTATTTGCCAAAGGCTACAGCGCAAAGGCAAAGTATCTGGCACTGACAGGCAGTATAATGGTGGAAGTGGCGGAACAAAATGTTCTGTGACATACAACGTTCACTGCCTCGCTTCTTCAAATGTTAAGGTGTTGCCAATCCCTTCTGATGAGGCACACATGGAAATACGGGGAGAAGGGAACAAGAAATATTTAACTCCAGGCCCTCAGCAGCTTAGGACAACCACTGGTTGACCCATAAGAGCTTGAGAATGTTCTTCCTCGCTAGAGTGACTTTTGTGATTACATTTGTCTTACCCCTATCCATTATTGCCTCTTCCACCCATAAATAGATTGTGGCCCCCAGCAATGACTAAAGTAAGCTTAGCTTTTACAGGCAACTTTTTCTTTTTACATTTTAACTGTACTCAGTATTTGAACTTTTCCTTCATTGTGTTTGGTACTTACAGTGAAGGCTGCTGGTGAATGCCTAGTAAGTTTTGGTTTGAAATTATGGAGCAATAAATTGTAGTTGAATATTCTTTTTAACAGAACAACATCCCCAGCTTGTTACTTTGGAGCAGTTTCTGCTATCAGCACTGGCCTCCAGCTGTGTTGCTCATCAGAGTTCCATTAGGCCTTGAGCTTATCAGAACAGAATCTTGGACACAGATGTCTGCCTGCAAATAATAAATCCTATTATGCAGTAGCGGGGAAGTCAGCCTATATTTCACAGACACTTCAGGCAAAAGTGTGGAGAAATTTTATAGACCTGTACAATGTATATCTGCAAAATCACTGCCTATGGTCAGACAGTTTGCAACAAAAAGAACTATGTTGGAGCAGCCCCCCCCCCCCAAGATGTAGAATCCAAAGCTTTATCACTGCCCGGTTTTTGAGATGTGAGATGTAATAGCTGCAGTGCATCAAGAAAGAAACTTTCTGTTGGAAAGTAACTGCAGATATTAACCATATTAACTATTAACTATTACTAGATCCTACATTATATATTAGAATACAGCAGAAGTTTGCAAAACGTACCCTGCCAGCATTTATTTTATATAAAATGTAAAAAGTAGAATGTATGAAAAGATACATGGAGAGACATAAAATAGACAAATGTACATGATTATGAAAACACGTTGTATTTCTTTAATGCATTGTTGTATTATCCAGCCTGATATTATAAAATGTATAAGAACTGATTTGTACTTTTAAAATGTTAATGTAAGATTAATATGTTCTTATGTATCTGTGGGGACCAATAATGATAAATATAAAAAAATATTAAAGAATACTTTTCAGGAGCAGTTTTGTCCCCAAAATTGTATTTTTATGTTTTTAATTCATGCTGGAATCAGTTTTGTATGGGCTCCATTAGCTTTAACAGCATGCAAATTAGGATGTATATACTTTAATTACAGAAATTACTTGGGTCTCATTTCCCTCGTACCCTGGCTGCCACTGAAAAAAAAATAAAGCATTAGCCCCTAAACTTCTTGAACATGCTCATCAGACATCACATTGAATTACTTGAGCAGCAGCCAATAACATGCATGCTAACAAAACATCAGTGTTCAGAAACATAACTGATTGTCTGCTGCTACTCTCATTGTCTGGAATAAGTGTTCACTGAGCATTTGGAAGAAGCATATCATGGTATGCTCCCGGCTTTCAGTAGGGGCAGCTGGGGGAGGAGTTAAAGGAGACAGTAATCTGATTTTCTAACTCCAATAACTAAAGAATGCCTGTAACAACCTGTATGTAGTAAAATGCACAGGAGGCCTTGGGGATGAAGGGATCTTAGTTGGGTAACAGGGATTTCTGGGCTATCATCTCACTAAGTTACCTATGTATTATATAGGGTCAACTTGGCTCTTCTTGCAGGATAAATCTGATGGGGCTTCCTTCATATTTAAAGCGTGGATATGACAACCCTTGCAAATTTATAGTTCGAGGTAAAATCTAGTCATTCGATATTCATTATTTCTACATTTAGGATTCATTCACAGTTATTGTATTTTTCAAACAGTTGAAGGTATTTTTTATTATTTTTGGTATATCTGAAATGATTAGGTATCCATGTATCAATTAATTATTCTTAAAAAATGTTTTGTACCTTAATGTTAGGTTGCATACTACCCAGAATTTAATACAAATGTACATTTGTCAACATTTCTTCAAGTATTCTAGCTTTGTAGGTTGGAACAGTTTATCATATAAAATATTTTTGTTTTGTTATTAATTTCAGCCATTAAATAATCTTCTTCATTATGACAAAAATCATGTAACATTAACGTTACATACATTCTGGATGTATTTCTTGCGGAGTACTTGTGCCAGATTGAAGAGCAGCTGAATGTTGAGAAATGTGCACTTCAGCTACTACAAATGTGTGCAGCATATTCCGTTTTAATAATGATGTAATTTGTCTTTTGCCATGGAGTTGGCCTTTGAAAGGACATCTGGTGTTATAGAATATGATTTAAAAATGCTATAAAAGCATCTTTTCCCACTACATTGTTAGTAGTGCTGTTCTTTTATTGGGATTTTTTATTTCCATTGCATATATGGAGAAGCTGCTAATTGGTACTAGATTCCGGAAGGATAATGGGCATGGTATTGTTTGCTGAGTGTTAATTTCTGGATATCAAGCACATTGCTTTTCATGTTTTCATCCGAGATATAAAGACTCTAGTCTCGAGCTAGTCAACTGGAATATGTCCAGCTGTTGTAGAACTGCAACTCCCATGATGCTTTCTTACTTGATCAGCATAGCAGCATCATGGGATTTGTAGTTCCACAATATCACAAGTGCTATGTGTTAGCTACATCTGTTCTATTCTTTAAAGAGGAACTGTCACCTCCAAATCTTTTTGCATAGTTTTTAAGCACTCTTTAATCTTTACTATGTCTCAATGCGGTGAAATAGTCTGATCTAACATTATACAAAAATTTACTTTGGGAAAAAGTGACAGATCCACAAATTAATTTACCGGCTAAAAAATGCAAAAACATAAGAAAATTAGATATATTAAGTTATCCTCACTTGCTCTATCTCTGTGTAAAACAATGAAAAGTCAATGTTCTAGTATTCAACCAGCACCATAAGTGGTGCCACCTTTCACAACCACCACTCTCAACCAGCTGGTAATTCAGTACAGATGAAACAGTGTCTTCCTAGGAGGCGTTATCTCTCAGAATGTGATCACACTTTAAAATTGAAAGCTGGGTTGCTCCATTGGCACTTAAAGAATGTGAAATGACTTGGTGGGAGAAATGGGGAAATTGGATTCATCACATTGAAGTGACAAAATCACTTTTAACTAGTCTGAACATTTTTTGACTGGTTTATATTGAATGTGTTGCATAAATAGAAGCTATTAAAGTTTATGATACATTTACATGAGGCTTAATATTGGCGGTTTGTTTATTTAGCATAAACACATATATATCTTAATAACCTTCACTCCATATCGTACTCCCTATTTTACCCTTTCTACCACAACCTCCATAACTATAAAGTTTCTGTGTTAACAAATCACTACTTATCTCCTCTTTCCTCAGACCTTTATTACTATAAGCCATTACTATTTATCTCTCATCCATTGCACACCTTCCTATTATTATGTTTTGCCAACCATTTAATCCACACCCATTAATCCCTTGGCTCGTACCCATCTTTCTGTCTTGCTCTGAGGTGGGAAAGTTAAGTCATTGTTAATTGTTGCCAAGGATTCAGTGGGGTTTCTGATTTAAAAGTAAACTTAATGCAAGTTTTGAAAACTGGTTTTATCACAAGAACAACCAAAGAAAGGTTCCTGCTGGTTGAGCTATATACCATTGGTTGCTGTTGTGATAAGATGGCTTTCAGACTTTTAACTTGTCTATGTTACATTTTATACACAACTCCTAATGCACTCTAATGATGGCCCTGCTTACATATCACAGTGATGGCCAGGTCTGGGTATAAGTTCTAGGTTCCCCAGGTAAGCAGTATTTTCCCCAGGTAAGGCCAGCAAGAAGACGATCAGCCTATTGGGTGATTGAACTCCATGGTGCGCCGCAAGGGCGGTCAGAGATCTCCCATGTCTTTTGCACGTTTACACTACAGATATTTGGGCTTAATATCTATACCTCCACATTGTGCGTCATTCTGAGATGCAGCACCAGGACATGGGATCATCTCCTGTTCTCAACACAAAAGATGTTTAACTCAAGGAAGAAGATTATTGTGTTTGAGTATGTCCTTGGGTGGCTGGGGAGCTAGTGCAGTGGGCAACACAAATACACCTTTATAATGAGCTTTAGAAAAATAACGTTTTGTAGGAGGGATATTGGCAAAAAAATTATGTGGGATTAAATGAGATGCCAAGTGGGTGGAAAAATGGGTGAGGTATATAGTTAAGACCCACCCACTTTTTTCACATGATGCTTTTCTAAGATATATAAAGGCACTGCACATACATAAATATTCTGATACATACCCTATCCAAACTCCTACCCTATGGCCACTCAACCTTCCTTCCAAGTATACTGGACAATCCTGCATGTTGGTAAGAATTAGTGCTATACCCTTTTTCTAATTTCAACTGACATGTAAAAAATATAAAAATTTTTGTTTACTTTTTACATTTTTTTAGGGAACTACCTTTTTCAAAATACTTTTTTTCAAACTGCTTGAAAACTCTTCTCAGTTTTCAACAATTTCAGTTTCCCTCTCTCTTAGTCACCAAGGACTAAACATGTTTTTAATTGACTATATTAAAATGCTGTTATTTTCTATTGTTTCCTTATGGCTATCATGCTTTTAAGCATCTGTTTATTTTTCCCCCCATTTGGGCACTAAATTTGATTTTGGCAATAGTGCTAACAGATACACAGGATTCTTGTGCAGACCAAATGTACTTTGGATTTTCTTGGCTGAAATCTAAATAAGCTCGGAGTAATTCGTCACATTTTTAAATATTTGATTCATCTGACCTACTTTGCAGATGGATAGTGTTTCTATACTGTATCTCAAGCTGCCTTCTGTTTTTTTTTTTTACCTAAAATCCAGGTCATGTCAGCTTTGTTGTCATATGTGGTACTGTTGCTGGCTATATCCGAATATAGGCTTGGTTAGGATCCCGTGAGCGCTTACTCTTCACAAACACAGTGGTAATTATATATAAAAGGCAATTCTGATGCAAATGGGTAAAAGTGACACAGTTACCATAGCAATCAATGGAATATATTCCTGCTGGTTGCTCCACATTAGGCATTTTACCCCAGAATAGCTGTTTATATATAACCTCCAGAATCATGACAATAAACTGCTTCATATTATATAATTACCTCTTTTGAAGGCACCCGTGAGCCTTTTCTTTTGTTCCACCAAGTCTCCACCATTGCTATGAAGCATGAGAGGACAATCCCAGCTGCAAGAATGCAAAATACCCCAGCAAAGCTTTTAATATCTAGGGCATTGCCCCTTTGCTTGGTTTCTACTGATGAATACAAGTCACAGTTTCCAGTGCGTGGCCACCATTTATGCTTCAATATATCCATATCACCATTCTGCTGGAGCTCCAAGATCCTGTGGAAAACACAAGGACAGAATAACGAGAATAGTTCATCATCTGTGTTTTGCATAGACCTAGAATACAACCTAAAATCCACCAGACACAACTCTTTCAGAGTATGTGGAATATAAAACACACAAAACATTTTCCATAACATACTGGTAACAAAATCATCTCACGTATAGGCAATATAACATAGCAGTATTGTTTGTAGCCAAGGGTATGAAAACTAAACATATATAAAGAAGTCCTAAGACTTTCTATCAAAGCAGATACTAAGTCTACAAAATTAAAATACATACAAATATATTACAAACACTCGAGCAGAATAAACATTTTGTAGGTTTTTTATAAACTTATATCAAAAAGTATGGCCTTACATGTCTTTGTGTTTGGATATATTTGCTTTACGTTTACGTTTTAATTTTGTGACATCTCTGGGTACTAAACAATGCATGGCCTAGCCAACCAAAATTCAAAGGTTACATTTATTGTCTTGGGCTTCTACGTCCTTCCGGAATAGTGTAGGGGACACTGTACAAATGCCTACTTCTTTTCACGGTGTCTACATGTTGTCCACATGGTGGCAGGCTTTGCATATTTTTTCCCCCCATGCTACATGTTTTGAGAAATAAAAAAAGGTGTTGATTATTGATCTACAAGGCAGAAAATACTTCACTCGGAGCTATTTAACATTTTATTTTAAATTCAAACAGTTATCCATGTTGCAATACCCTTGATAACGTTGATGTGCAAATCCATTGTTCAGTACATTCCAGGCCGTGGTATGTTAGGCTTGTACTGGAAAATTGTTCACAAGTGAATGCATACATTCCCATTGGGTTTCCGCAAGCCATGCGATCAAAAAAACCCAAGGCATTATGCCCATTTCTCTGTCGGCAGTCGCTCTTTCTGACTCTGTTAACTCATTGCAAAGGCAGAATAATTCCCACACCAATAAAAAAAATATATTGCCCTTAAGTAAGTATATTCTCCAGCTAGAAGGAAAAACATTATCATCATACAGAGCTGGCATAGATCTTTTTATCTGCTGGCACAGGTTTATGGTAGCATGACAGATGTTGTTGACAGCAGTGTGTACTGTTTTTCCTAAATTCTGCTCTGCTTGTTTGGCAAAAGTTGTCACAGGGATTCTTTATACAATATATTAATGCTGAAATAATGTGGGCAATGAAAGCGAGCGTAGAGTAAAAGAATACGCAAATAGATCATATATTTCTGTATCTGTGAACAGTGTGCACATACACACATAAACACTGAGATAAACAAAATGATTTATGAAGATCAGCTATAGCCTGCGATCTGTTTTAAATGATGGAATTATGTTGAAGAAGTTTGGTTTAATGTAGTTGACATTTTGTAAAACTAGCATAACAATCAGTCCTGTCCTGAATTCCATTCCCTTCTCTTTTAGCTTCCCTTAGAGGGCAACCTCAAATTAAGGGAAGGAAACATCATTGCATGGGCTTTTTAAGTATACTCTAAAATGTCTCATTGGGGATCCATGTTGAGATCCATTTTAAGCACAGCACAGGAGCGATTAATATTAATATGATTGGCAGGAGGCATGTCCAATTCTAAATAGGTGCTGCTGAAAGGATGTAGGCCTTTTCTTGGATGATTATATACTTTCAACTAAGTTTCTATGACCATAATAATAAGTCAAGTAGAAACTGATTTTGCAGAACTTTGCCGGAAACCTTTCAGGCAAAACAAGAGCACAAAACAATGTCTCCACCCATTTTAGACATTGCTAAAATGTGAATTTATAGTTGACCATGTGTGTCCCAGCAGATGACACAAGGACTCCTATTTAGTTTCTCTAGTTCCATGGATGAAAAAAACTTTTTCTCCTCCTTGAGCATACTTTTGCTCCAGGAGCCCCGAGACATAAAGGGGATGGAGCTAAAAGTAGGTGGAGTTATGTAAGCCAGCTTAGCTCCACCCACTTGAGGCTCCACCCTATGTCTGGGGGTGTGGAGCGCCTTTACAAGCAGTTAGGCTGTGTGTGTCTCAGATATACACAATGCTGCCTATGCAGTGTAATGCATTGTCCATCGGCAGGATTTTTATGCCGGGACAGACTCAAATTTGACATGGGCCAGTCCCCGCAAATTGAGGAGTATTGGCAGGTATGCTTGAGTATAAAATAAAGTGCTTTATACAGTAATGTAGGTTAGCGCTGACAATCCCTTTGGTTTCAATAAACATTAATAGCAGACCTGGAGGCTGCCATTGTTGTCATTCTTATGTTATTTTGAGTTGATTCCTCATGGCAGCGCTGATGAAGTCCGTACTTCCATAGACTTTCATTAATCAGAATGTCTGACTAGGTTCTTACAACCATCGACCAGCCATTCCATTGCTACCACAGGCTGTATGATAAGGAGTCAGGGTATTTGTCTTATAACAATAAAAACAGTGCAATACTTTTTAAAAACTATTTTTACACTTGTAATACGTTTTTCGTGGGAATTCCCCTTTAATCTTGCTAATCAGTAAATCATATCCCTTTAATAATATAAGAACATTTGCAACACATGTATACAAAAGATCCCTCCCTTCCATCAATATATATATATATATATATATATATATATATATATATATATATATATATATATATATATATATCCCTGTGTCTATAGATGTCTTTGCTAATTGATTAACATGTATTGATTCATTTACATGAGCAAATTTATCCTGGTCAGCTTCAGAACTAAATATTTTTTTAATGATTTTTTTTTCAATATTTGATTAATCTAATCTGAGCATTTCTGCTTCTGCATACTGGTGTGTAATAAAAAAAATGTTAATTTGACTTCTCTCGTTATCTACAGATTCTGCTTAGCGTGTCTCCTTTGGCAAATGCCTTGAAAATCATCCCCACTTTTGTGAGATAAACAAGGGGTCCAAGGATCAAATTAGCAGCATGATGCATCCAAGGAGATGCGGGGACTAGTGAACTTTAATTATTGTCTGTTTTGTATGTTTATGTTAGCAGTAAAAGTCAAGCACTCATTATAGAAATGGCAGGCATTATCTTTTGTAAAATGTAATCTAGGCTGCAAGTGAATAGATAATCAGTATAATGAAAGCTAGCTAGGGAGATGCAGGAGAGCGGAGCTATGAGACAACAGTCCCCACAGAGAAATGAGGCCATAATTGCAATTGGAAAGACAATACTTTTGGTGATCTTTTAAAATGTCAGTGTCGTTCCTAAGTACATTGTGATATTTTCATTATGGGCAAAGGGAACAACATGTCTATTTAAGTGCACAAAGCAAGAAACGGTTACATTGTTGCATCATGGCTCAATAAATAATGCATCAAGACAATTTAGACCTCAGTGTGAAAAATTTCAGCACAATCTACTGAAATGTTATCATGACCATTACTGTCGCTAGTAGTTATAGTCTGAAGACTGAAGCCCAAGAAACTGTACAATCATATCATTACTTTAGCAAGGATACAAATAATTCAAACTAGAAAAAAAAAATATCAAGTGTTGGTGGAACTTTTCAAAATGTGGGTCATATCCCTAGAACTGTTAACAATATGCTACTGTTGTCAGTGGATGATATTTATGAAGAGTAACAAACATGTTAACCAACAGGGACATTTAATGGGTTGCCACGACGATTGCGTCACATTCAGTACTCCAGCTGACCCAACCAAGAACCAGGAAATTTCCGGCATGAGGTTGTAACTTATATTTTTTTCTGTATCTGTCAATATCTTGATTGAGGTAACATATTGCTCTTTTAATAGTTTTAATAAAAAGTGTAAAAAAAGAATTCCTCTTTGTGAATATAGTCCATTAACCCCTGGCCATTTCTTATATTGATCATTGCAAAATGGTGCTTGATTAAAGATTTTTCACAACAAATACACTTGTACTTTTAGTTGTAAGTAAGGAGTCATCATTTCTAGTTTTAATCATAAAGGGGATCATCAATCCTACTTCTGCAAAAGTCGGCAACATATGGTGAACAAATGTCTTGCAGACTGCCTTTGGTATTGCAAAAAATGCCTGCTCATTATATTAACGGTGGCCAAATGCTTCTTATAACATGTACACTCAGAGCCAGACTTGGGAACAAAAGTGTTCCTTGCACTTTAAGGCGAGAGAAATACGTGCCATCTAGTACTGGCCCAATGGGCATTTGCCTGGTTTTGCCAGCTGGTCAACCTTGGTCTGTATAAACTAAGAAAATGATATAAAAAGCTTAACTCGCTGTCAATATCGCTGCTTCACTTGATATTATAAATTAATACTGTCCATTGCACTTCTGTATCATATAAAACATTATTCTAATTGTCAGTGTTGGCAAAGCCATCTTTGTTCCATCTCTGCATGTTATTGTCAATAATATCACAGTCACACATCCTCGGAGTAAATCATTTCAGCTTTGACTTCTCATTATTGCAGCATTAGCAAGCTGGTATTTTGGTATTTGAGTAATACCAATGCAGCATGCAAACCGACAAGGCTGAAATGATTAAATGCTACCATCATGGTACGTCAGCTCTGAATTTCTGTAACAAGCGGCTGCACACGCTGGGTTTTAACTGCATCAATGAGCTGCTGGATTGCTACTGGTAAGAGGAAAGTTTGCAATCATATTTCAACTTTATGGAAGAAGCCACTGTATATTTTAGACATCCTGTATAAGCGTTAGGCAGCAAAGAACTCCATCCTCAGCCAGTCAAATGCCACAGCTGTTATGAATCCACCCATATATAATCATATAAATAATTCCACGCCTGGCTTTAACCCCTTAAGGACCGGGCTCATTTTTCGTTTTCTACCCTGTGGGACCGAGGCTGTTTTGACACTTTTGTGGTGCTTGTGTTCAGGTGTAATTTTCTCCTCACCCATTTAGTGTACCCACATAAGTTATATATTGTTTTTTTGATCGTATCATCTTATTTACTATAAAAAAAAATAAAAAAAACATGGTGAAAAATTGAAAAAAAAGACATTTTATGACTTTTATTTGAAAAATCTTTTACTCACCTAAAAAAGCAAGTAAAAAAACTAGCTAAATAGATTCTACTACTTGTCCTGAGTTTAGAGATACCCAATGTTTTTATGTTTTTTTGCTGTTTTTTGTACGTTATAGGGCAATAAGTACAAGCAGCGTTTTATGATTTCCAAATCTTTTTTAACAAATCTGGTCAGTCTGCCTACATCTCCTCTTTGGAACATCTTTGAAGCCAGTTAACTCAATTTAACCCCCTCAAACCATATATTTTTGAAAACTAGACACCCCAGGGTATTCCAAATGCTGTTATTTTAACCCTTTCCATGCACCAATTATACAACTACACTTTGTCAAACTTTGTAATAGTAATTTTTTTTATTTTTTTTTCCACACAAATTGTACTTTAGTTATAGATATACAGGTTCTGGTATATGTCACTGTCAAACAACCCCCCAATATGTGTTCAGGAACATCTCCTGAGTGCAGTGATACCCGACATGCATGGGTTTGTCGGGTTGTTTCAGATTTAAAATGCCACATTTGGGAAGTGCGCTTTTTTTCTCCATTTTGGTCAGTCTGTACCTATGCCCTATCTTTGAGCTAGGCCACTCCAATTTACCCCATCAGCCATTTTTTTTATATATTAGACACCCCTTGGGTATTTGAAGTGCTTTTATTTTAACTCTTTGAGATTTTTGAGAAATTTTAGCACTTGCTCAAAATAATAAACTTTATTTTTTTATTTTTTTATTTTTTTAATACTTTAATACATCGAGGCATTGCAGCAAGGCCGTTTAAGCGAAGAAAGTGATCCTTGATCACTTTCTAAGCTTATTTAACTTTTTGACGGTTCAGGACCGTCAAAGGTCATTTAGTGACCTTCTTGTCATGACGCTCCTGAACCGGCAAAGGTCGCGAAGGGGTTAACAAGCTGCCCTTGCTTTGTGTAGAAGTACATACAGAAAAACTACTTTTTTGAGGCAAAATCACTTCTGTTTTAATTGGCACTGCAACATCATACACTGACACACACACAAAACATGCTAACATCAAACACTAACATACACATTCATGCTAACAGCATACACTTACACACTCTTAAACCATACAGTAACAGACACAGACATGTTAACACCTTACAGCAACACACCCTAACATATAGTACACACACTGTCACATATGCTGACCTACACATGCATGCTATTTTCATATGGTAACATACAGTACACAACACCATATGCTCATACATGCTAACACCACTCTTATACACTTGCACATACAGTATCCAACAACATGCATGAACAAACACACACATGGATGAGAGAGAGTGAGAGAGAGAACGAGAAAGAGGAAGAGAGAGAGAAAGAGAGAGAGACTGACTCCAACACATACATCCACACATAGCTCTCCCTTCCCCTTTTACCTCAAGCAGTCCTATATAGGTTTGGTATATCCTTCCTGTTTTTTAGTATACCCCATTAAGTACAAATGCAAGATGTGTTGCCCCCCCCCGCCAAATTTGGAACCACCCATCCAGGGCCAGACTTGCCCACTGGGAAACCGGGAGATTTCCTGGTGGGCTGGTTGGTCCAAGGGCCAGCACAGCGAGTTTTAAAGCGGCCGTAAGTCCGCCTCCGCTGGCCGCTTAATTATTTTAAAACGACCAGCATGCCTATTCCATGCCGCAGGGCCGGACTGGCCCACCGGCCAGGCGGCCAGCAGACCAACATTCAAAGTGGCGCAATGGCCGCGTCTCAGCTCTTCGACGTGGGACAAAGCATGGTGATTGGGTGGCGCGTGCATGCACGCCGGCTGAGTTAATTCCATTAGGCGCCAGTGGCCGGCGGCCTGACTGCCGCACGATGGCCACATTTAATCCCATATATATATATATATACACATATATATATATATATACCATATATATGTTTTTTCAGTCGTATGATTTAATGGTGGGAATTATTAATGCCCCCCCCAGTTTTGACTGTGGTATCTAATGTGCCACCCTATATATTGTTTCTAGAGTCACCACTGAGTCACCACTGAGTGTGATACATGGTTCCAAGCAGACACACTGCTCAATCACTCAGGGAGAGGTTATAGTCACCTGTCAATTGAACACGTCTCCTGACACATAACATACCCACTTCCAACCAGCTCCAGTGTTGGCTTACAAAGAATTGTGAGGGTATATATGTCTAGAATGTACTCCCACTGATTTCACCTGAAGCACTTTGCCCTAAATGCCAAACCATGGAGGAGGCGTTCCACGGCAGCTCTAAAGCTGCAGTTTCTCATAAAGGTAAGGTCTTTATTGTTTTAACATTTTAAAGAATTTCTGCTGAAATACTCACAAAACATGATAAACGTTAACTGTTTCTGTAAGTAAAGGAATAATGGCAACATCAAAGCAATGAGGTGGGTGACAAAGAGAAATGGCAGTAATATGGTGGACTAAGAGACAAATTTAGCATGCAAGTAAGCCAAAATATTTTACACTGGCTCATGTCATACACCCTCTTAGTTTTGATTTTCATTATGTCCAAACTTTGCTTCCAGACTTCTGTGTCAGGCTGTCAGACAGGGAAGCAAAAATGTCCTGCAAACTCAGGGTAGGGCTAATATCCGTGCGAAGACACTAGTGCCCTTGACATGACATTTGAAATTCATTGGTACTTACAAAGCATTTTATGAAATTTTCCCCACAACGCTCGTGAATACTGCTGCTGTGAACTTGCACTGTCAGAAGTTGTAGCTCAAGCGAACATACGGTATAAAAAACACTCCTAAGTGACTTGGCAACAACAAGAACACAATCAACATTAAGACCTCTTCAGAGCACAGTCCAAAAGGAACACTAAATCAATATTTCACAGGCATTCAGTAAATATTATGACTTAGTGTGTGACGTGAAATCACTAAAACGTTATGGCATTTCATTAAAACCTAATTGAGCGATAAAACAAGACTCATTAGAGGATAACTAAGCCCATACGTTAGTATTTAGATATCTCCCAGGAGGGCATAAATGTATCAGAACGGAATGGTTACTGTCATAAACAGTAGGGTCAGTCTTGAGTGCTCTGAGTCATGTCACATTAAGGAGTTAATACTTTGCAAGCAATTCTTATGCTCCATGATTCCCCACAAAAGGATGCTTTGTATCTTTATCATTGCCAGAACAGAGAAAGACATAAAGTTACTTTTGAGCTAGAGATAATACAGAGCCTCAGGAACACGCACCATAAGACATACTGAAACAAAAATACAAACATAAGGAAAGGAGAACAGTGATTGATACGAAACACACACACACACACAGTGCTTCCTGTACTGTTTAATTATTTCTATTGGATCCCTCATCACTCTTCTTTCCGCCAAGCTATACATATTAAGATCTCTGATCATGATCTCTCTTACCCTGCAAACCACTTACCATTTTTGTAGCTCTCATCTGAACTCTCTCCAATGTGTCAATAACCTTCTGGAGATAAGGTCTTCAGAACTGTTCACAATACTCTAGGTGAGGCCTAACCAGAGGTCTACAAAGTGGCAGGGCCACCTCTTTCTTTCTGCTATTAATGTCTCTCTATATACAACCCAGCAGCATATTTCCTTTTTTTAGATGCTTTATTGCATTGTACGCAAGAAACAATTACTCCCAAGTCCCTCTCTTCTATTGTCTCAGAGAGCACAGTATCCCCAATGCATTGTCACAGACAGAACGTTATCCCCAATGGATATGCTGCCTTATAATTGTACACCCCAAGTGTATTATTTTACACGTATCATCATTAACCCCTTCATTACAGGGGTTAGTGCCATAAACACTAGACTTGTGCGTTTTTTTTTACATTCATACAAATTTCAGAAAACGAGGGCAATCACAATGAAACTAACACAATTGTAAAACCACCGAAATTGTGTTACGTTCTTTCATTCGCCTGCTATAGAGTTATCGCTCCATCTCACACATTTTCTGGGACAGTTGCCAGTCGCTCCAAAACGTTGCTTTATCTGGGGGTCACATGTCACCCGATTTCTCTTGGCTAACAGAATAGAAGTATTTATTTAGGCAGCTGGCTAAATCTTCATCCTTATCTATATAATTCTCAAGGTGTCATATTATTTTTAGGTGTACGTGTCATGTTATAATTCCGTTTTAAAGTAGTACTTTTATTACTGTACACGCATATTTAGCAGGCTTGAATGTGTGCAGTGAGCCATGTACACCTCCTGCTTTAGAAAACCGAAAGAAGTGCATACTTGTGGAAAGTATTAGTGAGTAGGTGAGTCATAATTGAAATCACATGGGTGGCCTAATTAAAAAAAGACATTAATTATCTAAAGAGGTTTAGGCTAGCCTCTTTTAAATGTATATGATATTTCAATTTGGGCATATGATAAACCGAAATCTGTTTTTGACAGACGATTACCATATCTTCATAAAGAAAGACAATTTTAGACTGACAGATCAGTTGAAACAGAAGTAAAGGCTTAATTAAACAGAAAGTAACATGCTAAAGGCAGTATGACACTGGAAAGTTTTGTTCTCTCTGCGTAATATTATTTCTTTTTTGTCTGTGATCAGTAAGCGTCAAATTAAGTATTAGTACCTGTCTGAAGTACAGAGGGGTACATTTACTGTGATAACCAAGCCATAGTTGCCAACAGTGCTGACAGCCAGGCTAAAGTCCTTTTTTGTCTGCTGTACCAGCAGGTCACCCCACTATTATGACAACAACAGCTCCACATGTGCAATGTCCAAGTACAATGCTTCACAGACAGGTTATTTCGTGGATGGAACTGCCTATGACATAATACATGAAGCTATCCTGAATATAAGGACTGATTAAGACCTGAGTCTTACATCAGGAAAAATGGGCAGACTAGATGGGCTAATGGCTCCTATATGCCATCAAATTCTAGGTTTCTAACGCTGCTGCCCACTTAACATGGGTGGACCATAACTAGCTGCTTCCGCTGTTATTTTTCCAAAAGCATTGATGAGTGCAAAAAAGGGAGCAAATTGACAGACATACTTATTTTGTGATGTGATAAGTGGTCACTTAACATATGTCACACCTCATAAGATGGAAAGAAACTCAGTGGGGAAATATCCTATGCATAATGTTACGTCAACCACTCTGTGTAAGTCTAGGAATATAATAGCTGAAAGGGACAGCATTCACTTGCCATTAAGATAAGCATTACACACATTCACCCCAATCCAGGTGATCATCAAAAATACAAAATAAATCATAAATTAACTATTATTTTCTGTACGGCTGTAGCTTAATACAATTAAGAAAACATTCCTAAAAATAAATAAAAAATATCTGAAACTTTTAGCTATTTAAAGATTAAGAATATTGGCTTTCCTTTTCAATGACATGGTCTGAGGAAGACATTTATGTAATTTAATTGAAGGATTCTGTTAAAATAGAATAGGGACTTCAAGGCCAGAAAAAGTCATAATAATCATGTACATTTCCTTATGAGGCAGGGTATTTTGATAAGCTGCTCTTTCAATGGAAAAGTTAATGGATTTTTTTTCCATAGCACACATTATTTCCTCTTCTCTCTATATTTTTCATTCTAGGGGAATATTACCTGGAACAACCTCCTAGCAGAAGTAATAGAGGCTAATATATTAAAGGAATTTAAACATGGATGGGATAGGCATAAAACTATTCTGAATCTAAGAAGAGACCAAAGACTAATTAAGGTTTGAGTCTTTACATTAGGAAAAGTGGGCAGACTAGATTGTCCGATTGGTTTTTATATCCAATCTAATTCTGTTTTTATGTTTCTTCCCATTGGTGTATTCTCCAAGAATTAACCTTTTTTATCCTGTTATTTAATAAGTTAGGTTGGCAGAGCGCTGTGTTCCTGCTTCCATTGGGCCTGTCTAAAATTGTTCACAAAATGTGCGAGCGACAGAGATGTAAGCTGGGGGCCCGTGGTGTGCAGGGAGAGCAGCTTTAAAGGGGAGGATAGAGAGAAGGCTGCAGGTGAGGTAAGGGGGTGCAACCAAGAGTATATATATATATATGAATGTACTGTATGTATGTGAGAATGAAAATGTATGCCTAAGTATGTGTGTTAACATGAATGTCTAAGTGTATGTGAGCATGAATGTGTGTGTATTTGCATGGGTGTTTGTGTGTGAGCATGGATGTGTAAATATCATGAGGTTGGAGGAGCCCAATGGGCAAGGAAGCAGGGTTCACTAAACAAAAGGTAATTCAGTATCAAAAAGGTCAAATTATGGAAGATCAGGCAAAAGACACTAGGGAACACTTACTGTCATAAGCAAGCTCTACACCTGAGCAAGGAGGAAAGGGCAAGACCCAATACGTATATATATATATATATATATATATATATATATATATATATATATATATATATATATATATATATATATATATATTGATATCACCCTGATTACCTTGCTCAGGTGGTACAGGGTGGTATTCCTTTAAGAGCCACGTGACCAGACTCGGAAGCTGCAGTGATGGAGAGTGCAAGGCTGGTCGTGCACCCGTGCACTACTGGTAAGTGTTGCGGCTCGCAGCTTGGATGTTAAACATCATTGATGTTAAATAAAGTTTAAAAAAAAAACGATGCTTTAATCTAAGTCCCGGTCAGGGGCGCCGAGCGGTTGCTCGTGAAGTTCTCGGTAACCGCTCGGCGCCCCTTACTCTCTGTGACTCCGTCGCGGTGCCAGCATCTCATGTTGAGCGCCGGACTATACCGGCACTCAACATGAAATGCCGGCAGAGCGAGAAGACGGATGCCTCCCGCTCTTACCGCAGGACTCCGGCAACAAGGTAAGTGGGGGGGGGGTAGTTTGAAGGGGCAGGGGGGGGGTAGTTTGAAGGGGCAGAGGGGGGGTAGTTTGAAGGGGCAGAGGGGGGGTAGTTTGAAGGGGCAGAGGGAGGGGGTAGTTTGAAGGGGCAGAGGGGGGGGGTAGTTTGAAGGGGCAGAGGGGAGGTAGTTTGAAGGGGCAGGGGGGGTAGTTTGAAGGGGCAGAGGGGGGGGTAGTTTGAAGGGGCAGGGGGGGGTAGTTTGAAGGGGCAGAGGGGAGGGGTAGTTTGAGGGGGGGTAGTTTAAAGGGGCAGAGAGGGCGGGTAGTTTGAAGGGGTAGTGAGGGGGGGCGCCAGAGGAGTAGTCCGCACAGGGCGCCACAACGCCTAAGGCCGGCTCTGCATATATACATACTAATGTGGTTTTCAAATATACTTTAAAATGCAGGGTTCAAAACAAAAAAAATATTGGGACCAGAACCCAACATGTGCATTGTGCCCAAAAATGGCACCATGAAATATTCAATTAAGATTTCTCTATATTTTTTGCTAAATCTCTAGGCAAGTTTTGTCTGTGTCTTCTAAGATATATATATATCCTAATTGTGGGTTGCTCTGGCCAATGTTCAGACGGCTGGCAGTAAAAGATGTGCAGGGCAGAGACAGGGCACTCCATGATGGAGCATCGCGTGACCTCACAGTACCATACATGCATCATGGGTGACCAGTGCAAGCCACTATAAATATCATAATGAAGGTTTCAGGCACAGTGTTAAAATGCAATTTCAGAGAATCTCAGAGAAAGGAAAAAATGTGAAACAAGCCATTTTTTTTCTTTTGAGCATAGGTAAACCGTATTTTTAGTCTCAGAACTGCATTCATTTCAACTGTTGCACATAACCCATATACTTAAGTGTTTATTTTCTTAGGACACTTCTTTTCTCACCATGAAGCCTTTTAATTAAAGCAGAAGAATCGTTTCTAGCAAAACCAGAAACACATATTGCTACATTTAACTAGCTCTCACAGGCTGAATCAAAATTCATCATTTTAGGCTGTGATTTGGATCCAGCTGGTATTCTATTAGGTGTGAGATTGGATATTACATGGAAAGTCATGCAAACCTACCCCATAGAGACTAATAATAAAGCTGTTATTTTCCTATACATAGATATGTCACATATTGCAACTTGATAATATGGACACCTCATGTAACAACTACAGACCTACACTGTACCTCTGTGTCTTTGAAATTAAATACAGACCCCAGGCTAATATGGTCTGAAATATACATGGCATGTATTAAATACACCTTAAAGACTTTAATATAGAAATTAAATCTGGACAAAATAAAATATTGAAAAGCAGCAATGACTACTTTAGATTGAGCAGTGGGGGTTCTTCCTCTCAAAAGATGGCGGATGGTCCTACAGCTTTTTTATTGAAGTATACAAGGAGTTTCAACAGAACACTGTTGAAAAAACAAAGACCAAAAAAATGAAATGAAAAGATGTGAGAAAGTGTGGGGAAGCTGCTTAGAGTAAATCAGTGGGTAAAAGACGCGATAGAATACTTGATGATGGTCATCAAACAAGTGGATCAGTGAACATCTCATTTGGAGGTGAGATGGAAGACATCACTTCAAGGTGCAATTGTTTCCTAAGTTCTTAAGAGCTCCATATTCATGCATATAACACCCGAAATCTGCTTCCAGCTCCCCCCCGTCACATAAAATTCAATAGGTGGATCCCAAGTAGCTGAGTTTGTAATATAAATACGTTTTTCTGGGCACAAGGTAAAATGCCTATCCTACCCAATGTCCCAGACTAATGGCTTTTTTTTACAATCCAGAAGGATAAACTATTAAAATAATGATAGTATATCATAAAACCTTCAAGCTTTTAAGACAAGATGAAGACAATTCAAAATCCCTTGAAAGCATTATTGATCTAGACTAGAGGTTGGCTTACTCCCATAACATAAGAAACCTAAAGATGTATAACTCATTTTATGACTCCCTTGGACATCACTAACAGCCATATTTACCTTGATATTCATTTTATTTTCACAGAGATTATTATTATTATTGTTTTATATAGCGTTGTCATATTCCGTAGCGCTGTACAATGGGTAGACAGGACATCACAAGCAGTATATAACATAACAATTTGACTTACAGAAACAACAGGTGAGAAGGACCCCGCTCAAACGAGCTTCCAATCTAGAGGATAGTGAGATTAGTGATTTCCAGCCATTGCAGATGTATCCCTTCTCACTGTGTCAACTTGTAATCTTTTTTTATGCTATGTTAAAGGAAGATTGGTTATGCTTTTGGCAATTATGTAAATGACACGATATACTTAGCTTGAAAATCCAGTCCAACCAGGTTTTTGTGACAGTATAATTTTACAATATAATTGAAATCAAATTCCATTAAGCCGAACCTCTAAGCTGACGAAAACCCTGGGTGCTTAAATTTTTATGAGCTATTAACAATAAAAGAATATATAAAAAAGAGAAATATATATTTTATTAAGGTTTAAAGTAAGAAGTATATAGTGTCTATGTTTTAGACCAGGGGTGTCCAAGCTGCGGCCCTCCAGCTGCTGCAGGACAACATTTCCCATAATGTTCTTTCAGCTAAGGGGCTGGCTGAGGAGGATGGGAGATGTAGTCCTGCAGCAGCTGGAGGGCCGCAGTTTGGACACCCCTGTTTTAGACCCATGTGATATCATCACCCATACCCCACCACCAGACATTTACATTGTTAACTGTTTAGACACTGAAAGGCGCTGCTCTAATAAGTGGGGTTTCTACTGATAAAGCCTGAAAACTAAATTCTAATTAAGTTACCAATTACAGTTATTTGAAACAGGTAAACAATGGGAATATTGCTGATTACTAAGATCCTGCTACATTATTCCTAATTGTTTCAACTAACATAATTCTTATTGGGGGCTTCTTTGAGAAGCTTTGGTCTACATAAACGTATGCAGCAAATTTCCCTTGCCATGATTCATGCCTGATGACGTTCGGTTGATTAAAGCTGTACTACCTATAGGTTTAACAATTAACTATTTTGGATATGGTGTACAATAACCATTGATAACTATGCCTAGGTCCTTAGGCAAAATGTATATAGTACATAGTCATGGGGCAGGACCAGCAAAACAGCCTAATAATAAACCAGCCAATAACACATTTAGTGGGCAGAATATTCACACGCTATCCAGTCATGGCAACATTTACAGAAAAGGTTTGCATAGAAAACCATAAAACAATCCAACAGAGGTTCCACTCATCATGTAGGTTTTTAAATCTAGAAATCTTGGGATTGGCAATGTGTGGAATACACTTGGACATATGAAAACCCCTCAGAGAGTTGCCCAAACAAACACCCGCAACAAATAAACACAAATGCCTCCTATCCGCTGTCCATTGGGATACAGGAAATAAAGTTGCAAATGTTGCCTCCTTTTGGTGAAGAAAGGATTTGAGGTAAAGTTTATTTTATTTATCATTTTTAAATGCTGTAACAGGAGGTGTGGTATTTGCACTTACATTTCACTTGCATGTCCTCGCATGCAACTTATCAAACTTAGTGAAGTTGGTTTGGAAGTGTTAGCATACAATGGTATACGCCATCTACCGAGTCAGGTCAGTTAAGATAACCCTTGACTGGGTGGACCACTCTATTTCTCATATCCAAATGAAACAAATGAGAATCTACTCTGATTATCAAAATTTGTATGCCTATATAATTTTATACACAATATGATGATTAGAAATTTTAGAAAGTATCATTTTCATTGATCATGATCAAAGTCAGCCTGGATCTACAGTAGCACCAACAGACCACATTTTCTGACATTCCTTTATATAGACAATTGTTATAGTTAACAACTGCTCAGTCCTATTGATCTAGCAGTACTTAATGGGGGACATCTGTTGGCAACATAATAAAATAGTGGTTTACAGAGCTTGGCACAAGCCCAAAACAGATAATTAAGGAATTTTATTGCTTGCATAGACCTTAAAGTAAGGCATATTATTACAAGCAATAACAACTATTGATTTCAAATGACTTATGTCTCTTATTTATTTATATTTGCCACTGAGAGACAATGCATTATTGGTCAGTATGTCACCTATAAAACACAGTAATAAAAAAGGTAAATTGATGTATTCACGCACTTGAACACATACGGCAAGATTATTGATAATCCTCTGTTCCGGCTATAACAACACAAGAATAAATGACCCACAATGGTGAGTAAACATGCCTTCCAAATGTTATGCTATTGTGTCCCAGAAGCAACAATGCTTTTATATGATAAAATAAATTGTACCTGTAATAGACTTGTGCATTCGGATTTGTACAAAATGCAAATTTATAGAATTTTACGAAGCCACAAAAACGAGGCAAGACCTCCTGGAGCGGAGAAAAACGTAGCAAAAAAAAAACTCAGAAAGGAGATCACCGAATTTGCCAAATTCTGACATTTTCCCCATAAAATACTATATATAAAAGTATAAGATTTGATATGAATTGCCACTTTATTGTGTTAAAAAATGGTGCATCGAAAAATAGCAGATGTGACGTTAGCTCATAGAGGGACCTCTGATCCTCTCCCAAGCACCAAGAGCCCAAGTTACGGCTCTGAGATAAAGGTAGGAATAGTGATTATTAAAATATAATTTACGGTAGATCAACATGTTTATTACGTATTAAAAGAACCCACCAAATCTTTACCTTTGCAAAATAGCACATTGACTATGACACCTTGCCGACACTGATGGATCTAGTGCTAAGCCATTTCTTCTTCAATGTCTTGTTGTAATAGCTATGTCATTATTGATAGATAGGCTATCCAAGACCTTTCACCTGATTGTAAACTAACAACCATATATTTTCTAATTTAATTCTATTAGTAAATAATCATCCTAGTTCTGAGAGTGACAGTTTTCTTAGATGAAAGATTTCAGCTGTGGAAGAAAATAGGAGATGAATTTTATTCTCTTTTTATCTGCCAAAATAATTCACCGCTACGATTGCTGGGGTGACCTGCAAAGTATAAACCTAAATGTCTTGTCAGCATCATGTAAAAACCCTTCAGAGAAGGAGAGATGAAAAAACTTCAAATAGTAGATAAGCAGCAATATCAAAGAACATGCATTGAGAGAGAAAAGAAAATCATGACTTTCTTTACTTGTGTTTGGAATGAGACTGGTATACCACTGACTTCATTGACAGGAGTCTAGTATAACCTTACAAAACACACCAGTAAATTAGGCAAATGGACATGGCAATTGACAGATTAAAAAAAAAGAAAAGCTAGTTTGATTTTCATGATAGTTTTTTTATGCACCGCTCCAGCATCTTAACAAAAGGGTTTATTTTTAATGAAACCCTAAATCACACCAATAATGTGATAATCCCAAAACAGGTTGAAGCAATAATTTTTAGATTTCCGGACTAAGATAAAATACATTCTATGTAGTTCAGTTATCAGTATCATATTATAGACAATGTCACAGTCTTTATATGTCTATATAGCTTGGTTTTTTTTAAAGGATACCAGCAAGTAAATATAGCATTTTTTGAAGTATGGCCACAAGAAATAAGATTGGGTTCTCAGGGACACCTGACAAGTATGATGGTGTGATGTACTTCATTACTTCTCCATAATTGAACCATGCGGGCATGTTAAACTCAAAGCCTGGAATCATTACGCTGTTCATCTCGTAAAATATTGCATGCCATAAAGTTGGAAGCTGGAGACTGGTCTCTGTGTAGATATCCAGGGGCCAGACATAACTATAAATACAGGTGAGGCAGACATTGTGAACCAAGATAAAGCTAACATAGGCATAGATATTTTTTGCGAAAAACAAGTATTTTTTATATTCCTTTTCAAAAAAATAATATGTATATGAAACTGAAAGAAAGGGGGCATTGTGGGACCCACCATCATCAGAATGCCATATCATCACAGTGCTGCAGGGGCAAGTGACCATGGCTCCCATGTCAATTGTTTGTGCGCCTCATGGCTCTCAGAGCAAAACTCCTAGCAAGTAGATTCATTTATTGATTTGATTGTCTCCTAAATATTGTTGTTTCTTTTGGTCCGATTTTGCCCTTCCGGACTCTCTTGAGGCCCTACCCAAGGGTAAAGGTGAGTCCAGACATGGACCTCTTTGTTCTCCTCTACCTAGAAGGAACCAAACCAATGAAGTTGGTGTTGTTGGTTCTCTCACGCATTGGAAATTTACCTTGCATTTTTGTTCTTGTGACAGGATCAGATTCATATGTTGATGGAGACTTTTCCACTGTAATGGCACAAGAGAGCTAACACTTGAGATCTTCTGTAGGACAGGCTATTAAGTGGCTGTTTGTCCTTGGTGAGTTCTTCGGAACAAGATTTGAGATCTGCAGGGCCCCTTGACATATTTCATCATTCAGGCCACAATTAATGGTCTCCTTAACTCCAACACCTACTATAGAAACTATTTATAAGCTATTTCTCCAATATGACTAACAACAATAATGTTAACATTTCTATAATGTTAAATGCCAGTTTGAGAGTCTTGGTAGTCTTATAATTTCTTGTTTCTTTTATGAAGGCCAAAGTAAAAAAGAAATAGGCTTAATAAGCTTCCGAATGTAAACTACATTTTCGCATAAAATCTTGCAAATTGTTTTATTCCACTGTAACATAGTAATTTATGTTGAAAAAAGGTTCAACCCTTCTACCTACTCTTCCACTTTTAATCCAAAAGAAGGTAAAAAAACACCAATTAGAGTCAATTAGAGAAAAACATCCTTTTTGACTACAAAGGAAAATCAGATTTCTTCTTGGATTAAAAAGCTCTAAAATATTAATGTTTATTCTATTACTTATAGCCCTGTATGTTCTGTTTGATTTTTTTAAATATCGAGATCCTTCATTGTCTATGAAATCTTCACTCTTCCAGTCACAGAGGATGACCTCTTGTTCTTTGTACATTTCTGTTAATGAACATATCACTGGCCCTGCACATATGTATAGAATTTTATAATATTTTATAATATCCCCTCTATTTTCTAGTATATACAGATGCAACTATTTTTGTCTATCTTCAGAACTATTATCTTACAATCCCCTTATTAATGTTGTAGCCCTCATTTGCAGCTTTAATATACAGTAGATATAAAAAGTCTACACCCCCTGTTAAAATGCCAGGTTCTTGTGATTTTAAAGAATGAGACAAAGATAAATCATGTCAGAAGTTTTTCCACCTTTAATGTGACCTATAACTTTAACAATTCAATTGCAAAACAAGCTGAAATATTTGAGGGGGGAAAAACTCACAATAACCTGGTTGTATAAGTGTGCACACCCTCTTATAACTGGGGCTGTGTTCAGAATTAACCAATCACATTCAAACTCATGTTAAATAGAAGTCATTCCACACCTGCCATCATTTAAAGTGACTCTGATTAATCACACAATAAACTTCAGCTGTTCTAGTAGGATTTACCTGAACTGCTGGAATTTCTGGGAAGTACTGGCTGTGTGCTACATGTGACAACAATCTCCCGTATTCTTCTTGTGAATGGGCTATGGGGTAGGGTGGCAAGACGGAAGCCTTTACTTACAAAGAAAAACATCCAAGCCCGGCTGAAGTTTGCAAAAACAAACATCAAGTCCCCCACAAGCATGTGGGAAAATGTGTTATGGTCTGATGAACTTTGGCCATAATTCCAAATGGTATGTTTGGCGCAAAAACAACACTGCACATCACCCAAAGAACGCCATACCCACAGTGAAGCATGGTGGTGGCAGCATCATGCTTTGGGGGGAATTATGAACAGTTCCAAATACCAGGCAATTTTGGCACAAAACCTTCAGGATGAAGATGAAGGTTCATCTTTCAGCACGACAACGACCCAAAGCACACATCCAAATCCACAAAAGCGTGGCTTCACCAAAAGAAGACCTTACCCCCAGCCCAGACCTGAATCCAATTGAACATCTGTGGGGTGATCTGAAGAGTGCTGTGCACAGGAGATGTCCTCTCCTTTTGGAGCGCCTTTGCAAAGAAGAGTGGGCAAATATTGCCACGTCAAGATGTGCCATGCTAAGTGACTCCTACCCAAAAAGACTGATTGCTGTAATAAAATCAAAAGGTGCTTCAGTAAAGTATAAGTTTAAGGGTGTGCACACTTATGTAACCAGGTTATTGTGAGTTTTAAAAAAAAAATGTTTCCCCCTCAAAGATTTCAGCTTGTTTTGCAATAGAATTGTTCATGTTAAAGATGGAAAAAGGTCTGACATTATTTATCTTGGCCTCAATCTTTACAATTACAAGAACCTGGCAACAGGGGTGTGTAGACTTTTTATATCCACAGTATATCCTCCTCCTGTGAAGCAATACCCTGTTTTATACATGCTTTACATTTGCTCAGCCCCCCTTCTGCTTAAATCACCCTGCAGGGAAGCAACATCAAGAGTAGACTGTATTGTCCTACCTAATGTTGTGTCATCAGCAAACACTGAGACATGGTTCTCAATGCAATATGGGAGATCATTAATAAACTAATTAAAAACAAGATGACCCAGGGCAGACCTCTGAGGTATTCCATTTAAAAACTTGGTCCAGTTTGAGAATTTTCCATTTACAACCACTGTTTGCATTGAGTCAGCATGGCTTTGTGAAAAACAAGACATGTTTTTCACAAAGCCATGCTGACTTCAACTATCTATATTGCGATTCAATATGTATTTTTGAATGTGTCCATTAAGCAACTCTTTGTAAATGATGGTGCTGATTCATTTGCTTTTATGTTTGAATGTCATGCTCTTGTTTTTTTATTTTATTTTATTTCCTGTCTTACTTTACTGGTAAGCCACATTGGTTTGCATTTGTTTCCCAAAGGTATACATTTTGTAATGTTTGCTTAAAGTGCATGTATTCATTATATGCCCATAGCCTGTCAAAGCTGGCCCTTCTAAAATTCTAAACATGGACATTGCCTGCAAGGTAACATACACAGTCAAACATGTAATGGGTTAATGCAAAAACGACTTTTATCATCACACCCATTAAGTCCCTATTAAGGTTCTGCTGTATCACCATGACAACATGTATAATTTACATTTAATGTAGTCTGCAAATCTTTTTTTTTTTCCATCTCGCAAGATGACCTGCAACTAAAAAACATATTATTTGTCCTCCTTGATCCTCCTGTTTTTAAGTGGAGCACAAATATTGTGGTTGACTTCAGATAGATTAGCTATGTGAATCATTATGTGGTATTTGCAATACATGGACACGTTGTACAACACAAGCTATCCTGGGATAAAATGGCACCCAAATAATCTTTCTAAAACAAACACTGGTTAAAATAAGAATAAAACAGAGTGAAAAGGAAACTTTATTTAGCAACTATTTCAATAAATCTAAAGAAATGTGTCTAAAATGAAGAACATTTAGTTGATAGTCTGCCAGTGTACATATTAAACTTGCTTACTCTGTGCATTCTACTATTCCATTCTGTACCCAGTATAAAATACGTTGCTATGGAAACTAAAATATAAACAGCTTATACAAAACAAGAAGAAGCTATCAAAAAAAAAGCACTTCTACCATAATATAATTTCAGGGATGTACCAAAATCTTGAAATAAAATGAGTTATTCGAAGACCGAAAGCAATGAATATAATTACCTGTTAAAAAAGGGGAATTGAATACATAAAACATATTAACTGTCCCTCTTTCTCCCAAACAGGTAAATCATTCAATCATTACACTACCTTTTTGTCTCTACAATGTTATGATTGAACTATTATGAAATTCCACAGAAAAGTTGGCTTCTCTTCTCTCAGTTGCACACTACCAGGAATCATTACCACTAATTGATGAGAAGCTGAAACCTTTCGGCTCCCTTGAAGGATTACATAATAAATCTTATGATGACAATATTTAAGGGGCTTTCATTTGGCAACCTCTGATGAGAAAAAGCCATTTATCTCTTCTTTCTTTTAAGATTCCGTCTAGACTACACCTTTACACCCTACTTGATTGGCCTTATAACACTTTCATCAGACATGCATACAAGTATGTGCTTATTTTCATTTGTCTCCTATTTCAGGTGCCAACATAAGAGTGACTTGAGAAATGGTTTTGGATAATTATCTCCATAGATTATGTTTTTTTTTCTTTTTTATATCATTAGCATTGAAAAAAATATATATACTAAAAATGAGACTCTGCATAGTTAAAGCCGGTGGTGTCATTAGGGGGGCTACTGGGTCTGAAGCCCCGAATCTCAACTCTAATCCCTGAATGTGGAGACCCTGGGGCTAAAGCAGGGGTCTCCAAACTATGGCCTGCAACAAGTTTTCATCCAACTGCAGCAACGTGGGCTTCCTCTGGTAGGCCACTAGTGAGGCATAGAAAAAGACAGCATATACCAGACAGATTTACAGAGAAAGAGAGAAATGTGTCTTTTTCTCTGTGAATCTGTCTGCCATACTGGGGCTTCTTATGGTATTTCTGCCTTTCCCCGGTTCCTCCAATCTGGGAAGCGGAAGCTCTGCCATTTTGTGGAAGTGAGCCTGGATTCAAGACTGAACACATGGGGACAAGTGGAAGACAGAAGATGGAAGAAAGAAGACAGACCAAGAAGAAGAAGATACAAGAAAAGAAGCTGAGCCACATAAAAGGAGAAAGGGGTACGAGAACAGTCTATACTTAAGGAAGGGGAATATTAAAAATATCTTAACCCCAATTATAGTCTGCACCATTAAGTAAAAAATTTCAATAAGAGGAAAAAAGTTCAGCCTGGACAAGACGGTAGTTTAACTATATAATAACATTATCATCAGGGCAGGACTATGAAGGGCTGGCCCTGGCGCTTTAAGGCCAGCAGCCGCTGGATAACGTAATTACGGCCAACGGCTGGATATCTGTGCCCAAATGCTATGTTTTTATGCTCATGTAGCGTAAGGCTTGCATATCCAACTGCTGGTGGCAAACACTGATTATGTGGCATTGGGAAGGTGGCAACTCATATGTGTTGTTTGTAAGATTTGAAAAGTGTATCAAAAATATTTATTTTAATGTTTACCTAACAATCAGATCAGAATCAGAACCTGAAGAACCCAGAACCTCATTGCATTTGTAAGTATCAGGCCTCAAATAACAAATTGAGAATCTCCCACGTGCCTTGAATTTAATGTTTCAGTAATACTCACAATTTCTATTGACTCAACTGACCTCATTTATCCAATTAGACCAAACAAAATGTGTGCTTAATTTGAGGTACTTTCACCCCTCAGAAGAATACCGGTATATTTGGGCAATATACCCCTCTGTCGATTTAATTACTCCATTCTCCTCAAACTTCCCCTGAAATGAGTGCTAAGGTGAGTTGCCTTCATTGATTTTGCGAGTCTTTTGTCCAACTCATGTGACCTTGCTGCTGCAAACTCACATGAGTTGCCAACTCGCAAACATTCGCAGGTAATGAACTTTTAGAAAAACTACATAGCACAGGTTTTTTTTTTAAGTATATTTGTCATTGTCCTTCTTGCTACAGCCTTATTTGTGTATCCACTGAATTATTCTCCGCCAGGGCCCAGTTAAGGCTAAATGTTATGCTGGCAGCAATCATTAGTCTTCTAAGCTTTGTTCTCTTACTCATATGAACACTGTAAATGTACAGAATGAACAACATTGACTCAGCAGGAGATGCAGTGATATCATTAGCTAAAGCAAACGTCTCTGTATTTTAGGACCAAAATCAGCAGGGAAAGAATATATATATTTTTTTAAAAAATTCCCAGTTGAGGTGCTTTCTTACATATATGATTTGCATTGTTATAGTTGAGAAGAAATGCAGAGCGTGTGCATTTTCAATTATCCAGAATTACTTAAATAACTTTGATATATTTATAGAATAACAGTTAGGTCCACTACAGGAAATCAATTGAGCTTTCTTTTTTAATATGCAAAATGGTTCACAGTTGCTTAGGTGGCCCGCATTATTTTCATTAGAAAACAGTTAGAGCCGCTGGAAAACACACAGTTCCCCCGGTCATAACTGTTAGAATATTAGAAAGAAAAGGGAATTTGTTCCAACATATGGATAAAATGAAGAAAATAAATGGAACTAAACTAGACAGGGCATATGTTTTTCAATCTTATTTCTAGCAACAGTTTTAGACTTAGAAATTGCGTGGGTGAATTAAAATATTGTACAAGCCAAATAAAGTGAAATTTAAAAGTTTATTCACTGATGAAAAAAAAACCCAGCCATACGGTCTTTTATAAATACAGGATAAGATGTGCTCACTAATCTGTGAAGCTTCTCGGTTATGGATTCTTTTAACTATTTTCCTTCAAATGTATTTTTTATGGTGTGCTTTCTTTGGTCAGACAATGTAGTTTGCCTAGGAATCTACATTATTATTATTATTATGGAAAAATATTATTTTGGTCAGATCTGAGAAGCAAGGGCATCCCACAAGAGACATCCTCCCCACCTTTCCCCTCTCCCACCCCAATACTGTCTTGCCTCATCCCCATCGCTTACCTTTGCTGACTCAGAAAAGGGTTTTCCTGGGGAGATCGAGGCAAATGTTAGCTGCCCATTAATAGGAATAAAATATATGACCACAATTATAATAGCTAACCGACCAGCGTGTGCCTGTGCAACATGAAAACCGCAGTTACAATATCTGGGGCGGTAAAGATTAGCCACAACTACCCCAGTCTAGACCAGGGCCCTCTTTTTACCAGTTTGTTATTGTGTGTGAAATAAATAGATAATACATAATTTTATTGACTCTATAACAGCTATGAAATCTGCTGGCACTATATGAATAAATGTAATATAATAGTGTTCAGCCAGTAATGGCTGACTGTATATGATGGGAGCTGCCTCCTCTCCTGTAGCCCCTCTTTCTCTACCTTTTCTTCTTCTGTCTTGCCTTTTTTTTCTCCTTAGGGAAGAAGCGGCCTTCTGTTATACAGGGAGCGGGTGTAAGCGGACCTCCAGCTGCCCGCTGAGCCCCACTCCCTTGATTTTGGGCTGGTTACATCTGTCTAACCGGCCTTGCTCCCAGTGGTGTCTCCAGCTTTCATATTTAGGGGGGCATATGGGGGGACAGGGACCAAAGTAGGGGGGGGGGCAATTATAAAACGCTACATATACACTATATATATATATATATATATATATATATATATATATATATATTTAACTACATAATATGTACTTATCTCTTTGAAGAAAAGACCTTGATTTAGTTAGTTTTCATTCTTTAATATTATCCCCTGCTGCCAGGGGCGGGCTGGGCCGGGGGGCAATTGGCCCCCAGGCCGCCCGAAATATAATCTAAACGGCCGCTGGGTGCTGATGCCGCCGGCGCTACTAATACTTTTTAAATGTAATATGGCAAGCCAGATCGGCTATTAAATGAAAAAAAAAAGTATTAAAGCAGCGCCGGCCGGCGGCATCAGCACCCAGCGGCCGTATGCGATGGCCGCCAAGTGATGGGAGCAGCGTGAGGCGTGAAAGCTCCGCCCCCTCGAACTCACCTTTCACCCCTCACGCTGCTCCCATCACTATGCGGCCATCAGATTGTTGGAAATCGAATCTAAACGGCCGCTGGGTACTGATGCTGCCGGCCGGCGCTACTTTAATACTTTATTTATTTATTTTTAATATGGCAAGAGACAAAAAAGACAGAATGACACTCTCAGAATAGACCATGTAAAGTTGGCATTTAAGAAATTAAGTCAATTTGGAGGTTATAAGGCACTTTACTCACAAGCACCAAGGACATAGCCAACTATATGACAATTTAACCTTCACTTTGTTGATTTATGGGGTTGCTAACTGTGTCATGGAGAGGCACCATTAGGGAATGGATAATTTGGTAACATTCCAGAAGGCAGAAAGCCGAAGCCTTTCAGGTATTTCACATGGAAATTTCCCTTGACTTATCTGGATACTTACACAGCACAATATTTCCATAAACATTTCGTAGAAATGTATCTATTAGGTATATTTTAATTGCATTGAAAATATGAAGCTCTGCATATTCTTCATGTGATGTGTTTTTTGAATTGGACAGTGTGGACATGTGATCAGTGTTTTAACTCTTGTGGCGTGGAGTAATAAATAGATATGCTGAAGGTAATAAATGGTGTGCGCGTTGCTTACAACATACTACAATTAACTTCCACTGTCAAGGTTTGCTATATTCTAAGCTTGCATATGAATTATTATATTCTGCTTGGAAATCTTTAATGGTATTTTCAAAATATGTCTATAGGTTACAGTAACAAAAATTATAATTACAGAATTTAATATTTTTAGTACTTGATATAGAACATTGCGTGTGAGTTTTCCGCCAACAGCAGCAACGCCATTTTATACCAAAGAGAGTATGTTGTTAAAACTACTTAAAGAGAAACTGTTAGTTGTATTTTTTTTCTATTACAATTTTTTAAAGAAAAAAACATGTGTCGTGACCCCCATCTGCCAATGGACCAGGGGCAATGGCACCAGAGCACTAGTGTGTGTGAGACTAATCACTCGTATAGTCAAACCTCTGGCGTTGCCTGGCTCATGAAGTATAGAGGATAAAAGGTTGGACTCAACCTGCTCCTCCATTTTACAATTTTGGTCCTTGTGCTCGTTTGTAGCAGGTCCACACATGTGTGTATATGAGCAGAGCCTAAGGTCAACGTTGTATAATCCCTTCATCAGGCATGTTATACAACAATGTGAAAGACCTCTCTTTAAGTATCAGTCAAATAACATGGTTACAAGTGGGAAGCAGATAACATCAAAATGTCTAAGACAAGGTTCTTGTTATTTGACTGATACTGATACCGAGGCAGCAGGGCAGTTTGCAGTACTTAGTGCATTGGAGTGGTCTTGGCCTGGAGGAAGGTTCCTGGGTGCCAGCTTCACGTCTTTCCGCGTTACGTCTGATACGTACGTTTTGTGCTAAATGGACATCTCACCCTGGTGGTCATCCGGAGGTCGCCCTTTTGAGGAAGAGTACTGTTACTCACCTGCCGCCATGCAGGAGAGGGAGACCACCCTCCTCCTCTCAGCCGCAACAGCAGCCACCACGGAGGAGAGGGAGACCCCCCTCCTTCTCTCAGCTGCAACAGCATCCACCAGCATCCACCAGGGAGACCCTCCTCCATGGCATGACTACCGCCGCAGCAGCCGCCACGGAGGAGACGGAGACCCTTCTCCTCCTCCTCTCATGCACCACTGGGTTCTGCTGAAGAGCCTTTTTTTGTGAAGAGGTACTATAATAACTGAATGTATCTTATTGGGTTCCATTGATTTTTCTGTTTTTATTTGGAGAGTTTAAGTTGAACGTTTCCATTGTAAACATGCAAAGTATATTATATTATTTCCTAAATCTAGCTAAATCTAGGGAAAATGTGTTCTGACCCAAAGTACTCAAAGGGCTAAAAGCAAACACTTTGGTTCATTGCATACCCCTAGAAAAATCATTGTAAAAACACCAGAAAATACATTAATTTTATTCAGTGGATGGCTGACAAGAGATTAGGTGAAGGAGCAACAATATTTATTTTTCTACAGGTCTTTTAAGAACAGAAGACTATGGAAGATCAGCGTGAATTTGGTTTAAAAAGCATGACTGTCAGTACACTCACCTAGTCTTTCTGTAGTGAAAGCAGAATGACAGAGCTGTCAATCAGGCTCTGCTCTCAGAATTCAAAGAACTGTGCAGGGAACTGTGGGGCAAGATTCTAAGAAGCAGAGAACGGTGATAGACAGCTCTAATCCAGAATGTGCTTAGGTCGCTGCAAATACTGGGGATAATATTGGTATTTCCATGTATACACAACTATGAAGAAGTTTTTAGTCTTTTATGTGGATGGTAATCCAGCATTCAGGGGGAACCGCTGCCGTATTTATCCTTAATTTGGCTAATTAATTTTCTACTCTTCTTTGCTTGAACAAAATGCTGGACACCCAATGCAAAATATATCAAGGGGCTGCCTCTCCATGTTTTGGATCTAAAAAGCCATGTGTCGTAACATACTATTATGCATGTGTGAAATCAGTCCTGTTTATTCATTATAACTTATCCTAGAGTATCCTTAGAATATTTAGTTATGTTATACAGCAAATAATTGCAAGGTGCAAGTTGTGCATACAAATTGGCCAATTATAAGATAACAAATGCCTTTTGAGTTGAAATATATAACTCCAAAAGCCTTTTATCAGCAGCAGTCTCAAATCTCACAGTTGTGCATCATAAAGCCTTGGAGACCCCTGAGACCTGAGGGCAATATGGTGGCACTTTCAGTGACGTCCTCTTCCCCGATTGGAGGATCGGGGAGGACCTCACTGTAGCGCCGCCATTTTGGCAGAAGTTCCCACCAAAATTATGTCTGCAGAGATTCAGATGAAGAAAGAAGACTGAAGATAGAATAGAGAAGAAAATAAGAAGATAGAAAAAGAAGAAGATGGGGATGCAGAGGTGGCTGCTAGAGTGGGTAATGAAACATTTTTAACGAGCATGAGAGACAGAGCAAAGGAGAATGCGTGTATGAGAGAGTGTGAGTTAATGTGGACCCATGAATTGCAGGTGGAAATTCTGAGTTGTCAGATACTAGACTGTGCAATCAATATAAAACAACGTTTACTAAGTGGCTCAATGTGGTGTACAGAGTATTAGAGCAACTTCAGTGTATACACTTTCATAGGACATTTCAGACCTTGAAATAACTTTGTTTAGAAAAAAGTTGATAAAATACGATATACCAGTAACAATTTATCCTATGCAATGCCAACACACAGATTGTAAAGTAAAAAGCCTCTCTTCTACTCCTCAGAGTAAATATGTCAAACATTTTTCAAAAAAGGGAGAGAACTATAAGAAACATTAGTATCCTATTTAATGCCACCAACAGTGAATAATATACCTTGAGGGTGCACAAATTGAATAGTCTTGAGATCAACTTGAGATACTGATAATTAAATAATTATTCATTTCCATTCACACCCAATAATTAAATAATAATTAAAGTGCTACATTACATGAAACCATAAACAGATATTTATGACCAAGATTAATCCCACTAACTCATGAAAAGCAAACACATATTACTAGTCCCCAGGACACATATTTTAGAAGTACTCCTGCTCTAGATCTTAATATTAGACACATTAATGTAATTATGTGTTTAGAATATAACTATTACCTCACACATACTTTTCGATATAAAGGCAAAACACAACCATTCACATAATACAGAGGTAGACAGATATTAACACAAACATCAGAAAGTATCAGTATTCCATACTGTCATGAGCTTCTGCTGTGGCAACAGCCTGCCTAATAGAAACTTCTGTTTCATCTTATGATCATGATATGCACTCATTAAATGTGTATGCACATTTAAGACGTTAGTGACATTTTTGGGGGGTTTATGATATTGCACGCTTTAAATAAAAATCTAGATTTGAGCACCACACTTTCTTTAACTATAAAGATTATAGATATAAAGATAATTAAATCATTTGAGTTTGCAACTCCAAAGAATATGATAATGTGTCTGGATATGGTGGACACCAGATGTAGAGTAGGGGTGTGTATTATCTGTATTAACCTAGGGAATACTGATGCAAACTGCTGTATAGGTTATTGCCCAACAAATTTCACATAGTTGGTTTCATATGCATTTAAGATAAATAAAATGTATTTTTGTGTAAATATGTATTTATAGCCAATATAGATCTAAAGGTCACAAATTTTATTCTATAAGTAATAAAAGACATTTGCTCCTTGGCAGGATATTTAATTTCACCAGCACCATTCTATAAAAATGTGAAGTTACCATGGAAAAAAAAAATGAAGAAGAAGAAGTTACCTTTCTCTTGATTAGCGCCTGTTAGAGTTATTGTGGTTAATATAGTGGGAGTCCACGAGTCATCATAATTGCATAATGACATAATGAGCTTTCCAAACAAATTTACTCACCTTTGAGAAAATATATCCCTGTAAGGACTGCCATGCTGTAGGGCTATTCCATAACCTCTGTCGGCAACAGTATTCGCAATTGTGTAAAATGAACAGTCCTGGTCATTAATTGCCACGTATTCCAGGACAGCGGCATCCCATACAAATCCATAGTTCCCATGTTTTACCTAAAGAGATTAAGAAATGTAATAAATAAAGTTATTGTACTAGTGGCATAAATAGTATGCATAAATAGTCTCTACCAAAAAAATTCACTGAAAAAAGGAAGCTGTAGTTAGTTTTAGTAAATGGATCCACCCATGCTGTCTAAATTCCCCTTTAACTATTTTCAACTATAATAGAAATTGCAAAAATGCATGCTTGCTTTTTCTTTTTTTACTTTATTACATGTATTAAAGCCAGATTTCAGAACTTGCATGTATCATACTACCCACCCAGAGATAAGGTGATTTTTTTTTTAAATATAGAATGTATTTACAAAATAACAATTATACTGAAATGTAGTGACCACAATGAAGCAGAAGTTATTTAAAAAAGGTAAAAAAATATTAAAGTGATTCTATCACCATAGCAACCAATGTAACGGTCCAATTACTTGAATGCTGTGGTGATGAGACACATTTAGACACACTAGATGGTTTCTTTATGAATCACTCAAATTATGTCTAATTAGGCATTTTCCGAAATGCAGTCTACAATCTCTATAATAAGACAGACTTGAGTAACTAGGTGAGTAATGTAGTATGCCATGCAATAGCGACTCTAAGAACAATATATAGGGGGGGGGACATAATATACCACTAAATCATACCACTTATAAAAATAAGATGCCACAACACCAGGTACTGCGGCAAATCCTATGTGTATAATGTGGCTGCTGTGGCAAGTCCTATTTGTGTAATCTGTGTGCTGGGCTGTTGATCTATACCTTCAATGATGTGTTCCATGTGGTGTTTATTTGATCTTTACCTTAACTACATTAGGGGACATGACCCTGCCCCCAAAGGAAGGGGGAGGGGCACAAGAGGTGGAGCAAAAACAAGGTTTTGCCTAAAGTGGCAAAAATCCTTGCCCCAGCCCAGGCAATGAGCACAAACAGAAGTCAGGGTCAGACTTTAAGTAACTTTGGAATATATATTTATTTTTCTGACCCATATTTAGTCATAGACAATTGTCAATTGTTTTAGAGCTACAGCTGAAAAAGCACTTAAGGTGAAAATTCTTAATATCCTCAATCAGGATCAGAGGCATATCTACTGATAATAGCGCCTATGGCAAGCACTGAAATTGCGCCCCTGTCTAAATATCTAAAACCCATTTACTAGCCCCTGCTGCCCATATATATATATATATATATATATATATAAATATTAGTCCCTGCTGCCGATAGCAGGTATAGATCAACACACAAACCCAGATCAATTGAAATTCACTTGTGATCTCAGCACTGAAGGTATATTTCAAATAAACAGAATCAGACATATAAATCCTCTATTTGCAGGTATACAATAATATATGAAACGTAGCATCGCAGGTATAGATCAAATACATACAGGGAAACAGCATTGCAGGTCTTAATCAACTGAATAAGACATATTAACCCTGTATTTGCAGGTACACATAAATAATGTATGGAAACATAGCATAGCACATATGGATCTACAGATTAACACAAAAAACCCAGCTTTGCAGGTAAAGATCAATTGGAATTCACATAAAAACACGGCATTAAAGGTATATTTAAAACCCCCCAAATTACAGGCATAGATCACAGGTTGCACACCCCAAAGCCAGCCCTGGCGTCCACACTGCCCACATAGAACCTGACCAACACCCAGATTACACACATAAGATTTTCAATCTTTGTCTCCAAATAGCCCAGCACAAGTCAACTTTGTCCCCAAACAGTCCGGCCTGTGCCATCTTTGTCCAATATACACCCTGCCTGTGCCATCTTGGTCCCCAAGACTCAAACCTCCTGCTAGTGCCATCTTTGCCCTTCCACAATTATACATCTATGATACACAAACACTTTTACAGTCACTCACTAATTCACACTTTAATTCAGACAACTCATCCAAACATTAACTCATGCTCTCCCTCATTCAGACAACTCATCCAAACATTAACTCATGCTCTCCCTCATTCAGACAACTCATCCACACATTAACTCATGCTCTCCCTCATTCAGACAATTCATCCACACATTAACTCATGCTTTCCCTCATTCACACAATTCATCCACAAATTAATTCACACTATTTACTTATATCTACCCCTCTCCTTCCCTTATCACTTTCTAACCCCTCTCCTTCCCTTATCAATTTCTAACCCCTCTCCCTCCCTTATCACTTTCTAACCCCTCTCCCTCCCTTATCACTGTCTAACCCTTCTCCCTCCCTTATCACTGTCTAACCCCTCTCCCTCCCTTATCACTGTCTAACCCCTCTCCCCCTTTGTAGTTCTCTCACCTTGAGGTCCAGTGACGGGAGCAGGAGTCTTCCTGCACTGTCCGCTGCTTCACTGCTGAGCGCCGTAATATGATGTCGTATTTCGGCGCTCAGCATGAAATGCCGGCGCCGGCACCGGCACCGGCATGGAGGTACCGTTGCTAGGCGTCCCTCTCTCTCCTCAGCATCAAAAAAAAAAGACACAGTTTGAAAGCCGCTCGCTGGTGCCCGCCGCTTCACGCCGAAATATGTCGTCATATTACGGCACTCAGCATGAAATGCCGGCACCGGCACGGAGGTAGAGGCCTCGTGGAGGCGAGTGAGGGGCGCAGAGCGGTTGCTAGGCGCCCCTCTCTCTCCTCCGCATCAAAAAAAAAGAAAAAAGACCGCGTTTGAAAGCCGCTCACTGGTGCCCCCTTCAAATGGCGCCTATGGCAGGAGCCATAGGTGCCATACCCTAGATACGCCTCTGCTCAGGATTGCTTGGTACCCTCAAGTAAAACTATTTATACCCCATTTGTTTACAAAGATATAATGTAAGGATTATCAGCCTGTTCATTGTGTCAGCAATACCGCAGGCTTTATTATCTAGTTTATTTACAAATTGCAGAAACATGTACAATTAAGCATCATTTCTTTGTTTACCCTACCATGGGATCATATTCTGCATGTAACATCAAAGGTTCATCTATGGCAATTAGAAATGATCCGGATCTAAATAATTTCTCCTCTGATTTAATCCCTATGAAAATGCTTATTGTTCACTAATCTTCCATTTAATCAAAGCAAGTGTGGCGCATGTGTGTATAACTAATGCCACATTTGTTGATTAAACTTAAAATAGAGAGAGAAATTATAAAAATGACATAGAGGTTTGACAACAGACATGCCTAAATGATTCTAAATAATTTCAAAAGCTTCTTTCATTAATTTAAATGCAATAATTAATTAATTTTATTAGCCAGATATATCATTAAAATATTTTACATTTATCACAATGTCACCAATAGCTTCCTATATTTTAAGCAGATGGGTTAAATTGAGATTCTGACCAGATACAGCACATACCCGGAATTTGATTCACCGCCTTACAAGGGTTAAGGCACCAACTATAGCCAGGGCTGGACTGGCAATGATGAGGAGGACCTGGCATTTTAAGGCCAGCTGGCACCTGATGACATCAGTGCGGCCGACAGCTGGATATGTGTGTTGCGCTGTCGGTCAGCCGCCTACCGGGTCTGTCTATAGCTCCACCTATAACCACACTCCCTAATCAAGGTTTGGGCACCAGACATATTTGGTATATATAACATGTCTATATTTCTGGGAACAAACATATGTAAAAGCAAAGTGATCATTTCTGTAAGGTGAAAATGTACATGTTATAGTTCTGCTGAACAGAAATTGTACAAAGGAAGTATGGAAGAATTTGATTACACCGTAAAAGTGTGTTTAATTTTATATGAGGGAATCCGTTAAGCTATTTCAGGAAAGTCCTTTCCTAGGTGAAAAAAGTAATTACAGCTTCTGCTCTCACCGTTTGGAATATTAAGTAGACATTCTGATTGCATTTTAAAACGGATTGTACATATTTTAAAAATAGACTTATAGCTATTTAGCTATATATACATATTGGTTACATGCAAGAAGAACCATACTTCATATTCATACAGAAAAGAGAGAATGTCCTCCCATGATTTACTTTTTTAATTTATTATTATTATTATTTATTTTTGTTAACTTTTCTGAGGCTCATGATTGGTCTCTGACTAATCAGCAGTGCTCACAGGGAAAAAATGGAGCATTGTGTAAGGATGCCAGTTCCCAAGGACGAGAAACCGTCATTCACAGAGATTCACCCTGCTGCTTTATGCAGCACTCATATTTTTGTATTATTTTTTCATTACTTTATTTATTTTTTACTTTTTTTAAGGCTGCTGATCTCTGACGGATAAGCAAAATTCAAAATGGATGAATCCCAGTTCTCCAGGACTGTCTTGGATGTGAGGAAGTCCTCTGCACCGGAAACGCACCTTCATAACGTTTTATGTGGTCAATATAGTGGGCACCTTTTTCATAAAAGTGTCAGGTCCGGCCTTGAACCAGGTTTACTCTGGACTGTGTGTGGTCTCCTTGTCTGCCTGCCACCAGTGTGCACATGTCGGAGCTTTCTTTCATCACTAATATATACCCAAACTGCTGTTTTTTGTCTACTGCATTTGTTATACTCAACTGCTGGTCATCTCATCATCATAAACACCTGCAACCTCTTAACTCAGTATATAAGCCTGCCTGAACCAAGTCTCTTTGCTCAGTTGTTTATGATGCTCATATAATGCAGTCCTGGTCCTATTGTATCCTGATTCCTTTCTCATGTACCTAAATTTGGAAAATCAGCTTTTCTTCATCTTCAGCTTACTCTGCATCCTGGACTCCATTCCCAAAAGTAAGCCTCACAGACAGCATAGAACATCATGAAGGTTTTAAGAGGTTAAACTGTACAGTTCTTCATCGCACATTTCAAACAAATCATACAAAGAAAAATCTAGACTGAAGATGTATTTATGCTATGGACTGTAGGTAAAGTAACACTCTTGGGTTGTAGTAATATTATCTTAAAAGTTTGATGATTTCAATTTAACTCACCACCAATTTTAACAACCTTTAGATCGATAGGATAAAGCCGGCTGCTTTTTGTGTAATAGAACTACAGACAGGAAAATTACTGGGCCTGTTCTCCAAAGATTATTTTCTACTTCACATTAAATGTGAAGACATACATTTTAGTAATAGCCTTCCATGACCTGCTTTGTTAAATTTGAACACTACGATACTCATATACCAGAATCATCATGGTTCATCATTACGTTAATGTATAGAACTCTTAAGACACTTAAAAAAATCTGATAAAGGTCAGTGTCACCTATTTGACACTTATGGTTTCTTTTATTAACCAGTTTGCATAGAAGAACTATACTGTCCTTAAAAATGTGGGCACAATACAATAGGGTGGCATAGTACGTGCTTCTGCTCCCTGTTACTGCTTGGAAGATTAAGCTATTTAATGATTTCCTACTGCAAGTGCTGATATACCTTCACTGTTTAATTTACTAAGCATACACTGCCAGAAGGAACAGAGACCCATGAAGCTCTCTCATATCTGCTGACTGTTCAAACACATTGATCCGAGTTTCTCGTGGCATCATCAAGCTACATCTGCTTACAGTAGACATTCCTGGGATCTATAATGATCCCAACATTACTGATTGTCAAAAAAACCTTAAAATGTTAAAGAAATAATTAAAAATAATCAGCCACTAGCCCTTAAAGAAATACTTTTTGCTGCCTCCACAAACCAAAGTATCAAGCAGCAGCATCTAAGCCAGGAACAGCAGGAACCCAGCGGATTCACGTGAATGCACATCACGTGACTCTGCTCCATTCCTTCTTCCTCTGGGGGCGGGACTAGAGAAGTTGTTCGGGAGGAAGCAGCAGGGACCCTGCAGTAGTCTGTGAGTGAGAGATCTGCAGTTCAGGTAAGGGGGGTGGGTGTATGAGCACATATGTGTGATAAAAGGAATGAATGAGTATATGAGTGTGTGTGTGTTTGTGTGTGGGGGTGGCATAGGGAGCCTGTAAATGAAGAGAAGTGTGGTTGTCTTCAACTTTTTTGTAAATAGGCCAATAAGGAAACATAATGAAGACCAATCAAGTTCTACCATAATAACAGTAGGTCAATCCAAAGTGGCTTGGGGAACATATATAATAAAAAGGGCGAAGAATAACCAAAATTTTCCCTATATTCTGTGTCTGCAGGGCCGGCCGAAGACTTAACGCCGCCTGGGGCAAAGTTTAAAACGCCCCCCCCCCTGCATTTTAAACTTCGCCGACGCCATAATCTACGATTCCCCCCCCCCCCGGTACTTACCTTTAAACAGTCCTGCGGCGAGTCTCCCTGCTCTGCCACGGTGCCGGCTTGTAATGCTGAGCGCCGGAAATTGACGTCACTTCCGGTGCTCTGCATTACAAGCCGGCACCGAGACCGAACAGGGAGACTCGCCGCAGAGGAGAGAGAGAGAGGGGCGCCGAGCGGGTAAGCGAAAACCACTCGGCGCCCCTCTCTCTCCTCCGCTTCAAAAAAAAAAAACAAAAAAAAAAGCGCTTGGGGCGGCAAAGTGCCGCCCCTTCTAAAGTGCCGCCTGGGGCAATTGCCCCAGTCTGCCCCATTATAGGGCCGGCCCTGTGTGTCTTTCATTATTTTTGTGTCTCTCATTCGGAATGATGGCTGTCCCATACTTATGCGTAGAATGTATCATAATTTATTTTTGGAGGAAAGGGAAATGCTGACAGTACTAGGTGATCTGCTCCAACAAACTCTTTGGAAGGATAGTGATGCCTATTTTTTTCCTTGGCCAATTCACCCAGTTGGGCAGGAATCCCCAATATCTGGACACTAGAATGCTTGCACAGGAACTGTAAGCTTGAGGACATTCATGTTTCTCCCTTGGTGCAGGTTTTAGCCCATTTCCTTTTCCACAATAGTGTTTTCTACAGTATAAGCATTTTGCCACATCTGAGTGATGTGGTGGCAACATTAAAAAAATTCTAGCATTTGGTATGCCTAGGAATCTACATGTTACCTTATTGCAAAAACCATGTGATGTGAGGAGAACACATGGTTTCTAGTAAAGGAACATAAAACGTCCTGTAGATTTTAATGCAAAATAGTTAATAGGCAGAGATTTGTTTTTCTTAGTTAAATCTGGGCATATCAATATTAGATGTTTTATCTCACTTTTTCCATTAAATTCACAGCATTGCTATTTGATTACTTGTGATAAATTCATCTTGGCATTGAATCCATCCCTGAAACTCTAGTTAAGGTAATAAATACAATAAATACAAAAGAAGAGGCATATATAAATCTAAGAGAGATGTGAAATTTAAAAACGTTTTAAAGAACATGGATAATAATGAAATTTAAAAAGAAACCTGGTTATATACTATGGAAAAATACGTTATCATGTATGTATTATTTCACATTATGAAAAAAATAAGTGCTGCATAATGCATGCAAGTACTGAATTATGAAATGCAGCAGCTTTGCTTGTAAAAGTAAAAAATGAGTCCTTACAAGACTTTGATTTTTTTACACATCCCTGCTTTGTATGCATGCATGACCCCAAAGTCAAGAGCAACACTTTCAGTGAATCTTCTCATTACTTCTCAGTCTCTTACCTTTTAAAATTATACCCTCTATTCAAAAATTATTATTTTGAATAAATGTGATATAGGTTAAAAAACCCAGTTATATATATATATCAAGGTTTCATAATATAAATTTGTCTGTTATCTATGGAATGTTCTATGACCTCACATGGCAATTTATATGAAAGGTCATTAGCCATGTCATGCTTCAATCAGGGCCGGCCCAAGACAAAATGCCGCCTGGGGCGAAGTTTAAAATGCCGCCCCCCCCCTTATCTACCCTTCCTCTCCCTAAGCCCCCCCTCCCCCTTGTACTTACCTTTCAGCAGTCCTGCGGCGAGTCTCCCTGTTCGGTCTCGGTGTCGGCTTGTAATGCTGAGCGCCGGAAATGACATCATCTTCTGGTGCTCAGCATTACAAGCCGGCACCGAGACAGGGAGACTCGCTGCAGAGGAGAGAGAGAGGGGCGCCGAGCGGGTACTGACAACTTGGTAAGCGAAAACCACTCGGCACCCCTCTCTCTCTTCCGCTTATAAAAAAAGGGCTTGGGGCGGCAAAGGGCTTGGGGCGGCAAAGTGCCGCCCCTTCAAAAGTGCCGCCTGGAACAGTTGCCCCACTCGGCTCCATTGTCGGGCCGGCCCTGGCTTCAATACATCTATTACAAATGTCCAGTCAGGTTAAGCAAAAGAGCATAGAAAATTGTGTTAACATTTCAGGAGGAGATTTGAAGACATTTTAATAAAACCTTTGCATCACATACCTTCTGTGCTTACAGAGTGTCTCGTCTGACCTTTCTGGAGTGAAAGCTCCACATTCTCATTGGTGGCAGCACTATGTTCCAATGATTTAGGAACATTTCTTGATGCTGCCCCTAGACTTTGACTTACAATGGTTCTTAGCTATGCATTGTAAAGGCAAGTCTAGTTATGATTCACAATGGATACAAGAAATCCTTGCTTAATCATCACTCTCAAATAAATCAGGTTTCCTTTTGCAGAAACCTGCCCCTTGAAATAAAAATGAAATGCGTGACATTCTTTGGACAAGAGCAACCACAGCATTTATCGATAATCAGTACGGGACTTACATGACTCTCAAGCTTGATAATCAGCAAAGGACCTTGGCAAGGTTACCCTAAGAATCTGTAAATATAGATATAGTTGTGCCTTTTATAACTACAGGGGTCTATGTGATTAAGTTAATGAAATACTTAGTACCGACCTCTTCAACACTGCAACAACAACTAAGGGTCATCCAAGGTGAAACCCATCCCCAAAAACACAATTCCAGAGATTGTCAACCAAGAAGACGTTCAAGACATTCAAATGCAGAACTGTAGCTTGGGCTACCTTGAAAATATTACTTTGATGTAAAAAATGCACCTACCTAACAGGAAGGACAAACCTGAAATTTCATTTACCTTACCCATAACTACCTAACTATTCCAGCCACACATTAGCTAATCTTCTCATCCTTGCTTGCTACCCCTAGCCTATAATTCTTCAGCATTCTTACTCCATCGTTCGGCTGCTTTGTCTCCCCTGCACTGCATCTATGGAATTACCAAACTGTATTGTTTGTTACAATTGTTATTCTAAAACAGTGCACTCATAGTATTGTGTCACCTTGGAATGAATGTGCAGGCTCTCAGTGTCATCCAGCCTGGATCTTACGCTTTCATATTGTCATAGTGTCAATTTTTTTCACTGGTATAGAACTAAAATCTCTACTTGAATATAGGTGACATAATTCCGGATATATATATGCCCTGTTACCAGGGCTGGTGCAAGGATTTTTGCCACCCTAGGCAAAACATAATTTTGCCGCCCCTGGCTCCACCCCCACAAGCCCCCCTTTGCCACACCCACTTATACCCCACTCCTCCCCATAGCGACCTACTTTGCCTATAGGTGGCACCAGCCCTGCCTGTTACTAATGGTTGTCATATGGATTATGATTAAGTGCCTTTTGGTTGCCACCAATATAATCTTTTTATGGCCTATTGAAGGATTATAAAAGTTTTAGAGTTAGTTTAGTGTATATTTAAAGTTTCCAAGTATGTTAATTCCATATGGGAGTGAGAGACCTCATATATATAACGTCAACAAAAGGACAAAGCACCAGATTTCATAAATTCACTCTAACATTATGTTCCTCTAACAATGTTTGTATGAGATTATATTTTTCTATATATGCAAATTTTGTTTGTGAAAGATGTTTAGAATTATCATGGAAGGTAAACCGTCACAAAGTGAACCTCTGTTTATTTCCAATATTCCTGAGCAGGATGTACAAATTTATGCCAACTTTGATAATTGTGTAAACTTTCATTCCATCTGCTAAAACCGAAGCTGTCGCATAACAGAACTCAACAATATTTATAATGCAAAAAAAAATTGGAGCATAGGGAAAACAGAGAAAACAGTTACACAGGAAAAAAAAGGCTTCTTACAGTTCATGCAGAAAATCTATTTGAGACATTGCAAAATTGAAAGAAACTAAACATTAGACTGCTAAGTGTGCCAGGCTAAATCAGTCAATTCTAGACTGCTCTATAATGAACAGTAGAAACAGAAACGGAACGCACATTTTTTGTGCCTTTTTTGTCAAAAAAATCAGTTTATATTACAGTAGAATCTTAATGTGATTATTTTGGCAACATTTCCATTCTCTTTCTTTAAATTGCATTTGCTGAACTGTCTTAAAACATTACGTCTCGCTATAAATGTGTCACTTGACAAGCAAACTATTTTTTAAAAAGTTTCTTCTCCATTTTTCCACCTGTTGTCTTTATCTCTGCTTTGCACGCTTATGTCAGGTAATGTACAATAAAAGATAGCGCATCATAATTGCTTTTGCAATATGAATCCCATTAAAAAATGAACATATTTTGTTCTTAAGTATAAATGGGATGATTCGTATTTTTCAATAAAAAACTATATGGTAAAATATTCAATATTAGCTAATGCATTATTGTACGGCAGATTTTGTACAGCATGTCTAAAACACTCAGAGGTTCTGATACATTGCATAAATGGTTTAATGCTATTAGGCTACATTAGCCATCATTTCAAAAGGTGTATAGCATCAATGGTTTGACCACAATGAATTATTCAATGCCGCAGATTCAGTATGCTACATGTTATGGTTATCAGCTTGTTATCTGGAATACCTGTCCCATCTTCCCAAATCAAAAGGGTAACTCCCGAAAAAAATACACAAGACTAATGAGTAAAGAATAAAACGGTATTGGGTTAATTAAACATATCCTTATTTTAGACACGTAACAACAGACCACAAACTCAATGGAGTATGTAACCATATGGGTGGCAGACAGTCAAAAAAGAAAAGCAACCTACAAAGTGTCTTATGTGATACCCAAGTAAAGTATAACATTGACTGCCTATGAAGGGATCTAGACAGGCACATGCTGCATTTTAACAGAAAACATTGTGTCAACGTGCCAGTATAAAAATGCACTCCTTTGAAAAAGGATGGTTTAGGTGCACTCAGCTAGCTCCAAATTTGATATAATATACTGGCTTATAATAACCGCAAGTATATGAGAACAAACCTAAGATAGGCAAATGACTTAAAGTGACACTCTAGTGGCACAAACAAACATGTGACTGAGTAATGCATACTAAAGTACTAAAGTATGCAGTTCCTACAGTTAAAAATACCTTATGGAGAAGCTGCAGATCCAGAGCTGCAGTTCTCCAGACTCCTCCACGGTCTGACATTTTGCTACACCGATTGGATGCTTGAAGCAGCCAATCAACATCAAGAAAAGCTTTCCCACAGAAATCAACGGTAGCGCTTTCTTCACTTGAATGTTTGCCGCAGGTAAGTAAGTGATGTGTTAGGAGATGTGTTCAGCTTGTGGACTGGGCGGAGGAAAATGGGGCAGATGTATATGAGAGTATTCTGCAGAAATAAAGTGTTTTTGAGAAGTGTCCTAAAAGCACAAGTGACTATTTATGTTGGCACGAAACACAAAAGAATCATAAACTTGAATATGTTCGTTAAGGCCAATATGTCAATATTTATTTTTGTGTTGTCTTTTTACTAGTCACCAGCACCTGTCATATCACAAGGTTTTATTTTTCTATTTCAACATAACGTATTTTGCGAGCATTTTAATATTGACTTATTTAGATAGGATTTGCGTGTTGAGTCTCCCTTTAAACTGGCGAATATTACACTTTAGACTATATATATATTTATATATATATTCATATGCAGTATTTATATAATAGAAGAAAAGGTTGTGCAGTCAATCAAACAGGCAATTCAAAGCAAGACAAAAAGAAGTAGAGCTGTTGAAGTAGATAGGAAAACTGCCAAAAAAAATTCCTTTTTTTGCAAAACTGAACAGAAGCACATATTATTAAAAATAAGCAACTTTAAGTTTTATTGCTTGCCAGCCAATATTACAATAGCCGAGAACAATAGTAAATTACTTTACCAAATACAAGGCCATTATTCATTCATTCTGGGAATGTAGTGTACTTTGCTTACTGATGAAAAGTTCTGAAATTCTGTATTTATTACTAAAGTCAACCTCTTGCCTATAAAAAAAATCTCTTGAATCAACACATTCACACGAAAGGAAGCTTTATGTTTTTAGCACTTTCCTTTAATATTTCCGTGTATTCATAATAGCTGCTGTTAGCATAACATTTCAAGGGCATTTTGTGCTATTTTTGCCATGACAACTCTCTGTTAACAATTGTTTATGACAATGCTTTGTTTCTTTTTGTATTCTGTTCATATTACATTCCACAAATAGATGCTAGTGCAATGTATATGCAATCAAATTATAATTTCCTTTACATTGCATTAACTATATATATATATTTTTTTTATGATTTTTTTGCCATGACAACCTCTCTGTTAACAATTGTTTATGACAGTGCTTTGATTCTTTTTGTATTCTGTTCATATTACATTCCACGAATAGATGCTATTGCAATGTATACTTTGTACTTTTTAGACCATCATTGTAGTTTCAACAAAATGCAATGTTTACATAAGCCATCAATTTTATTTGAGATTTGAGTGTCAACCTGATATCTATGGCAGGTAGCCACAAACATCAGTATCTTCAGAAAGTAAAATAACTGTTCAGCATATGATATTTGACACCGAAAAATAATCCTAAATGGTATGTGTGATAGCATAGGTTACTGATTCCAACTAGTGGACTGCATTGGGAGACGGGTCCCGCGGGACCCACCAAAAAACTTGCGGGCGCTGGCGGTCTTGCTGGGGCTGCGGGCGGGAGCGGGCCGTCAGACACTGTACCTGCGGGTCCCGGTAATCCCGCGCAGTCCCGCAAGGCTGCCTTCTCGCTGCTCCCTTACAGTGTCTCCTGTCTTGCTCCGCCCAGGAACAAAACGGAGTCACGTGATTGACGTCACTTCCCGTGACTCCGCCTTGTTCCTGGGCGGAGCAAGAAAAGAGACGCTGTGAGGGAGCAACTCGAGGGCAGCCTTGCGGGACTGTATGGGAAAGCTGCAGTTCAGGTAAGGACTTGGGCTTTATTGGCCACAAATCTGGCGCAACACCCACATTGCGGGAGCAGGCGGGATTGGGCAAAAAATCAGCGGGAGCGGATGGGAGCGGGATTAAAAAAGCAGTCCCGCGCAGGACTCTAATTCCAACACTAAGTCTTATGACGGTAACAATTTAGGCTTCAAGTATTTCCTTGTTAGTATATGGAACCAAATCCAGTTGTTCTGATGGATCCACTTCTGGTTATATAAGCACAACTTGGACATTATAAACGTATTTGCATTCAATCATATACGTAAAACATTTGCATATACGTAAAACAGAGAAATGTCTGTGAAAAAAAACACATTTTCATTCCCCTATGTTAACAAAAAAAAATCAGTATTCAGATTCTTACTTGGTCCTTAGTAACTCTTATATATACTGGTCTTTTTAGATGGGGGCGCAAGTTAGGGGGTTTCTGGTTGCACATAGAGCTTACAGCATGGTAGAAGCTTCACTGGTAGCCTTTACTGATGTCATTGTGAGTAACTCTGCCTGCCCTTCCCCACCTTGCGTGAGAAGTAAAATAACTCTTGTGGCCAAGCGTATGTAGCTGGCGGCCACAAGTATGCCACTTAGTGGCTGCCTGGCTCTGCTCTCAAGTCATGGAGTTGTCACCACTTGTTTGGCACATTATGAGTTTCACACATTCAATCAGATAAATATGAAAGGCCCCGTGTTTGGCGAAATGAGTCAGTTTTTGGTCTTTTTGTTTTTCAAGAAGGTAATTTTATCTATTAATTGTTCACATCTGTAGATTTACCAGTTGCAAATTCAAAAAATGAGGGTAGCAGAATGATGCATTTTTGCAAAGTGTTAATCCTTGGCTAACCATTCACAGATACACGGTCGGTTCTTGAGAATTTCCACATTATTCTTAGTACCAGTAGAGCAAACTAGTATTGTTCCTACAAGCTGATATTGATGAATTAAGTGGGTCGTATTTTCAATCATAAGATGAGGCGCAGTTGTAATTAATGCACTACCAATAAAATGAGGAATGCACAACAGCTAGTAAAACAGCATTAATCAGAATTGTTGTTTAAATATCCAACAAAGCTCATAAAAAGCTCATGAAATTTTGGAGATGTTTATAATGGTTCATCTCTAACACACAAAAGATATTCCAAACTATATAAAACTTTCTTTTGTCAAAGTTTTTTCTGCAAGAAAATGAAATGCCATGTCATATATTACCCTAAAATAGGGCATATTGTGGCGCTAGTAGACACAGTGTGAATAATGAATTGTTCTATTACAAGTTGATGGTTTCAGGAGGTACAGAAACATTACCGTGTTTCAGCTTAAATGTTTAAATATTAAATGATATCATACATATTTTAGCTTGGTAAGGTTTCCTTTCATGGACAATTTATTAGCAAAGGGCCTTTTTTAAATAAATTATCTCTCCATTTTCATGTCACTTCTGTGATATTGAACAGCTAGGAAAAGGACCATATTTTTGCCATTTTTTACAATATGCTTGTCTCAAAGCCATATTCATCCATATAAAACTATTTCTCAGTACCTACATATAAAAAAAGGGAACATTTAGATCAGCAACATCCCTATATAGTCATAACATGTCTACTTTTTAACATTTTGGGGACCAAGACACTTCTTTCAAATTTGTATTTTGCACTACTGTGTGATCCTTCTTGTACCTAGAGGGTACGCTAGATGATACCTTCTTTTTTATTTTTTAACAGGGCGTATGTTACAAGAATGATGCAAAAATATGAAGTATCTAAACAAAACACACACAAAAACAATAAGCTTTCATGAATACATTTTGTACCTTGGTAAACAAAGAGCTTTCATACAATAATATAATTTAACCATACAGCGTGTAATAGACAAAACAACTTCTAAACAGACCTGAGTGAGTTAGCATTATGAGAACATCCATTCGCAGTGCCGTATGAAATGTCTTAATTGACAGGAATCACATCGGTTTATCTATCACAGAAGAAGAACAGCTTGATAATGTGCCTGCCTGAACTGCCTGGGTGAGAAGCCGATTAGATTTCATTATACGATGTACAGAAAAACTGATCAGCTGCAATAGAATACCATTTTGAATTGATATTCCTAATGTCCTATGGCACAAACTAACACAAAGAAAAATATGGAAACTGCAGGCTACATCTAAAACCGTCAGGATACAATTGAGTATCAAAAAAGATTGTGTCAGTTGAAATATTGTTCTTGTAAAGTTGATGACCACGCTGGCTACAACGTATACCTGCAAAAACCAATTAACTTTGATAATCACTGCTTGCTTCCAGGAATTAAAGGACAAGAAGCCACTTATGTTGTAAAAAAAAAATAAAAAATGCGACAACAGATAAGGAAAAGTTTGCCTAAGTAGTCTTCCCATTTCCTGCATGAAAATTATAGCCAATAAAGGTTCATTATATTAAGAACACATAGATGCCTATGACCTACAGTAGACTTCATCAAAATGATATGAACCTTATAAACACATCGCAAGCACTCCAGTTTATAACACTATATCGTGCGCCCAAATTCAACTTTTCTAGAAAAAAAAAAGTGGAGCCCTATCAAATGCATGTTGTTACGTCTTCTTATTCTCTTATTTATTCCTTAATATCCCATATCTCTTAACACTGCTAAGTTGAAATCCTTTATTACAAATATCAATCAAACGTTGCCATAGGGTATGTTTCAAAGTTTTTATACTCTATTAATTAACTGCAAGATTAGTTTGGTATCTTTAAACCAGTAATACTAGATGAAAACATATGAAGACCTCACCAGATAACTCTGGCTGTATTTGTAAAGGACAAATTAAGAAACACGAACCACAAATGCTTTACTGAAAGTAAATTAAATGCATCTCTCTGAAAAACTAAAAGAAACACGATCTTGGAAAGAAAATTCAAAAAAGAAAAACATATTTTTTTTTTTCAATTGTAAAAGAACACTTCTCATCCTTTGACTTGCATTAACAAACCATATATACTGTGACCTTAAAGTCAAACATAGAATTGCTAAATAAACGAGTCAAGATAATTCAGTAGCTTTAGACAAGTAATTAGTGTATGGCTCTTGTGAAAGCATTATAAATACAGACACATAACTTTTGTAGAACACAGAAGACAAATTAGAATAATAATAAAAAAAAGTGATACCATCATTTTGGAATTAATTTAAATAGTATGACAATGAGATGACTCAATTTCTGTGTTTTTGTATGTGGTACGCTTGAGTTGATCATCAGTAACCGAGTGCTTCGTCCTACATGAATGCTATATGTATTTATATGTGTGCATGCTGCTTTGTACCATAAATCTGGTTTTATAGTTTAGAGCTTAGTGGTGCTAATTTCATAAACATGTACACTTGCTCCACGTTATTGTTTCAATACTCTTCCATAATCCCAGTCTAAACTGTAAGTAGAATTTCTATGGCTATTGCTACTAGCCATAGTGTGACCATAGACTTCTTTTCTTAATATACAATGTCGAACTCTTGAATTGTTAAAATTGCTTCAAACACAGAATCATGCTACTATAAAAAATAAATGACAAAGTAATATTGTTTCTTTACTATATAAAAGGGACTTTTGTTACAGAGATGTGCATTGGTACGAAAGATATGTGTTCTAGAGAAACATATATGCAAAAAATAATCATGTTTGTAGTAAATATTGTGAGAAAATTCATCACTCCTGTATTTTTTATATTACATATAGTTTCTGTAGTCTATTTTGCAATCCATTATTATGGTTTCATAAATAAATAAATAAATAAAATAAATCTTTAAACTGAATAGAAAGTAAACGAAGCACAACTTTAATACCAGTTTGACATTTAATGAGTCTAACTTTAAACAGAAATGTTAAGAAGGTCAACTCTTGGGGATCGTATAGCATTGCATTTATGCTAATATCAGGCATATTCTGCATATAACATCTCTGAGCCAGGAGAATCACCGGAAGCATTTAGTAATGGAAACCAATTATCTTTATCTTAATAATATAAAATAACAAAAGGAAGATTCTGGAATTTCCTGTGATGTATAACGGAATCCACAGAATTGGATACACAGTTATTAATGAAATATTACTGTAACTGGCGTAGCTGCTTTTAAAAGCTTACCCCATGGCACTACAATGAATTTGTGTTTTTTTGGTTATATATGATTGTATCAATGTTCTCTTAAAACACTCATCAAATCACTGTCCCAGCCAGTATTTAAACTTTTTTTGGGGTAACCCATGTTCCCAGCTCCCAACTCATGGAATGTAAATGCCTGCTAAGACTAAATAAATAAAGTTGTTTAGTGAGAAGAATTAAAATGGTCAAGTTGGACAACCAAGGACGTTACATTTAAACCCTGTGCTACTATAAATATTATATTATATTATCTCAATATCATGGTCTTTTCAGCTATATTTATTTATTCTTTAAAATCAACGAATCTGAGTTTTAGCATTTAACCAGATGCTTTTGCATACTAGCCTGTTATATTATGGATCTTTCAAAAAAACCAAAAACTTACATCAAATGTTTTTTCTGCTCCATGGAATATGTAGTGTACTGCATAAAAATACTCAGATATTATTGTCCAGGGAATTAATGAAAAATTAAAAAAGATTCAAGGAAAAACAGGAAGTCTGCAGACAGTCCCTGTTCAACTAACTAAGGTTGATCACCAGAGGATGCAAGCAGATACTTACACAGTTATTTTATCTATTGGCACAACATTTGGTTACTATAGCCTCTTAAAATTCTTCAGTTCTTTAAAATCTCTAATTGTCTATAAAATCTAGTGGCTTGATCAATAGAAGTTAACATTCTACAGGACTCATGCATGGGATGACCTGTTACGAACAAATTTGGACTAATTTTTAATTATCGTCTCATTGTAGAAAACATGTCAATGGTTCAATCAATACCAAATTGGTATGGTGAGAAGACAACTCTTAAAATGGTGCTCCTTAACAATGGATACTAAAGCCACATATATTGACATATTATATATATATATATATATATATATATATATATATATATATATATAAAGATGAAAACATATACATTAGGATATATAAATATTGTTATTACCTTCCAGAGTAGAAATTATTATAGTAAAGAAATTACCTTCTGAATAGCTTCAAAGGATTGCTGAACATTGTTCTCTGACCCATTGCTCCTGTTAATCATCCGCCACATCTGAGAATACATGCTGTCTCTCTCAAATGGATTCATCCCTTTCATTCTGACATGGTCATAAACAGCAGAATCAATCACTGTGCCATAAGGAATATCTGTTTGTTTTGAAAGATCCTGGAGAGACCTAAATTAATAAAAATAAAAAAAAAGGGAAAAATATATTGATTGACTTCCAAAAATCGCATGTTATGGTGAACAGATATGATAAACGACTAACACATTTTCAGATTTACGGATTAACCTCACAAATGTCACTACTGCATAGTGAATATGACAATAATATGAAGGTCTGATAGCTTCCACATTCTTTAGAAGGTTCATAATTTTTTTTAGGAATGGAATGACATTTATTTGATAATAACCAGTAATGAAGACCTTAGGGTGATCGCATACAACATAGTTTGTAAAGGACAGATTGGAGACATTTATCAGACCTTTAAGGAGACTAACCACTGATATGAAATTAATTTCAATGGGTCCCGCCAACAAAAAGGTCCATTTTACTGGGTTGTTAATTGAATAAATGCTAAAATAGTTTGTCATCCTTTTTAATTAAATACTGTCAAACAGCCATGTAACATATCAATTTAATAGAGACTGATCAGTTTCTATCCTTATGGCTTCAACATATCACTATGAAACTCATGTAGATAAAAAAATCACAGTCTTCTGTGGCATGTATAAGCTCACATGGTTTAATGTGAGAAGATGGTGTTGGAGATGTGAAGGCTCTTCCCTTGGGTGGCTCCCACTACAAAAGTGATAAGTCAAACATGCGGCAGATACAGTAAATTGTTGTGATTTTCAGTAATTGTCACAGTTGTGGTGTATCCTGGCCAGCACCTTGGAGCAGTGAGTGAAAGGATATCCACACCATGTATGTATGTATGTTCTTTGGCTCCAAGTCATGTCACTTCATGTGCCTGAGATTGGCACATGGTGTATTATTAAAGGTAGGGGGCAATCAGAGCACACATTTGGCTCTGCTTTGATCTTGGTACCCGCTAACACCCACCAAATCTCTCACTGGTACAGACATTTGAAATATCTCCATTTTATATCTAGAATCATAATGTTGTTATCAAAGAAAAAATATAACCTTTCACCTAAATTGTAGCTGTGCTTGTATGCTATCCTTTTTTCTAGATGTATGAGATTCTATATGATCTCCTCTAAATTGGCATTTCTCACAATTAGGCATTGCTAGCTATCTTATTTGCTGTACAATTAATTAAGCCCTGTTAACAAACATCACGGAATGTAAAAATCTAAAGAAATCTTTATCTGGGTGTTATCCCGTAGAAACATGTAATTGCTGCTTAAATAATCACATTCAGAACCAGTTAAAGTAATTAAATTAATGGGCGCTTTAAACTAGCAGGAAGTGTAAAAAACACTTTCTTCACACATTGGCAAAAATGCATTTATGTACAAATTTAATGATGTTATTAGATTTGGCTGTCAGGACAAAAACTGCAAGCAAGAAACCAATTAGTCACTTAATAATTGAGGAAATAAATGTTCATTCATTTTCTAATCACTTTGTGTGACTCACGTTCTAGCCATCTCTGCATCTTCTGTGGCATCCTTTATGGGTAGGTAAATGCATTTATGCAAGTGTTATAAATACTTAAAAAAGAATCTGCATAGGGATGGGTAACCTTTAGCAACCAAGCTGTCTCCTTTTTGGTTATTGTTCCAACTTTCATTTTAGTATGTTCGCAGAATAACAAGAGGGAGTAATATAAGTTCAAACCAGAGCCGTAGGAAGGGTGAGGCGAGAGAGGCACTCGCCTCGGGCGCAGCTACAAGGGGGCGCACAGCCGTCCGATCAGCAGCTGCAGCCTACAGGGCTGGTTGGGGAGATCACAATCTCCCCAGCATTAGGGAGTGCAAGGTCTGTCACTTCAGATCCCTGCTTCCGTGCTCCCTAATATATACTGTATATATGTGTGTTTGTGAGCTTGTGTGCGTGTATGGGCAGATGTGTGTAAGAGCAGAATTTTGAGCAAATTTATATTATGTTGACACTTTAAAGCTGCAGCATGAGTCCCTGTGTAATTTTCTTTCCAGCTTTGCAGGGCAATGATACACATGTAGCCAGACTCTACACAGTTCCATTCCACATCTCAGACCATCTTTATAATAAGCTTATTTTTCTGTTTGTAAGCTGGTGTGTATATGTATGTGCATATGTGTAATGGTGATTGTATGTGTATATGCGGGTTAATGGGCAGGTGTGTCTAAAAGCAGTGTATGGGCAGGTGTGTGTAAGGGCAGTGTATGGGTATATGTGTGTTCATGGGCAGGTGTGTGTAAAGGCAGAGTGTATGGGCAGTCCATTGTAAGGGCAGTGTATGTGTATATGTGTGTTTAAGGGCAGGTATTTGTAAAGGCAGTGTAAATAATTTAAACTCTGTAAAAAAATTAGGTGGGGGGCACAATTTTCCATTCTTGTCTCGGGTGCAAAAGGAGCTAGCTATGGCTCTGGTTCAAACAGAAGATGAGATGCTGGGGTGCTAGGATGTATTTTAGCTGGGGCTGAGCGTGATGGCAGGTAAGGATTGAATAGTAGGTGTGTGAGCTTGAGCCGAGACTAAACCAGAACCTCTCATCCCCTCGCAAAGTACACCAAATCCGGTGTTTTTGGATGGCGAGTCAGCTAAACTTCCACAGAGGCTCAGCCTGTGGTTTGACTCGACTCAACAGTGGCTTGTATCTATCTATCTATCTATCTATCTATCTATCTATCTATCTATCTATCGATTTATCTAATTTGTATTTATATAGAATTAAATTCTTCTCTCAGGTTAGAAATACCATGCACAACATCTTTCCTTTTGGGTATTATTGTGGAATTATTAATTTAGAGATTAATCCCACACTGAGAACAGTAGAGGGCATTTCAGTTCTAATTGGATGATTGCAGTTAGCACATTCTTGGGCACTTCCTTTGTATGTATTTCAGATAAATTTGTATCACAGTAACTGCAGTGTAATGTTCTCAGAGAACACTAACAGGATGGTATTATTGTATAATAACAGTTCATAAAAAAAGAGGTTAGTGACAATTTCTAATAAAGATCTGTAGAAATAAAAGCAATTCTACAGTTTATGAAGAAGGAAAAAATAAACAAAATCAATTCTGTGTACTGTGCTAGTTTGCAAGTAAAAATACCAAACTAAATAGTAATCAGTTGTTATTTGTAGACTGAAATGTCCTAAAATTAAGTATGGTTTTAATTTCCTTTCTTTTCTTTCTTTCTTTCTTTCTTTCTAGCACATTTTCATATCAGTACAACCTCTGTACAGTTCTTTATTCAATTTAATTCAAAACAACCACTAGAGTTTCAAGAATTCCAAAATGTCAGCTAGCAAAAAAGATATCCCTCAAGCTATTTAAGTAGCATGAAGACCCATTATCTCAGTTCACAAGTGATGCATGGTTATTAATTAAATTAAACATGTTTCTGTACCGCTGGATTGTGGTGGTAGAATTATTATCCAAGGAATAAGAATGAAAGAACAGTTAGGGTTGAGAAAGAACTTCACAGTATTAAATAATAATTTAAAGATGGCTCGCATGCTGAGTTTATTTGATTGCCATGGTATGCCCAAATCTGGGTTGTTATAGTGAGATACTGAAAATTGAAGTTGTTGATGAACAGCGATGAAGTGAAGGAATTAGTTGACTTAAAAGATGTAGCTGGATTGTGGCATTACTCAATAAGTAATAATAGCCCTGGTACTTTTCAATGACATTTGCCATTTACTATGTCTATAATTTAGACATATTATGCTTCCCTTCAGGCATATCAGAAGCTTAGCCTTGACTTTAACCCTGCTGTTCATGCCCTTTACTTTTAAACAACATTTAACGTTATCAATCATTATAAAATAGGTGAATTGCATGCCATTTACTCTGCTTGTCACACTGACTGCACTTAAATCATAATACACTAATTTTGCAATGAATATGGATTTCAGTATCAGTAATTGATTAGTCAACTATTTTTCAAATCACATTAAGAATACAGATAGTTTAACTTACATGTTGATAGAAAGCACCTTTTCTCCTATTTACCTGTAATTTGAAAATATACAGTTCTCTCAAGTAAACAGTCCTATATATCTTGGTTTATTATAATCATTATAATGTACAAAGACAAAAACATGTAGTTTCATTATTTGAAACCACACATTTAAATTAAATAAGTGACATGTTTCAAAAGCACCACACAGTGATCAGAGGCTGACATTATTATAAGCGTAGCTGTAAACCTATAGAAATTACAAACTGAAAACTAAAGACATGGGAATTCAACACACAGATGAATGCATTGATTTACTGGAAATTACAATACTCCAATGAGAAACATCTACAGTTTCCAATATACACTGCATATACAGGGTAGCATTTGAAAAGAAACAGGGGGAGTGAGAAGAGAGAGGAAGATAGAAAAGGACTGAGGAGTTGAGAGCCCTAGAAGGTAGCTCATCATACCTGAGCTAGTCACAGATGAGCCGATTAGGTAGATGGTGATCAAGCTAGGGATTCCACATTTGCTGGCATCTATCACTGTCCTTGATTCTCCTTTTTGTAAATCTTCATCGCCATGGCCAAACATGTTTTAGCTTTGATGGAAGAGGGTAGTTTCCACGTTTGATCTAGCTATCCCTTAATGTAAGATCGTAATTGTTGCTTCTGTGTGTTGTTTCATTGTCCTATATCTTAGACAAGAATTTCCAATGCATCTACCTCAAAACTAGCATAGCGCTACTAGCTCTACTAAACATGTGGGGAATCAGTGGGAATCGTGTTCTTCCTTCCCTTTTCATCCAGAATAATAAATACACAATGTTTTAGATTAAGCTCAAAAGCTACATAATTGTTTTTCATCTCAAAAACATGCTCTTAGTATCCCTTTTTTTTTTCTTACCTCAAGTGTAACATAGCGTTGCCAACTAATGTTCTCTTAGGATACAATTTAATCAGTGAAAAATAAATATAATTATTCCTTCAGCTAATTAATGCCTCTGCTTTGTAATAATTCAGCGTTAGCAGCCTCTATATAATTATTTCCTAGGATGTTGTTTTCCTGTTTGGAGCAGTTTGTCAACTAAACCCTTCTAGTTATAACTTTAGTCCCTTATGAATACCAATCCCTCTAATTACACTCATTTGATACCACAAACTATAATGAAAAATGGGTTTGCTCTTTAATTTTAGGAGTTTTTCAACTAATACATTCTCAGTCGAATAAACTATCCAATGAAAAAAATATTGTCTCATAAGTTATATTAATAGTACGCATCTTGTTAAATATTCTCATTTTCCAGCTGAGTAATGCAATGATTGTGGATGTTACATTAGTAGAAAAGCCAGTGGCCACCAGAAAAAATGGACGCAAGTATTGATAAAATCCATTAAACTGATTCAATTGTAATATTATTTCACAGTGTTAAAGTAAAGGTGCAGCCACAGAATGTTCTCCTAATAAGTGCTTATTGTGGAGACAACTAATTCCAACAAACGTTGGACCACTAAGTTGTCGTGTGTATTGCATGGGGTAAGACGGCATACCTTTGTTCATCAGAAGCAGTTTATGTATTTACTTTTCTTTATATGGTTAATATATATGGTTTATAGCTCAAAGAATAAATAAATTAGAATACTACATGGCATTTATTTCAGCTTTGGCTGAAATAAGATAACTAATGTACTCATTGTGGGGCATTTGAAATGCTTGAAATTTCACAATGTGTGGTATGGTATGACCAAGATTATAACTGAACAATTTATTCATTTTTGGTCTTTTCTTTCCAATGTACCTATCACTAGCAAAGGTTTCCATGTGTGTGTGTTTAGTTTTTCTAGTATTGTTTAACTATAACTTTATATAGGGACAGGAAAGAGACTGGAATCATAAGGTTTGCTTGCTTGCTGAGAAAGAGAGATGCTATCACACAAACAAACAAACAAGCTGGCAAACATGCTTCTCCACACTCACTCAGTCATCTCTGTCCTGCTGTGCTCACTCATTGCTAACTAGCTTACCTTTTGCTGCCCACTTTGAAGGTAGGATCATGGTCAGATGGGGCTGTCCCAAACACACACACATATATTTTTGTGTGTGTGTCTGTGTTAAGTACAATATATTGTCAATGAACATCTGGCTGCTTAGTATAGTAACCACTATTGGAAATCCCAAGTAAATGTAATATAAGGGGGAATGAAGGAGACCAAGCTGGGGAGTCAAGCATTTTATTTCCTAAAAAACTGAACAAAAGTTAACTTTGGCTAGCCAGTGATGTGTTCTGGCCTAGACCGACTAGTCCTAGGGCGGCAGGTCTAAAGGGCAGCAAACCATAGACAGATCACTCTCTTGGGTGCTCAACAATCCGCTGACACCTTTTAAATAAAATACAATGTAATGTGATTGATAGAAACACAAATACATATACAAGCAGACATTGTGTCCACACACTGATATGCAGCCATTTAAGAGGCACAACCACATCCATTCATACAGAGACATCCCTACATAAATACATACAAATATTTATACACAGAATATCTCTGTACTTGTGACAGCAGGCTGCTGGTTAGAGGATCCTGACACAGTAACTCAGTGCTCTGTTTTCCTTACAAGTAGAGAGCTGTTAAAGGGGCTTCTAATTGGCTGATCCTAGCACATGACAGGAAATGAGAAACTCCCTTGCCTTCATTGACCCAGCAATGGAGCCTGTCTGGGTCTCAGCAAATACCCTTAGAGATGGAAAAGATCTAAAGGCACCCAACACAACAAGCATTGTGTTCTTGCCGTGTTGTGCAGGCAGATATATAAGTGACAGGTAAGAAGTGTGAAGAACTGTGGTCCCTTGGCACCAGGATCCATGGGGAAAATGTCCCCTTTGCCCCCATTATATCATGTCATTGCAGCACAAGACCTACAAGGGAATCTTGTAAATATGGTGGAATAATGCATTCAATGTTAAAAATAAGAATAAGGTAAGATAAGAAAATAACAATAAGGTAAGATGTACAAAACAGGAATCACAACAGAACATACACTCTCAAAAATTTATTTTATAGACTTACTGGATGGAGTTTTCAATCCGAGAGATTGTCAAAAAGGCAGCTAGGTTTGCTGTGTAGGAAGAGATGACAATTAAGGCAAACAACCACCAGGCTCCCATCATCATGCGGGTGGCTAGAGTGGTGTAAGGGACTTCTCCTCCTGGTAGGAAAAAAGAAAATTGGACTTTTACTATTATTATCAAAGAGAACTATAGAATTACAGTTACTGAATAACAAGTGGTAAGGGGAGGGGCCTAGTTTTAGTGCCACCTACTCATGCTGTGCCCCGCCTCCTTTTTTGAACGAGGTGTGTATGCAGGGTATATTTATCAACTCTATGAAACGTAATGGAATTGAGTAAATGCAGGACATACAATTATCTAATTGAATAACAATCATACATTTCAACGGACAAAGTTAAGTAATTTGGCCTAAACTTATTAACAAAATAAACATTAAGCTTGTCTTTAGCCGTTTTTTTCCATTGCAATATAAGAATTGCTATTTAATTCCTTTTGAGAGTTTTGTAAATCACTATTAATTTGTTTTTGTAATGTATTCAATGTTCAGAAGAAGAAAACAAAACAATAAAAAAAAGTACAAAATAATTATAAAAATACATGATCTCTTTTTTGATTTGCAGAAACTAAAACAAAATTTATAGCCCAATGGTTCATAAACTGAACATTCTCTATCTATCTATCTATCTATCTATCTATCTATCTATCTATCTATCCCATTACATGAGTGTTTAATAATGCTTTTATGCAGCTATAACAGTTTCCACTCTTCTGGGAAGTCTTTCCACAAGATTTTGGAGAGTTTCTGTGGGGATTTTTCCCTATTCATCCAGTAGACCATTTGTGAGGTCAGGCACTGATGTTGGATGAGAAGGCCTGGCTCACAATCTCCGTTCCGTTTCTTCCCAAAGGTGTTCAACGGGATTGAAGCCTGGGCTCTGTGTGGGCCAGTCAAGTTCTTTGACATTAAACTCATCCAACCATGTCTTTATGGAACTTGCTTTGTGTACTGGGGCACAGTCATGCTGGAATAAAAAGGGCCTTCCTCAAACTGTTGGAAGCATAGCATTGTCCAAAATGTTTTTGTATGTCCCCTTCATCATATTGGACAATGTTATGCTTCCAACTTTGTGGTAACAGTTTGTGGAAGGCCCTTTTCTATTCCCAGTGCATAAAGAAAAGTACATAAGGTCCTACCTGGAAAATAATCTGTAGATGCCCACAGCATAGATTGTATCAGTGGATTTGATAAACCTGGTGTAACATTACTGTTGTAGCTCTGAGGGCAAACAGTTGAGATCTGACATTGTTTACAATGATATGCTTTGGTCTGTAGTTTAGTGGATCTAAAGTATTCAGTAAATATATCTGGAAATTTCAATACATTTGGAAATTTGATGCAGGATGTATTTTTAATATTTTGTAATTATGAAGTAAACCAAAATAATATTTGTCTTTTCAAATTTAGCGTTTACTTTCTCCACACATACTTGATTATTGGTACCAACCCAATCATTTTTACACAATGTTATACATGTATCCCAGCTTTAAGAATAAGAAAAATATAAATGTGACAGATCTAATCTTCAGTATTTATCATTTGCACTCCAGCTCTACATCAAATAAGACGCAAATATTGATTCAGAAGCAGTAGCTACAGAATACAGTTAATGTATGAATTGAGGCAATGTTATTCTGCATCTGACAAATGTAATAATGCGTCATCTTATCTCTGAAATTGTTTTTTGGCCAGATCTACAAATATTCTTTTTCTGCATAACTGTTGTATTGTTGCCAACATCACCTATAATTAATAACTATAGCAACAAATCTTCATAAACAAACATAACAGAAATGTATCAAAATTCACATTCCAGGTAAAATATTTATAGTTTCAGGGAATACTAACAATTCAATCTTCCAGATTGGGTATAAAATGTAAGGGATACTTTCTGAAAAAGAACTGACGAACTGCAATAAAATCAGAAATCTTTTTTCTTTTTTTTATAATAATAATTATAATAATAATCATAATAATAATAATAAGGTCAATATAGTTAAAATGTTTTTGCCCATTTCTGGATATACATAGCTGGCCTTTGGATATAACACTGTGCTTACACTAAAATATTATTATGGGTTTATGGGATTCTGTTCAGTGAACATCATGACATGATACATTTTGCTTTGTTAATGAAATAAATTATTCTCGTCTGCTAATTACCTGAAGCAATTTTATTATAGATTATCAGTACAATTTCATATATTAATAATTACTAGATGAGAAGGCTGTTAAATGGACACCTTTGAGAAATACCATATATGTGATCTGTCAGCACATATGTAATGCTATAATATATATATATAATTAAAACTCAAGTGTTCCTAAAAGAGGAACTAATTGCATTTAATAAAATAGACAACATAGGTAAAGTTCAGCAATTACTCCTCCTGTGATAAGTGTGAAGTATTCTAAATATCAACTGGGTAATTTTGCTAGTTTAATAAATTCAAATATGTATTTAATATTAGGAATTTACAGAGAGCATACTATTTTGATGTTGACCTGTTGAAAATGTAACACTTTAACATTTTTATAAGGGTGTATCACAATTACAATTACAGGAAATAGCTAGATGAAAATAAGTAATAAAAAATAATGGAAAGGTAAAACATGCTCTTTTGCTTGGAGATATGAAAACGCTTCTATAAAAACGCTTGCAAGGTCATTTCAAAATTCCCATGGAAACATTTGATACCTTCACCTATACCGATGATAAAAGTTTTGCTTAGATATGTATTTCTACAGAAGATTCTGTTTGTTGCAAGCCTAATGCTGCTGCATTTCCTTGGTGAAAATAATGAATACTTATTTACAAAATTAACTATCTTAAATAATTTGTTTTGGACCTATGCATTTTAGCACTGTGATTATAAGACTTATTTAATCTGATATTTATCAAACTAGGATTGTTTTTGGCTCCAGACTCCAGTTTTCAATGCTGTACTACATTGATTTAATTCATAATTCAACGTAAAAATCTACTTCAGAATAATTGTTCTCTTGGGTGATGTCCTTTACCTTTATTTAAACACAGATGATCAAATTCCTCCAATTCCCACCAAAGCAAATCACATTCATCAACCCATCCATGTATTTGCACAAAATTGCTCATGTCTGTTTAAATATCATACAATAAACATTGTGGGTTATAAGACCTAAAGATCGATACCATTTGGATGGACTGCCAATGCTGATCTCTGTTGGCTAAATACCCATATCACCAAGGACTTAATTTACGTCAAAGCTTCCCCATTGCAGGCAAACAAGCTACTTGTGCCTTCTAATGTTATGGAAACATATCTGAAAAGAGGTGTAGAGGTGGGAAGCTGGTGAGGACTACATAAAACCTAGAGAAGTAGTAAGTCATTCGATGTCCGCAGGGATGCAAATTTTAATCAAACTGTGTATCACTAAAAGTTAAGTTTTTGTTTCAAAAGTAAATAACTTGTGCTGATAAATAGTGACAAATATATTTAAGATTAAAATTATAAAATGTGTGTTGAAATAAATAAATAACTGGCTTTTATAAACATTGATGATTATGAAATATCTGCCCTGTATTCAAGAAGCTGAGATTCCAATTTTATGCCTCAGTGCCTCTCAACGTTTTACCTAAACAGTATTTTATCATGAAATTAATTTTCCCCAAATTAATGTCTTTAAAGTCCAAAGTGTTCCTTAGTAATGGAAATAATGTTAGCATAATAAAACAGTTATGTTATATTTTAATTCCAAAGGATATGTTTGAATGTTGATTAAACCAAATGTTCCATGATATTTTTAGTTTAAACTAGACAATACAAAAAAGAAACAGGAACAGATATTGTACAAACATACAAAGCATTGCACAGCGCTGCAAACTATGATGGTGTTATATAAAACAATAAATAAGTGTTGTTTAAATAAGAAGGTATCCAACATTTCTGTGTTAACTACACCATGGTCTGCTTTAATGCGAGTTAACAGAACACATTCTATGTAACTTACATAACAGTTAAAATCAAGTAGTAGAATCTTGGGAGTCAATGATAAGAAGATCGCTTTTGAAAACAGATTTCATGACTGATGGTTTAATTAACAATGGGATTGTACATTCAAGTTGAAAACAAAGTGCACCAAACCAAAAAACAGCAATACCTATAATAGATTTATTCTGGTTTTGATGCCACAATTTACTCACAGGGCTCATTTGGTGAACCCATGTCTTTATGAGGGTGCTAGTGTGCAAGTGTTGAATAGCACTGTTGCTTATCCTGTCCCTGGAATATAATGTGTATGACTGAGCAAGTATATAAAAAGGGTTTGTGATGTACACTGCCCCAAATGTGAAACACTGCACATCAATCTCTACCACAGATCTGTGTTGGAGAAGACGTGGTGGTAAACAGGGCTGGATCTTGGCCTACGGTGGCACTTTACAGAGCCGGCCCCTACATGGTTGCCAGGTGTTCTGCACCTCTCTCCATGAATCTATCTGCATTATTGGCCATTCTGTGCACTCACAAAAAGGTGGAGCCAAGGGGACAGCCTCTGTCCTCTTCCTCCAATCAGGAGGAAGGTTGTACCCAGAACCTCCACCTTTTTATGGAAGTGAACTGGTAGGGAGGGAGATATTTGGGGAGGTGGTCTGCCCCAGGTGCCTCTCATCAGGGAGGTTGCACCCTCCCCAAATGTATTGGATGAGCGAGGGAAGAAGAGAGGGGGTAAAGGATGGGGAGAGAGAGATTGAAGGAGTATGCATTTATGACTGTATTTGTGTTAGAGTGTTTGTGTATGAGCACGTACGTGTATATGTGTCAGCATGAATGTGTATGTACGTGTACATGTGTGAGCATGGATAAGGTTGGAACTGTTAAGCTGCTTGAGGACAAACATGCCAGAGATGAGCTACCTGAGGACAAAGATGGCACTTGGAAGCTGTTTGTGGAGAAATATGGCAAGCTGTTTGGGCACAAAGGTGGCACTGTTAAGCTTTTTTAGGGACAAAGATGGCAATGTTAAGCTATTTGAGAAAAATGATGATGCTATTAAGATGTTTGGGCACAAAGATGGCACTATATGTATGGTGCAAATGGTGTATAAATGTACAGTAACAGTGGTTGCTGTGACGCACATCATGCTCACATCATGGACGCTCTAATCCAACCAATTTGAGCATCTGTGATCCTTCTTGTATAGTTGACATGAATGTCGGATCTTGAGAAAAATGGTTGAATTTACAATTTTCCTCATTTAAATTAAATATTATTATCTCTTAAAATAACAGATAAAACATTTGAAATGATGCACAACAAAATATACAAGTAGGTAATCGATATCCATGCTTGATTTACAAAGAGGAAAAGGTGGGGCTGGAAGAGAAAATGGTAAAGCCTAAAGAGGAGGGGGTGGGATAAAAAAGGGAAGGGGTGCAGAGTATAGTGGAAGTGGGTGGAAGATGTATGGCCTGGGCAGGAAGTGATGGGACAAATTAAGATTATGGGGCTCGTGAGTCAGGCCTCGGGAATCACAAAAAACAAAATACATCACTGGTGGCCTTTTGGATGCCTTGGCATGGCTTTTGGAATCAGCTATGCGGACTGGATAACTCAATATTTGGGAAACCTTTCCCCTATCTTTGTACTACAGAAATTCTTCTAAATCTTACTAAATCTTAAAACAACCATGACAAAACTCAGCCTGGCAGCTAGGAAGGCCCTGGTGGAAACATGGCTACACGTAGAGCCATCTGCCTTTGGGTAGGCCACAGATTATGGGCAATAATAACATGGACAATCTGACGGCATTGGTTCATCGGATGTCAGCTGCCTTTCATAAGAATTGGACACCCTGTCTTTCGAATTGTGCTTTTCGCCCCTAAAAAATCCTGCGTCTCTCTTTCATGCTGTAATTATCCGGTGTTATCACTGTAAAATGCATTTTTTGATACAGTGTCAATGTACCAATATACCATGGAGGCAGTTTATATTCACTTAAAAGACCAGCACACAACATAAAACGTAAAAAGATTCTTAGTTGTATTGTAAAAGGTAACTATTATGACTGATATTAATATTCAATTACTGTGGCTTCTTTTAACACCAAAAATAAATTGTTACTTTACAGAGTAACAAAAATACCTACAATTTAACTAAGAAGAAAGAAAATGCAATTAAATGTCTTTTGTTTCACTCAATTATTTTAACTCTCCTGTATGCATACGGGCTAGTAAACAGCTTAGCAAATAAAATTTGTGTTACAGTTAAAGTGAATGTGAAGTATTAGATGACAACACTAATAAAAGTATTTTAAAGCCACACTGATATTCAGTAGCCTAATGGGAATTTATGATTAGATCTCTACTGTGTGCACTGTAGTTCTCCAAGAAGTTGTCCAATTTCATTTTGAATTGTTGCTTCTTTTGTATTGTACTTCAGAATACAGGAGAAAAAAAATCTATTCTCACATATGGTAACCGCAGATGAAAAATAGAGAAGATGTAACAATTAAATTATCATTGGTTTTTCACCTAAGATACTTTAAGGCAGAAACAGCAAGGTTTCAACAATTAAAAATCAATTTATACATCTTGCAGTTTTTTTTTATTGTCCTCGCAAGCACTGTATGGCATTTAGAAGTTAAGAATCACAAAGTGGATTTTCAGTCTACCCAGTAAGCTGACCTACTGATCAGATAGTTCCATTCATAAAAAGACACAAATCCACAAAAATACATAAATCTATTAAGTTCAGCCTTTCTGGGATATGCTTATATTCATAAATCCAGATGAACTAAAAAAAAAAAAACCTTTTACGTAAATGTCAATTTTGCCCATAGTGGTGAGATCAGTCATGACTCCACCACATTTTGTCCAAATATTCCTTGAACTGCATATAAGGACTTTTGTCAATGATTGTGGCCTTCAAAACCGTAAAGAATTTGCTTAGAATTTGTTTATGCACAAAATGTCTGGACTTTGGACCTCATTTTGGACCCCATCGAACACCTTTGTGATGAACCAGAATAGAGGTTGTGAGCCAGGCCTTCTTGTCCAACATCAGTGCCTGACCTCACAAATGTTCAACTGGATGAATGAGCAAAAGTTCCCACAGAAACACTCCAAAGTCTGGTGAAAAGCCTTCCCACAAAAGTGGAAGTTGTTATAGCGGCAAAGGGGGGCCAACTACATTAATGTCTATGTATTTAGAATACAATGCTATCAAAGTCTCTGTTGGTGTAATGGTCAGGTGTACCAATACTTTAGTCCATATATATGTGTGTGTGTATACACAGTTGTGGGGAAAAAATACACCCTTTTTGAATTCTATGGTTTTACATATCAGGACATAATAACAATAATCTGTTTCCTAGCAGGTCTAAAAAATAGGTAAATACAACTTCAGATGAACAACAACACATGACATATTACATCGTGTCATGATTTATTCAACAAAAATAAAGCTAAAGTGGAGAAGCCATGTGTGAAAAACTAAGTGCACCCTAACTGCTTCTATAGGAATTAAGATGTTGAGTAGCAGACAGGTGTTGCTAATCAAATGCCCTTGATTAACTGATCATCAGCTGTTGTGACCAAAACAAGGAGACGTTTTAGCAGTTTGCTCATCTGGTGTGTGTTAACACAATGCCAAAGAAGAAAGACATCAGCAATGATCTTAGAGAAGCAATTGTTGCTGGCCATCAATCTGGGAAGGGTTATAAGGCCATTTCCAAACAATTTAACGTCTATCATTCTACAGTGAAAAAGATTATTCAAAAATGGAAAACATTTAAGACAGTTGCCAATCTTCCCAGGAGTGGACATACCAGCAAATTCACCCCAATGTCAGACCATGTAATGCCCAGAGGAATTGCAAAAAAACAAAAAAAACAAGAGTTAAGTCGCACACTCTACAGGCCTCAGTTAGCTTGTTAAATGGTAAATTACATGACATTACAATTAGAAAAATACAGAACAAGTATGGTTTGTTTGGCAGGGTTGCCAGGATAACATCTTTTCTCTATAAAGAACATGACAGTACGGTTTAAGTTTGCAAAGTTGAATCTGAACAAACCACAAGACTTCTGGAACAATGTCATAAGACAGACAAAGCCAAAGTGGAGATGTTTGGCTGTAATGCACAGCGCCACATTTGATGAAAACCAAACACAACATACCAGCAACAAAATGCCATATTAACTATCAAGCACGGTGGCGAAGGGGTGAAGATTTGAGCTTGTTTTGCAGCAACATGACCCAGGAACCTTGCAGTCACTGAGTCGACCGTGAACTCCTCTGTAAACCAGAGTATTCTAGAGTTAAATGCAAGACCATCTGTCTGACAGCTTAAGCTTGGCCGAAATTGAGTCATGCAACAGGACAATGATCCCAAGCAGTCCAGTAAATCTATTCTTACATTTTCACACACAGCTTCTTCATTTTGACTTTATTTTTCTTGAATAAATCATGACATGGTGTAATATGTCATGTGTTGTTGTTCATCTAAGGTTTTATTAACCTAATTTTTATACCTGCTGAGGAACAGATGATTGTTACTATCTCCTGATATGTAAAACCATACAATTCAAAGAGGGTGTATATTTCACAGGACTCTATTCAAAAATAATAACTGAATATAATGCATATGATTTTACAATATTTAATTGGTAAATACATAGTTTGATGCAATTAAATTAGTTTCATTTTTTACTTACCTTGCTGGACAAATGAGCCGTAAACAAACCACATAGAGTTGTAGAGTGTTGTTGAAGTCATTGATCCCATTTGCAGACGCGGCGGATTAAGCCAGTTTAATAGGTAAACCAGAAGTCCCACAAGTAGGACAGTTCCAGCAATGCAGGCCCACAATGACAGGTCAAAGGGTGCTAAACAAGCAAACATGTCCACAGTTTTTTCAGCTTTCTTCAGCAGCACGCCTACTGAATAATCCATATAGCGAGTGGTAAAGTCTACTACATTCTCACGGTCTGGTGTAATAGTCAGAGCAGAAATCCCCATGTCAGCTCTCTTGAAAAATCAAGAAACAAAATACATGTTAGGAATGACACTAAAACAAAATTGGATTATTTATCAGTTATGGAATATGTTTTCTAATTTACAAGGTATATAATTTATCATTTTATGTATGCAGCATTTACTGGACGATTGAAGCGAGGACCACTAGTACATAAAAATGGAAAACTGGACACAGGTTACATATCTTTGTGTATTATTGGATGTCTCTGGTATTACATATTTTTTATATTATTGTTTGGAGAGTTGGTTGTTTGTTTTCTTCTTTATTTATCCTCAGTCTTTTTGGGATTTAATTGTTTATGATTTGTTTTGATTAATTTAGTATATCTATAGTATCCATTATATGATAGATTTTTTGCTCTCACAGTTTTCTGATGTTTTGACGTAAAACATAACAAACAAAATTATTATCGTTTGGGAAGTACATATAAACATGTGGAATGACTGGTTATCTCTATTTATATATTTCAGGTTAATTTGTTTCTTTCATGTAAGGCCAGTAAAAAAAAAACATCAAGGAAATACAAGCAAATTACATTTACACTGTGAGATAAAAAAGGATGAGAGGAGATATTGATTTAAAAATGGATAAGGTGCCAAAGATTTTACATGATACAAGCACTGGAAGTGGTTGTAATTTGTAAGTCTAATGTTCTCGCTGCTGTCATTATAAGATTAGACATACTTGCCAAATTTCTGCGGATAATACATGGTCATAATTCTGCCCATTTGTTCTACAAGTAAAACTTGAAAAAATATATTTCTTTCTAAACTAAACAAACGGAAAATCATTTTGCAGTTAAATACTACTACTTAAATAGTTAAAGTTTTAAAACGCTCTGCTCTGAGTTTAGTGCACGACAAGATGTCGTAATATTGTGGGACATCTTGTCTTATTCCATAATGCATTGTCTGGCAACAAAATCCTTTATAACTCTTTATAAAGTTCCAGGAATTTCATCAGTTTTACGGTAAGTCCCACTATATATTCTATTTACATATTTCCAAGTGCATATTTCTATTTCACATATTTTAAAACTTACATATATTCCTTTCGTAAAATAAAACTTTTGAAAAAGGCTTTTGAAAATTACAACACTGGCTCCACCAGAATTATTGTTTTCATTTTGGGGTACGTTGGTGAGCATTACTATTCTTTCAGCCTCATTTCATGCTTCTTTTGACTATCTATGGTATTATAATAGCTATTTTATATTAGCCATATTTATGCTAGATACTGAGCTCTAAGGCAACACATATTATTCTTAAAATAATCCGCCGGATTAGGAATCATGTTTTCGGCCCTAAACAATTAGGGTGCAAAGCCAACTCATCCCTTCTCATGATAGAAACTCACATGGCTTTCATAATGAATTTACTTAATCTTCAGTGAATTATGTTCTTCTCCTTCTCTTCCTGTGCATTGGGTCTACATTCAACAAAACAATACATTTGGCTGAAACCAAAGCTGCTGAGTGTGGCGACACAAGTCACGTATTTGGTAAACCAAAATCTACTGCAAACAGCATTTCAAGTTTTAATTGGAATGGAAGGCATTGCAACCTGGCTATTTCTGAAAAGTTGTGATGAGTTGGCAGCAGATTTGGTCAATCAAAATAAGATCAAATCAACCCAGAACTGACTAAAGTATATCAAATAAAAACAAATTAATTAATTATTAACAGAAAAATTCCTGTTTTAAGCTCCTCATAAGTAAAAAAAGATCTTCAGCAAAGCACTGGCCATGCACTCTGTCCAATGATATTGTGGTTAAGAAAAGTGTCATGATAACCAACAGACCATATGTTTGGCAATCAAGTGTATTTGAAATTATGCCGTGATTTCCTTGATTGGTCCAAGAAGCGACCACTTGTGCAACCATGAGAGGGTCCACCATGTTGATATCAACTCTTGTGGGTGTGAATCAACACCGACATGTGTAAAATGCAACTTGACCCAACATAACAGGAAACTAGAAAGTCAGAAATTCAAAATTGTCATTATATAATGCAACTTGATGTCTTGTAAATGGAAAAGGTGATGCAATCTGTAATGTGATAGATGATTCTTTACTCTTTTTTCACACAAAGATTTTCTTTCTCATTATTTAAAAAAAAGGGATCCACATACCCCACAAAAACATAAATGACATATGAAATCCTCAGAACGTATCCACAAGAAACAAAACTAAGGTAGTAACTTTTTAATGCCTGATTCGTTGATGTATTTACTATATCATTAGCTCAAATGCAGATGTTGCATAGGGTTTTAATTGCACAACAAGGATGCATAAAACAGATAAAGGATACAAATACAAGCCAGTAATATGAATTTCTCAAAAAAACAAGATCCAAATTGTTCTAACTGGTGAGTAATAGTTCTAATGCACAATAAGTTAAGTCTCCCTTTCCAAAATGAAACACTGTATTGGGCAGAAACACATCTATCGGAGAATTTCCAAGTACTTCTATGCCTTGGGGTTCCAAACTATATAGATTTCTTTATCGAGAGAGAAATCAGACACACAGACAGGAGTGTATGTATAATAAGATCTCTGCTTATTACGGCACATTATGGATGTATTTATATGCTTATCACAAAGACCGGAAATAACACCCTATTCTAATCCAATCATTTTACATAAAGTAGCAGTATGCCCTTATTTATCAAATGCAAGGGAGGAGAAGGTGGGCAACAGATACTTGCTGATGCTTCCGAAATGAACTTGTACCTAGTTCCAGCCAAAACCGGTGTTCTCAGATAATAGTGTGGCCGTGTATTATTAGGAGAACAAAATATGGAATTGCGTTCATCCTGTATTCTTCCACACAAGGGGAAAAGTAATAAAAAGACAGAAAGGATTTAACTAAGAGAAATTATTTAGTTGTGTTTCCACAAATATCAAGCAAGAAGAACATTTCTGAACTCTGTGCCTACATTATGACAAGGCTTCCAATCTCAAAACTAGAAATTATCATTAGTAGTGTGGAAACATGTTCTTTATAACTGTTTAAGGATTGATGCACTGCATTCTCTAATCAAAATTCAGAAACATGCTTTTCAAAGCCTATAATAACTTTACTTATCCAGGCATATTTTACATTTTGAAGGCTATTTTTTCTTCAATAATAAAACAGTAATTAATTAAGAAGAAGTCTAATAGATGTTCTATTAAAAAAAAATACAATTATAAAGTCTCTTGAATATGCAGCCTTGGAAATGTACCAGAGGATGCTGATGTTTGAGCATGATAAAGTTAAGTTCTTTAATTAGAAGTGAGTTTGTGAAGATGCATTTTTTTTTTTTTTGAATTGCCCTTCTTTGCAGTGCATGCATTTTCTATAAAGATTCATAAGAATGTTACCACTCTCCATCCAACCACTCATTTTTATTCTGACTTAAAAGTATTCATCATTTTGACAAAAGTGCCAAGGCAGCATTTCTTAAGTAGATTCAATGAGCCTGCGTAAATGCACTTTAAACATTCCAAAGGCTGTGGTATTGTTCAGGGTCTACCGCTTACAAGATAGAACCTTTCATACTTTCCACAGATGCTTTGTAAAACTCTAAAATCATATGTTACATCAAATATCACAACATGAATACCCTATATACACCTGACAACTTTCTTGTTATAAAGCAAAACATTGTCCGGTCAGAAAATTGTTTTTTTTTTTTAAGTATTGTAACTAATTAATTGATTAGTAGAGCCTGATTTCAAGATTTGACAAACTATTAACTGTAGGTCAAAAAATAATAACAAATATATTGTGGTATCCAAAGCAAAATACCGGTAAATGATGGAGGTTTTTATCTTTATATGTTTAAAGTTGCTATTGTATATATAAGAAAAAGCAGGTGGCAAGTGTGACATTTTTTTGTCTGACTTAATAAAAATATTTGCCATTAAGAACCTAAGAACTAGCATTACAGGGCACATTCATTTACTGACTCCTTTAAACCATAGAATAGTTGCCTTGTCTTGTTTGCAGTCCTGGGATTTGGGAGCGTGTCCCAGTACTTTTATTCTTACTGGGACATATCCCAGGAAATCGGTAGTTGCAAGTGTCAGGTGCAGGGCTGGTTGGAGAGGTCACGTATCTCCCTCTAACCAGCTCAAAGTTAAGAGAGCACAAGGTCTGTTCCTTAAGACCTCTGTTTCCGCTCTTCCTAACACTGTGTGCTAGCGATTGATGCAGATCTCCACGACATGGCATCATATCACGATGCTCAGCACTGAGGCAGAGGTTTGAAGAAACAGACCTTGCACTCAGGGCCGGCCCTACAATGGAGCCGACTGGGGCAATTGCCCCAGGCGGCACTTTTGAAGGGGCGGCACTTTGCCTCCCCAAGCTCTTTTTTTTTAAGCGGAGGAGAGAGAGGGGCGCCGAGTGGTTTTCGCTTACCCGCTCGGCGCCCCTCTCTCTCTCCTCTGCAGCGAGTCTCCGTGCTCTGCCACGGTGCCGGCTTGTAATGCTGAGCGCCGGAAGTGACGTCAATTTACGGCGCTCAGCATTACAAGCCGGCACCGTGGCAGAGCAGGGAGACTCGCCGCAGGACTGTTTAAAGGTAAGTCCCGGGGGGGGTGTTAGGGTAGATAATGGCGTCGGCGAAGTTTAAAATGCCGCCCCCCCGGCGGGGGCGGCATTTTAAACTTCGCCCCAGGCGGCATTAAGTCTTGGGCCAGCCCTGCTTGCACTCCACAGGATTGAAGAAGGAAAATGACATGGAGAAGGGTAAGAGGTAAGGGTAAGGGAAAGAGGGTAGACACTAAGCAAGATAGGACTGCAAGGGCAGGTATGAGCTAGTATGTTTATTTGTAAGTGCAAGTGTGAGTGTGCATGTGTATCTATAATGAGCATGTGTCTGGGGCCTGTCAGTTTACAGTGTTAAACTGTGTCGGGCATAAGAGAGTTAGTGACCATTAGTGTACAGTGTAGTGTGTCAGTGTATGGTGTTACAGTGAGGGTGTATGGGGGTGTTCATTGTATAGTGTTAAACTGTTGGGTGTCAGTGTACGGTGTTAGAGTGAGTGTTTGTGTGAGAGTGTCAGTATACAAAATTAGATCGGGTGGAGTGTACACGAACAGTATCCTAGTGTATTGTTTGAGTGTCAGGTGTTAGAATGTGTGTTACCTTATGGTGCTAAACTGAGGGTGTTTGCATATAGTGTTACGTGTATGGGCAAGGGAGGTGGTGTGCAGTGTGACATTCAGAGAGAAGAGTATTGAGCAGTGAAGAAGCTGTTAAAAGTAGGGGGGCAGAGCAGTTATTTCTTGCGTAACTGGCTCAGCTTCCCCTGCATAAGAAATAATTGCACTGCATCCTACTGTGTATAGTTTCTGAAAAGAGTTAGGCAATTTGGTGCAAAATACTTGTATAAACACAGATGGAAAGTTTTTTCATGAATATATTATAAGTGTATAAGTATGAAAAATAAAGCTGATCACTAAATAAAGATTGTTTTGTCATCTTCAAAGAAAATAGGCATTATTTAGATCTAGATATTTTTTTACATTGATATGGTGGGAATATTTGTAAAAGTTTGACAGCTATTATTCCCTTTTTGCTTCAGTGGGTAATTGGTATTTAATGTCCTAGTGGTGCCACTATGCTTGCCTCTTATTCATTTTAATGCAAATCACTCTTGCCCACCCCCTGTTGGTCTTATAAATAGCCCTGTAACAGACTGAGAGTGTTTATTCCAAATTAACGGAACTGAATATGTGAAATGATGCTTCTTTCCATTTATAGTCAAAGAAACATTTGTTCTCTTAAATTAAAGAATAAGGGAATTAAATAGGAAACAGATTCTAATCACACCCTGTCAAGAAAAAATAGCTCCGATCCCTGCTATTTTCAGCTAGCACATGTAGTTTTAACGATTTAAGAGATTTTACCAAATACTTGTAAAAATACAAGAACTTTGTTCCCTCTTTATTCAAAACAATGTTTTTTTACCAAAATCCCTACAAGTGTATGTATGCTTTTAAAGTGATATCTGCAGGTTCTGATAAAATGTGATAAACCAAAAACTTACATGTTAACCCATGGAAGGCGCAGAGCTGCTTTAGCTACCCCATTTTGCTACTCTGTCGACAATTTGCTTTTTTTTAACCACATTTTGTTACTAATGTTATTCCACCGCATATGTTCTATTTAGCTACCGGATAGGACCATGAAATGCAAAGACATTAGCCACCTTTGCTTTTAATATGTTGCTCTGAAGAACATGCTGATCTAATCTTCTCTTACCGGGTTCTTCCCTATTTGCTATCAGGCATTCACCTAATAATGTTCATGTGTTCAACCTGACATTAACTGGGTCAAGGTCAAGCAGTTCATTTTATTTCTAGGAATAATGTTCTATACCAACGGCAAAAAGATGCTCATTCTGTGTTATATGTCTAAACTCAACGGAAATACATATTAGCCAAAAAACATTTTGTTGTAGGGGTGTGTTGGAACTGGTTAGAGCTTTTTTTTACAAGACTTTGTATGATGATGCTATTTATGTAATTGAGTAAGGCATCAAGAATAATATTTTTTAGATAAGTTAATGTAAAATATATTTTCTTCTGTTTTTATACACATTTTTGTGACTTTTAGGTCTGTAAGACCATGTGGCACACTCATCCCCAGCTCCTAGAAAACATGGTGATCAGGGGAGGAAAGATGGACCGTCCTTTCAAAAAGGGGACATTTGGCAGAAGAATGTGAGGTTCCATTTACATTAGACTAAATTGCTTTGTAAAAAAAAAAAAAAATCTCCTTAACCCCTTAATGACAAAGCCCGTACATGTACGGGCTCAAAATGCATTGTTTTCAAAGGGTTTAGGGACTGCCCATTGTCCTTAAGGGGTTAAGCATAAACTAGAATTGTGGTTAATTAATGTTGTCAACGTAAACACTTTAAAGGCTCAACAATTTTCATTTATAACAATATTTCACAGTTTCAAATGTATGTCATAAACTTGAAAATGTGTTTGTTTTTAAGGTTTTAATATTGTTAATCCAAAGCTTCTGAAAAAAAAAACTCCATTTCCTTGATTGCTACTTATTACATCCATGAATATATCCTTCCTACATAATGATAATATCAATATTACCGCGCGTTAATAAAACATTGCCATCTGATTAAACACGCACGCTTATTTACAATTTATCATAATCACTGCTTCCCTTGGTGGAATGAATTATTCATAATATTCCACAACCATACTAGTTTGTGACAATATGGCAGACGTGGTAACAGAAAGTTTCTGCACTTTTTCAACTGTATCATAGTTGGAGCATCACAAATATTTATAATTATTTCGCTGCACAAGAAAAATGACTATAATTTTTTTTTCACTTTTAAATAGAACATAAATTACAGTAATTTATATTTTTCACAGACCTATGATAAAGTCCTATATTTTGTCTGACCTCATGAAAATGTATTCAAATTGTGTTTTCTTTTGAAAACAACAGTATAAATGTTTTGTCTGTAGTTCTGAACAATTAGCTTTGGTGGAATGACAAAATATTCAGTAAAAAGGAAAAAGCTATTTTCTTTCATAATAATGAATGTGACAATACAATGCCAGAGAAAATTGTCCATGGCCCTAATGTTTAAATACATAGAGAATTTGTGCTAATATTTTTTTGTGACTACAGACAAGGTGATTCCGCATTAAACTATACTGTTAAAAATGAAAGTTTTCTACAGTGGTCTCAAATAAAGATGGATCTTACTATATAATCTAAATTGCTTCTCCTTAATCTGAAATATTTGTAAAAGATTCTACCATTCTTTATGACAGGGGTCAACAAATATGGTTTCCATCTAGAAGCCAGCCAAAAAATCTAGGAGCCAGCTTTTTTCCCAATCATGTCATGGTCTGCATTTAAAGGATGTTTATTGGGGAAATGCCACTTTTTCAGCGCTGCACCAATTTGCGCAGTATCACAGTTAACCCCTTCATTGCAATGGATATTTTGCACCTCAAAGACTCTAACCTCAATGTTATAACTCTTATTCTTTTTGGTTTAGTGAACCTGCCAAAGCTTAAACTATTTCAGTGTTTCATATTAAACCATATTCATGCTAATGAACCCTTCGTGTTCGTTTTCATGCTTGCCCGAATACGAATGCACAAGTCTAGGATGCACCCATTACTCACAATACAGTAATAGACACATGCTAACACTTTACAGTAACATACACACGCAAACATTCTACACTGATGTACACACATGCTAACAGCACACAATCTTACACTATATGCTCACATACATGTTCATGAGTACACACTATATTAAGCATACACTGACTAAACATACACACTGACTCTGATACTACAGTATACACACACACATACACATACACACACTCGCATACACTACTGCTCCTCCCTCTCACATCATGGAGACCTGCTTAGCTTTGGCCATCGTGAATCTGGCCCTATGCTTTCCTCCGGGGGAGCGGTGAGGCAGATGCCGTGAGGTGCCCAGCGGGGTCACATAACACGCATTATGTGACTCTCTCATGACATCCCTTTCACCGTACCCCTGCAGGAAAGCGCAGGGTGGCAGTCCTGGACAGTTTTTATTTGATTTATATTTGTCTATTTGTGAAAGCATTCTTACTTTAGGCCTTTTGCACAGTGTTGTATATATATATAATATTTTGTTACTACAATTGTAATACTCACTTGTCCTGACACACCATATTGCTTTATTCCAAAAATTAACGCCATAATGCATTTTTAAAGCCAGGACAAGAAGAATTCATTTTGGAGTGCATAAAACCACTAAAGAAACGCATGATAATATACATTATGCTTGAAGTTCCAAAGAAATTTCATCAAAGGCAACAGATGTTTGAGAATAAAGCATACGCCTTGATCATGGGAGAACAAAGTATAACATCAGAAAATTGGCCAAGAGAATATTACATTCTAAAATACAGAAATAACAAGAATCTAGAAAGAACAAAATACAAATGAATTCTCCATTCTGAGTGATTTTACTAAAGAATTTAAATAACAAATATTTATAAATTAATAATTAGCCAATGTCAAATGTGGCCAGGATTAAAAAAGAATTATATGGCAAATTGTTAAATCTGGAGCCTGCTGATTATGCCATACTTAGTTTAAGAACTGCTAGTAAAATGGCTGCAGTGTTTCATCATTTTCACACAGGTGGAAGCAAGGGGCCATCTTAAGAGTAGGGCATGGAGTGAATGCTGTGTTTCTATCTTCGTGAGTGATGATCTAGCCTGCGAGATTTAATGCTACCTATCTAATTTCTTCACTTGATATACTTCTGCTACTAAGTATAGACTATTCTGTCAACTTCAGGCAATGTTGGTATGATTTTAGTTTGTAGGCATTAGCCATGGGTGTTGGACAATGACTTGCAAGTCTGACAGCTCAATCCAAGACTGTCTGCTTCTGTTAAGGTAGACGCAGAACAATCTAGCAGGTCTGATTTTCAGCATCGTTATATATATATATATATATATATATATATATATATATATATATTTATATATGTGTGTGTGTGTGTGTGTATGTAGTATATGTATGTGTGTGTATATATATATATCGTATATTATTTTTATAACACATCTTTAGTCAAATTACACAGAAGATAACGCTTCCCAGCACGATCTGTTCTACGGAGCTGGTTCTTATGTATTGTCATGTGACAAATTAGTAATTTGACCTTCCATAGAACAATATAAAAAAAAAACTAAATAACAGCAATCTGTGGCATTTTTAAGGCATAATTGTATTAGGGATCCCCCCAATACCCATCTAATCACACTAATGTAACTTTAGAAATGTTGTAAAAGGGATTTTGCAATTCTTCAACACAGCAACGTGTATTTGTTCCAAGCTGATTAGAGATAAATCAAATATGCACCAAAATGAAAGGAAATATAGTTAAGGTGGTTAATAAGGAATTTTGAGTTGCCCCTTGACAGGTGTTGTAGTATAATAAAGACACAGATTTAGCAAGCTATAGAAAATATACTGTCACTAATAGGGGCATGTCTAAAAATACTCCTGCTCGGAATTCATAAAAGTGAAGCATTTTTAGTGCACTCTGGGTTAAGACATGCAGATAAGGAAATGCAGAATGTTTTGAGTGCTTTGGAAATTTTGAGTAATATTACCATTGTTTTTAATTTCCTTGAGATATATATGATATATGCAGAGTGTGCGTCACATAATGGTTATGAAAATGTACCATAGAGTAAAACCTGGACAAATAACTACAGATTGCAAGCACGCAAGAAATGGGCCCTCTTCTCTTTCTGTACCCATTGGTATTAATGTGCGTCGTCATTGTCAATTTTAACTGATTAATGTGCGTCGTCATTGTCAATTTTAACTGATTCCTACTGTAGCAGCTCTATGGAATCTGCTGGAGCTACATAAATAAATGTAATGTAATATAATGTACACATTAAATGCTGTTCTAAATAGAAAATAAAAAATACACAGAGAAGTAATAATATACAACCCCAAAAACTACAGCTAAGTAAAGCTTTTCTGAACTATGGTTAATTACAATTGCAGTGTGGTAAGCAGAAGTTGATCCTTGCCCTATTAGAACATTGGTGATTTCTGATCAGGCTGTAAAACATAACAGCCAAATCCTGTAATAGCTTGATCACTACATTAACAATACTTAAAGAAATAAAATGTTCCCTTATTTATCATATTTGAAAGAAGTATTTTAAAGTTCTCTGGAATACAATTTTGGTGGAACTATTGTAAAAGAGGTAGGCAATCATATATCTCACATTAAAAGAATCAATGCAAAACTCATATAACATGCCTTGGTTATTATTGATTTATGCGCTTTCAAGGACAGTGTTAATTCGCAAAATGTGTATTTATATGACCTTCCTATTTTTTGATCCCATTTGTCAACACTGTTCACAATGTTGCATTCTTTAATCACTTCTACCTTTTGCTTATAAATGAAACGGTGACCTTGGGCCATCTACTCGATTTCCTGTAACCTCAAGTTAATAAATATTAGATGCTGCTGGAGGTTAGGATTTATTTTGCCTCTCTTTTCCTTTTTAATTTGTGGAATGTCTGAAATGTGTCACGAACCAAATCTGAAAATTGCTCCAACATAAATTTCAAGTTTGTGGCTGCGAGCATTTGTAAGAGACATCTGTAACAAGCTTTCCTACATGTATATAAAATTAAGATCATAAATAATTTTATTGCAGCTGAAATTTCTATAACGTGAGTAGATGTACTTGAAGTAAAATAGCAGTAAATTAATATTTTACTGCTTTCCCATTATCATAATTACTTATTTTCATTTATGAACTCACCTTGAATAAAAGTTCACCTATTAACCCATTCCAAGTACCATCTTCTTGAGGACTGCCATATTTATGATCTGGAGCGATATATATTTCATATTTAAAGCCCAAGTAGCTTGATAGGGCATCCAGGACATCTATAGAGAATCCTTGGTATCGCTTTGGCTTCCCCAATACATTTTCTAAGACCATCACAAATGGTTCTTCCTGTGAAACATACAAACACAAAATCATTGTTTGGAAACACACAAAGCATCCTAAATTATGACAATGTTAATGAATATTATTTTTTTTCTGAACCACGATCAATTATTGAATCACAAGCTGTAGAATTTTCTACATTCCAAACTGTAGAACTTCACGAATTTGTTTGTGACCTACTGAAAAAAAGGTTCTTACAAAATACAAAAGCAAGAACATATATGTAGGATGCAAATTCTGTATATGTTTTATGTTATTTTATGTTTATTTAATAAAAAATACCATAACCAAGGATTACCCAATAAACAAATTGTCACTTTAAACAATGATCTGTCGACTCGTTAGAAGTCTGTAAATGACAGAAACCAGTGGTAGTAGCACAGCCTAAATTGCCAATTGTTTGCCTTCCATTCCCAGGTTTCATTCTTGCCACAATATCACCTATTGCTGTTTTTCTGTTGTTCTGATTACTGTTACTTCTTTTGTACTCTGTTTCACATCAGTGTATGATTGATTGTTGGTGCTCTGCTGCGAGTACAGTACTTACAGATGTATCAGTGTTTTGATGTCTAATGTGAACTATTTTTATCACTGTTATACAGTATGATGTATACATGTTATGCCTGTATATACTTGGGTAAGCTGTCAATGTATGTGTTTTGTGCTTTATATATGATACGTATGTTTTGTTTTTGAATAAACTCAATCAAGTTCTTTGCCATTGATGCAGATGTAGACATAGAACCTCGTGTTTGTTAAGGATATAGTAAAAAAAAAAAGGCATACAGTTGCCCACTTGGCTTCCTCGATTTTATGTCTGAACTTGCAAATATACTTGATTCTTTCCACTTAAACTGCGTTTTTCACTTAAAGTGGAGCTCTCTCTTTCTCAGCTATTCCCATAGCAAAATTCATATTTTTAAAACTACCTATAGTATGTGCTTTTTTGTTTGTCATAGTTAATGTTTTAAAGATATTTAATTTAAAGATCAATTGGAAAAAATATATATTGATTTATTTAGTATGTAAACAATATTTCCTATTTATTTTGTTTATATAATTATAAAATATAAAATTTGAGAAAAGTGGCAGATCCACTCGGCCCCATATCAAATCTCGTTGTTATGGCGCTGTTATTTCTCAATGCAAGAAACATAAGTGATCAACCTGGAACCTAAACTTCTGTGGCCTTTAGTAATGGTCCAAATTCGAATGGCCAGGTAACTTTTAGAAAATCATCTTCCTTTTAAGACCTTCCTGTTTCCCATTTAAGCAGTTTGTCAAATAATATTACTAAAGTAAAACATTTCAGCTACCCCACATTGCTAGTCACCCTTTTCTTACCCTTCTCTGTGTATCCTGTATCATTACATTTCAACAAATTGTATAGCTTACTTTGATGAGTTTCTTTTCATCCCAGCCTGTCATCAAATATATCAAACCTCTATAACTGATTTGTCCACATTATCCCTATACTAAATGCTAGAACATAATAAAAAGCAAATACTAAGTAAAGTACAATAATGTTGCTTGAAGATTTGTATTTTTTGAATGTCCATAAAAAAAAGTAAATTATATACCGGTATTTTGAAGTATGAAATGTCTAAGTAGAAAATTGTACACATAAACATTTAGAGGGAGAAACCATGAAGAAACTACTGTAAGAATATAAATAGAGAGATTTAACATAAATTACACAGAATGATAGAGACACATGCAAAACTTTTCACATATGCTCCCTCTACAGGGAATTTTCTCCCAGTCTCCTTTTCTACCCTACCCTCTCTCTTCAATCATTCCCTTTATAATTACATTTCTGTACCATATTTCAAATTATGAGGTTTTTAAAACATGTCACACCAATAATTTAACAATGTATTGTCATACGCGTTCACAAAGTCTGCCCGTCATTAGACTACACATTACTACAATATAGCACCATTATCTCACCAGTCACAACAAGTTAGGGACTTTATTTAGTTCCCACTAATTGGGATGAGAGTCTGGTCAAGCAGAGATAAAATGAATAAGTTAACATTTTGTTGTAAAATATTAATATTAGAATAATATTTTAGAGTTAAATATGATAAAGCCTTTCAGGTTGACACATTAAATGTATTATACAATATCACAATATTTGTGATACTAAAATGGCACATTATAAACACAATATACATAGTATAGTAAATGTAAAACAGTTAAAGCTACTGTCCCGTCTATTCTGGTGAATTTAACCCTTTTGCCTCTATTTACCAAAAACGAAGAGTAAGCTCAACTGGGCAGACGTGGCTGAGGTTGACGTGCCCTCACACTGCAGGCACTGATAATCTTTTTTCATGAAAACTCCAAGGCTTCGTAATAGTACATCGTCTATCTAATTAAACAGTTAGAGGAAGTAATATGAGTCAGCTGAGGGTTATTTGCTTAACATCCAAGAGAGAGATCAATCAATGTTTTGCTCTTTATCCTCAAACCTTCAATATCCTTTCTGGCATATCATTGAACCTTATCTATATTGTGGATGACCAGCATGGAACACTCTCAGTATTCTCCCCATCTAGATAAATGTCAATAACATTTCAGTTGATTTATATGATACACCTAGCATATAATATGTGTGGTAGCAATATCACACTTATTTGGACGTCTTTGGACGTAAAAAAACAACCAATTTGTTTACATGTGACAGTAGGCTCATATGGATTTCTTTTTCCCAAACTATCTGGTAAGAAAATATTCTATTACTGAATAAAGTATAATCACATCTTACTTTACGTGATGATAATGAAAGGCTGTTTTTCCAAACTGTAGGGCACAAGAGATATTTGAATCCCAACAGAGACAAGCTGATTGCTAGTAAAATGTGATAAAACAAATCCAAGGTTTCAAATATATGATTTTCTTCTTTTATTCATCAAAAGGCTTGAGGAAAACTTGTCCTAGTTAGTTATTAAGAGGTATCCCTTTTTTATTTGCAGTAATACAAAACCTTAAAAGTTCATCTGTTTCTTACCAGATATTTTACAGTATACAACTATTATAATTTTTATAGCTACATGATATACATCAGTATGAAACTGACATTTTTCTATCATCTTATCTCTGTCCTACTGTTGATGAATGTTGATTGGTTCAAGGAGCATTTATAACATAGTTAAAAATAGATAACATAGAAGGTGTCAGCATATAAGAACCATTCGTCCCATCTAGTCCGCCCAATTTCTGAATACTTTCCTTAGTCACTGGCCTTATCTTATATCTAGGAAAGCCTGATGTAACTACAGTGGTCGCAGCTGCGATGGGGGCCATGCCTCTTCCAGTGCGATCCCTGTTCCTGTCTTCTCATGATTCAAAACAGTTTATAAAGGGCCCTTCTGAGCTTCACTGTACCGCTCCAGTGGAAGACAGGAACGTATCGAAGAGGGGGGAACCAAGGCTGCCCGTACAGTGAGCAAGCAGCCAGACAGGAAGCTGCAGTAGTGGTGAGAGATAAGCGGGGGTTGTTTATATGTATGATTGTTAGCATGGGTGTGTAATTGTGTTTGTGTGTGAGCATGGATGTGTAATTGTCTGTGTGTGTATGTATGGATGTCCAATTATGTGTGTGAGCATGGATGTGTAACTGTGTGAGCATGGATGTGTAACTGAGCATGAGTAAGTGTGTGTGTGATTTGTGTGTTTACATATGTGTGTCAGAGTGTATGTTGAAAGGGGGCACTTGGCAAAGAAGGTGGAGACAAGTTGTTTGGAAGCAATGACGGCTTAGACCAGCTGTTGGGGGCCCAGGGGCAATTCTAGGGCCCTGTGGTTTCTAGTTACGCCCCTGTCCCAGGCTTTTCTATAACTTGCCAATTTGCAAGAAAGAAAAGGAAATACCGTATTTGCTCGATTATAAGACGACCCTGATTATAAGACGACCCCCCAAATCTTAATATTAATTTAGGAAAAAAAGAAAGAGCCTGAATATAAGACGACCCTATAGGAAAAAAGTTTTACCAGTAAATGTTAATTCATTTAAACACTTTTTTTAATAAAAGGTATGCTTGAGAAAAATATTTTGGTTTTATTTCCTTCTATTTTCCAACTTGCCCCCCAGTTATGCACATCTGCCCCAGAAGTGCCTTATACCCCCTATATGCCACTGTGCCCCATGATATACCTTTTAACCCTCTAAATGCCACAGTGCCCCATGATATGCCTTTTAACCCTATATGCCACTGTGCCCCATGATATGCCTTTTAACCCTATATGCCACTCTGGCACTTAGAGGGTTAAAAGGCATATTATGGGGAAGAGTGGCATATAGGGAGGTTTAAGGCATTTCAGGAGGCAGAGTGGCATTAAAGGGGTTAAAAGGCATTTCACAGAGCACTCTGCCTCCAGAAATGCCTTACACCCCCCATTTAACACTCCCCTCCCTCCTCCAAACTTACCGGTGCTTCTGAGTTGGGGTGGGGGGCGCATAACACAGGAGGGTCCAGGTCCCCTGCATCTGAGCCCCAGGTGCTTAGTCCGGGCAGCATGTAGAGCTCCACGCGAATCGCATAGAGCTCTACACGCTGCCCGGACTGAGCACCGGGGACTCAGAAGCACCGGTAAGTTGGAGGGGGGGGGGCATAACACAGGAGGATGCAGGTCCCCTGCATCCTCCTGTGTTATGCCCCCCCCTCCAGCTTACCGGTGCTTCTGAGTCCCCAGTGCTTAGTCCGGGCAGCGTGTAGAGCTCTACGCGATTGTATCGTGTAGAGCTCTACGCGATTATATCACGTAGAGCTCTACACGCAGCCCGAACTAAGCACCGGGGACTCAGATGCACCGGTAAGTTGGGTCGGGGGTTAACACAGGAGGATCCAGGTCCCCTGCATCTGGGTCCCCAGTGCTTAGTCCGGGAAGCGTGTAGAGCTCTACGCGATTGTATCGCGTAGAGCTCTACACGCAGCCCGGACTAAGCACCGGGGACTCAGAAGCACCGGTAAGTTGGGGGGGGTTAACACAGGAGGATCCAGGTCCTCTGCATCGCTGCGGGGGATCTGGATCTCAGTCTCATATTTGAGGTCTGATTATAAGACGACCCTGATTATAAGACGAGGGGTATTTTTCAGAGCATTTGCTCTGGAAAAAACCTCGTCTTATAATCGAGCAAATACGGTACAACCTAATTTGAACTACTTTATCAGCGTTGCAAATTTATTAATTCATATTCTCTTTAATAAAATGTTTAATCCTTGCAGGCATTTTCCTCTGTAACTGTGTCTGTATGACCGTGTTTCACAGGCTTGTTAACTACCCCATATTTAAACTGAACAACACTTTGGACTATGTTGGCGCTGAATAAATAAAGGATAATAATAATATAGTGAAGCATTCACCAAATATGTTTTCATGCTGCTACCTAGCAGGGTAACATTCTACACGTGGATACTCCTGTGAATTCCCATTTCTTTCTTTGATAAGCTTAATTTGTCTGTTCTCATACATTCTATTCTGTTGGTGAATGTCCCTTTAGTACTAGTGGCAGTTCATTTGCAGATCTTCATGAACTGCCATTTTGAATTATATCATGCTTACAACCTAATTATAGAGTATAAAACAATGGAAGATCAAAGAATGCCAGCTATAGAGACCATAATGATGACTGAAATAAACCTGATTTTTTAAACTGTTTAATGTTCCTTTTTCTCCAAGATTGAAATATCTAATGTTGTCCTAATTTTTTATGGAAATCAGTCAATATTTTAGTAATAAATGAGTAATATATGTTGTGTATATTTTTGAAATGTGTAACATGCAGGGAATGAAAGTAAAGGGAAAATGAAAGGAAAAAGCAAATTCATCAGAATTGTATACGTGCGAGGGCCGCACTCATTTTTCACTGTGAGAAAATATGGCCTTTAATAAAATATGCAGATTAAAATAAAGTAAATGACACAAAGCCTTTACTTTTCCTCTCACTGATTTCTGGGCCTAGAAAGGTTTGTGACTGCAAATTCAGGATAATTAAAAATGAATGCACCAAAATGAAAATTCTGGACCAAAACATTCACAGTTCACTTAGCCAAAACCAAAAATGACCCCCCCACACCTTTATAAATAATAATAAAAACTAATAAAAGTAGGTAACACACCACAATTGGACCAAAAAAATAGCAATATCACTTGGCATGATAGGAGTGTGATTGCTAACAGCAGTACAGAAGACCCTCCCACAGGTAAGTAGCAGGGCTCGAGGTGCGGCCCGCGTAAGATCGGTTGCCTTGGCTGCCGCTCTTACGCAGGCCGCACCTCGAGGTCTCGCAGGCCGCGTTTGACCCGCGGGCCGCATGTTGGACGCCCCTGGTCTAAGCTATTCTAAGTCAACCCTACTTCCTTTGCACTCCTTCCTTTCTTACCTGCATAATCAATTTTATATATTTACCTCAAGTTTTACAAATGTACTTTATTTAATTCCTTTGTAAAATCAAAGAAAATATCATATGGTAAGATGCATATTCAGTGTTAACAATGTTAAGTGATCTACTCTATATTAATGCAGTTTTTATGGTAATTTCCAATAAGCAAAACATATTTTTGCAAATGTAGGCCAAACAATGCTTTTTATACGGGTTTGATATTTTTGTGAATAATATATTAGATTTAAGAGTGGTGCATGTAATTAACTATGAACGATACAGAAACACTCAATGGTGATTTCTAACCGAATTTACAAATGTATTTTAATATTCTTCTATTAGCATTTCAAAAATAATGATTAATATTAATTAGAATAAAAATTAATAGATATTCTGTATGAATGGATATTCTATCAAACTGAGTTTAAGGAAAAAATATTCTCCCCTTAGCATGAACGTCTTTCCAAACCAAGCTTAAAGGGTTTTAAAAACCATTTAATAAAACATGAATGTTTACCTAGAACACAAACTATTTTCTAAATATTTTAATGGAAAATACACCAATGGGTTTACAAAAAAAAGTCATACTTCACGTGTTGCCCAGATATGAGTAATCTGTTTATGACTCCTAAGATTTATGAATCCATAAATATTTATTCAATGTTAATCAAGGCCTCATTGTTGAAGCTCACAAATCAATTTAAAGCACTGATTTGCTTAGGTATTCAATGTGATTGCGATTTCATTAATTTTATGATTAATTTTGTAATGTCTTCATATTCAAGATGATTAACATTTTATTAAGCAGTTCTGCAGAAGGCCACTCTGTGACCACACCATCATTACAAGACCGTCTACCTCACTTAATTAGAATCATTCCTAATTTGCAGATGTTGAAAATATATGCATCTCTTTTTTTGGCTCACGAAAACCATTCACTAAAACAGGAATATTTGCTTAGAACACAGACTGACTTTTAAATACTTTAATGAAAGTTAAAATTTTTGTGAAAAAAAGTTACATGCAGAAAAAACAGAACAAAAGTAGTAGCTACTGCTATAGTTTAAAAGAATTAAAAAAATTGGATATAAAATATAGTTGTACCAGCTAATATCTAAAAGACGCTAAATCGGTTTGCTTTAACCATTAGGTTCCCTCCAATATACATGTATAGTGTATATGGTTGCTTCCAAGCTATGTGTATAAGGTATATGGTTTTCTTCCAAGCTGACTGTTAAAAAGGATGTAACTCACGACAAATACCCTTTCACTGCCCCTAAAGAAAGTCAAGAAGCATAGTAATCAACAGGTCCACTAAGCCAGACCATCTTCCATTTTGCATTACTAATTACTAATCTAATGGATTCTTGAACGGATCCTATGATTTTTATTAAAACTAACATCATTTTCAGTCTGGTCGAAGTGGTCACCAATACAGATGTATTATGTGCCTTGTACCAAAGATTTTATCTCTAGGTCATATCAAAGCAGATGGAGACAGAGCTCTGTATAGCCAGTACTATTGCTAGGAAGGGACCATTCTTCACCTAAGAGGGGAGATGTGTATTAATAGAAGTGGTATGGATATGACTCAAAAACAAAATTATATTTATGAGTGTAAAATAAAAATTCCACAATAATTACAAAATATGAATTAGAGTTCTTTAGTCCTCTGTGGATGAGTCTAATAAATCTATAGTATGTTTTGCAATAATTAATGTTACCTTTAGAATGTTAGCCCTAAAACAATTCACCTTCCTCCAATATTAGTTTTGCCTACGAATAATAGTCTTTTATCCTTTTCTTTACAATCGTTTAAAATATTCCACTACAGCATGGTTTTTCGAACACTTCAGATGGTACTTCTCTTGACACAATTGACGGAATAGAAATCCTCATTTAGTTCCCTGATCAAATAAGAATTGCTTGAATTCTAGAAGAGGATTATTAGGGATGCAAATTCAAATTACTTTTGAAGTAAGGGCTTCCACAAAGAAGTAAAAAATGTTCAATCTGAATTTGAAAGTAATATTGTAAGGAGGCCAACTATTCCTGAGCCATTACGGTAACAAGATAGGCCAATTAGTACAAAAACAGATGAAGAACAATACGAATTTAAAAAATCCCTTGAAATGAAATATGTAAAGTAGCTTTAAGGGAAATCCTACAATATATGCATCATTTGGGAAATATTCTAAGCATTTATATGTTAAACATACTTCCTGAAAGCTCTAAAGTGATTTTCAATTTAAATGATGCATGTGATGTGTTAAGTGTATACAATATATAATTTGTATTTATTTTATTTTTTCTTTGTTAGTGATTTATAAAGGGGCCACCTGGACTGATATGGAAGGGGGCATGGCTACTGGACTAGGCCTGTGTTTTGGCCTAAAAGCATGTCCCATACTTCTCCTGTCAGAACCTCAAAGAATCAGTTTAAGCCATCGCCAACCTATGGAGGTAGATGTCACCGATCTAGACATCTATGTTACTCCTTCTTTGTTTTCTGTGTGTCACTTGATGTTGGGCACTAGGATATGATGTCATTACTTTGTAAGTAGACCACAAATGAGGGACTTGAGATGACCGTGCTAGCTGGTATACCTACCGCTATCAGGCCTTTCATTAAAGATGGTTCTGCAAATAAAAGTATTTCTAATTTCTCTCGTGTTAGAACAGAGAGACAGAAATATGTTCTTATATCGCTAAGTATGCCCACATATAGGCAGATACATTTTGATATAATGCATTATTAGAACACAATTATTTGCGCATTCAACCATTTTTTAGGTTTACTAATAAACCATTAGTTAAAAGCAAAGTATCTAGCATTTAGGATACAAAACTATAAGCACATTAAGCAAGATTTCTAATCAAACATCAGTGTGTGTTGTACAAACTAATTTACTTTTTTTTGTTCTCACTGTAATAGAGCTTTATTGATAAAACCTTTATTTCATGGAAAATGGCACATTGATCTAATATTGGCAAGTATATGAGTCTTGATTCCACTGCATTGACTATGCTCAGCAGTCTTCATTAAGAAGTGACTTTTTAAAATCCTTTTCATCCACACTTAGTCAATAACCTATTAATGTGTGTGAAAAGACTGAGAGGGGAGAGAAGCAATTGTGTACAGAAAGAAGAAAAAACAAACAAAAAAGGGATGGTGAGGGATTTGAAAAAAAAATCTACTGTTTGATAGCTCCTGTTTGTCATGCTTTGTTTGCATTTTATCTTTTGAGATGTAGTTGTAAATCGCAATCGCAAGTTTTTATCTTCTGTTAAGTAGTATTCCCGGCAGGAAAATAACTGCTTGGGAGTTCAGATAAAGTTTTAATATATAGGGAAATGGTTTGCTTCATTTCCAAGAAAAGTAGATATACAGATTATTCCCATTGTTTTTTCAACTTCTCTATCTATTTACCATCTCTACCTACATAAATACAGAAAACTAGAACATGAAATATATCTTACAAAATAGTTTCATATTAATATTTCTACTGTAAAAAATCACACACAAGTGCAAATGTTAGGATGAAGGAGCTGACTTAATCTTGATGGAGTGGTCACGTCTATTCACCAAACAGCAAACACATGCAACTTGGCACAAGAAGAGTTTGCTACAATCAGCTCTTATGAGTTGAACAAAATTCTCACAAATTCTCTATTGCCAATCCAAATCTGCACTTTTAAGGAATAAAAAAAACACTCGACTCCTGGAGAGTTGAGTTGATGCAAGTTGAAGAAAAGCAGGCATCTTGAGAATTTCTTATCCCACATCTGGCAGGGGATGATAATTTCAATGGATTTGTTCGCTGGTCCAAAACATGACGACTCAAGGGCTTCACTAATCATCTCTGGGTGACATCAAAAAGGTAAGTTTTAAATACTTTCCCCAGGGGTTATAAGCTTTGAAAGACTAGGGGTTAGAGTTTCATTTTCACTGTTCACCGGCCTGGCGCTTGGATGGACCTCATTTCCCCTAATGGGGCGTGATGCACCCCATATATGCAAATGCAGTGGCCTGAGACAGGCTTCACAAACCCAATTTGTGGCAAACATTCATTAGAACATAACAGATTCATTCAAAATTGGCATCTGGCAGATATCTGACACAATAACATGGCTACATTGAATAAATCTCATGTGGTTCTTATATTCAGACAGAAAGTTTACACCAAACGTTTTAAACAATTGGAGAAAGTTGGATGCAAAGTTTAATTTATCTATATTCAATAGATACAAAGTTAAATCAGACTCTCCGTATTTCATATTTGATAGGATCTTAAAGATGGGTGAGGAACACATATCAATCTCCATGTGGAGTGCAGGGAGAAACACTTACTGTATGTCCTTCAAACATAAAGCCACTCAGTAATCCTGCTTGAGATCAGCACGGAGTACAGGTGCATTTTAAAGTCTCTGTTAAACAGAAACTATGCAATTGTTTAGCACACATCACGCATGTCTCTTCTTACCAGCACTGTTGCCACACGAAGTACTACACCTCTCATATTGTTTTCCAATTTCCTGTCGGTCAAGGATCCATTGAGACCGGTTACCGGGTTCCAAGATGCAAGCTAAAAAAGGTAAAAACATGTGTTGTCAAACATGAAAGCTTTCTTATTCAGTAATAGAGGAAAAGCGAATTTATTTAAATAGCATTATTGCAAGGGTGAACTAACTGAATTTTAAATGGTGATTAAAGATAGTGTTATGGTTAGACAAGACATTAATTGCACTCCTGGCAGATCTGCCATTGTATTCTTTCCTCCAGAAGTTTAATCAGTGGTGCATTTACCCAGCTACTATTGGGTAAAGGTCTCCCTTGTAACCGGCCTATTGGCGATCTGCCCCCCACTTTTGTAACAGGGCCTAGTCAGCCTAGGCCAGAATACACAACTGCGTTTTGTCACATTAAAACAACACATTTGCTATTCAGAAGTAGTTTAGGTTTCTATAGCAACAGCATATCAGTGTCTGCTTCTGTGTCACATTAAGACACTTTTCACATTTTATTTTGAAGATCTACTGTATTTATGGAAAGCGATTGAACATTCAATAGTAGCAGAATTATGTTTCTAATGTCGCATTTAGTTACAAAAGTGTTACATTCAGCAGAGTAGGTGGAACAGCCCCTTTAAAAAAGATAATACACAGCTTACATTTGTCCTGTTATATATATTTTTATCTGTTATAAGCAGGTCATCAGCTTCTCTAACTCTAAAAATTGTAAGTTTTTGATCAGGGATCAGCCCATGGAGAAGGCAGCCAATGGGGGTGCTTGCTACTATGCCGGGGGGGGGGGGAGGGTAACATACTGAGATCTACAGTGTGATGTAATCCCCAATATTCATGATGTGTTTTTTGAATGGTGTCCACTGGGCATGCACTGAATTCTTAGCACAAGCAAAGAGAGAGAAGAAAATTACAGCTAAACAGCAACACTGCAAAAATGTTAAAAGGGTAAAAAAACAAAAAACACCTCTATCCTTAAGGGGTAAAATAATGACAACGTTATCCTTGAGGATTAGTATTTAAAGCCATTCGGGTAACACATCTACATAGAATCTTCCAGATTGGTGAGTAAAGGATTCGTATTTCAGAAGTCTCAGAGTCAGCCCGTTTACAAGTTCCCAAGTATGATAATATAAAGTGATGTCAGGGAGTTAAAATGTTCATTCTTGAAAACTTCTTTAGTGACAAATACAACCTGTCTAAAGATTGTTACCTGCCTCTTTGAGGCAAAACCAGAATGTATTTGATTTTTTTTTCTTCTGGATCTGCACAAGAAAAAGGACCAGGGCTGCCATTGGGAATCCAGGCCTGCTTGGCTGCAGGAGTGCGGTGAAGTGGGTGTCTGAGGGTTAAGACAGGCAGATTCACGGCAGGTCTCTGCAAAGTGAGAGGAAGGGGTTAGTGTTTACAGTGGTGTGTATATGTGTGTATATGTATAGTGCTCGAGTCAATGTGCACGTGTATACTGTAGTGTCTGAGTCACTGTGTGTATATGCATAGTGCTAGGATCAGTGTTTGTGTAAATATATAGTGACAGAATCAGCATGTCTACTATATTGTAGTCCCAGATTCAGTGTGTAGAGTGTTAGAGTGAGTGTGTATATTTTATTTATGTATAGTGTTAGTGTGTGTATATTGTTGGATATTGTGTCTGTGTATATGGGAGTGTGGGGTTAGCATGTATTTGCATGTGAGGTTGTGTGTGTTACTGTATGGCATCAGCATCACTGTGTATGTAGTGTTAGAGTATGTGTGTTACTGTATGGTGTTAGCATGTGTGTATGTTAGTGTATGGTGTTGGTGTGTGTGTTATTATAAGTGTATTTCAGTGTATAGTGTTAGCATGCATGTGAATATATTGTGTTAGTATATATATATGTAACCTTATATTGTTGAGGGTATGCTATTAGCATATGTGTTTGTTACTGCATGGTGTCGTGTGTGTTACGTGCCTAGGGTTAGTGGCACCTGGGAAATAGAGAGGAGGGGCAGAAGATACACGGAACAAAAGTGGAAGGTACAATGAGCTCCATTCCAAGTAGATTAGTGTTGCTTTATTTATGTTTAGTAATGTACTAATGCATTTATCAATTTTTTTTATGAACATTGAATTGATTTTCTCCAATTATTTTATGTATTTATCGATTTATTTAGTAATGCAATATTTAGTTTTTATCTTGATTTACCAATAATTTCATACATTAGTTAAGTAGCTTATAAAATGGATTGATGTTTTCATTAACTTATCAATTCTTTAAAAAAAGGTTTATCATCATTAATATATATTTGCCAAATATTTAATGTATTGATCCATACTTTATGAAAACCTGTTCCTATCTTTTATATATCATATCCTATTACATACATTTTGAAAGATAGCTTTATCTTAAGAATAGGGCATATTTCTTAATTAATTAATTATATATATATATATATATATATATATATATATATATATATATATATATATATATATATATATATATATATATAATTATTAAGGGGACCTATGATGGTGGACCATCACCTTAAACAGAAGGGAGAGGGGCTATATCATCGAAACTTTAAATATATGAAAATAAAAATATGCTCCTAGATTCAAATGTGTCGGTTCCTCTCTAAGTATCACATATTCATGCACAGAATACAAATGAAAACCATGAAAAAAAAAAACAAAAAAAAAATGAAAACCATGTTTCTCTCTCCTTTTTTAAACCCCTCCATGCCTGGGTCATTTTAAACCTCTTTTTAATCTTTTTATTCTACTTTCTCTTTTATTAATCCTTGCTCTGTTGTCTTTATTTCTCTCTTTCTACTCTTACATACTGCAGCCTTCCCCTATTCTTCGTAAAGACTCAGACCTTGATCAGTCCATGGGCTCGTTTTACATACAGGATAGCCATATGCCTGTGCATATGTTTAAATTCCCCCACTGTATTCCCTTCTACCATTTCTGTTCCACCTAACAATCTTGCAGTAAAGTAAAACATTCTTACATTAACCCTTTCCCCATTTTCTTCATTTTTACTCTCTCTCCTATGTTAGTCTTTTTTCTAAGCTAAACATATCTTATTAATGAATTAAATAATTTTTATTAAATTAAAAACAGGAAGCTGGGGGGGGGTCATTTTCATACGCAGTGCCAGCTCCAACCTCCTGCTCAGTGCTGCCAATGGTTGTGAGCAAGCAGGGCCGGCCTTTGGGGTGTGCGACCTGTGCGACCGCACAGGGCGCCATTGTAGCAGGGGCGCCTGCCCGGGACTTGAGCGGACTATTCCGGCGCTCAACATGAAATGCCGGCACCGCGGCAGAGCGAGAAGACGGATGCCTCCCGCTCTCACCGTAGGACTCCGGCAACAAGGTAAGGGGGGGGTGTAGTTTGAAGGGGCAGAGGGGGGGGGTGTAGTTTGAAGGGGCAGAGGGGGGGTGTAGTTTGAAGGGGCGGGGGGGTAGTTTGAAGGGGCAGAGGGGAGGGGTAGTTTGAAGGGGCAGGGGGGGTAGTTTGAAGGGGCAGAGAGGGGGGTAGTGAGGGGGGCACCAGAGGAGTAGTCCGCACAGGGCGCCACAACGCCTAAGGCCTGCTCTGTGAGCAAGCCACTGGATGCTTAGGCTAGCTTCTAATGTCATAACCCAGTGCTCAGTATCTGTAAGGATGCTTGCAACATGGGCGATCTGTAAAAGCGATTCTCAGACCTCCACTCAATTACGTCAGCTGTCTCTGCACAGCTCTGAGATGACGACACCCAATGGAGTTTAGGACACCAACATCATAGACCAGCTTTGGTTATAACATCATTACAGTATAAACCAGACGTTAAGCATTGCCACTTTACATTTACTGATTAAATCAGTGTTTTAATAAATATTATTTAGTCCCTATAATAGTACATTTTCTTTTTCAGTTGTAATTGATTGGAGACTCTTTACGCAAACATAAGTCAGTACAGAGCTAAATAAAACAAATATGTTACATTAAATAACTTTCCTTGTTATGAATGTGAAAATGTTGAGCATATGTTGCAATTGTCACATTCAGTCGTAACTTCACATTAGATTAATTCTGCATTACATTATAAACGACATACGAATATCTCATTAGAATATAGATGCAATTAGCACTTGAAAATTTGTGGAAAATCTAATTACAGCACAAATATCACTACTTCTAGTTAATGCAAAACTGTATCAAGTTGGATAAGCTCCCATTTGAGAATAACACAGATTTATATTACATCATACTCAAAGCTGTTAATATACTTAAACAATAATTGTATCATTATTTCTTCACTATATATGAGCTGATTATTGTTTTGCTACAGAGCAATCTTTGTTTGTGCAAGAAAATTTAATGATCAATTTTCAGTAAGTGAGGGACTAATGTCTGCTTTTCTTCGATAAATGGCTTTTATTTATTGTGCACCCATCCCTTTGAGCTGTCCCTGTTGCTACTATTATGCAGACATGTCTTTTGTAGGATTCCTGCACCAATTAATATTAGATGTTGATGTCTTCAGAGATCTAGCCATCAATGGCAAAGTAGGAGGTATGGTATAATTCGTTGCCATATGTTCAAAGGGTAATATTTAGTTTATTTCAGCATGTTAGCTAAATTATAGGAAAAAAAATATTTTTTTAGGTTAGGAAGTTTAATACGGGCTTGTCAACCACATTAAAGCAGTCAGTTACAGCTAGTTGAAGTGTGGAACCAGGATATGGAATTTATCACGTTATACTACAATGGTAAAGTCTACGGAAATCTTTAATTGGAATCTCACAAAAAGGAAATACATTTCTTTTCAGTTGTAAACAGCGCTATTCTTAAAATAAACTGCAAACTTGCCATAACAAAAGCAGCAAAGAAAACATATTTCCAGAGAAAATCCTCCTAAGGCACGATTTTGTAAAGGCCAACAGATCCAAAATGCACTTGAATCATAATTAATGCAATATGGCTTTTTTTTTCCTCCAAGGGGGCTGCTTATTAATGAGTTAGCCAATGCTGGAAATAGTAGGTGTGAACTGACATTTCACTTAACATTACGTTATCGTCATCCTACAGTCTGCAGAATTTGTAAAGTAAGCATAAACACACACTCAGGTGCTTTGTGAAGGTTGCCTTTGGAAGATACTGAGAAATCAATATCACATCTCTAGTTGCCAGCTCCAGAGACTAATCTGATATGTTCATCCCTTTTCACTACCAGACACATTGAAGTTATCTAATAGAAACACAAGATAATGTTTATGGAGTGGGTATAGAAATAGTTACCACTCCATTAACTTCTGGGCACATAAAATCCACTTCCAATTCTATTGTTGCTTTACCACATTATAGGAAAGATCATTCAAAAACAGTTCTTGGAACTGTTACTAGAGAGCAGCGATATTAGATATCATGAAAAAGATGCTTGGTTTGGTTATGCTTTTCTTGTAATATTTATTTTTCTAATAATAATAATAATCATAATAATAATCATAGTAATACTACTACTACTACTACTAATAACATCATCAACAATAAATTACTTTCTTAACAAGTATGTATGTATGTAGACCTTCTATATGGGACTGGAGGGTCAAATATGACTCATTAATTACCTTGCTGATTTATTGCATGCATGCAATCTATAGTGTATAATGAGAGATAGATAGATAGATAGATAGATAGATAGATAGATAGATAGATAGATGATAGATGATAGATTAATTGATAGATCGATAGATAGATCGATAGATAGATAGATAGATGATAGATAGAGAGATAGATAGATAGATAGATAGATAGATAGATAGATAGATAGATAGATAGGATAGCAACCTACAGACTATGCTAGATTTTGTGAAAACCAAATCAACGTATCTCTAAAAATAATCATGACAATTAACAAACTAACAAAGCCTACCTACTATCTACTGCAATTAATCTGTATGGTCTTTATTAAGAAAACATAAATCATTCTGAAACATAAAAATAATTGTGGTAAAATAGATATTGTTATTGAGCATTTTTTTAAATTCATATTATGTCGGATGTCTTCCCTTCGTCTAAGCTATTCACAGCCCGCTTATGAAGTATTTCGAGCACTGTAGTCTTAGACAATAATTCTGTCACTGCTTTGAACTATCTTTAAATTATTACTCTTCTTCTGGTAATATACAGCATATCTACCTTGACACCACTACCAATCTGTGCTGATGCTTGCCATACTATGTTATTATCTGTCAGTGATTCCATGACCTAAATGAAACGGTTGCCACAATCACTATTGGATATTACTTTTCTCATTTCAGCTGTGGTAAATCATCTTTTACAATCCCGCTGAACTTGTTTCTATTCTTTTGAATGGCAGTTTGGTCACCTTTTCTATTATTCTAAAAGTTTCATACTTTTTGGTATAAGGTAGTATTTTCCTGATGGTGTTAGGCTATTTAGCACTTTACTATTGTTACAAAAGCTACCAAAAATAAAGTCTCCAACAAATGGTTCTATTTCATCATTCTTCTTAATGCATAGAATCCAGTTAGGGAGTCAGAATAACATATTGGTAGAAATGTTTTTTCCTATTTAATTACTTAATTTGGCATTATTCAACTACGTTAATCAAAATTGCTGTTTTCACAATAATAAGTGGTTCCACAGCAAAGTTCCAATGGTAAGACGTACTAGGTTCCTACATGTTTTCAAAATTAACTGGTAATGTGAGGATATCTCTTGCATTACTTGACACTGAAAAGAGTCAACACCATGTTCTAAGTACCGCATACAAGAAGAAAGGGGCTTGAGTCAGGGAGTTGGACTGTAGACCCTTGAACATAAACCTGAAGTATTTTTCAGATGTCCCATACAAGGAAAACACCAGAACAACAGCTGTCATCTCCAACAGTGGCCACATCTGCATTTTCCCCCATATACATTTAGCATTTTATCGAACAGTATGTAAATTGCTACCCTACAGTATGTGGGAATTAAAATGAATTCTCTTCTATGACTTTATATAGCCCACATACTGCAGTCCAGCATGTTACCTTAGTGAGTTAGCGATATGTGAAATGTATCTGGGAAAAATGTCACCCAATTTATTGAACATGTAAAATATAATCAAGAAAGAAGAGCATCTTATATAACTTTCATTGTTATAATTGGAAATATATCTATTTCTATATAGACACTCCATAGTATGAAATCTATCAATTTGTATGTATCAGTGATTCCATATGCAAATATTTGTCTTATGAGCTATGCTTCCCTTATTAAAGCCACTCAATGATAATAGATCCTTGCTAAATGCACACCATGCTGAGAAACCAGAAATATATACCATTACATTTAATTAAGCAACACACAATGGTTATTCTTTTGTTCTGCACAAATTGGCTTTTTAAAAGGTGTTCCATTCAATCTAGTTCGCTAATATGTTTAATTGTGGATATATTGATATGAAAGCTTTTCAAACAGATACACATTTCACATGCATGGTGATACTCTAATGTGGGAAAAGCAGTTTGGGGAAATGTCCCTTCTTTCTGTCCTCTGGACTGCATTTGTATGGATCTGCACCTTAACAGAAAGTCACGTACATATGTAACTTTTAAACCATATAGCCTTGAACTAGAGTGTTATTTGTAGCTTGTCAATGGGAGAAAAGTTACTGAATGTACACAAAAACAAATACTAAAATAGCACAGAAGGACTGACGTAACAAAGTATTCCCTAAAGTAAAGATGACCTAAAAGGTCAATTCAAAGGTGTTATTGGACTGTTATTGGACTACTTGGTTATGCATACGGACATATGCTGCTGCGGACATGGACTATTAGCGTCTTCTTATCATTGGTGCAACTTGCAGTAGAACAGGTTTAATGAAGTACCATATTTCTCATAAGGCAATGGACACATCTAGAGCAGAGAGGTACAGTATAGAAAATAATTCCCTTTCTCGCTCATAAACCTTAAAATATTGGTTGTGCCCAGCATATGTTCTGCCAACATCATCTGCAAAACTGCTTTGAGGCACTTGGTTTTGTATCCAAAGCACAAAAGTGGATATGCTATACATTTTATGCACCTTTAATATGTTGCATTTCTCATATTTGTGCTTTCATATTAAAATATAGTTTTCATATTTGTTGCACGTGTACACTTGCACTAAATATTTGAACTAGTTTTCTGTGCATAAGCACTTTGAAGTAATTCTCCCGTCACAGCTTGCTTCTCCGAAGAATTGTTATCACAAAAGCTAAGAGATATATATACAAAGAGATTATACAATTACAAAACAAGCAGTTATTTCTGCAGAGACCTACTCTTTAGGGTAAGACAATGTGAAGCTCAGATGTGGTAGAGATCAAGGGCTAGAACCTGACTTGTGGTTTACTAGAGTAGGACATGGAATAAAAAATAAACATTTAAATAGGAAATGGACAGGTTATACAGTATGGCTCATTTCATTTAAACATTCTCTCAAAATGTATGTTTTTTTTCCCTTTATATTGGACATTTATTCATTTATATTAAACAATTTATTCATTTAAGGGGGTAGATTATTGTACACTTCAAGCTGGAATTGCTTGGTGAATAGTGAATTTCAATAGGAACTCAACTCTTGTTGCCAAGACTTGGGGATTTTATGAAATAACTAAAAGTGAGTTTCACACCTTGATGATCTTTGGTCCTTAGTAAAACGGCTACAAAAATATTTTTTTTCGTCTTTACAGATTGATAGCTTAGTAAAGCCTCTGACACAGGAAATGTTCAGTAAAATTATTCTAACATAACTCTACAAATGGCAAAAAATCTCGCCCTCGTTATTGCTCAGACACAGTATGTCAAAATATTTAAAAAATTTTATACACAAATATTTTCTTCCTTATGATTAGTGTTCAGTTTGTATTTTAGATTTTTTTTTCCCTGCGATATCATCCTATAATAAAAACAATAAAAAAAATTTCAACCTTCATAAAATGCTCTACACATCTTTCCGGAGAGAAATGCAATTTCCTTTTTTTATGCCAAAAAAAGGGGTACTACAATGCAATTCTTTTCTCAGGCACTAAAATATAATGGCATTTTAGAGCAGAGACTATACAAAATATCTGTCATGGTCAGCCGCGAATGCCTACTGTTTTACTGTATCTGTATTTCTAGAGTGCTCAGAAGCTCGCTAAGAAAAATAGGGCATACAGTACCTAGCTAACAGTACAAGTATTTATGCCACCTGAATAATACAAAACATAGGCAAATTGATTGAAATATAGTGTTACTGTACTTCTAAAGGTCATCGATATTCTTAATGGATATTTGGCATTAAAGCTTAATTTGTTAGTGTAAGGGTCAATTCTTTGAAAAATTAATGTTAGACTTTGTAGATTTCTGCAATTTGCTTAGTGCTAATGAATCTTATTAACCGAGCTGAGCGTCCAATAGTACATTCTGGTACAGTAAACGTACTGGCTGTACGGTGGATATTTTTTCAGGTTTAAGGGTCAATTCTTTGAAAAATTAATGTTCTACTTTGTAGATTTCTGCAATTTGCTTAGTCCTAACGAATCTTATTAACCGAGCTGAGCGTTCAATAGTAAAATTTGGTACAGTAAATGTACTGGCTGTACAATGGATATATTTTGATGTTAAATATGAGTGTAAGTTCCAAGCTGGTTTTATATTAAAATATATATTTAAATCCCTCTCTCTATGTATTGATATATATATATATATATATATATATATATATATATATTATACATATGTGTATGTATACTGCATGAGAATATATACATGAGAAACTGCTATATTATATATATGTTTTATAGATTTGGCTAGGCGTGTAAACCTGCCCAAAATGGGATATATGGAGCTCTAGGCTACAGATCATTCCAGAACACACAGAATGATAGCACTGTTAAACATCACACACACTGAACAAGTTCCTGCAGGTCAGCAGTTTATTGAGTTTTTCAGTTTTCAATTATTGCTATGTTTACTGTTAATAAAAGGAAGCTGCGAATAGATGAGAGGTCACAGACTATAATTTATATTGACTTTTGTATAACTCAGTAATAGTTTCTTTTTTCCTGTAAAAAAAAACAAACCCCACAAACAAACCCTGTTTAGTTCGTTTACCAAGTAAAGGAATTTTATGTTTAATCAGTTTTTAGGATAAAACCAGATCCGCAGCTCTCCAATCATGATTTAGTACCATGCCAATGGTTATGTCAACATTTGGTTCTGACAGTGTTAAAAATTAGATAATGTATTAGTTAAAGAAATCATAATGCACACTTATGAGCTAATAGTTAAGGCCCAGCACATTTAGACATATCTTCATGTAGCTTTATTTTGCCCCTTGGGGGTGGGTTTTATAGCAATGAGGAGGAATAAAGTAGAAGAGCACAAACTAAATGGGCAAATAGTTTTGCAAGATTTGCCCCCCTTGAAATCTAAATATATTTAAAACTATTGTACGTTATGAAAAAATACAAACTAATAATGAAACAAAATGAGACAAACATATTCAAGGTAGCTGTCTGATCCGTTCTAAACATGTAGTCCTTATGTGACTTTTTTTTACGTGAATTTATATTACACTTGTCACCATACTTTGTAAAAGGTTAATCAGTATTTGCAGAATACTTCTGCATCTTATCATAAATGATTTCAACCGTCTCCCTATATATAGATATTGCAGCCACTTAATTGGACGCCTGTAAACTCGCAAACACAAAATGGTGTCAATGACTCAATTAATGTCTGCTTATGTTAACACCAGCGCTGTATATTTTGTTCCTTCTGTTGTATTATTCATTCCGTCTGGTATTATTGCTTGCTTCTTTATAACTGAATAAAAACAAACATAATATAAAAATGGAATCTGAAATAGTTTTGGAGATCAATGACATAAATAAAGATGTTTTCCAATGGATACGTTTTTTCCACTATACATTCCCCTTTCAGCTGTGGTGAGCTATTTATGAGTTTTTAAAGAACAGATTGGTCATAAGGCACCTATTTTGTTCTGTATAAGTAATATTTAATAAAGTATTGACATCATTTTTTATATGAACACTTCCACAATGTTATAAAGACCAATTAAGTTGCGTAAATAGTATGTAAAGTGTATAAATTATGTAAATTCATTTACATAAACAGGGATCAGCAAGTTATAAAGTTACATACTTAGTTTAAACAAAACCCCACCCTAGCCACTATGCATTTTCCCTAAAACAAAATTGTCTCTATGCGGCTATGTAAAATGGGTGTGGGGGGTATAGATATGTGTATATTTTGATCTTCCATACTGCTTAGGCATGATGCAAGCATATTTTAGTATTCCAAAATTGATTTTGTTACAAAATAAAATATGGGTACATATACATGCTTATTTAATTAATTTGCCGTGGGCTGGGCGGCTGGCAGAACTACATTCAAAACAGCTGCTGAGTGGATGCGAGAATGATTGAAACCGGCCGTCGTGCGGCAGCCGGATCGCCTCCTCCGGCCCCCGGCGCCTAATGAAATTAAAGGGGCCGGCACGCACGCATAATGGCCGTGCCTCAGCACTTTGTCCCATGTCTTAAATGGGGTGGTGACGAAGAGCTGAGGCACGGCCATTGGGCGGCGTGCCGGCCCCTTTAATTTCATTAGGCGCCAGGGGCCGGAGGAGGCGACCCGGCTGCCGCAAGACGGCCGGTTTCAATCCTTCTCGCAGCTGTTCAACAGCTGTTTTGAATGTTGGTCTGTCAGCCGCCCAGCCCACGGGCCGGCCCACCGGGAAATTTCCCAGTATCCCAGTGGATACACAGGTTGTACCCTCACTAATTTACATTGTAGCAGAGTGTCATTTCTTCAGTGTTGTCACATGAAAAGATATAATAAAATATTTACAAAAATGTGAGGGGTGTACTCACTTTTGTGAGATACTGTAAGTCAAGAATTGTGGACAGAGCAGATGGCGGGATAGTCATAACATTAACAGATAGCGGTGGGGGGGAGCAAGTTCCAGTGAATGAGAAGCTAAACATATGGTTGGGGGGGTAGGATTTGAGCCAGAACTGTGTCACAGATGCCATGAGCATGGAGAGTTTGAAGGAGCAGAGGGTGGTCAGCTGCGTCAAGGGCCTTTTGATTTAACTGCAATGAAATTATTAGCAGGATGTGAGACCAATGGAAAGTTTCTTTAGGATGGGAGAGATGACGGCATGTTTGATTGAGGATAGACCAGGGGGACACTAGAAAGGGATGGTAGGAGATGTGAAGGTGCAGGGTTGATGGGGAGATGTGGTGAGGTGGTAGGACATCAGAAATTTTAATTTGGGTGACTGGACTGAACCAGGTCAGGGTGGCTTGTTGCGAGGAGGGAGGCCGAAGTACCATATAATTAACACCATGGGGGAGGATTTTATTCATGATTTTGTGTTTAAAGTAGAAGCATTTGGGCAATAGGATGGGTGAATCCTCCACACTTCAGTATTGTAGCAGACTGGGTGCCTAAGCTGGGTTTGCTGGATCCAGTCCAGGACTTTGATGAAGCCTACATCTGGCACAGGTGCTGGGCATTAAAAACCCGTGGTGCCACATAATCATTGGAGACTGTTGTGGGGAAAGGAAGTTACCCTGTGCTCCTATGGCAAGGCCTTGAAGAAGATCCTTGAGGCAAGTGTGGCAAACCTGCCTGAACCAGTGTGTATTGTCTGCAGTAGGTTTCCAGAGTCTGTCTTAGTCTGGAAGAGAAGTGAAGTGAGTAGTTAGGCTGGTCAGCCTGGGCCAGTAAAGTACTGTATAGCCAGAGATGGCTCCAATTAAGAGCTAGACTTTTTTAATGATTTTGCTTGGGGTGTTTGAGTGACTTGCAAATAAATCACATAGTTTGCTACAAATTGGTGCTCCTGAGCCTTAGTGCCTTAGTGGACTGTGCTTAAGATTCCTAATTTTAAACATTTATGGCGCTAAGAGGGCTTGTCTCTCTCTCTCTCTCTTATATATATTATATATATATACATACAGTATATACATACATATATATATAATCTACCACAGCCTGGTATAAATTCCTTCGAGGTTCAAATGTCAAATGGAGCGTAGAACAGGTAAGCCCTGGTATTCAGACCTCTAGATCTGCATAGATTAAATCGATCGGCAGATAAATTGATAGATAAATCAATAGATGGATTGAAAGACAGACAGATAACATTTGTGGTTAAGATTGATGACAACACGATTTAAGGCTGAAGTACTAAGTACTAGGGATTTGTGCCATCTCTGCAAGTTTAAGTAGCATAATGTGTAAGTAGATTTTGTGCTGGACGATTGATGGGCCAAGGAGTATTTATTGGATCTCTCTCAAGCAGTTTTCATGTTCCATTAGTGAAGGTAAACTGCCATTTAATTCATCATTTTTCATGTTTCCTTTTTTCAATCAAGCAGTAGAAAACAGAACTCTTTCAAAGTTTCAAGATGAGTGACTACAGTCTCCCTTAAGGGCCAGATCTCATTATCGGTTTTAGTATTTTTTGTTAACCCGTTCAGTGGCAGCAATGAAAAAAGCTTTATTTTTAAAAATGGCAATTATTGTTTCGCATCAACTATAAACAGTCCACCTTTTGTGGGGGTTTGATAGTGGAATGATATCTCCCACGGACACCTGCTTTGTACATACAATTGACGTAATCACAATCATAATTGAAGTAATCACAATTAGAACAATTGTGAGGATGCCCATATAAAGCCAACTCTACTGCCGTTTCTTACTTATCTATTCTCCAACTAAATGTTTTGATTACAACAATGACCTATAAATAATAGGTTATTCTTATGATAACTTATGTTAAATACAAAACAATTAAAAATTGAATACTGTGTTCATTTATGTCAATATGACTTTGTTTTGATTTTTGTTTTTCATGCAACTGTCTGTGCTCTATTTGGAAGGGAAACTGGCATGATGCTGCCACAGAGGACAGATAATGTGGGAGCTCAGTTGTCAATACGTACTAACGACGGTTTATGAAGACAAATGAGGACACATGCCGTTACACTTAGAACAAACTGTTTGTTATAATTAGTTGTAGCCAATGTAATTAAAAAGTTATGTCAGATTTTTCTTTCATGCGTTTTCTTTTTTTATACGCAAGAAATCAGACTGAAATACATCCCCTGACAATAGCATTATGGTACAAACAGGGCTGGACTGAGGATAACTAAGTGATCCTGGCACTTTAAGGCCAGTGGTCTCCAAATATTTTTATAGTCATGCAGTGTGCTGCTGCATAACACAGGACCTGATCAGCCGCTTTTGCAGCACTATTGGGAAGTATGCAGCCCTATTGGCCACTACACTGCTTGGTTTACCAGATGACCAGTACAGGCACGGATGTAAGCATTGTTGCCACAAAATAGGTATCCTGTTGCATGAGATGTAGGGTCTAAAAACCGTGCACAATTCAGCCATAACGTTATTGTAGCAGAGGAGTTTCCAGTAGACTTGTGCATTCGTATTCGGGAGAACATAAAAACGAACGTGTACGTTGTGTTTTCGTTGTTCAAACCGAATACAGAATAAGCCAATATGGTGGCGGATAAACATACACAAAAGCGAAGCTGTCCTTCATTGGTTGATGCCAGAGGAGCCCCCTGCCAGCGACCAATAGAGTCGCTCATATGGGCCATTAAAATCCTGGCGCCAAAGCGGATGCTAACTGTTACAGTGTTAACCCTGTATTAACCCCTGCTAGAAAACCAGCAGAAAACGAAGAGAAAAACTAACACGAAGAAAGTATACGAATATTCGCCCCAACTAACACAGGAATAGGCGAATATTCATAGAATACAAAGATTTATTTTTGTCATGAAGATGAACACGAACACTTAGCCGACTATGCCAAGGTTATATCATAAAAACTAAATTGCAGGTACTTGAATATACCATGCAAATTGAGTCTGATTTTTACATGGAAATAATTAATTTAAATTGGAATATTTATGACAAAGTCTGATTTTTTAAAAATGATATAAACAACCATGAATACCGTGTTTAGTTAACTTGAATTAACAGCATTAAGCATTTACATATAAACCATGCACTAAACAGTACAGAATACATCACCTACAATCATCATCTACAATGTACAGCCTTACAGAAAAAACAGTGTGGTGGCATATTTTAAACGGAAGAGAAATAAATGCTGAATAGAAAAATACTTTTCCTGAAGTAGTTCTTTTCACATTTGAAATTTTGCCTCAATCATATTCTTGTAAGGAATGCCTACTCATTGTATGGCACTTATAGGCAAGGCCAGATTTGGAAGCTTGGGGCCCATTTACACAAAAGGACCCCCTTTTTCTTGCACCCAATATGAACAAGACCTAACCTAAAATAAATTAAAAAAAAATAGTTTATTGCCAATTCCTCTACATTCCTTCATGATGCCATACTCTGTTCATATGAAGCCTAGCCGCACATTATGTCCCACCTAATCTAAAGCCTGGGCACTACACATGTGGAAGCCATGATTCACTATAAATTGCCTGCACATGTGCAGCTCACACCATGCCAATCTATTGTACACAATTATGTTGGCAAGTGGCATATAACTCCTGATCAATCGTATTCATATGAAGACAACTGGCAAACAATATAATGTATAATAACATAACATTACAATACCACAGAACAAAGAGGTGGAAGAACCTAGACACTTAATATACTCCAATCTGTCCTGAGAATTTTCTATCAGCCTTTGCACTTGAAGACTCTTGTTGTCTGGGGGCTGCAGTCTCACTAGCAGGGTATAAGCTCTTGCACAGCCAGTGACTGGCATTTACAACATGGAGGGAAAAGGAAGTGAGGGCAGTGAAGCAAAGGAAGAAGGAGACTTAACAGCCAATCAGGGCACAGTATGTGATCTAAAGCCCTCTCACCCTTCCTGGCTGAGTGCGGATGGACACTGGGAGAGTGGATCTGGCCCTGCGCTGGATTGATCCTGTATTATACGTACCTGCTGTAGAGCCGGCTTCTTTCGGCTAGTGTCTTGACAGCCCCTCGCAGTTATCTAGAGCTCAAGGGGAGCACAGTTTAAGATAACAGTGGAGCAGCTTCTGCCACTACATATCAAGTTAGTCTACTACAGGATAGAGCTCATGGCGCCCTACCAGTTGCTCTGTGTGATCTTTGATTAATCCAGCCCTGCTGATAGGAAACTGGAAAGGCGTATGCATTTCCTATATAGTTTTTATTTGATTAAACATTGTGAGTAAGGAATACAATGACAGATCTGCTGACACTTATTTGGGTAGCATGCCAGAGAGCTCATTTAATGTTTTGTCTAAGTGAAACGACACCTTTAATCTAAGTTTAATTAAAAAGGTGGCACAGGCAGTTTCAGAGCGCCACCAATAGATGCCAGTGCAGGGTAAACAAAATAAAAGAAACCATTTTTAAGTATGTTCCCTTGATATACAATCCACCTTCAGCTCTAAAACATGTGATATAATTAAGCGTACACTATTTGCTGCTGGAGTTAAAAAATGAGAATTAAATCAAGGTGATTTTAAAGGAAATCACCTTGATTTACTTTCTTGTGGTCTTTAGCCATTACCAGATTGTTTATAAGGTACAAAAAAACACAAAATAGCTAAACTAACATTTTTTTTTCCCCAAGTCTACTTTCCTTCTTGATTTCTTTTAAGATTTGGCATTTAATTGAAATTGTGCCTCTCAGCAGTGTAATGGGTTTCCTCAGCTTATTCAATAAAGGCCATTATGAAGCTAATTGAAAGGGTTTAAAAAAGGCTCTTCCAATAAAACACACACGATGGACTGTTTTCACATTCATTCTCAGGAATAATGGTAGCAAGACACACAAACTAATCCTTTTAGTTGTGCGTGTGTACGGTTTCTTAAAACATTTTAGGGAAGGGACTATTTAAGTTTGAATCAATATTTATATCATGTGAAATGTATTTTAAAAACAGAGAATTTGACGGTCAATCTAGTCTGCCCATTTTTTCCCCTGCTTTAAAGACTCAGACCTTTATCAGCCGTTGGTTCTGTCTTGGTTTCAAGAAAGCCTTATGCATATTCCATTTTTATTTATTTATTTTTAATTTCATACATACAGAAAGATTTGGGATTTTTTTTAAACATAAATTCTGTGTTTATAATTAGCTAGTTTAGAACTGCCACGTCATGCATTCAAACACTTAAATTAAATCTACACATTGCGGATCAGTCTGCTCAACAGTCTGAAGAATTCATGCACTGTATTTTATGTATGTAAAGCATAAGAGTTTTGTATACTGCTGGCCAATATGAGCAAGTGTATCAAACTGACTGTTGTGCAGCCAGAGAAAAACATAATAATAATGGAGGAATGTTAAGTGTTAGCGTCATATCAAAGACAGCAAAATGGTGGCACAGACATCACAGCTGTGAAAAAAAAGGAACTAAGGTTTATTGATTATCACGACTGCTGGCAATTGAAACACCGAATATGCATAGAAGAGGCGATTGAGGTAATTCAGTGCCCTGAAAGATTTGCTCCATACAAAAAAGCGTTTTTTGAGAATATATAGGTCAAACAGTGCTATTTTTTTTTAAAAAAACTGCATTTCAGAATGTTAACTAAGTTATGGTTTTACACACAAATCCATGCATCTAAAAAATGGTATCACGACCAGAATACCATGTACACTTTCTGCAAGATCCATCCACCTATTTGTAATTGCACCAAGCAGGAGGAGTGAACGAGCATCTTCGACATAGCTACCCAGAACTTAGCTATGCCATTTAATCCCTCTCACATGATGCTCACCAACCCATGTAGCATCATAAGAGCAACGTCAGGAATAACTGAGATTCCCCCTATCTGGTTTAGTGCTTGATGAAATGGAAACGATGTACAGCTCTGTATTTCAACTATTATAAACATATCTTCAAATAACCTTAACTTAACCTTGAGCTCTTTAATAACATTGGTGCTGGCAGCAAGACGCCACAAAAAGGCAAAGTGAGACAATATAATCTTGAGTTACTTCTTAAGCGTATCGTCACGTTTCAATCCTGTTTCGTGGATTTGCCAGTGTTATAGCTTTTACTAATCCTTTCCTGGTTGAGTTATTCTGATAAAAATAATTATCTACTAGTGGTCTCAGCTTTATCCCCAACCTTGTAAAAACCTTAGAGAAAAAACACAAATTAATGTACAGATGAAATGTCACCTACTGCATGTGAGGTTTATTTTTCAGTACTGCTTGTTAAGAGTCTGTTGTCTGTAATTTTCACAAACAGGTATAATGCTATATGTACACTGTACAAAATGTCCCCACAGGTTGCACTCTTTAAGTGCTAAGGGGACTTTTTTATGTTTATAACGCAGGACAGAGGTAGAAGGAGGGGTAGTGGAACAGGTTGGGATCTATGCTACTGCAAGGGTACTTACAGTTTGGGCAGGGGTTTGGAGGGCAGAGGAGCATTCCCTCTGTGTAGGGTGGTGTTATTTTTCACCACTCATCCTCCCAGCATGGTATAGGGGTTAGAGAAAGGCCCAGAATGAAGTCCCACTGAGCAGTGGATGGAGGAGACCAACCAACATTGACGTGTCATGGCCTAGGCTGACTAGGTCTAGGGTGGCAGGTCCAGGGGATCCAGGGGCATCTTTAATCTCCCCAACTGGCCTATTTACAGAATGAAGTCTGTCCCGGCTCAGCACAGCCACCATAGACTTTATTGTCAGGGTAGCTGTCCGCCAGCAAAAGCTTAATTGTATAATGCAGCACGACAATGACTCTAAACATCAAAGTAAATCTACTACAAAATGGCTTCAAAGAAATAAAATCTGCCTTTTAGAATAGCCCAGTCAGAGTCCGGACCTTAACCCATTAGAGATGGTGTGGAATGACCCCAAGAGAGCCATTCATACCAGATATCCAAGTAATATGGCTGAGCTTAAGCAGTTCAGTGAGGAAGAATGGTCTAAAATTTCTCCTGCACAATGCAGGTCTAAACTGCAGCAAACGGGCGTGCCTGCTTGAGGTTATTGCTGCCAAAGGAGGTTCAACCAGTTAATAAATCTAAGGGTTCAGTTACGTTTTCTGCCAGCACTGTGAATGTTTAATGTGTATGTTCAATAAAGACAGAACGATTATCATTGTTTTGTCTTATTAGCCAAAGCATGTCAGATCACAGCAAATGCAGAAACCAGGTAACCAAACCAAATGATTTATTTACTTTTTCTTGCTACTGTATATCTCCTATTGAGACTTTCTAAACAAGTGTTATGATAGAAGTACAAGTGTATTATAGAAATGTATCATTTGTTACAGATTTTGTTTTTCTGCTCAGATGGACTGTTGGAGCACTAATTTGTTCAACAAGTGATCTTTCCCTGATTGAGTAATATTTATTTAAAAGGGTATACAAACAGTAAATTATTCAAGTTTCGTACAAGGACATATGAGTTGCCATCACCTGAAATTCAAATTGCATGTACTGGCAAAGAACGAGCACATTGGTGAATAGGCATTTGCTTCTGCCGAAAATTCAGAAGAAGCAGAAGTGATTGGCAGAAAAGGTAGGGAAATGTTTAAAGAGCGTGAGAGAATGAACGAGAATGAGGCTTTGAGAGAGTGAGTAAGAGTGAGAGAGTGAATGTGAGTGAATCTGGGCCCGCATATTTAGAAAATTCTGAGCGTTTTACTCCGTATTCGTCCAATTCGTTTTTTGTGACTTCGTATGAATCGCCAAATTTACCAAAATTCTGTAAATTTGCGAATCGTGTTAGTCCACAAGTCTAACACTTACCACCTTAAGCAATAGCCCCCAAAGAACTTAATAATACTATATCTACATAACAATACAAAACATAACAAATATTTTGGCTCAAAATGAAGAGTATAATATCAAATGGAAATGCATTTACAACTCGAGACCGGGTTTAATTATCATATCTTCATATGACAAGATGATTGCATTATAACGGTTTGGAAAATTTCATCAGAAGCACTTGATAGAATTACAGCACTGCATTATATCATAGCTTATCTTAAATTCCCAGCATAATGTAATAGCCGTTCCATTCACGCGAATATCTATTACAGATAAATAAAACACTAAAGGTGTCACGTATATATCAATCGAAACCTCAGAACTAAAGGAAAAAAAAAATAGAAATAAGATATTGATCCTTGCCAGCTTTAAATATTATGCACATATAATTTGAGTTTGCAGATTTTCTTCATGTTAACTCTTTATAGGAAGTCAATGGCATAGTGTAACTTAGAGCCATTAGACTTTTGTGATAGCTTTAAGTGGTCCAACATACCCATACAATAACGAAACACAGTCTACCGAGTATAGAAAACTGTCAGTATTTGATGTGTTCATAAGGTCAGTTGCGCACTGGGATATATCTTCTCATCTGAGGAGACAATATAGCTGCACACATTTTTTGTAATATACCGTATATTCCGGCGTATAAGACGACTGGGCGTATAAGACGACCCCCAACTTTTACAGTCCAAATATAGAGTTTGGACTATACTCGCCGTATAAGACTACCCCTCTACCCAGCGTACAACAACCAGCCAATCACTGCAAGCGATGTACCTTACCGGTGATTTGCTGGTTGATTTGCTGACATATACATACATGCACTGCCCTTACACACACACACACACACACACACACATATATATAATGTATATATATGTGTGTATATATATATATATGTGTGTGTGTGTATATATATATATATATATATATATATATATATATATATATCTACACATATGCCTGTCCATACATACACATTTACACACTGCCCTCACCACACACCCCTGCCTTTACACACACATGTATATGTATATGTATATGTATATATATATATATATATATATATATACACACACACACACACACACACACACACGTATGTATATACGGTATATATACACACACATATATATATTTCTCCCCCCTTTGTCCCTTTCTCCCCATCTCTTACCTTATCTTCTGTCTTCTTTCTTCCATCCAGTTGTGGGAGCCCGATGTCTGGCACTTCAGACCTCGGCTTCCCTGCTCTCTAATCACTACGCGCCGGCTATTGATGCCGGGCGCCCGGACATGACGTCATCCCTGCGCTCGGCATCAATAGCCGGCGCCTAGTGATTAGAGAGCAGGGAAGCCGAGGTCTCAAGTGCCAGACCTCGGGCTTCCCTGCTCCCTCATCACTACGCGCCGACAATTGATGCCGGGCGCCGGGACATGACGGCATCCCTGCGCTCGGCATCAATAGCCGGCGCGTAGTGATTAGAGAGATTGGTGGCTTCGTGGGAACCTCCGGCTTGGTAAGTACCCGGCGTATAAGACGACCCCCCACTTTTAAGAAGATTTTTTGGGGTTAAAAAGTCGTCTTATACGCCGGAATATACGGTATCTTTAAATCGGCATATGCTACAATAAAATATCTCTATGTACTTGACTTTTATTACAATGTTTAACCATAACAATTGTTTATTACGACTGAAACCAAATTATAACAAAATACATGTATGATGATATCTATTCCAGGGCCCTCCTCACCTGTTGTCTCTGAAAGTCAAATTGTTATGTTACATACTACTTGTTATGTCCTGTCCACCCATCGCTATGGAATTTGATGGCGCTATATAAAACAATAAATAATAATAATATTAATAATACATTCTATTTTTGTAATAATAGCAAAAGGGAAAACCTTAGTAAAAAAAAGCTTAGTAAACATGATGAGACCATTAGCCCGTAAGATTTTTCTAATACCAACATCAAAACAGCTTATTTCAGAAAGCTATGACCTTATGTCACTGGAACATCTGGACACAGCTGACATGCTTGTTACCATTTAAAATATTGATGACATACTTCTATTTATATAATGAAATCAAGCGCACATTTCACATAAAAAGATGGTGATTCTTCCTACTTTCATCTGTGAAGGTGACTTAATCTGAAATCGGGTTCATTTTTAATATTGCTGTAAATGTAATCTCACATTTATGCTTTTCAATATACTTAATAAGCTACCCACACGTTCCCTTTAACTGCAGAGACTGATGACACTTGGAACTTTTAGAGCGTTGTTAAACATTTACAAGATGTTGCTGAAAAATGCAGAAGCAAAGGCGGGGAAGCCAAAAGCTCCGCTTTCTGCTGTCTTTTTTAAGTTTTTGATTTAGTATTTATCAAATCCCCTTCATTAACAATGTATGATAATATAATTAATTTCAGTTTTATTGTATGTTTTATTTATGACCTGCTTTATACAGAGGAGCCTGTTTTCAATTTTTGTTTCATTCCAATAAATATAAAGATTTGCAGTTATGATTGTTCACAGCAGTTTTTGGTCATGACCAGGGCCGGCCCTACCATGGAGCAGAGTGGGGCAATTGCTCCAGGTGGCACTTTTGAAGGGGCACTTTGTTTTAAAGCGGAGGAGAGAGTGGGGCGCCGAGTGATTTTCGCTTACCCACTCGGCGCCCCTCTCTCTCCTCTGCGAGCCCTCTAGCTCTGTCTAGGTGCCGGCTTGTAATGCTGAGTGCCGGAAGATGACATCATTTCCGGCACTCATCATTACAAGCCGGCACCGAGACCGAGCAGGGAGACTCGCTGCAGGACTGCTGAAAGGTAAGTACAGTGGGGGGGGGATAGGATAGATAATAGGGAGGGAGAGGAAGGGTAGATAATGGGGGGGGGGCAGAGGAAGGCTAGATAATGGGGGGGCGGCACTTTAAACTTCGCCCCAGGCAGCATTATGCCTTGGGCCGGCCCTGGTCATGACGGTCTAGGTACACCACCCCACCTTAATAAACCAACACAAAAAAAAAATCAAACAGCAGTAATGTTTTACCTTGTTATCTACTGGTAACCATTTGTAGAATTTGCTTTCATTTTAAACGAATACCAACTATATACCGTATTGGCTCGGATATAGGCCGCCCCCGTATATAGGCCGCACCCTAAAAGTTTGGTGCTTTTTTAAAGAAAAAGTTTTTTTCTTTAAAAAAGCACCAAAAAAACATGCTGCCACTCTGTCCCCCCCCGAGATATGCTGCCACTGTCCTCCCTCCCCGAGATATGCTACCACTGTCCTCCTCCTCCCCCCCGATATGCTACCACTGTCCTCCTCCCCCCCCGAGATATGCTGCCACTGTCCTCCCCCCCCCCCGAGATATGCTGCCACTGTCCTCCTCCCCCCCCGAGATATGCTGCCACTGTCCTCCTCCCCCCCCCGAGATATGCTGCCACTGTCCTCCTCTGCCCCCCCCCCTCCTCGACTTACCAGAGCAGACTCCCGGGTGTCTTGCGGGGCCGGCGGGGGACACCTACGCAATACGCGTATGCAACTTCCGGTGCCGGTACCGGAAGTTGCATACGCGTATTGCGTAGATGTCTCCCGCCAGCCCCGCAAGACACCCGGGAGTCTGCTCCGGTAAGTCGGGGGTAGGCAGAGGTAAAACGCATCGTGCGGACGGTCCGCACGATGCGCTTAGACAACCTCCCGTGCCGGCACCCCCCCCGTGGGAAGTGCTGGCAGGGGAGGCTGTCTGAGCGTATCGGGGAGTAGGATGCAGGTCCCCTGCACCGCTGCGGGGGATCTGTATCCTAACCCCGCTGCCTGCCCGGCGCCCGGGACTGCATGTCCCGGGCGTCGGGCGCTAGACCCCGAATATAGGCCGCACCCCCACTTTAAAGACTTAAAGTGGGGGAAAAAAGTGCGGCCTATATTCGAGCCAATACGGTAATAAATATCTAAATATAGAATAATAATAATAATAATAATATTATAGTATTAGATGACAAATATATAGTTTGTTATTTTAACCAGTTCCATAGTTTTCCAAATATATTCTTTTGAAGTCTTGTTAAATAGGAATGCACCCTGGATTTTTTTTCACAAGGTCCTATCACATATTCCAAGATATGGAATGTAAAGATCTTCCAAGGTAAGAGGGACAGGAGGTGAACTTCTCATTTTAATCTACACCCCCCTCTCCAAAAAAAAGAGTAGAGGAATAAAGACCTTTAATTTGTTGCATTTACGTTGCACATTTAGCAAACTAATGAACAAGAAGTAAAGAATTAAGTTAATTTTAGCAGTCCACAAGCTGCAGCTCCAACTGAACAATGTTCACTATGATCCTTGGTTGGCTTCTTATCTCCAATGTTTTCCTTTTCACCATAATGAAAACAACTGAACCATTAAATGTAATTCAAAATCAATAGAATTTTTATTATCTTAATCAATGAAGAATGATGACTCAAAGGTTACAGATGTGTTGTATGAGCCTCAGCCGTGTTTATGTCCTATTTAAGGCTTCCCCTGGGAGATTGCTATGTAACCACCGTTACAGAAATGTTGTAATTTGCAACACTAACCTTTCAGAGTAATAATGAAGCATCTGCCATCGGTAAGTAAAGGGTTTGTTCGTTTCTCCGTATAAAATGTTATATTATCAAAATGCTGTATCCAGAAACATTTTTGTTCTCTAAAATGTAAAATTGGATTTTGTCATAACAAATACCTATTTGATCCAGGAAAGCCTAGAGGGTAGCTCCTCTGTCACATAGCATGGAGCCAATCGCCCTCTTAGCATGGGCAGTGGGACAGGGGGGCAATTGCCTTTGTGAACAATTTTGGACCTGTGCGGGGAAGCACAACTGCTCTGTGGCACGGTAATTATGATGATTTATCTCTCTAAAACAGAATAAGAATCCCGATGGCTTCCCAGATATTGCAAAAATCTGATGATTCTAAGCTAATCAAATGCTGACTAAGGACCATGGGAGCTGCTTGAAAACAATATTTTTGGGCTTCTATAGGACTTCGAGCCTATAACAACATTTTTATTTTCTTCCTCTTACTGGTATTTTTCCAATAATGTAATGCTTTTTTTTAGTCATTGCACTCCAGGCAATGACTGGGGTTTGCATCTTTAAATAAAAAAAAAGAAATGTAAATGGCTTGTAGCTGTCAACAGCTTCTCCAAATAAGCAGAATGTTATTCTGATTTCTAAGTGCTTGTTGTAGAGTTGGCAAACACATTATAAGTACTGAGTTTTGCACCAACAGAAAAGCAATCAGACGGTAATCTTCGTAATGCTCTGTCAGCTCTCTGCTAATATTCTAAAAGGTTGGGGAGGTACGAAATGGTAAAAAGGTTATCAGGAATCGTCTCTGTATTCATGTTCGAAACGGCAAAGGATTCGCATTGTAGCTATCATTTCTACATGACAAATTTCAATACAGCTGCAAAGCACGTCTAACTAACTGCATTCAATGCGGAAACAGCTATAAAGTCTATGTTATGACAACTTACCATGTATGACAAGAAATACAAAATCCCACTCTTTACAGCTTTTCTTACCTAATAAAAACACACACTATATATATATATATATATATATATATATATATATATATATATATATATCTAGCGAGCTTCTGCTGCAGTAAGAGCTTGGCTGCGCCTATATAATATAGATAGTAAAATCACTGAGATTCATCCGAAGTACACATTGAATGCATTATACAGGAGTAGCTCAACCCTTCACACCTGCTAGTGTTGGCCTTCATAATAGATAGAGACGTAAACAAGTCAAGCACAACTCTCCAGCAAATTGTCTTGACAACTCCCTGTTTAGTGAATAAACCCCAATACAGTATGTAGCCCCATTAGTCCTTTTATGATGATTCTTCTGCTACACAGTAATACATGTATTTATATTTAATATATTAATGCCAGTGTGTTTTGGGCCCAAATTGGGGCTGCCTAAAACCGGGGAATGCTGCATCTGGTGTGTGGGCAATGAACTAGGCAATACTGTTTTCAATGTAACTGTAAAGGCCACAATGACAGAAACAAATAGATGGTGAATAATTAGATAGCTATCTTAGGGCTCTAAGCTTCTTCAGAAAACCAATTCTCTTATTGACATGTTAAAATGTAATTGTTAGAACGTACTTCAAGTGATGGCCATGATTTGGATTGATCTGCAGCTGTTATGTGTTTACAAGTCATGCCGGGAACCTCCAGCGCAAGACAATGAAACGAAAGCAAATCAATAGGGCGACACAGAAGAGGTTTCCTGCAAAAGGTAGTGCAGACATCACGCTGCTTATTTCCAAGTGTCTGAAATTCATCCCAAAGAAACCCTGCAGATCACCAATAGTAGCAGGAGAGAAGAAATCCGATTTATAATTATGAATGTCAAATGGGTTCTGTTCAATAGGTAGGCTTTACAATTCTGGACAGTATTCATTACCAAATTCCAATAGAACAATTACTACGCTAGTAAACTCTTGAGTAGCTCAACCATATTTGGGAGACACATACTAATACACATACAAGCTTAAAAAAAAAACCATAACTACAAGGGGTTTTTCTTTTTAGGGTCACTGAATAAAGTCTTTTAGGGACATCTAATCACTTGCACCACTTTAGCTTTTGGGCCAGATCATTTAAATAAAAGGAAAGTCAATGAATATGCTTGTCATTTAAAAAAAAATTCTGCTGGAAAGAAAGATCAGAAAAATATTTTGTACAGTCGGGTCATGTACTCCCACTGTTGGTAATCCATATTTCTCTTTGTTTACAACCAGCAGCATACTCTGACCTTGGCAGACTAGGCCTTGGCCTAGGCTGTCATGTCCTGGGGTTCAGGAGTCACCCGGCCACAATAGGTCATCCATTTAGGAGGATCTGGCAAGGGATTTTTCTGATCTCCCCAATCAACGTATTTACACTATGGAGGCTTTGACGAGTTGGCACAGCTTCCATAACCTGCATCAAAAGACACTGAGCACCGAGACACTATTTGATATCCCAGGTGTCCGCACTGAGGACATTGACTTTGCAGTGATTTCTTAAATTTCTGTGTGATCAATGCTTTATAATTATTTGAATGATACCTACCAGATTCCTACCAATTCTAAAATGATCTAAAACGATTTTTAAGCGATTTTTTATCATTTTTGATGATATATAAAGCCCCGCAGGCAAAACACTGCCTTTGCTCCCAGTGTCAGTGCAAATGATACACAAGTCTGCCATACTAAGCAGCTGATTTAAACCAAAGTCTTGTAGAGTGTTTTAATGCAGAAGAAAATATTTTTTTTAATAAATTCAAATATTTGGTATGGTATGGAAAGGACAGACCATGGAAGATTAATAAATTATTTAACCAGATCTGTTATCTCTATTGGTGTCCCCGTATGTCTTTCCCTGTGCAATTAATGTCAATTTGTATGACCACCATTTCAATCAATAGTGCTGTCATTTTACTGGTTGCTATGGTGATAAGACCAGTTTTTAAACATTAAACCTTATTCACCATTAAATTTGTCCCATGGCATTCTATACGTATGAGCATTTATATGAATCAGAATTTCACACTGCAATACCTAAAGTAAATATCTGTATAACATTTCCACGCTAGATTGCCTTTAGACTTAACATCCAGGTGCAGTAACAAGAGAATGTCAGAAAAAAGTAATTCAATTAACACAGAAAATGGCACACTATTGTAAAATACCAAATCTGTCATGCAAAGTCAATTTAGGTAATTGGCCAACATTTCTGTAAAGGTAATTAGGAGGCTTAGAAAATGTGATAGCTACTATACTGCTCAATCCAAAATACTCTCAATATAATATAATGTAGCACACGGTAACTCAACTACCCATCTCAAATATTCATTTACAGTAACACAAAATAAAAAATTAGCAGATATCAGAAAATGTATGCTGTTTTGTTTGGACCTTTGTTTATGTTTATTGCATTATTTTTATAATTTTCATACAATTGACATACAAAAAAATGAAATGGGGTAAATTATAATAGGAGTACTTATCAGATCAACATGCAGTTCAAAACATCAGTACGCTCAGTAAAAAATAAAACAAAGTACCGGTAAATAATTGTTAATGCGTAAAACCACTGTACGTTTTTATATGGCTTAAGGGTTAGCTCAGGCCCAGACTGACCATCTGCCCCCTCCCCAGGTAAATGCCTGGTGGGCTGTTTTCTGACATGGCCACATACTTACTCTTACCCCAGCTCCACACTGCAGAGTATGAAAACATAACATGTAGCTTAATTTATCCAGATGGTGGCCACACAAACATCATTTGGTGGTCACTGGCCTTAAGATACCAGCTGCTTTTATTTTTAGCACTTTAACTTAGGTCAGTGAGACAATGGAGTTCAACACACCTAACTAGTCCTATGGGTAACACAATTTTTGAGATGTTGACTGCTTCCTAACCTACGAAAGTGGAAATAATCCATATTGGCCTCATATATGTTTATCGATTTAGGGCAAAGAAGTCACTTAGTATGGAATAATTGGCCTAGTGATCTTGATATCAATGAAATGAGCACAGCACAATATACAATTAAATATTATTTATTTAATAGACCAACATACAATGTGAAATATAAGCAAGATGAAGAACCTTATATTCTCAAGTACATTTGAATACTAACTACATAAGTATTATCATAATAGCAAAATAGAGCAAAACAGCATATCTACTGATCACAGTAATGTTATGTTGGGAGCTTGGGAATTTTGAGGTAATACGATAATTTATAAAATTCTGAATACATTTTGGAAGAAGCCGAATATATTTTATGTAGTTGATGTAAATAATAAACACATTTTCTTCAATTCTTAAATTGAGTTTCACATTGCCAACCAAAGATGAGCAAGAACTCCCATTTCTACTGTAGGAGAATTTTCATGTCTGTACTTAAAATAGTTTGCTATTTCACTGGAAATTCCTGATAATTCAACAAATTCCTGCCGAAATTACATTTGTAACTGCAGTAATTCTTCCTAAATTAAATATTTATCTTCCACACAAACACAAACTGATAAAACATCTTCAGATATGTCCAGACAAATAGTGTTCTTTTCTCATGTTTTTGAGTGGGACATTTTGGCGGGTTATTGCCCTTTAAAGCATGCATTCTGATTCCTTAAATTAACACAAATATATATATTTAGTGTATTTGAATGTTGTGTAGATGTTGCTCACAAACACAGACAAGCAGTGGAACATAACGTCTTTTCTTTACTTTTTTAACCACATGCATCAGATCAAGATATATACACAAGAGACCTAACACAACAGAACAAGTGCTGAGCCTCTGCATCGTCTAGAAGTGCTGCATCGTTTACTTTTTTAACCACATGCATCAGATCAAGATATATACACAAGAGACCTAACACAACAGAACAAGTGCACATTTCCATTATGCTGCCATCTACTGGCAAAACAGACTGCATAATACCCCAATACATAAGAATATACATATCTATATATATATATATATATATATATATACATACATTGTCGTCTATGAAATATTGTGTATTGAGTGTTTCAGTCATACCCTGCCGTGTCTTTTCTATACTACTTTCTTAATGCCATTAATGCCCCTAAATTTAAACATATATTAAGATAATGAAGTTTGTTTTCTCTTTTGCCTGTCTAAACAATTTAATGGCACTTTGAATTATCCTTAATTTGTTTTTCATTAACTGTAATTTGTGCTCAAATACGACTCTGATTGCTTTTTATATATATTGTATTTCTTAGGTTTCACTCGGAATGTTATCTCATGAATAGGTGCAGGTTTAGAAATGTGTGCCTTCGACTAATAAGACTCATCCACCTTAACGCATTCAGAGAAATCATCGTGTTATTGATCTAACATGCTTCATCCCAGGCCTTCTGTGTTTTCTGATAAAGTGCCGCCTGGAGGTACCGAACCTCGTGCTGATAAGATGGTTTATATAGCACACTGATGACATGTAATTTAACTTAGCTTACACCTCATAAGGGTGGCCTTGTCTGCTGACAACATAGGACAAATGGCAAAATGAACGAGAATAAAAAAGCATAAGAGTAGAAAGAATAAAAACATGACAGTAAATCACCGTAAGGAAAAATAGAAAATCATTATCACGCTTATAGCACTAAACGTTAATGCGAATGCATTATATCATGTAACAGTGTCGCTAAAATAGATTTTTCTTTATGCATTCTGTATAGCCCCTGACTTGGGTCTCTCTGTATTTTAAATGCATCCACTATATGGCCAAATATAAGGACATAGTGTGAATATTTTATCAGATATTTTACCAAATAGCACCTCATCTAAAGATGACGTTTGAGTGGGTAAGGTGTGCTTTTAGCATTAACAACATATTTTGATACGCCAGCCATTTGAAAATGAATCTATTGCGTTGAATGCCCCCGCCCCCCCAAAAAAAAATTAAAAATAAAATTAGGAGCATATTATTGATATCAGATTCCATAGCAAGGGAGCATAATCGTTTTGACAATAAAATAACAATAAACTGATCTTTACAGACGTCTTGGTGTTTTTAAACTTGTATTTCAGTGGATATCTATTTGCTTAACTATGAAAAATAGGCTTGTTTTTATATTCAATTAACTGCAATTTATTTACAATGTACTGCAATTTACTATCATAAAACATTAAACATGTTGGGATACTTCCATTGGGTCTAACGTATGTATTAATTAACGTGTCTCATTTGTTAAATTTTTTCCATTCTAAATTTGTAGTACTTCAATTCACATCAATGTTAATGGGTGAGGTTAACATATAATGAATCACCATGTTCCGAAAACCTTCAGGGCACAGATTAAGCACATGTGATAAGCCTTGATGATAGCTACACTTTTTAGTAGGTGTTTCAATTAGCCCGTGCACATTTCATGCAATGGAAAGCTGAAGTCATCTGTATGCAACACATCAATCTCTGCTTAGTACAATCTTTTGGAAGCCTATTTGGCCCTCTGCATCACAGAGATTGCATTCTCGTGTGATGAGCTATCCATCACTTTGCCGGGAATACCCACTAACTTATTCTAAAACTGGAACAAACACTGCAAACATCTACAATGTCATCTCTAGGAGATAGATATAACCAGCAGATGCCAGTTCAAGGTGGCAATGAGGCACGACATTGTCTCAATTTTAACTAAATTAACTAATAGAAATTGTACAGTCAGTTGTGTACGTCACAGGTTATCTATTTTACTTCACTGATAGTGTAATAGACGAATGGAACAGCCTCCCATCAAAAGTTATAGAGACTAATACAATGAAGCATAAAGCTATCCCCAAACTAAGAGAAGACCAAGGACTATAAAGAAAGCAAGGTAGATGGGGTAAATAGTTCTTATATGCCACCTAATTCTATATTTCTATGTTTCGTTTGTTTTTCGTTTTGATTTAATATACAACTGTATTGTTAATGCAAATTATTAAGTCCCAAATATACTCCAATTGCCTTGACCTTTTTAAGCTGTGACAGTTATCACATGCTATTGCAATAGACAGAACATTTTCATGCCAAGATGCTCTTTTTTAGGGAACATATGGTAAAATTATAGTCTGATAATGTTATTTCCGGAAAAAAAAATCCTAAATTGTGTCTTTAGCATTTCTCAGCTAGCCTTTTTAAAGATAACCGGAAAAAAATACAAAAAAGTGCATACTTTTGCTTTTGTGCCTTCATTTCACCCTACGTACCACCACAGGACTCAAAAGGTTTATGTTGTAAGAAAAATGTTTTAACAATGCATAAATGGATAATTACGTGATTGCATTCACTGTGTTAATATTTATTCTTCTTGAAGAGTATTACTGGTTGTACTCATGATTACTTAATGGAGCTATGTCAACAATCAAACATAGCCTGTAGGCAAGTTCAGCCAAATGCCCCAACAATAAAGCAGACAAATTAACTATCCGGGGTTTTATCCAATACTTATTTACAAAAAGGGGTACATAGAAAACCATAAAACAAATACAGAAAAGATCTGCTCCTTGTTAATCTAGACCTATTGGTGGCTGCAGTGGTGTAAAATCTTTCAATGACAGCAACCCAGACAATAGTCCTCCTGCCCCTCCACTATCAAGAATAACAACAAAACATAATCATAGTATACTTTTTACTGTATGATAAACTCCAATATTACAATGTAATTATGCATATATTTCACCCGAGAGACAGTGTAATTTCAAACATAGAAACAAACTATGGCACTCTCAGGTATTTCTAACTAATGATGGTTATAAAATGGCTGTTTGGTAAGCATAATGTTCTTGTACAAAAGCAATGACATGAACTATGTGCAGCATGGCCATAACCTGCCCACAAAGTGAAATAGCTGTTAGCAGGCATGAACATCATTATGTATTTATTCCACAACATTGACGACTCTTCTCTGACCTGTGATTCAATTACTGCAGTTTAAATTCCATGTTTAATTACATGTTGAAGCCTGGAAACAGAGCCCAAATGACTTCCAAATAGAGTATCCTTTAAATCTAAATATCTCAAATTTAACAAAATGAGAACTTCTTATCTACAGTAATAATGAAATTACTATATCCATGTACATTTCACTGCATATACTGTATTTATAGCAACAATAGATCCTGGGGCTCGAAAAGATCAACTTTTCCATAAAAAAAAATAAACTAAAATAAACAAACAAAAAAAAGAGGAAGAGAAAAAGTGGAGCTGCAGAAAAGGAGACAGGGAGATCGAAGTGGTCGGCAGAGAAGGTAGGGAGACATGGAAAGAGCATGAGAGAGAGATCGAATGAGAGCGTGAGAGAGTGAATGAGAGTGAGAGAGAGCATAATATAGCTTGTGAGAGCATGAGAGAGTATGAGAGAGTGAGTGACGACAAACAAAAGAAACAAAAAATTGGAATATTTTTTTCATTTACACAAGTTTTGTAAGCAGTATCAATTCAAGTAAGTAGTGTATATGCATAGTATATTAGGCTTCCAGTGGAGTTTGATTTGTCACTTCAAAGAAGACATTTTCTCTGCTCCAGAGGCCAGTGATGGTGTGCTTTACACCAATCCAGCCAATGCTAGCCATTGCACATAGAAACACATTTGATGAAGTTCCTGATGCACGGTACTTAAAGCCACTGAGCCCTTAGGTCTGACCCATCCTACTTTCACTGTTTGTCTATGGAGATGGCATGTGCTTGATTTTATACATCTGTTAGCAATGGGTGTGCCTGAAACACTTAATAATTGGGAGCGTTGTTCACATACATTTGGTCATAATGTGTATACATATATAATGCATATGCTGCTAATAAACCTCAACATTTAAAATATTTTCAAGAGGCAGTCAAAATAAATATGTGTGTTAACAAAAATTTATTTTATATACTCAGAGGTTTTTTAATTCTTATAAAGTAGACATTTTAATGTAAAATAGGGACTTTTCAAATCCTTTGAAACCCCTCCCATTCTGTTTCCTTTAAAAACATCTCAGAAAATTGCCAGAATATCTATACTGGCTAGAGTTCACTTCGAAGCTCTTATCAAAGCTGGACACTCTGAAGTGCCTGTACAATATTTTGAGAATCCTAGCTGTACTTGCTAATGCCAGCTTCAGCAGCTGAAGAAGAGCCAGGCATGCTATAAAACCTAAATGCCATAGTCACAAATAAGAAAATAGCATAAACATTAGTGGACAGGTAATGTTTCAATAGCAGTTTCTGAGCTCAAGGGGGGAGTTATTCCTAGAACTTATTAAAACTTATCTCTGCAAAGCTTTGGAGAAATCCCATTAGGTTTCTGCAATCAATAGAAAGTGAAGTCAAACCATTTGGTTTAAGATCCATAAGTATGGGGCTACACAAATCACCCTTGTTTTTTTTCTTTCTAATAAATGTAAAATTGCTAACAAAATTGTTCGCTTTCTTTAGCGTCACATGCCAAATCTCAGGCATTCATTAGGTTTTTCATTATTTTTCATTTCAAAAAAGAAAAAAGCTTAAGGTTTTGATATTTCAATTTTCAGGTCAGCTTTTCTCTTTGTTAAAAAGTTTTCCTTACAAATTTTCAACTTTGTTATTTAGTTTTGTTGCTTGCTTGTCTTTGCCTATTTTTCTTTTTTTCTTAAGTAATTTTAAAAAGTAGCTGGCAAATGTACCCTTTTATCCACTTAAAACGGGCTTCAGTGTTGTTGTGCTGAATTACGTTATATAGGATTTCAGAAACCCCTTTGTTTATTCTTCATCTTTTACTTTTAAAATTCACTGGGGCATCAGATTTGTGATTTTCTAAAAATGTTGTTAATTATGATTTACTTTATGGATAAACTTCATGAATAATAATAATAATGACACTTTTCATGAGCTGCAGAGGAAAAACTATGGGAAAATATATGTCATTTAGGAGCAGGCTACATGTTTTCTCATAGTGACTTTAAACATATAGAATAAAATAACTTTAATAACGGGGGATATACCCCTTTTTGTAGATCACCTGGACTATTCAAGTAATCTTGTGATCTGCCCTACAACCACGTTATGATATGTATACACTTGGTGTTACTTATGAAGATACTAGTCTGTGTGTGTGTGTGTGTGTGTGTGTGTGTGTGTGTGTGTGTGTGTGTGTGTGTGTGTGTGTGTGTGTGTGTGTGTGTGTGAATGCATGTACTGTATGTATGTGTGAAGAAGCATATTCAGAGTTAAACTTGAGTATACCTATCATCCTGGTATAGTTTTAGACAACCTTTAGAATCATAGGATCATAAAAATGACATCACCCAACCTTGTGCCAGGCCTTTACCAAAGCCACATTAACATTTCACAAATAAAAACTCGCTGTACTTCACTTGTGTCTAGGCTTGTATCTACAGTTTATTATGTGCCAAAGTCAGGAGACACTATACAATGCATTTCTACTATTTCTATGAATATGATATTAAAATAGCTTTGCATAATGTGCGTGGTTTATATATTCACAACATCAAACTGGATACTAAGAAATAAAAATGCATTAGTATTCACATTTAACGGAGATACTGTATGGTTGACATTTTGAATACTAAAAGGAAATAAATATTCTCTTAAACAATACAAAAAGCCTCGGGTAAATTGTTCCTTTAAAAAAAAAACAGAGGGATCCATCCCCACTGAAACAATCAAAACTTGAAACTAAAACATAAAATGATCTGCAAATGTTACAGAATGTTATTGCTCCAAAAAACAAATCTCATCTCCTTCTACATCTAGTTTATACAGATAAAATATTTTTATAATAGAAAATCTATGTTTTTACATTTTATGTGTTCAAAGCAAATCTGAACAACTTAAATTACACGTAGAAAGTATAAGAAGGCAGTAAGTGGGGTATTTGTTTAAAATCTATTTCAGCATCTCAAGTGATAGTAAAGCGATCCTTTTTTTGGATATAAACCTACATCAAATACTACCCAGAGTTTTTCCTTCATTTAGAATTTATGTTGAGTCCCTTGAAATATTTCTTGCTAGCTTACTTTATTTCTTCACATCACTCAACCTAGGAAATGACTTAACCACATGCATGAAGAGTCCAGTATTGCTTTTCTTAAGAGAAACAGCTGGTGTAAGCACTGTCCATGTCTTTATATTGCATGAAATAGTGAATAGACAAATAGACCAATAACCATGCCAACCCTCGCAATCAATTTAACTCTACTCAATGGTTAGGAACACAGCAACTCCTTCAACATAACCTTTAATGAAACTGTTCCTAGGAGAGCATCACTATGGTAAATGCATCTACAATCTACAATCACTTGTTCCCCATAGTAATAAGCCTAATACTGTTCTTATTTATATTACTCATGATAAAAAAAAACAATTCTATGAAGATTTTAAAGATATTAAGTGAATGAACTCCTTGACTTGCAAAAGTGTTAATGGATTCCTCTCTTTTTATTCGAAGATCTGTATCAGTAATAGCCATTACATTAACACACCCAGCTTTGAAAATGTTGAAATTTGAAAATGTCACATAAAATGGATAATTCGCTTTTGTCTGTGAGTCCCTAAGTGATTTTCTATATTCTGAATATTATTTGCAGGTATTTTAAAGCCTTTTCTTTAAAAGCTGTAACTCCTATTGCTATCAATAAAGGGTACATAGCTTGTATAATTTGACACACATTTTTAGCAACATTGTATACAGTAATTTGGAATATGCCATCACCGACTTCTCTGACCTAGGGCGGCAGGACCAGCGCGATCAGGTCCCCGGTGTGCTGCCGCTCAGTGAGCGAGTTACAAGAGAGATCTCTCCGACCTGCCCATTTACAGCCTCCTTAGACTACATTTAAAGGCACTGCATGCTTTTCAGAAAGTGAAGACGGCAGATAAGGGCTGCAATTTCTTTTGTAACATATTTGTGTGTGGTCCTCAGTACACATTCATAAAAAATACAGAATACAGTAAAGCCATGCATAGACTGAAACGAAAGGGGCACAATAAGTGAACAGATAATGTAGAAGGGGAGGTCAATGTCATTAAGTGCTTGCAGTAGTTACAGGAGTTTATCTTGTAAACATTATAATATAGTATCATGGAAAAATGTTATTCTTTTTTATTTGGTGAAACACTGATAATATTTATTTTTTGTATAACAATTGCATTGAGATTCACATAGAGTCATAATATAACAATACACTTATTTCTCACTTACCTTGCGTACCCCTCTTCCTAGCTCTTCACCATAGTTTGTACCCAGAATTTCAAACTGGATGTTTGGGTTTCCACCACTCTCATCAAATTCCAGTACACCGGTCAAGCCACTCACTCCTCCCTAGACAAAAAAAATGCATAGCAAATTCAAAACAATGTGTCAGGCACAGACAAGTGTACAGAGAAAAGTCAATTGGTTATTGTATTTGGCATCTGTAGAGGCACAGGGTTGCCTGATAACTTATGCATCTTCCCAGCCTCAGGCAAGCCTGAGCCTCCATCTTATTATATTTTTATGCAGTTGGCTGCGGTTGACCTTTCTTACTTCAGGCATGACTTATTATTTTTCACTCACTGCATGCAAATGGCGAATTCATTAAGAAGCTGGGATAAGATGACTCAAAAACATGTCCCCCATTCTTCATGATAGGGAATTCCCCCCAGTTGTGGATGGAAAAACTGGAAGACTTTTGGGGTTTAAAGATTATATGACCTAAGTGAAACATACCCTGTAGTTCTAGGAGCTCACTTACCATTAAAGACTCATTTTGAGACCTAAAACTATGTAGTTTTGCTCTAAGGTCAAAAGAGGACCTGTCTCCTCAGTGACCCACTTTGAGAAACTATGTTATAATGAAGCTTCTTCAGCAGAGTTGATGACTTTTTTTTTAAACACCCATTATTGTCTACCTTCTTTGCTTCTACCCTCTCTTACATTGTCAGATTTGAGAAGATCTGGGATGGGTCCTTGAAAGTGAAGTTTCGAAGGACATTTGATATACCATGGTGTTGGAATCAATTCCTGGGTATGGCAACCATGATAGTTGGGAAGCCAGTACCACTGAACCGCTGGATATTTTTACTTTCAATGCCCTTTTCCTAAGCATGAGAACAATCTCGTGTTGAGGTTAGATCTTGCTAGACACGCCCTAGTGAAGCCACAGATGGAAACTGTAGATCTAAAAATGAATGTTTAATAAGAATATGGATAAAATATGCTGCTTGTTCGTCATAATTCTGAAGCTTTCTGAAGATATGGACACCTTGGCTTTCTAACAAGATCCTTTCTTTTCTGATCCTCTTTGGTCTTCTTTTAATTTAGTTCTTCTTTTAAAGTTTTTTCTTTGTATTTCTGTTTCTGCTGTATAGTGCAGAATGCTGTGTTTGATTGTCTTGTACTACAAAGTTATTTCATAAATAAAACATGCTAAAAATGCTTAAGTATGACCATCAATCACCATTTCAGTTGAATTCATGTACGTATTCTTCACATCACTGGACTGTCAAAGGAAGCTTTGTCTTAAAATATTGCATTTAAAAAATGCAAACATTACAGTGACAGTTTTTCATTTTTTTTATTACTTAACAGTGCTAATTAGAAAAAGCAATGCAACTCTGGAGGTCTAAACATGTGATTCTATTTATTTCTGATGAAAGAAGCCTGTTTAGAGCATTATAAACAATAAGAGGCAAGTGGCCATATTCTTAATGCATACAAGAATACTCAAAGTATTATCAGAAGTGATCAAGTGTGTCAGGGGTGGCTCTAGTTGCTCTATAAGGATATCTCTATGTATATATATATATATATATATATATATATATACATATAAACTGACCTTGAGCTGCATCCCTCAGTGGACCCCTTAACCTCTTTAAAGTCTGTGCCTAGTCTTGCTTGCATTTACTATGAAGAAATCTTTTTTTCTCTTTTAAAGTGGTAGATAAGCGGATCAGCCTCCAAGCAGAAGTCATAGAGGCTAATACAGAAAGACAGATCACATTTTGACTTATATATCAACATTTCAGTGGTTCTTCTTATCTGTTTAAGCATTGCATTCGAGATATTTTTGTCACGGGATGCAGTGTAAAGCGAGAATAGAAGGAGTCTTAAGCCATATAATATCCGAATAACTTTAACCAATATTGTAAAGATGTTTAGTTTTAATGTTTATTTAAACATCACTATAATCACTGTGCCTTGCAATTGATTCTGTTAGCTTTTCCAATTTTAATCCAGTTAAAAATATTTACATTCTGTTTCTTTATTTTAAAGAACATTACCAGTAGTTGTGTAATTAATGTTACTGAAAGCCGATGCTGGAACTCAGTATAACTATATTCCTCAGCTTGAAACAAAATATAAATGATGATTTATATACCTATTCCAAACACTGTAAAATCCCTTCCTAGTAAATACATATGCAAATGTTATATGTAATTTAAAAAGCATCATCCCCAAAATATTGCACAGTAGCTGTAATTTGTGCAAACAGATATTAGAATATCGTGTAGTTAGATAAGGCAAACAAATTCATAGGGGAAATGTCCAAACTCAATTGAGCTTATTTACTGTTTATTATGTTTCATTTCTATGGGTTGATTCATAAAATTTAAGTTGTAATGTACGTTTATATAACTGCCAGACTTGTTTGCCATTGCTATAAAAAGCCTGTTGAAAACTCCCTAAAGGTTAAGTTGACTTGTAGATAATGAACATGCAAATTGGGCATTTAGGTCTTGAACACAAACTTAACTGAACTTCCAAAAACTATACGCTCAACAGTTAAATGCAAAGAACCGTAATAGTTTGAGTAAAAATCCTAGCTAATTAAACGCTTCTACGTAATTTCACCTTTTCCTCATAATTTGTTATAAAAGACACACTGACTAACTTGTCATTATTCATGTGCTTGGCATGTTTGATCTTCTAAGACAATGGCTTTAGGGCAGTAGATTTATAATACAATTTTGCTTTCACAGTTTAGAGAAACATCTCCAGTTGTCTTGTTGCTTATATCAAACGTCAGAGGAACCGTGTAATTTCGCCTCATACAAATCTGTTGGGCAAGGCTCATCCACATTCTCTAAACCGTGAATCCCAGCAAAAAAAGGCTCTGGTTCATCTATACAAGGGCAACATCAGGGAGAGAGAGTGGTAGAGAAGCGGAACAGCATTCCAGCAGAAGTGCACACAAGTACCAAGACTTTAGTTTAGCACAGATTAAGCACCTTGGGTTTGATGCAGTGAGCTGTCTAATTGCTCACTAAAAATGCATTGTTTGTGACTCAATTACCTGGTTAGCTGTTGCTAACTTAAGACTACAGGCAGTGACATATTCTGGCCTAGTGCGGTAGGTCCAGGGGCAGCAGTCCAGGGGGGCAGATCGGCCTCCTGGGCCGCTTCCAAGGGAGATCTCCCCAACCGATCTATTTCTGATATGGAGGCTATGCCGCCTCAGCAAAGTTTTTATAGACTTCATTAAAAGGCGCTGCACAACATCTCTTAATGGTGCACCCTTTTAGTGTACGAGAGATATGACGACAGAGGCGGAGGTGACTGAGGGTCCAGGTCATGCCTAGAGCGACCCCAAAGGTAAATTTACCCATGACTACAGGCTTCAAATGAAACAATCTCACCTATGTAATTCAGTGGGGGTTGCATCATTTTAGCTTATCTTAAACTGATACCTTTTAGTCAGATTGTTTCAGACAGAGCAAAAAAATAACTAAATAACCACAGAAAAAAATGTGGCACTGTGCAATCTACATACCTGGGAACTGCCCAGGGTAGGTTCTCCTTCTGTGGAAATAGCTTTTTGAAGACACGGGGCTAGCCATGTATAGGGCAGTGTAACCTTAGACAACCTTTAGTGGGAGGGAAGTGGAAGGAGTTAGAAGAAACTGACTCAGAGACCCCAGGAAGTGGGCTTCACTTGGTGACTCTAGGCCAATACTGTCAATAGCTACTAGTTATGCCAATATATACCATGTTGCAGCAGATTTCAAATCATATAAATAAGCCACACCAGAGAAAAAGAACACCCACTCAACAAAATGTATCACCATTCAGAATACTGTATGTTGTCCCTGATGGTCTATTTCAAAACAAGATACTTGGCAAAGCTTGTAATAGGCAGAGAGGATTAGTTTTGCCAATATATGCACTTCTCAGCATGCAACTCACTGTTTAGTGAATATACCCCAGCATCTATTTTTCTCAGCATGCCAGCCATGTATGAGATATGTGGTTGACAAACTAAGGTTAGCAAAGCAACCATGTTTTTCATCCGTGGTGGCACCTACCCCTTTACTTTTGGCAATCATGAAAAATATATGTAGTGAAGTGGGGGTGCTGAGCTGATTGGCAGCACTCTTGCTTTCCTTCATTGGAGGTATGAGTGTTCAATGTTTACTTACATACTGTATGAGAGGCCTTCAACAGAAAAAAGAGAGATTGCTGCTGATATCTGATATCTGTGCACGGAACAGCTTGACACAGTTTCTGGGAAGCTCCCTATTTTTAGATAAGCCTTTAGATAGCAGAACAATTGTTAAACTGATTCAACATTGTTACACCACAAGTGCGCTCCCATTGCTCCATATTAAAACACACACATACAGTATATATATATATATATATTGTGACATTCATGTAGGATTGCGTGGAAGGGAGGTATGTTTCTCCTAGATTCCTTTCCTATGTGAAGTAACACCTGAGTCTTCCACCTGCTAGGTGATTAATTTAGGTGAATGAGAGGGCGGACATAAAAGGGAAGCCAGGAGGGCAGGTAGCTCTCTGGCTGAGGACACAGAAAGCCTGTCTGTGGGAGAGACATGTGAGTAAAGGTTGCTGGACATATTATGTTACGTTGGCAGAGAGAAGCTCTCCAGCTGGTAGTCAGGGACATCCCTTGTATAGTAAGTGCCGGATAGGCAAGGTATTTCTTTTGTTGCTGTATTGTTATATTTCTTTTGTCTTTGCAACCTTTCTAATAAACCTGACCCTGTGTCAGATTGCACGAACTTACTGCTGTTTGCCTGGCTTGAATGAAGACGGGCACTTGTCCCTTGACCTCAGCGAGGGGCGATCCCAGACCTATCTCACAATATATATATATATATATATATATATATATATATATATATATATATATATGGGTAGTGGAAGCATTATTAAACAGACACCAGACACTACAGACACCAGACAAGCCAGAAGGCTTGTTTTTTTCCCTCAGAAATCTCATGGTGCTGCCACAACCACAAGGGATTCTGGGTAGGCATTGGTGTTATCGCTCTCACACTCTCTCATACTGGTCACTGGAACATCAACATTGCACCTCATGGCAAAGAACTCTCTGAGGATCTGAAAAAAAGAATTGTTGCTCTACATAAAGATGGCCTAGGCTATAAGAAGATTGCCAAGACCCTGAAACTGAGCTGCAGGACAGGTTCCTCTCAAAACAGGCCTCATCATGGTCGACCAAAGAAGTTGAGTGCACGTGCTCAGCATCACATCCAGAGGTTGTCTTTGGGAAACAGACGTATGAGTGCTGCCAGCATTAGTGCAGAGGTTGAAGGGGTGGGGGGTCAGACCAAGATAAACTTATTTGGTTCAGATGATGTTAAGCATGTGTGGCGGCAACCAGGTGAGGAGTACGAAGACAAGTGCGTCTTGCCTACAGTCAAGCATGGTGGTGGGGGTGTCATGGTCTGGGCCTGCATGAGTGCTGCCGGCGCTGGGGAGCTACAGTTTAATTGAGGGAACCATGAATGCCAACATGTACTGTGACATACTGAAGCAGAGCATGATCCCTCCCTTTGGAGACTGGGCCACAGACAATATTCCAACATGATAACGACCCCAAACACACCTCCAAGACGACCACTGCCTTGCTAAAGAAACTGAGGGTAAAGGTGATGGACTGGCCAAGCATGTCTCCAGACATAAACCCTATTGAGCATCTGTGGGCCATCCTCAAACAGAAGATGGGGGAGCACAAGGTCTCTAACATTCACCAGCTCCGTGATGTCATCATGGAGGAGTGGAAGAGGACTCCAGTGGCAACCCGTGAAGCTCTGGTGAACTCCACGCCCAAGAGGGTTAAGGCAGTGCTGGAAATTAATGGTGGCCATACAAAATATTGACACTTTGGGCCCAATTTGGACATTTCAACTTAGGAGTGTACTCACTTTTGTTGCCAAGGTTTATACATTAATGGCTGTGTGTTGAGTTATTTTGAGGGAACAGCAAATTTACACTGTTATACAGGCTGTACACTCACTACTTTACATTGTAGGGGTGTACTTACTTTTGTGAGAAGAAAAGGTGCTGGGAACAGAGGATCATGTTATATTAATCAAATAAGTACATCAAATTATCCCTGTCTATAGCAAATCTAGTTTCCTGTCATAAAACGATAATTACTTAATTGCCACTGTATGTGTCAGACAAACAATGCAATTTAGCTTTTTTACTATATTTCCACATAAATCACAGGGGAGATAATCAAGAAATAACCAGTAAGAGAAAAATAGCAAGAACACATAATTAGCTAATTGCAGAGGCCTAGTGAACTAGATGATTTGCTGGAGGCAAAAATTCCATGATGATGAGCAGGTAGATAGACAAAGACTTATTGAATACCCCAAAACAAAGATTTTAATTGCAAGTTTTCAATAAGAAACAGACGTGGTCATACTGAGTGGAAACAAAATTTACATATTATGCTTGTTTAGTTCTACCAATAATGATAATATCAACTTTTGTAAACTCGAATAAAATACAATACAAAAAGTAGATTTTTTCTCTCCATAGTTTTTAAGGGCATAATAAGTGAAGCATGAATAACATCTTATTGCATCCACCTGTCTATCCACGCATATTCTCTATATACACTGTATGTGTAATGTGCTGTATAATCTCTTGTTAGATTTTTCCTTTCTGTAAAAAGAATTTCTAACTAAATATAGTAAAACTTTGCCGAACAAATGTAACTTTGGAAATTTGTCACCTTAACTAATCTTATGGACTTTTTGACAGGTGCTGTTATTAGTAAGACTAATGCACATTTAAAATTAGGCTCTTCAGCGGGCATCATTTTTTTTGCTTTCATTGAAAAATAATGAAGATGAAATAGAGAATAAATGGTACCTTTCTGACAGTTTCCAGCATAGATCGACCTCCTTGCCATGGTTTTGAGCTCTTTCTGATGCAGGTGAGGCTAGCCATGCTATGCCATTTTCGATCTTCAAGTTTTTTATGAAACGCATTAGCAAGCAAGAGCACTGTATCATATAGGTAGAGGTTTGTGATCTGGAAAGGATTAGATATTGAACATTAGCCACAAGGTTTAAAGGATAATGAGATGTTTAAGCAGAAATCCTAACAGTTGCGTTATCTGCTTATGGATCCATTGCTTATAATCAGGGTTTTCTCTTGGCTGAGCACCTTTTTTTTGGTTCTTTGTAATTAGTACAACCAGGTTTGTCAATTATGATGGAGAGTATTGCTGCAGTTCCTACTGATTGCCGAGATATATCAATCAATATAAATAAAACTTTTTAAATATTCAGTTTATTATAGAGACAATAACTGGTAGGAAATCGAAAAGGTTATAACATTTGGATTTGTTGTAGATGATTTATTTGCAACAAATTATCACACTTGGATTTGATGAAAGGTTTCATATATATATATATATATATATATATACACGCACATATTTGGGAATTTTACATGTTTCAGCCTAAGGCTCTAAGGAAGACCCACCTTCGATCGAGAGAGAAAGAGAGAGAGAGAGAGAAAATTGGGCAGGGAGAAAGGATAGTGGTGAGAGAGAGAATGAGAAGAGCAGAGAGAAGAGGGAGAGAAAAGTGGAGAGAGAAGAGGTATGCCATTTCAATAAAGGGCACATACGCTGGTATTAAGAACAATAATAATCTTCTGATTTTAGTGGGTAGACCTATGTTCCCAAATTACGTTTAAGTACACTATTTTGCTAATAGAATATTACATTCTACTGTGATTTTAACCATTTACGTGATGCCAATCACTTAACGATCAGCAGACCTGTATCAATTGGCTCAGCCCTTCCATTGCATATAGAAAAAAAGTAAATTACGAGAACACCAACACGTAGGAGATAAGCAGTTGACACAGTCTGTAGAGCAGGGGCTAAGATGCAGGCCACGTAAAACAATGTGTGTGACGTCTGGAGGTTTACCTCATGGTTCCTGCTGCCAGCATGCGTCTAAACGCTGCATGTGCGGCAAGCAAGAAAGGTAGGCACAGAAGGGTAGGAACAGGGAAGCTCCATGAGGGGCCTGGGCCCCCCTGTAAGCCACATCACTTATCAGTTTGCTCAAACACGGAATACAATAGTCCTCTGGAATATTAGCAGTCAGGGATTTATTTACATGGCATCTTTCAGAACCAACTGTGAGACTGTGTGGCTGATGACATAATAGTACGTGTTTTATCCATTGGCATTTTATATTAGGGTCTGCTATTGGTTAGTTATACATCTCCGTTTGCGTTCACCTCAGAAATAGCTTATTTTAGATTTTATTAAAATACTTCAGATAGGGTTCGGCGTCTTATATACACGTTACATAACCTCGCTGTAATTGGTTTTGTAAGCAGGCCGTCTCTAGGTTCTATGGATATGTTGAAGTTCTTTGCACTAGATACATAAATGGGAGAAAGCACCTGGCCACATTTACTTTTTCAATGACACTTATAGGAATAGAACGCTTTTCTTTTTTTCCACAGAACATGTCTAGCTGATTTATAACTTTTACCGCTCTCACCAGGAATGAGCTAGCCTATTTATTGTGCTATAAGAAGAAGTGGGTTCATTAAACCTTTCATTGTTTAAGAGATAGACTATTAATTATGAACTGTTCTGCTCTACATCTCTCTTTATTTGCAGTTCACCTGGGAATAATTGACCCTTTCATTTTGTTATGCAAGCTTTCTCAAACATCAGAGCACTTACAAAAAAAAAGTGGAAATTCTGCTGACGTTGGTTATAAAGGTGAATGTTCTGACACTCACAGACAATTCTCCTGATATAGTTTTATGATTCTGCTTGTATAGCTGCATTTCCTCTTATTGTTCCATTTAATACAATGCATTATGACATACAGTATTGCGAAAAAGTATTTCCCCCCTTCCTGATTGCTTCCATTTTTGCTTATTTGCCACATTTAAATGTTTCAGGTCATCCAATGATTAGACAAAGAGAATGTGAGTAAGCATGAAATGCACTTTTTCATTTTTGAAGGTAAAGAGTTAATCCAAACCTATATAACTATGTGAAAAAAAGTATTTGCTGCCAAGAGTGGCACAACCATTTAATAGGTTTAGGGCGCAACAAATGCAATCACATGACAATTGGGAATGAGTCTTTTACATCACTGTGGAAGAAATCAACGTTTCTTGACAGAATTGTTTTAATTCAGCCGCATTTTTAAGGTGATACCACAACATCTCAATCGGATTGAAGTCACGACTTTGACTAGGCCACCCCAAAAGCTCCATTTTGTTTCTTGTGAACCATTCAGAGGTGGATTTACTTGTGTGCTTCCAATCATTGTCTTGCTACAAGACTCAACTGCACTTTAGGTCATAAATTTAGGATTTTCCGGTAGAGAGAAGAATTCATAGTTCCATCGTTTATGAAAAGTTGCCAGGTCATAGCAGCAAAAAAAGCCCCAGCTTATCCCACTACAACCACCGCTATGTTGACTGTGGTTACGATCTTCTTATTGTGATATACTGCTTTCGCTTCACTCTCGATGTAATGGTATCCGTCTTCCAAAGACATCCACTTTTGACTCATCAATCCTCTGAATATTATCCCAAAGTTTTTAGGGGTCGGCAAGATGTTTCTTTGGCAAATGTAAGAGGAGCCTTTGTGTTCTTTTTTGTCAGTAGTGATTTTTGCCTAGAAACTCTCCACAGATGCCATTTTTGCAGTCTCTTTCCTATTGGGGAATTGGGCACACTGACCTTAACTGAGGTAAGTGAGACCTGCGGTTCTGTACATGTTAGTCTGGGTTCTTTTTGTGAGATCCAGGATGAGTTGATGCGTTCTTGGGTTCATTTTGAAAGGCCAGCCACTCCTGGGAAGGTTCATTACTGTTACAAGTTTTCTACATTTGTAGATACTGGCTCTCACTGTGGTTTACTGAACTCCCAGAGCCTTAAAAATAGTTTTCTCATCCTTTGCAGATTGATAGATGTCAATAATTAATCTGATCTTCAATGTCTGTAGTTCGTGGATTTATGCGCTGCTCTTTTGAGATATTTTAGCCTACTTTACTTTACAAGACAGGTTCGACTTCACTGATGAGTCGATTCAACTGGGCTGGCAGTAATCATGCCTGGGTGTGTCTAGTGAAATTGAACCCAGTTATCAATTACATTTGGTTTATTGGTTAGATAGCTTTTTCCTTCTATACATGAATCATTTAAAAACTGCATTTTCTGTTTATTTGGGTTACCTTTATCTAGTATTAAGATTAGTTTGATAAACAAAAACATGTAAGTGCGACAATATATGCAAAAATAAAAGAAATTGGGAAGGGGCAAATACTTTTTTGCAGCACTGTATGATGTAATGTTTTACATGATGCAGAGCATTTTACATTGTCCAGTTTTGCAAAAGACTTACTGCAAAATGAGAGTAATTTTCAATGTAGGATATCAGAAGGGTGTCTTTCTTTTGTTTTGATTATATTCTATTGACATACTTAACCCCCTGGTCATTTGCCTTCCTAGTAACTAACTCACTCACACACACTTGCTATAACATACAAACACACAAACGCACACACTTCCTCTCACATACACTCAAACACTTATACTCCATCCTACCCCACTCTGTCTCTCACACCTGTCTCACATATCACACCTCACTCTCATACCCATCACACCTTTTACTTGCCTGCAGTCTTTCTTTATAGCAGCTTGCACATTGAATGAGCAGCAGTGCTTTTACGTAACATTGTTGTTTGAAGAATTTGGGACTGATCCCAGCTCTTTGCTGGCTTAAGTTTTACTCAAACCAACTCCTATGCAAATGGGCTGGGATAGGGGTTAAGGGGCATAAGTGAACTGTGTGATTACATTACATTTTAACCCCTCTCATTCCACTGAACACATGATGAGGGAGGTAGGCAGAAGCATCTCTTCTTTTTTTAGCAAATAGATCATTTTAAAGTTATTAAGATGTATTATTTCACATACCCTGATAAATGCAACAGTTTCTAAGTAAGTGCAGAATTAGATGCATATTACTGATGAATGCCCATTTGCAGAAATAATTATTTAATCAGGTAAACCTTTGCCTCATTCATATTTGTTGGTACTTATAGGTTGTTGCCATAGAAATGGCTTCTATAGTGTGTAAATGTGTAGTGAGCGGTTGAGTACTTTGTATTTCAGTGCTATTGTTCCAAGTCACGTTTTAGAGCAAAGACCCCAAAAAATAAATATAATGTATGGCAGAAGACTTAGTGACAAATGAAATGATGTGTAGGCTTATACTGGTTCTCGTGATGTTAATTCTGCTCAGTTGAATTTGTTAATGGAATATACGATTAATAAGTGAATGTTGTATGATTACATTACTGTCATATATTATACAGTAAGAGGACATGTTATACATTTTGAATAGGTATTAAATATTAAACACTGATTTTTAGTAGACTACAACTTTTAACTCTTGTGATTGATGTAGTTGAAAATGAATAATTATGTAAATCCTTGCAAATCTTATGGTTTCTTGTAATATGTACTCTGTTATGATAAAGATATTTTACAAAAAAGGGTGTTAAATATACTTTAACCTCCATCCTACTGGGTATGGGGGTATATAGGGAGGCATACAATGGATGCTATGCCTCCTTATCTCACTGGACATGGGATAGAGGGTGATGTTTGTATAGTTAGACTCAATGTATTATCCAAATTTAGATTTGTTAATTTACTGGTTCTTTATAAAAAAATTGATGTACATTTGCAAGGTGATAATGTATAAGGACATGCAACGTGCACACTTTACTAGAAATTAACTGGTATGTTACCGAATATATGAGCAGACTTGCAAGTGTTAAATGGAGAGAGCATGTGGCCTGGCATGAGTGTGATTAGTCACAATAAACCTTAACCTCAACTGCCCACTAGTTGTTTTAGTAAATAGAGCTCTACCTTTCTCTTGGAAAAATGGTTGAGTTGGCCTGTAATGTATATTTAGATTGTTCGTGTAACTTTCCAGAATCTCAACTACATACAGTATTTATAAAATATTAAATTGCAATTTTTATATATTTTTTTTACAAATCCTTGGAATGGTTTAAATATTTGAAAATGATACCAAGTAGAATAGTAATGTTGTGATGTTTAATACCAGGACCATTTGCACTCCTAAAACATTTACTAGTTTACTGCATGTCTGCTTATACATTTTTGAATGTTGACAGTTTTCCAGATTTGGTTTAGAATGTTTCGCAACTGGCGCTTCTGTGAATTTCATAGGCAATGATTATATAGTAGTTACAACATTTCATTTTAACATTGGGATCCGTGTTGCCTGTTGCTTTTAACAGTTTGCAATATTAGAGATGTTAGGCATAAGGGATTAGCCCTAGGCTGTCAGTCTGCTATCGCATTATCGCATTATCCTATTATAGATGTATAATAGGAAAAGGTACGATAGGGAAAGACATTCAAATAGTGGAAATTCATTAAGTGAAAAGTATATAGACATTGAAAGCTTGCTTTCTCAATATATATATATAGAAATATATGTATAAAAAATAACCTTATATAATATTGTCCTGCTTTCTTTACAGCTAAAGTAAGATGTCATGTGGACTTATGTAAAGCATCAAGTTGGGGGCCACCATAGTTGCACCATTACATTTAGATTACAATATGGGGCCACAATCAGCATGCACAGCCTCAATTCTTGCTATGACTCGAACAAACTATAAAAGAGCTTGATTATCCCAGCTATGTCTAATACTTTAGACGTGGCCCACTGTATTCCGAGGGTCACAGCAAAGAATTTCTGCTTTATACTGTGTATGCCTACATTGTTGCAGTAGCTAATATTAATCACTAATTAATAACATTCCCACCATATTTTTTATAACTATAGATGAGTAACATGCAATACTTTACATTATTTTAATAGCAAAGAAATGTTTCAAAGATGCTTGACTATGACTCAACTTTTTTTTTTCTGTAAGTATTCTATGTGCTTTGTTATATATAAATATATATATATATATATATATATATATATATATATATATATATATATCTTAAAAATATTTATTAAGCTGCAAAACTAAGCTACTGGAATTTCATGTATATAGATGTCCATGGAATAGAATATTTTACACTTCTATACTTATATAACCCACATAATTGTGTTTATAAATAAAAATAATATACATTAGATGCACATCAGTTTTAAGAGAATCATATACATTAGATTGATGATGATAATACAAACTCTGCCACATTGAGGCACAGATCTGAGCCTCCACATGATTAGTCTGCTCACACACACACACACACACATATATATATATATATATATATATAGATATATATTACTGTGCAAATGGTAATAGTTTATTTTTCTAATTTGAGAAAATGTAAAGTGAGTGAACAGAAGAAAAATCTAAATCAAATCAACGTGACTACCTGCCTTCAAAACATCTTCAATACTTCTAGTACACTTGCACAGTTTTTTTTAAGGAAGACTGTTCCAGACATCTTGGAGAACTAACTACAGACAGATCTCAACAGTCTCGATGATGATAAGATCAGGGCATAACCTCACATCAGGACTCCTTGTTCGTTTTTACACTGAAGGTAGTTCTTAATGACTTTGGCTGTTTGGGGATGTTGTCATGCTGCATGATGGTATTGCATGATGTACAAGTATTTGCTTGTACCTAACAGTAGTGATGAGACCATCAATTCTGACCCCAACTTTCTTTGAAGGAAACCATGATTTTTACTCATCAGTCCAAAGAACCTGCCATTTTGGAGCACCCCAGCTTCTGTGTTTTGTGAATAATTGAGTCGTTTTGCTTTATTTCCACGTCAAAGGTATGGCTTTTTTGGCAGCTAGTCTTCCATGAAGACCACATCTGACCAGACTTCTCAGGATTATAGATGGGTGTACCAGGGTCCCACTTTTTTCTGCCAATGCTGAGCTTATGGAACTGCTGAACATCTTCCGATTATGAAAGGAAGTAAACATGATGTGTCTTTTACCTGATACACTAAGTTTGCTTGGCTGACCACTGCGTCTACGGGCCTCACCATTTCCTGTTTGCTTTTGCCTCTTTAAAAGAGATTTGACAGAAAACCCATGTCTGCCTGGGAGAGATCTTGCTGATGCAGTATAATTACCTTGTATCTTGCTGCTGTGCTCAGTCTTGCCATGGTCTATGACTTTTGACATTAAACCTGTTAGCGAGTTGGGCTGTTCCTCACCCAGTTTTATTCCTCCTACACAGCTGTTTCTGTTTCAGTTAATGATTGTTTTTCAACCTACATATTAAATTGATGATCATTAGCACACGTGGGGTTTAATCATACACCTAACTACAGTATATGCCTACAAAATCTAGTACCTAGTATCTAGTAGGAGCAAGTGTACCCAGAAGAATTAATACTGTTTTGAAAACAACATAGTGATTTCATTTAGATTTTTCTTCTGTTCACTTACTTTGCATCATGATAATAATAAACTATTAACATTTTTTAATACATTCTTACTTTACATATTTGCTTCCCAAACTTTTGTATAGTACTGTATGTCTTCTGTAAATGAATTTACTTATGATAAGGCTGTGATAGTTTTACTATATATATGATAAATTTACACTGTATCACAGATTATATATTTCATATTTTAAACACAATTATTTGTTGAGAAAAGATTCCTTGCACCTTGCACAATTGAATCATGGTGTGACTTTGCTAAGGAAAGACTCTGTGAACAACGTTCCTCTAAGCAGAGATTGTGTAAAGACATTTGCAGAAATCTTTTTAGAAGTGGGAAGTATATTTTATATTCTCCACATAGATGTGTGCCACTTTTGTTGTACTGTATTTTATTCACAAACATAAGTGTTTATTTAGTTAGTTTGGGTATTTATGAGGGTCAAGGGTGGGGAATGGGGCTACTGCATCAGAAGCCAGCCTTTTATGCTAGGTAGGAAGCATGTATACAAAAAACAAAATACTGTCTGCACTTCTCACCCTAATAAAGTTGGCAACAAATATATAAACCTAATATAAATGAGAGGTTTTGGTTATATGAATTGGCCAAAGCATAATTAAGCTCACCGCCACGTCAAGGCACACTCTCAATAGGGTGAGAACCTACTCTCACCTCCTACATAGTGGGCACACAAAGCAGTTTATACTGCTACCAAAACCTTATTAATGTGTTGAGGGAGGAAAGATGGGACAATGTTGAGAAACTGGCAACTTTTACATGGAATTAACATGCAGACTAAATTGTGTTCTACAGCCTAAAAAGTTTTGCTGCCATATGCAGAGGTGTAAAGAAGGCAGCCCAGGCCAGTGGCTGTACCCATATAGCAGGATTGTATGTTCAGATATTAGTTTTATTCACGATGCCAATAAATAGAACGTCTAGAGATTGTTATACTTTGGAAAATTGCTTATGTATTATTTACAATTTTACATATGTATTTACATGTGTTGTTGTTATGTTGGGGGTTTAATCTAACATGTTGTATTGTGGAAAATGTGTAACATAAAATAAATGCTTTGGGTTCTTGGATATTCTGGTATTGTGTTTTAGTAAATTCTATTGATTTTGAGTGAAGCTGAGCTTCATGTGATGAAACTCATATTCTGTGGAATATACAGAGGGAAATAAGTATAAAGAGAATAAGCCAAATGGTACATATACCAATGCATGTAGTATAAGTGTATTACTGTATCTATTATCAGCCTAAGTGTAAGTTATTAGAGTGAGACAGACAAATAAGCCATTGATAGATATATGAATACATATATTACATTAATGTATGTGTGTTTATATGTATCTGTTGATGGATAAGTGGTAACACGTAAAACACTTGTAGTCCCATCCTTTCCCCACATATAATTATATCATAGTTAATTTATACATATTTCTGACTAAAGATGATTGTAAGAAGGTGGAACTGGATTTCCAAAATGCATGTTCAATAGAAATTCACATCACACTTTGCATTTATAATATATTATTATGAGGCTGCTCAAGAGCACATGCTGCTATTATTTGTGAAAAAATGTAGTAAACAGGTCAAAAGGTTTGCCCATTGCTTTTCATCAACCATGATCTTCTTATATTCTGCTGCTTATAAGATACCCTCTTTTCAACACATCTAAAGGGCTTCATTCTTGTCTCATCCATCAGCTTGTGCAGAGATTTTGAAGAGGCTTTGATTGACAATCATGTCTGATAACTGTATGTCACAGCATATGGTAACAGTATAAATATTATCATTTGAACAAAAATGATATGCCCCTATTCTATAGCTACCTACTGTAGATGTGAACTACTCAATACTCCCTTGAGTCCCGCACTTTGTTCAGCGGCTGGTTTCATTAAATACATCGAAACATTTTATTTTTATAGTGTTTTTAGTGTTAACGTAATTTATATAAAACAATATCTTAACTTTTAGTTTTTCTACTCTGTATGAGAAAAAACATTTTTCATGCCAATCAAAAACTCTACAATGCAAATGTGTCGCTGAACGATCTAGTTAAACCTTATACCTCCATGTTCTGGGAAAACGGGTCCTTTGGGTCACAGATTGATGTAGAAATTCTGTGGTTACCACGGTAACAGCGCTGGCTCACATTCTGAGGGACAGGAAAGGTTTGCCGAATAATTGTTAACCTTCCAATTGACCTTCTGACAAGTTCCTGCACATCCAGATCGTTTATCTCCTGTTATTTAGAAAAGGAAAATATATATATATAAAAAAAAACACAGAACCAAAAACAGAGTTAATCTCCAGTTATTACATTTCTGTGATTAAGTCATTCATCATAAGTCCATAACAAGTAAAACTTGTCGTTTTACTTTCTCTAAGAGTTCCTTATTATTTATATAAAGATTTTAAAGAACCTCTTGAGATTTTCCCTGAGAGAAGCTAACACCTCTCTTTTAGTTTTAAGTGTAATGATACTACATAATAGAAGCAACAATGATTTAAAACCATACAGCTATCTAATGAAAAAAGCCCCAAACTATAGATTTCCATAAATTACAATTCACAGTATCATATTTACAAACCAATTTAAACACACAATGAAAAGGATTTATAAAGTAAAATAATTACAGAACACAGTATGCAGGCATAGATATGTTCAGGGATGTAGTAATGAAATTAAATGGTTTAACATGCATCACTTTATTAAATATCTTTTTACGTAAAACAAATAAAAAGTTACCGTTTATCATTAAAAAAAATGCATCTCAATCTCACTAGAGTACATCTGTTCTGGTTTTCTATTGAGTAATGAACTTGAAACCCTGTATGCATGTTCGATTCATTGGCGTCTTGGGGCCAACCATGTTGTGAATGCCATTGTGAATTATATTGATTTTCTAAGAAATACAAATGGTAGCAGCACTGTTCTCTCAGGCACAGTGAGCGTTTTATGCACTGTGGTCGCACCTGTCGGTACTGGGTTGCTAGCATACTGAACTGACAAATAGAAATAATGTTTAAAAAGCTATTCCATCGATGGCTTCAAAGTCAAACCACTTAAACATATTTTGGTTGGGGGCTACCCTAGACTTGACCCATGGCAGCATCCCGGCCTCCACTTACTTCTGTGCTTCAGAATATGACATTATAACCCAGCACTCGGCCTCTTACCGATAAGCAGTAGGGATAAAGCATACTATAAAGGCTATGCCAGTAAAGCACATAACTCCATATTATAAGTGGGCCTGTTACACGAGAGATCTGGGTTCACTGGGGTTCTGCCCCACTTCTTCTAGAGAGGAGCTGCCCCTACAGTACCATCAGCCTAAGCCAAAATATCCTACTAGAGCAACATTGTTGTTTTGATGCCACAAAATGGGCAAAGGAAACAAGATATCAATGTTCAACAAATCAGATTACTTCTTCCTTGCCTGTCATTCTTAGTGAAAAAAAGACTTAACTTAATGGACTGTAATAACATAATAATGAAGAAAAACAAATGAATAAATGACAAGCAAAATCTCAGTTTAGAAATGTGTAGGTTCAATAGAATTGTGCATTCAGATTTGCACAAATTTACATTTTAGCAATTATTTTGAGTTATATGAATCTTTGAGGAGGGACCACCCAAAAAGGAATAAATGCATTTTATAGGGTCAGCTATTCCTGCAGAAATAGCCCACTGGCATTGGCTGTTTTTAATGAATAGCAAAGTCAGGGAGCTAGATGTGCAAATATCTGGTCAATTCCTCTGCAAAAGTCTACTTTATTGGAAAAAAAACCCCACAGGATTTTGTTTCTGCAGCCAACTTTAAAAATGATCTTGACTTATATTGAGCAATCAAATCTCTAAGGGACACCTAATCCTATACGTTTAATTGAGTAATTTAGAACAAATGATAAAAATATAACAATAAATAATTATGCTAATAACGCACTAAATGCAACTGTATCTATGCTGTAAATAAATGTATTTCAACTCCAAGCTCAGTGGGCCAAAAAAAAAAGGCCAAAGGCTTACCTCTGAAAACATTTCCTGTTCTAGGTAGTCACATTTAACGAACTCTGTCTAGAGTACAAACCTATAAACCCTGTTAGACCAAATTCTTAAAGGCTGTTGATGGACAATGGTGCACATTAAAGGCCACAATTCTTTGATATCAGAAAGGCTGAGATTTTTTATTAAGAGTTTTATCTGTTCGTTTGACTGCACTAAACCTCTTTAATCTTTTCCTCAAAGAACATTATTTCTTCCTTTCATTTGTCATTTATGCTGCGTATTAAATATAGATTTTCTACAAACAAAATAACACCTGGCATCTACTGTGTCCAGTGTAATATCCTGCATTTCTGCTCGATTAATCCTTAATGTACCATAGATAATGGTTTTTCTCGTTATAAAATGCTGTCTTTTTTAGCTTGCTCCATCTCAGTCTAACCAAAAAGAAAAACAGGAAAAAGTATTTTTTTTATGGCCAAAATATGGGTCATTTCTAAACACCTTTTTAAAAAAGACAGTCAGAAGCCAGGAAGAACACAGTTAATTTTATTCTAACAACTCATTTTTTATAATCACAGCACTCAAGGAGAAGGTCAGTGTAGATGAACAACACACCACTTGATTCTGGTTAATTTATTCAGAAAGTCATCACCCATGGCTGTAATGAAGAACTATGAACTTTGAGGAGCATGATCCCTTTTCAGGTTCATTACAGACTATTTCATCTTGTTGGTAATGCACATTTGAGGATCATCAACAGACATACTTTGCATGGACTATTCAGGAGCATTTTAATGATCAGCTCTTTAATGTCTAAAACTTAGAGCTTTTAAAAAAGAAAATACAACCTATAAAAACCTGCGGGGCAGATTTGATAACACACTCAATTGGATTGATTCACTAAATGGAGAATTGGCAGGAGAATGTGTAGGACAATTGTGGTTTAACTTTCTCAGTTCACTATTCATTACAAAGGACCAACACTAGCAGGTCTGTCCAACGTAAAGGGCTGAGCTGGGCCTATATATTCTATAATTCAATGTTTAAGGAGAATTAGAAATAGCTGAGTTTTTGTATGAATTACCATTGAATGTGATATTGATAAATGTGCTAAGTAATATGTTTTTTTCTGGAATTATTATTTTGGTTGGATTTACATTGGTGAACCCTTGTTGGCTTTAAAAACCATAGCCTTGATTTGCTGTATTTTTTTCACATCCTTGGAAAGGGCATTGCTGTAGGCAACCTGTCATGCAGCATTCTGTTTACTCAAGCAGCCGCCTTTAGAACATTTTATCTTCACAGATCATGTTATCATGGTTCGGATAATGCAGGAAAGCCAATATGATGTTCAGAAAAGGAAGAAACAGGACATCATTAGCATATTAAGGAACTGGGACAAATCCTTTAAGGTACAATAATTATTGTTAGAGTAGGTTCCAGGGTGAATGGCCAGATTCCGAGGGTCACGCAGTCTGGAGTCGACTTCTTCATACAGTATTCTACTCTGATTTAGTGAAATAGGAGTATCTCTGCTGAAATCCATGCTTGTATACGGGATACTTTTAAGGGACAGTATTAGAACTATTTGTTCACCACCATCAGCTAATCACTACAGAATCTTTGTGATAGACTCTGAGGGTTAATACGTGAAGAGTCTCAGGTTCATCTCATTTAGAAAGTTAACAGGTATACTTAATGTTGCAAATTAAGCACCTGTTCTGCATTTCAATCGCTTTTGATACCCAGTGTGCATTTTATGGTGCCTACGCACACTCTTATCACAGCTGACACTAACATTATGTAAGCTTAACATCCATGAGCAGCCAGTGAAGTAAACGGCGGCTTGATTAAGACACAAAACCTCCACCTTTGGGAAAACATATGGGTTTTCAACTAGACTTGTCAGAAAAAGTATTAGAGTAGCACTGAAAGTTTTGCACTATTCTATATAACGTGGCATGGTTACAAAAACTATATGTTTCTGTTTGCTTGCTACAAATAGGGCGCAGTTATGTATAACAGGGAAATTTAACCAAACATTAAGAGGGTGCCAAGTAGCACTCTGCAGACTTTAATACTTGTCTAAGTCATATGGTTAATGGTGATCGTAAATACTGTTACCAGGAAGTACTTAAATTGAGCACTATCCACAGTCTAGACAAGGTATTTAGACGCTTTATTGATCTATGACAGAACTCAATACTTTTTATATCGTGACACTTCTTAATGAGCTACCGTTGTCTTAAGACGGAAGCTATTTGGAGATGTGTTTGTCCTGTCTCTGTTTGTAGTTTGTGCCGTAGTGATTACGTGTAATTCTGTGTAACAGTGACAAGGTTGGAGAAGTCCTCCTTAATGCAGTGACATAAGACGAAGGCTAATATCATGAAGAAGGCAGTCATATAATTTATGTGAAGCTTCTAGCTGTGAACATTTAACATAAACAACATTATGTTTACATAACCAGACAGAAGTGAATTCATCTGGAAGCACCATATGGTCCTTATGAAGAATTTATCTATATTTCTAAATGCACAAAATTTCACTGTGCAACAACTGCAGAGCTCTTAACACGGGGGGCAATGCTAGCTTCAATGCATAGCTTTGCCCCTTGTGAACTCACTTCCCCCAAAGAGAGAAGGCTCCAGGGAACCAGAATCTAAATCTCTCTGTGATTAGAAATGAAATTCCTATCTTCTCTGGCATCTTCTGCCCACACCTGTCTAAAGTTGATAGGTAATAGTTATATTGTTGTGTTGATTGATTGAATATCATCAGGTCATATCCTGTGTCTGTGATCAGCTTCTGGGTGAGGCAGATGAGTAATATAAAACTATATTTATTTGATTTTTTTTTTTTTGCATACATTTTTTTAATCCACACCACATATAAACTGAAATATTTCCAGGGACAGATCCCTGGACCAGTCCAAAAATTCTTCAGAAAGGGAATTTTTCTACCGTACCGGAGAGGCAGGACTTCAGAGGGGCCATGTAATGCGACATGACCCAGTGGTGGAAGTGAGGTTGCTTGCTCACTGTGTGAGCAGCTAGAAAGAAAGGTGGGGTTGTGATTATGGAAAAAAGGGAGGGAGGGAGTTAGTGGAAGGCTGAGAGGGTGCAAAAACATCTTGAAGAAATAAGCATTTATTACTTATTCTTTAAAAACAAACTCATATCCTATGTACACCCAACCTATGCATGATGCTATAAAAGTTGTAAAGGTATTTGTTGCTATTTGTATTTGTATTGTAATCTAATTTTTTTTTTTAACCCATAAATGACAAAGCCCGTACATGTACGGGCTCAAAATGCATTGTTTTCCATGGGTTTAGGGACCGCCCATTGTCCTTAAGGGGTTAATATTGTCATTAAATCGTACATTCCTAAGAAATGCTTGCACAATTGTTGTTGTCCCTGAGGGTGTTGCATTCCTAAATTTTTAAGTATTTTCAGCCTATAAAGCTGATGCCAAAAACATCCAACTGTTTCCACTCACTACACAGCTGAGCCAATATGTTCCAAAAGGAGCTTGAAAATATTTCAATAACACTTCACTTTCAAGAAAATATTAGATCAACAATTTCAGCGTTCATAATATTATATTCTTTATAACTGATTTTAAATGAAAGCAGCATACAAAGTATTATAAACAAAGCTCTGCTTATTGTTTCAATATTATTGTTTTTTTCTCATGCAAAATGTTTTTGAAGGGTGTTATTTTACTAACTGGATATAGGGCTGAAAATTAAATTTGAAATTTTGCAAGTTGCAGTTGAGCGCATGCAACTCGAATGACAAGGATGCATACAATGCATTATCTAACCAATAGAGTATACTGATGGGCGCTCATATACAAATGCGCCCACTCAAACAACATCCATTTGAGAATCCACTACCATTGGGTAAAGAGAGGATTGTATTTTTTCCTTTGTTTTGGGGATTACTGTTTTTATTTTGGAGTGGTCTCTTTCCTTGGTCAGAAGGCTTCCATGATCATTGATGGATGCCATGAAAAGTGTTAAATGTGTTTTCTTCTAAGTCCTAAGGAGCCGGATAGTGAAAGTTACTGTCCACCCTCCTGGCACCAAAGGAGTGCATCAGATTTCATCTGACCCTACCTGGAGAATCTAAAGACACTTTAACCCTCTCATACCTATGAGAAGAGCACTGGGGTAGGATACAGGAACTTTAAGCATTATATAAAGTAGAGTATGGTTTTCTGAGAGGCTTTCTCTAATTCTGGCTAACCGAATAGCTTGTGTTAAGCAGAATGTCCATGGAAATACTAATGACTATAGAAGCCTCTCATCGAAACCTCTATCTTGTTTGCTTAATATTCTTGACTCGCCTCATGCTGTCTCTATATTACTATTCATGCCGTGTTAATTATTTAATTACCCCTTATCACACAGCATGGGAGGGCCAGCAATCATCAGCCCCCAGTGGTTCCATGGGACCCCATTACATGTTTTTCAATTTATTTCCCTTTTCTGCTGGGGGAGGCAGAAACTCACACCCTCCTAAGCTTGCAAAATTACATTTATGAGTTGAAAGTAAATTCCAACTCACAGATGCAACTTGTGGTTTAATAAATTCTAAGTTTGCTTTTCCATCTTTCATGAACTCAGCTTTCCAGCAGTCCAGTTATATGAGAGTCAAGTGTTAACTTGAGAGTGCAAGTGCGCTATATGAGAGTGCAAGTGCAAACGTGATTTGGCAACAGCTTGCCTTTCACTCCAACTTGGATGCACTCCCTGTTTAGTGAATAGGCCTTCCAACTGGCAAGTTTATATGCAGTTTACATGTGTTAAATTAACTGAGCACTATTGATTGGTACCTAATCATGGAATTAAATCCCAAAGTCACTAAGCACTAGACTTTACTTGAGAAGAGTAAACAATTCTAAGAAACATTAACTTTTAATAGATACAGTCTAAAATTGGAAGCCCCAGAGGAAGATGAGTACTTTAAGCATAATGTGCATTGTGTGTTCAGTTCGAGTGCAGAAGAGGGTAGGAATAAACTATTAATAATATTGTCCCACCCCATGAGCACATGGTTAATAACATATAATACATGGAGATGATGATACTACGTGCTTGAATAGTGTTAGTATAGGCAAGATAGGTTTTTGAGATGAAGCAATGAATTTCTATTGTGTCTTTCTTAGTTTTAAGGGTGAAAATGGCAGCTATACTGTATTATCTTTTATTAACATGAAAACACTGTGTGGAAATATATGCATTTGTGTATTGTAAAAAGTTGAATTCATATATTGAATAAAAACCTGGTGCAAATAAAAAATACAACTTTAACCACCAAAATGGTTATTATAAAGAGCTATACATATGATAATAAAAAGAAAAAAAAAACGTACAGATTAGCATTAGCCTTTTTTATGGTCATCTTTAATTACTGATTTTTAATAAATTCCAGGGCATGTATATGGCATTTCATGTTCATGCTAAAAAGCGTAAAAGATATGTTTCTGCAAAACAAAAGTCTCTTTAAAATCTCAATGATTCTGTAAAAATAAAAGGAATAACTAAGTCACTTATGACAAAAATAATGCCTCCTTTCAGGCTCTTCGCAATTCTTCCCAGGTGGGAAGGTTTTCTAATATCATTTTAATGCAGAAAGAGGTTTTGAAGTATTTCAATTTTATTTATTGGTCAACTTCTCTGTCACAATAACTAAACTAGCAATACAACTTGCCTGGCAAAGTCAAAATCAATTTGAATATGCCCTGTCTTTATGCAAATAGGATCATCATCTTACAATAACATTAGGATGCCAATTACCTCATTTATAATGATCCAGTGACAGTCAAAGGCAACCAAATTAGTCTCCACGACCTGCAAAGGAAACAATCAGTGTGAGTCAGCAGACACAGAACAAGCGGTGTATTAAATCAGACACAAAACTTGTAAGGACGGGGCTGGACTTTCAAGTTAGCCATCAAGAAGAATACATGTAACCTTAAATGTGATTTTATTTTTTTTTTTTAAGTATTTATTTATTAATTGGACATGTATTTGCCAAACCAGAAAAGACACTGTTTCATTCAATAGAAAATAAGATATTAAGCATCTCAATAATTACTTAATATGGCACATTTATAAACATGCTATTTCACAATACATTACATATTATTTTAGTACTTTTACCAGGGATGGATAATTTCATGCAGCTCTTCTTCAATCTTCTACAATGGTCAAAGTGGCCATCAGCCAAGGTCTTACCATCACATTCTTTTAGTTTTCAATGTATTTAAAGTAGTTCTAGTGAAGGTAAATTATTAATGAAGCCAAAAGGAACATACAAAAAACTGGTGCTTAGTTTTTCAAAATCCTCACCCATTTGTTTGTTTAACTTTCTACCAAATGTGTTGATGCTTGTTATCGTCTAATAACCATTGGATTTTAACCCCTTAAGGACAATGGGCACTCCCTAAACCCATTGAAAACAATGCATTTTGAGCCCGTACATGTACGGGCTTTGTCATAAAGGGGTTAAACTATCAAGGCTCCTTTTAGCCATGCTATGAGTTTGGAAGTATGCTATTTTATGCTCCTAGCTTCTGAAGTACCTTACAAGACTGAAAGATTTTTCTGTAACCTGAAGGCTAATTAAATGTTCCGTGTCAGTATGTTAGTAAAATAGATTGAAATATTCCTAAACATACATTTTAAAATATATTGAAATCATTAAAAAAACATATTTAAATATATTAACATTTCAAAAATCCTAAACATATATTTTAAAATATTAATTTAAATTATTAAAATATATATTAAATATATTTAAATATATTAACATTTACAAATTTCCTTGACTTTTTAGAAAATTTGAACAAAATATCGAAGCTAACTTAGAAGTTCAAAAATGACACCAATTAAATGTTACCATGGCAGCAATTCAACCAGCCATAAATATTAAACTAGATTAAGGGAAGAGATATAGAATGTTGAATCTATAAAATACATAAACACATTATTTTTGGAAATACTTTTTGTTTATGATAGAACAGCCACATTATTACTAAAACACTTGGATACATTTTGTAATCCTAAATGCAGAATTCATTAGTAAGTAAAACAGTATAATATGTATTCATAACAAATCTTATTATGCAGCGATAACAAGGCATTTATGTTAAATTTTGAAAGATGTTGGATTAAGAACTATCCAAGTTACAAGGCTGAGTAACTCAAAACAAGCAAGCCGGTCTATATTTCATTTGGAACAAGTGCCAAGACGTCAAGACATAAATGCTAAATATATTTTCTGTCTATAACAGCCAATTTCATTTTTGCAAACGATAATAAACTCTTGAGCTTGTGATTTGGCTTCATGGGTTCATAAACTGTTTAGCATATGCGAAAGTTAAAATTTGACAACACCGGTTTTGATTTTTTTTCCACACATTTCACAGGTGAAATATACAAATATACAAACCTTTATGCTGGGCGTGTGTAGTTATTGAAAGAAGGAAGCCATACCGTGCATTTAGCATTTGCAAATCCGCTTGTTGAGTTTAAAATCAAACTTGTTTAACCCCTCAATGACAAAGTGCATTGTCATTAAGGGGTTAAGATGCATTGTTTCCAATGGGTTTAGGGACCGCCCATTGTCCTTAAGGGGTTAACACTGTGGCAAGCCTTTTAAAAATATAGTGGGCTGCATTAAATCTAAAAATTACATAATTTCTATTGTGGTTTATGGAAATTAGACTTTTTTTGCAGAGTCCAAGATGGCAAGATATGAAAACTAAAATGTGAGAGACATCAGTTCTAAGCCCTGTAAACTGATTGTACACGGATTCCCACCTTTGAATGTGTCTGCACTACTGAACTTAGCATTTTGACATCACACACGGAGAGAATGCATGGTTTAAATCCACTTAATAAAGTATTTTCCATTAAGATATCTCAGTCCTCCACAACACTGTAATGATTTCATTACAGAACCAGGATTGTATTAAAAGCAATGCATTTTTCTTTCTGTGCAGAACAGATCCGCAAATGAGTGTTTAAGTGAACAACCTGTCTCTATCATTTTTCTCTGGAAAATTGTTGGATGCTGCTATGTTGGGAAGAAGAAAAAAAAAAAAAAAAGGTTTAAAATGTCCTCATAAGACATAGGCTTGTTAAAGCAGACTGTGTGCCTCCAAGTCCCATTTATATAACACACGTCTTCCATGGTTTAAACATACGTTTTCTCGGGATTGTAGGTTAATAGATAATTCCATTTCTCAAGGTATGATCCGAGGACAATTGTCAATCACTTTGACAATTCATGCACCATGGGATATATATATATAATATTTATTTTTATATATATATATATATATATATATATATATATATATATATATATATATATTCATTTATGTTATTTATTGGGTTGCTGCTTTAATTATACCCAGTTGGCATTCCCTGTTAATATCCATATGTTGTAATTACCCTTGAGGATACACAATATAACTATTTATTTTAAGCACTGAACGCATGGAAAGTCTCTGTAGGCATAACATTAGTAACTGTAGGAGTTTACTGTCTCTCCAGAATGCCTTTGCTCGGTAGGAGCTGACAAGTAATCACATCTCCGGTATTCTGTTTGAGATATCCTGATGATCGTTATTGATTAGCAGTAATTAGGATAAATGAATTATTGTGCGTATCCGTCTCTCTTGCTAATGCAAACAAATATACAGTCTTCCGGAAAAAAAAAGATTGTTACAGATGTTTCCTACTATCTGGCAGCAGTGATTAGACTTCCAAATTCTGTGGTAGGTAATCTTTCTTCATCAAATATTTGTCACATATTGACATATTAGGATGCAGTAGCAAAAGCAAAGCTGTTAGTGCTAAAAAGTCATTTTTAATACTTTGAGTATCTGCTCGGACCATTAATTAACAACATTGCCGTTAGGGAGTTTATTACAATTATTTTAACTAAGTAAACTTTAATTTGCAGAGTTGTTTAATTCTCTGTGCAAATTTATGAAGTGAGGATTTAACTCTTCGCCGTCGTTTCTCAAGCATAAGGAAAATCTCTCGTTACACATTTGTTCTTGCTTAGGAGTATAATGCCATTATCCTTAATATGAGCTATTCTTTTCATGTAGGTCAAAGGCAAAACCAAAACACAGAGCCCAAAGGAAACCAACACTGATGCTTTCGTACAAAATTGACCTCGATTGCCACAAATATAGCAATTATTTAAACTACAATCTGACCCGTTTCACACAGGTTTAGAGCAATTCACATGCTTCTCTTATCTCATCAGACGGCAATTCTCTGCACAAACATTAAAGAAAACCTCTACGTCTGTACTGGGTCCCAACATTTGTGATGGTGGCCCTGACCACTATAGCGCTATTATTAACATTACAGTTGGTAAAAAATAAACTATGACCTCAAATTATCCCCCATCGTGATGTTTTCTAATTGTGCCTTGCCAGACAACTTACACCAATGTGTAATGCTGGGCTCCCCATTCATTCCAGCAAGGATCTATGATACGATAATTCGCAGCTTCACTGTCGACAAATGTTGCACCACGTGGAGGCGTTGTGCTGCAGCGTACCGATGTTCATTACTAACAATATAATGCTTAACTTCTTATAATGTGTGTGGTTAACCTACTGTACAAATAATTTTATAAAAATGTAATGTGCAGTCATGCAGGAATGATAAAACTGTCAACTGACGTGTAAGGGAATTAAAACAACCTTTGAAATAGTACATTGGAATCAGATGTACGCCTCTTTATTTTTTCTAAAATTTCTGTGTAGACAAAATGCAAACCAAGTCAATAGGATGATCATTACCTGACTGGGATAGCATAACAATGAAAAAGATATGTTAACAGGTAATTTTTTCCAGTAGTGTATTTATGGGGGTCTTTTCTCTAGGTATGACCCAAGGCAGCCCATTCAGCCATCATCAGGACAAGCCTCAAACAAGGTCTCTTCCTTGGATAACCTCTGACAAAGTGCCCAGACATGGCTTCTTATCCCGGCACTCTGCCTCAAAAGGATTCATGGCATATGGAAAGAGACATTACAGAGGTCTGATCGATTATATTCTAAATAGGCTAGTTACAAGGGAGATCACTGATTGAGCAGTGGCCAACTCGGGATCCCAGTTTTCCAATAGGATGATCTACACCCTGTAATGCAGCAAAGGAGCTGTCACGCTCCCCTTATGACCTGCCGCAATCAACATAGTTGGCCTGCACATGCTGCCGTTAAAAACATCATAATTACGTGTTATTATTTATAACAACCTCGTTAAGTTTTTCTACTTGACGCTTACATTCATGTTTATTCATGTTCATGTGCGCACACTCTCTTTCATTGTGATGATGTATATCTTGATCAGAGCCGGTGTTATAGGCAAGTGGTGCTTAGGCAAGTTCTCTAATTTTCACGCAATTGTACAAATAATCTTTGTGCCAATTTCCCCTCAAAAATGGCAATACCCATTGGATGACACCATGCAATAGGAGGTCTACACATAATGAATTATGCTCGACAGAGGACATGGGAGATGCTATAGTAATAGGATTTATTTTGCTACAGAGGTTTAAATATATCAATATTTCCAGTGTAGCCGTAATTACATTATGCAGCAGCTAAGCTAGTACAAACATGTCCAACGGCACCTTCTGTCAGACTGTAATGGCTGTACATGAGACAGACTGTCAGAAAGAACAGTTGACACAAGTTTCACCTGCTGTCGTTGCCTGGGGTCAATATACAATGGTAGCTGGCTACCTCTCTATTCACAGACTTCTGCCACTCAGTAGCAAAGTGGCACTATTTCTCAGAAATATTAACAGTCTATAATGGTAGTATTATTTAAACAAGGAATGATTTCAATATATAGCACAATTCTAAGTTTATGGTTGGATTTAAATTAACGTGTAGCATAAATGCTAAAATAACATGCATGCATTGACATTAAAGAAACTGAAGATATATAGACTGATGATGCTGACGCTCAGTACTACCACCACATTTGTCCAAGGTAGAGCTGGTCCCTCCCTTCCTTTAATGGAGAATGACCAGAGAGCAGCCATCTCCTCAACTGACCCAACGCCATGGATCCCTACAGCTGGCAGCTGCACTCGCCTCATCTTGGCCCCTAGGAATTTCCCAGTATTCCTATATGTTGGAGCTGACTCTTGCCTGCATCCAGTTGACTTTATTGATTGTAGATCAAAAACAAAGAAGATTAATTTATTGATTCTACCTCTTTTACAACATCACTATGCTGTATAATATCTAAATTCTCACTTTAAATGTAGTAGGCAAGGTAAATTGCCAAAAAAAAATGTTAGGACATGAACCAGTTATTTTTTTAATGCAATCAGAAAAACATGTATTAATTACCGTATTTGCTTGATTATAAGATGAGCCTGATTATAAGACGACCCCCCAAAATTTGAATATTAATTGCTTAATTATAAGAAAAACCTGAATATAAGACTACCGTATAGGAAAAAAGTTTTATTAGTAAATATTCATTCACATGTAAACTTCTTTTTCATAGTTAATGAAAACTATAATTGAGAAATATGCATTGTTTTGTTTTTATTTCAATTTATTTGCCAACCTGCCCCCCAGTTATTCACATCTGCCCCACGGCTTGCTACTCCGACCCCCGGAAGGTCATGTCGCACCGGCACTCAGTCATAGAAGCCCCGGCGGAAGTGCTGGCAGCAGTGGAGGTTGTCTGCGTGCATCGCAGGTCCCCAGAACATTTGCTCTGAAAAAAACCTTGTCTTATAATTGAGCAAATACGGTATATACAATTATATATTCAATTGTTTGTCCAATGTTTATTTATATATAGAGTAGTGCTTACATGTACAACTGCAATGGGAAAACATATGTCAAAATAAAAATACACCCTAAATGAGACTTACTGTATACCTTAAAGATGTTCTATAGGCCTAAGCTGATTAAAATAACTATTTATAGTATTATAGTGTTACTGTCTGTGGTCCTGAATCACTGGTCCTGGATTATCTTGCGTGCAAGGAAGTTTCTCTTATATCATAGCTACGTGTTGTTCATGTCATATGTGAAGACCATAGTATGATCTTGCGCAAATATCTGTTTTCAATCAACATCATTCCACTCACCAACATTTATGATGTTTAAGAAGAAGCACTGGAAATGTCTTGATTGTATTTGATTTTGTGTAATTGATCAAGCTAAATAAAATCTTTTTCTAGCTAAACTGATTTCTGGATGGCTGACCTCAATTACATTTTAATAATAAAAATAGATGCTTTATCCAATGAGAAACAATTATATTTTATTTACTCTCTAATTCACTGCATCCCTTTGGGGATTCAGCACAATTTAGAAGCTATTCCATTAAACAATTTTGTGTCTATTTGCTTTACCCTCATTACATGTAATTCTGAAATGGTGTCCTATGTCTGCACTGTTCTACTTTGTAACTCTACACATTTACCAGCTCTCTGTGGGTTACGATAAAATTCCCAGTCCTACCATCTATTACTCTGTCAAGTTAAAAATTGTTAATAAGTAGACATTACATGGAAAATGCCACAACACCAAAGTCCGCATTAACCAGAAACGGAAAATTAACTTATTTTTTTGTTTTTATTTCCTTTCATTTGCCACTCTTCCCCAGTTATGCAGATCTGCCCCACAGATATCCCTTATACTCCCTTATATTCCATTCTACCCCCCAGAAATGCCTTATACCCCCTAATTGTCACTCTGCCTCCCAGATATGCCATATTCACCCATATTTGCCACTCTGCCTCCCTGATATGCCTTTTAACCCCCTATTTGCCACTCTGCCTCCAGAAAACCATTCAACCCTCCATGCCACCCTTAACCCCCCACTTACCAGTGCATCCCTTTACTTGCCCTTCTTGCTTCAGACTCCCTGGTGTCTAGTGGGGCAGCCGGTGGAGGTCTGTGTGATGCAGACCTCCGCTTCTGCTGGCCAGTACTTCTGCCAGGGGTTTTATGATGGAGCGCTGACATCAAATCGAAATTTCCATGAGACTATATATATTTTTTTGAAGGCACAAGCAATAGGTAATTTTCGGTAATTTTCATAAATTAATTAAGTTATTCTTAAAGCTAGGATGACTCATGTAGATATAAAGTATATTTTAGCCGCACATGCTTCAAATTCTAATGTTTTATGTGTAAAACGTCTTCATGCCACATGACACATTGCATATATTATAGAATCAAATCTAAATCATAGGAGAATTGAACTATGAGTTGATCTTGCAGTGTGTAAGAGAGCAGAAAGACTACATTTACCACAGCAGTAATTATCAAATTATTGACAGTGAAATGGAATATAACAAAGATATGTGTAGGTATATGTAGGAAGGTATGACTGCAATAGGATGGAGGTTATTGGTGGATAATATATTTTTAACAATTTACATTTTTTAAACTGTTGATTCCTTCTTCTGAATAAATACAGTTTTTGACAACTGTAATGCTGCAGTTGCAAACTATCATGCAGTGATTTCTGAAGATTTCTGAAGATGTTTATCTCAGTTCATTGGCATGAGGGGTCACTTTCCTGACCTTAACCCCTTTTCTTATAATTCTTTCTTTTACGGCTGTCAGAATCAACCAGTGTCTAAAAAAGGGAGGAATAAGGAATGAATATTCATGCAAATCCATTGACAAATATAAAGATGGATGACCTCCTTGGCATACCCATAAGGTGGAATTCTAATGTATTTGTAACACCCCCCATATTGGGAAATGTTTCTTCTTGTATATGCCACAGTCTTGTAAAGAGGTCAAGAAAGAAAGCACATTATGGCCCAGATTCTGCTTTGAGGAACATTCTTGGGAGAGTTCAAGGTGCGAATTGATAACCAATAGGATCTAATTGATGTGAAAATCAGCTAGACACCAGAAACGCTTAACCCAGGAATAAAATCTATTACAGAAACATCACGGTTCATGAATCATGTAAATCAGATTTGGTTAATCATTGTCTGAATTGTCTGAATAGAGCTTACACTACTTCAATACTACACTCCTCTTAATAGGAGGTGAGCTTCTTTACAGGCTTCCTATGAAATATCTGTGCAAAGACCTTCTTTTGAAGGTCCTACTTTCTGACCTTGGATTACTACCTAACAGGCCCATGCTGGATATATTGAAAATGCCTAGTAGGCCACTGGTCCTTAATCTATTGTTCAGGTGCAGATAGCATCTAACCATTTATTTTATGGAGCGTTGCACTTTATATGCCAGGGATTCTTTTCAGCCCCACACTGTTATCTACACTTTAATTAGGCCCACTTCCCTGTCACCGATAGACAGAAAGAGAGTTAAGTACATTTATTTTGATCAGATAGGGGCTGTGGTTCGACATTCTCAAGGGGCTCTCTTCCAGTATATCGTTGTATAAATTCACCCTGTTACATATTATTTTCTTCCGATTTACAATGACCTATATGGATAAACCAGCGCTGGCTGCTTTCTGAATGTCAGGCTAGCATTTGTGCGTGCTTCATGCCAGAGAACACCAGACCCCCCAAAAACTCAAAAAAAGGCCCCTTGGCATCTGCCCTCTTTCATTATACCTTATACCGCATCTGTGCGGAATTCCCGTCAGTTTGTTTGTTTGCTTTTGACCATAATAGTATATTATCCCCTTAAGGACAATGGGCGGGCCCTAAACCCATTGAAAACAATGAATTTTGAGCCCGTACATGTACGGGCTTTGTCATTAAGGGGTTATATTTGGTTTGCCAGAATTACTTTGCAATTGCACTGGAAGGAGTGGAAAGCATGGTGCCTAATGTGGCACAGGTTTCCAATTAAGGCTTCTCTGACAGATACAGAGTATGTTTAGAGCAGTTAAAAGATTCTATTAAAGGACGTGGAGCAGTAGGTGTTTTTATAGTCCAAACTGCTAAGTACATTTGGAATTCAGCTGTCTCCGGTGTTGGCGTGGATACACGTAGCACTGCATTGAACATGTAAAATGAAAAGACCAGATTGGAAATTTACATAAGAGACAGAAAGCAGGTAGTAATGTTTATGCAACACACATCTTCTGCTAATGTGGAGCTAGACCACAGTGCGCATTTCAAATAACGGCTAAAAAGTCAGCGCAATGATATCACACACATAAAATCTAACTCGTTTAAGAAAACACATCCATAACAACTTTTTTTTCACTTAAAGTTAATTTTGGATGTTTTTTTTTTTTTTTACAGAAGGCAAATAGGAAACTTTTTGAATCCATGAATACTATTTATTCTATTATGCTATGTATGAAAGGGAACACACACACACACACACATATCTAAAAGTAATAAAAAAGTAAGACATCAGTGACTTTCCAAATCAAGTTCAAATATGCCATATTGGAAGATGTAAACAAAGGGACATATATATAACTGTAATAACTGTAATATAATTGTGTACCTATTATATTACACGCAGTGCAACACATTTCATTCACTAAATGAACATATAAACGGACTTGAATGTAATCCAGGTAAACAGATGTTATTTAAACATTATTGTACAAGGTGCTATATTTATGAGGTATGTGTTTAATATAATTTGAGAATTATTTAAAAAAGTGATAAAATATATGGAAAATATAGAAAAACAGATTTATAAAACCCGCTTGAATCTGAATTATAACAGATCTGTCACTTTTCCTAAATCGTGCATTTTCAAATTCAGTGCACCAAATAAACATTTTGCTAACAAATTAAAATAGAGATTTTATATAAATGAAACACATACTTCATGGATATACCACAGAAGAAGCTATCTTAATTTCCTGTTTTCAGGATTGACATGTTATTCCTCCCCATTGACTTAACTGTGCCCTATTGTTCAATTGTTGATTGTGGTTGACTGGTTCAGGCAACCTTTGCAAGGGTGGATAAGGAGAAGAAATATAACTTCAGGACATAAAACTAATTAGATAAGGCAGGCTATGCCACAGGCTGCTGTCAATCTCATCTTACAAATGGTTAACTTTCAAAGTTATAATTTCACAACAATTGCACGCATTTACATAAGGAAAATTGATATAGCTATGTTGGTCCTTTTAGCCTAAGGCAATGCATTTTATTGAGCCAACATAAAAGAAGATATCACATCAGCTTTCAAAGTTCTTTTCTTTAGATCAAGGGGTTAATTAAGTAAACTGTGCACTTTTAGGTGATTTGCTATAAGTTTAAACAGTTAAAATCACAAGGCTGAAAATGGGTTTACGCTTAATAAAAATGTACCTATGGTTCACGGCATAGCGAAATAAACCTTAATATATGAATACATACTCTGCCTCACATTCAAGCTAATGGTTTAGTGAATTAACTATTAATTTTGCTTATTTTTAGCTCGAAAAGTGTTCAGATTCTAATGATAAACTGTCTCATATTTTAGCAATTAAAGTAATTTGTTTGCGCTGTTCCGATTTGGAAATGGTCCCATTTCTCTCAGCTTTTCAGATCCATTATCATTCTGGCTTATAGCGTAATGTAAAGTATACAGTGTGCTTAGTAAGGTAATTAAAGTATGATAAATGAAAGCTAAATCTGAAACGTAAATCGTTTTATCTCCCAACATTGTTAGCACATGAAAACTACTATGCAGCCTAATGTTCCTTGTAGTCAGACAGCTTGGCAGCCCTGCTAATGAAACGCAATGGAGATGTTATGTGCAGTTTAATTCGACTAACATGTTTCGCTTTAAGGATAAAAATCATAAATGTGTTCCCGAGTACTGTATATACAATGTGACAAAGGGTTAACAAGGCTACAAATGAATTCCTTAAAATTCAGCAGCCACCAATTATAGTTATTATTATTATCTTTTATTTATATAGCGACAACAATTTACGCAGTGCTTAATACAATACATATATTCAAGGGGTACGACAAGATAAGAATTGACAGACTATGACAAAAAGATACATTAGGTGGAGAGAGCCCGGCTCGCAAGCTTACAATCTAGAGGGAATGTGGTGAGGACAAACATAAGGCACAGAGAAAGGGTGAGAGGTAGTATGGTTGTTGTATCGATGACAAGGAAGTTCTAGCAGCTAAGATGGTGCAGCTTCTCTGAAGAAGTGAGTTTTGAGATGTTTCTTGAATGTTGGGAGGGAGGGTGAAAGCTGAAAGTTCCAGAGATATGGGGCAGCCCGAGTGTAGACGGGAAAAGGAAGAGGTGATAAGTGAGGAGGAGAGCCTTAGCCCATGAGAGGAACGTAAGGATCAAGTAGGAGATCTTTGTTGCTTGAATAAATCTATAGTCTGCTACTATTTACATTCTTATTTGGGAGGGGTTGCTATATGTATCAATTTAGGTATGTTATTAACTGAACTACTGAAATATCTGAATGAGACTAGCTATTAAAATGATTGTGAGGGAATGGTTTATTTAGCAATAAGGGTTCTGTATCTTAAATCATCCAGAAACTATAAAACAACAGGTATGTTTGCTATTACAGTAGATGGCATATTCATCAGGAAACCCTCAGTAATCCTATTTCCTTACCAAAGCCTATGCAAATGGTCTAAGAGAACAGATAAGTAGTAAAATGAATATATATCTTACCGTTTTTGATTAATACATCATAATACAAAAAATGGTACTATAATGCTTGAAGTTTTTCAGGACCATAATTGTGTTTTTTACTCGTTTGGTTGAATAGGAGCAATAGACATGGGCATTCTTCTTGAGGACAACCACAAACTCATACACGCGTTTTAATGAAATGAATACTGAATGCATTATTTTGATGAGCAATCATAAGAGGATTGACATGAAAGAATATTTGAGGTCTAGCCGAACTGACTTCATTTTGCGACATGGAAGAGAAATATGAAGGACATTCTCCGAGGGACCTTACAGGAACACATTTTATATAGACAAGGAAAGTCCTGTCAAAAAGACAAGTGGAATGCAACAATATCATATCTGTCACTGGCAGAGACACCTGGACTCCTGGCTCATTGCAATGGGCTATACATTTATCATTGCCATTCCCACCATTCATTTTCAAGCCATCGCAAACGGGCTAATTGCAACACAGTCTGGAGCACAGAATCTTTGTTTCTGCCAAAATGAAACATCTCACTTGTAATATGAAAGGACTTTATGAAATATTTTTACTGTCTGCGGTAATCTGCACCGCAGAAATAGGTTCCAATAAATTAATAAATAATATTTAAATATATTCAGGCTAGAAATAAATGAAAATGCATTTTCTTTTTTCTCTTTTGTTTCTTTTTTTTTATTTTTTGCAATTTCTTAAATTAACATTTTGAGAGATGAAATAAAATGTAAGATTTTGTAGAAAAATCTAGATAATATTTGAAGTTATTTCAGTTTGTAAATGCAAAGTCTATTTTGGATGGAGAATACAATACGCTAATGCTATTTCAAGCTTTTGGAAACAAATGGACTTTTCTGCCCACTACAACTATTGGATTATAGTAATAGTCTTATCAGGATAGCTCGTTTTTGTCAGGTTACATATATAAATATCTAAATGTCCGATTACGTATTTTGTGTTTCTCGGCTATTTAAACCCATATAAACTACATCCATTGCGAAAATAATTTAGAACTCTTATCTGATTACAGTTTCATATTAAAATGTAACAGAGGCAATAGAATTATATTTGATCCCATGCCAGAAAATGATACGATACATTTACTTTAAATCTATAACTATTGTAAAAGCGCATAAATAACCAAACATCTGCAAAATAGGCATACTGAATATCCCTAGTATTGTATCTCCATGAACTATAACAGATTGCTACAATATTTTCAGCTTCTGGTGCAAGCTGTGGCTGCCATGTACAAAGCTGTCTGTTTAAGCCTCTCTATGGTCCCGTTAGGCGATGGCCTACAAAATACCAGTACTGCTGTCCAAGTACCCGCTAGCCACCCCAGTGCACTGGCATCCTCTGCTTCGTTTTTCCAGCTGGAAAGCACACCCAGAGTTGGTATCCAAAGCTGTCTGCCAATGTTCAGATTAGTGAGATGGAATTTTAATAGCCAGAAACAAAACTTCACCATGTTTGAGGCTTATCGAGCAATATTTTAACGCACAAAGACAGACACACAAGTATTAAAAACTGCTTGACAAAACACAATACCCAGACTTCTGGTTAAATGCCTCTGATACTACATTGACATTAATAGATGAGATCAGGACTCATTTGTATATTCGTTATTGCTACGCTACGTCTCCCAGCAAGCACAAGGACTGAGGATTCTGGGAGTTAATTGTATATGGCTTTTCATTCTTTGCCAGACTGAGAATTTGACTGCATAAAATAACACTCTTTAGTAAATTAACCATGCACCAGCGTTTGCTAACCTTAGTGACTTAACAATTCAATTACATATTTGCATTTATAAAAAGCAGGACATTTTCATAGCTGCCGACACTCCCAGTTTGACAAGCTCAGTCCCTCCAGTATCTAATATATCCTGCCTGCTTGCTGTTGTCATGACATTTAACAGTTGGCTAAGTCTGCAATGAGCCCTTATAGACATTTTTTCAGTTATTGGTAGCGATACTTTTCATACATAAATTTACAGTATTTCCAAAAGATACTATTTAAATAACAGATAACTGATTAAATTTGTTTAATCCACACTAATACTGGGATTTCTTGTTATGTATTTATTTACTGGAATATAAATCAATAGTATTGCATATCTGCAGATCTATGCAGCCATAATCTCATCCATTCTCTAAGAGTTAAAAATTAATCAATTCACTATTCAACAAATCCATCATCATCATAGTTTGAGCATCCTAATAATATACAATTATCAAGGCATTTTAAAAATGGGAAAAATATTCATATGCAGTTAGAGTTCATAAATGCCCTTCCTCTTTCTAATATAGGAGTTCTGTTGGCAGAAAGTAGAAAAAAAAAAAAGCAATGGCAATTGTAGACACATCTGATTTGAAAAACACTAGATTGATAAATGCATGCAAAATTTCCATATGTTGTGCCGGTACAGGAAACTTATTGGGTACTTTTCCCCTAAAAAAAAAAAAATCAGATTTATAGTTCATAAAATACAGTACGTAATTATAAATAGCCTGAAAATGAAAATAATCTATTTTTTGTGCACACCAATTCTGGGATAAATTCTGTTCCGTCACTGGAATTTGTCATTGCAAAATTTGAATATATTCCAATATATTAGAATAATAAAATGTTATGTTCGACCTATGCTATTTATAATAAATTGAGATATAATAAAGCATGTATGATATATATATACAGTATTTCTCTGTTGCTTATTGATTGACAGGTTTTATAGATTAATTGGCTGGTGTGCTGTACAATTAAATTGTATACAACGCCTGGATAGCGGTTATTAAAACTCAGAAAAGTTTTGTATTTTATTTATAAAACCTCTTTTATAAAGTGAATATAAGCTATAGGCTTTGGTGCCAACATAATTACCGCAGATATACCCCCTCTTTTTTCCTCCCATTATCACTATTCACCAATTAATAAGTGTTATATTTGGGCATAAATCAGATACCGTAGGCCTCAAATGATAGCACTCTTACTATAAATGTTCAATATTAGATATAGCCTTTAAAAGCTGTTTTTATTCATCTCTCCAAGGGTGCTATAGAAGGCCTTGGGCCAGACATCTTTTATTTCTCATTACAATTCTGGTTTTACTGGTTGGCTACAAATCAATTTGGTCACACCATGTTAATTCTTCTTTTCGGATTTTTTATTTGTTCTGTTTTCTGTATATATTTTTTTTAAAAAAATGAAATAAACCAAGTATACCAATAAAAAAATATAGTGCCATATTATTATTATATATCTGCAGAGACAGAGGCCCTACTGGAGTTTTTTTTACTGGTTTATGCTCTCTGTGGTGCAAGCAAAATTACAGATTGGAGTTAAATTGCCTGCACTGTTCAATGTTAACTTAATAGCAAAAACTTTAATAAAGTAAATACAATTTCTAGGTATGCTTCAGAGTGTCACAACGTGGCCACATTGTAGCTGCGATGGACATTTTCTTCTCCAGCAGCGCATATCTCCAGCGATTTTACATTTCCTTGGGCCAATAATCCCCACTGCCTGCAAATGCGGGACAGTGGACAAAATGGCATGGTTAGGGTTTTGCCTTTACATATATGCTCAAACAATTCATATTCTCTTATACAGAATATTATTAATAAATGTATATTTCTCTGTTGATCAAAACAATCTCAATTTAGTCACACCATGCGTGTATTTCATACCTCCCAAATGTCCCTATTTAGAAAAGAAATCCTGCTTTGGGGCTACCTCCTCCCTAGGAGCTCAGACTACTTGGCTCATATTAATGTATTATCGTGTTATGGCGCTAAACATTACATTAACATATATAAAGAACAGAAAATGTCTCTCTAAATAACATTGACTATTCTGCTTCTATATGCATTGCAATTAAATAACTACCACCATAAAACGTCTTGTTATGTTTCCACGCCCCTAAAATAAAAATGGCTGTCTTGAAAGTCTGAAGTGACGATAAACATATTTCTTAGTTATGTGGTGCTGAAACATTTAAAATGAAACATGTATAATTGATATTAACAGAATATTTCCGTTATCTGCCGTATAGAATAAAAAAGTATTATTAACAAAGTCCTAAGGTTGCTTCATTATGGGTAAAATCTAGCTGGATGCCTGGACATTCAGTAAGATTTGTAAGAGTCAGATGCTCCTGCTGTTCCGGCATTATGCTTCTGTCATGGCATCAGACTACCTTTATACTCATGCTGCTTTCACAGCAATGCTCATGTTCTTAGCACCAGAATTTCCAGCAGAGGAAATCATTGTTGTTTTATAAATTATGCTTGAAGTTTATTCTGTCACCCCGGGAGTAAATCCTCATAACACATTTCCGGAGTAGGGCAAGACAATACTTAGTCTAGATAATACCTACACATTATGTAGATTTTGGTATGTTATGGTTTTTGACAATGTTTTGATGGAAGTTGTGAGAAAAAAAGCATTGATTCATATTGACTATTTGCAACAGAGATCAGGAAGAAATGTACAAATGAATTAAACATGAGACTTCAATAGTCTGATAATGAGAAAAACGTTAGATATAGAAATTAGGGGATAACAATATCCCCTCTGTGAAATCCTCGAGGAGACATTGCCAGAATAACAAAAATTAATACAAATATGTTGGTAGCCCTTTTTTGGAGTCTAAAAATAAAATTATTGAAATCGTGTTGAAATAGAGCAAAACAAAGTTTCCAACATTATTGTTTTTAATGTAACTGTCCATTGTTTGCTTTCTGGAGACAATATACAATTGCACGTTCCACAGCACCCTATGAGAAATACAATGTCAGTGTCAGACCACTGATGAGGACAACAGCTGCAGCAACAGGGCTGCAACTTCTCGTCAGTCATGTATATTTTTTTCTTACAGCCAAATACATCGGCCGATGTCAGCTCCAGCGCTGGCTTGGCAAAAGCTGTGGATAAGGGTGCAACTTCTAGGTCAGCAATTGTTTTTTTTTTGTTTTGAAGAATGCATCTTAAAGTATTCGCAGAATTCTTCATTATGCATCCTTCTTTAATAGGGTGTTGGGACATTAAACTGTCCCTTTAAGGACACAAGCAAGGAATCTCCCCAATTGACCGTCACCACGAAACAGTTTCTCCTGGCTCATCAGGACTCTTTCTAGTCTCAAAAATGGCATGACCAATAATGGGTTTTGAGTTTCTTTTCTACCATAGTCTTTTCTTTGATCTGGCAATAAACAAGTTAAACAGCATCATTGCAGTTTCAACTAATACTGCATGTCGGAGATCTATAACAAAACTTTTGTTCTACCCATTCCTCCTGTTCTCCCTGTTCTTCCAGCTTCTCCAAAGCTGAAATAGTTTTTACAAGCATATGTTATCTGTTTGTAACATATGTTTTCACACGAACAACACTGTAAACTCAGAGGAGCCCTCCTCCTATTCTTTTTTTTTTTTATCATTATGTCCAAATATTTATTGTACTTTATAGTCTGTCAGCTACAGCCATGCTGAATGTCTACAGTGATGTGGCATATGTTTACACTTTCTAAATAAAATATAATAAAAGCTATCAACAAGATGATGTTAAAATAATTTGCCAAAATACAACTGTTCACACAAAAGTGGGTGCATGATTTCACTATATATATCTTTGCAGCCGTAATTTATACTATTTATATTTTCATTTTAATGGTTAAAGCTGGGGCAAAATGTTTAAAAGAACTACCATATTGATATATTTTTAATAATGTGACCTCTTACTATCCTCATGGTCCGCAGATCCTCATGGGTCTGCAGAATAAGTCCACGCTGAGCCTTTTGACCTGCCATTTTAGGCTTGATGGCTCGTTAGTCTGACCAGCAACCACACGTACAAGGAACTCTGTTTGTTTCACTGAGTACACGGCGCAGTGAGGCAAACCTTAGTTACAGATCAATTAAAATAAAAAATAACATGACTTCTCCTTAAACGTGCAGTGCTCCTCACACCAACCAACATAATTCCTAATTGTGTCTCCACATCTAGCACAGCTTCCTATCTGTTTGACTGTGTTGCACACAATTTAATGATAGGGGTGAAATACTTTATCATTCTGTATGGTCAGCATTTGAGTCCATGTTGATACTAATCTCATGCATGTATAAAGGCAGGTCCTGCATCAATGTCTACCACATCTGTTAGAAGGTTTCTAGACCTGCTAAGGTGTAACTGAGGTGGACCGCATTCTGACTAGCTAAACTGGCTAGTCTTGCTATTTTATACAACCAACTCCTTTCAGGGAATTAACACTTAAGTATATTATAAAATTCTTTTGAGATAAAATCTTACAGTTATTTTAATCTTATGTTTCTATTTTGTGAGAATTACCTACTTAAATATTCTACCAATCATGTCTATTTCCTTAAAGCAACTCAACGGCTTATTTCAACTAAATAATGATGTGATTTGTAAATCAGTTGAATCACGTGTTTAACAACTAAAACATCACTACGAAAAATCCCTTGTACAGATAAGTAACTATACTTTGGTGTTTTAGTTTTAGTTAAAGATGCTACGGATTTTATTTCAGTTCAATAGGTTCACAATCTTGTCTTGTAAATAATACAACTAATTATACTCTTGTCTTGTAAATAACAATGACCTTGAGTAAGGTGAAACAAATGTGAACACTAGATGTATAAAATATTGTGGTTTTCGACAGATCTTCGTGTTTGGTATACTGAGAGGAGCCCATAAATTATTGAATCTGTAAGCCCAATCAGCTATATATTTATCTCCCCTGATGTAATGGGCAGTAGACCCACAAAACTAGTAGGGTGGTTTTTGTCAGCATCTATTATACAGGCTCCCCCACATCGGCAAAGCGGAGGCTTTGATCTACGGTGGAAGACATGCCGAGCTGAACATTTATGTAGGAGCAGCCATAAGAGTGTATATGTATTTTATCTTGCAAGTGTATCCAGATTACACTCTGTATTTACATTTCTATTTCCACTTTGTTGATTGCATGAATTGAGTGACATTGCTATATTGTTAAATCCTCATAAAGATCTCTTTTGTATGAACAAATAGGAAACAGCATTAAGAGACTCATTTGTTTTCCTTTTTTGTGTTTAACCCTTTCAGCACAGGGGGTTTTCTTTGTATTTTTCCTCAAGTGCTTTTATAGTTCAGTTTACTTATCTATCTTAAGAGGTGCCTTAGGCCTGACCTAGGGCAATATCCCTGGCCACATATCCCAACGCTCCACCTATTAATAATGCATGGTACATGGACTTTATAGCTTAAATAGGCTGGCTGGGAGATCAGAGACCTCCGTTTTAACTGGTTTACTGAGCAATGACCTACCAGAAGCCTGATCACCTAATAGGATGGCCGGCCCTCGGCGTGGCCCCTAAAGCTGCTGCCCTAGGATTAATTGGCCTAGGCCTGAACATACTGCTGGAACAATTTGCAGTATTTACCAGAAAACTTCCCAGAGTTGTTAATTTTGTCAGGGCCTTCTATAATTAAAGCCAGGACCTTTTACTGTGGGATTAGTGATGGCACATACAACTAATCAAAAGCTACCACGAACTGGGTAAAGGACATTCTTCTCTGTTTTGGTTTTCCATTTTCTCTCACATTCCAATCTCAGTCCATGACAGGACTATTATTGTGGTATGTATTGATTATCATAACGTCCGGCTTCTTTCATTCATTCATCTCTTGCTAAATTTACATCTCATTTCCATTTAGAGAAAAACAGCATTCCTTTCCTTATTAGGGTTTCTGAGCACATCAAGCCCTTTTTTTCCACATGAAGGACATACTTTACATATTAATTTAAACTTATGGACAACAATCCAATTGACTTTACCAGATGACTTAACATTTGGTACAATTAATTCAAGATGGATTCCTTTACTTTCTTTAAAACATAATTGTTCTCCAATGCTACGTCTTACGCAGGAGTAAAGTTCAAAATTTGGATTTAAATTATGCTTATTTGAGAAATAGAATATCTTTGCTGGTCTTTATTAACATGGTATAATTAAATTTTTTCCTTTAATATATATTTTTTTTGTTTTACTTGAATTGTTGTATGACTCTTGGGGCCAGAAAGAGTTTCTTTTTTAAACAAGTTCCCATTTAGTCAAGTGAAATGAAGAACATTTTCCCCTAGGCTTTTTTAAGCTGCTTTGTATGTCGGCCTGGTGTGAAACAGAATCTTTGCTCCAGGTGATTCTACCAGTATAGAATGAAGGCAAATTCTATTTTAATTTGTATGTTGCAGTATGGATTTACTTCAATCCAGCATAGTGCTTCCAATAGTGTTGCCTCTAAAGCCAACATTACAGGAGTAACAAATGCCTATAGGGTAATTATTAACCATCTGTCAATGCCATTTCTTTCACTGTGTACCGTAACGTGACTTTAAAGGAAACTTTGAATAGCACCTTGCATTGATGCTGCAATTTTATCAGTTTTACTAACATTTTATAATGTTTTTATGATTCATGGTTTCATTAATTGTGGGAATTCACCCAGATCCTGAAAGAGCAAAGTAGCCCTAGACCATCACACTACCACAACTGTGTGACATTCTTATTGTAGAACGCTGTGTTAGCTTTATGCCAGATATACCAGGACACATTTTTTACAAAAGGTTCCACTTTTGGCTCACCAGTCAACAGAATATTATCCCAAAAAGTCTTGGGTGTCATCAAGATAATTTTGGCAAATATGGGATGACATTTTGTGTTCTTTTTAGCCAGCAATGGTTTTTGCTTTGCAACTCTCCTTTTTTACTTTCTTTCTTTCTCTTTCTTTCTTATTTTGAACACTGACCTTAACTGAGGCAAGTAAGGCCTGCAGTTCGTTACATGTTAGTCATGTCTGCATTCTTTTGTGACCTCCTGGATGTGTCGTCGATGTGTATTTCTGAGAATTCTGGTAGGGCGGCCATTCCTGGGAAGGTTCACCACTGTTTTAAGTTCTGTTTCTCCATTTGTAGATAATAACTCTCACTGTGGTTCGATGGAGTCCCAGAGGCTTACAAATGGCTTTGAAAACCTTTCCAAACTGATAGAGGACTTTGACTTTGACAATTACTTTGTTTCTTATCCGTTCTTGAATTTCTTTAGATTTCAGCATAGCGTGCTTCTTTTTGAGACCTTCACTTTTGCAAGATAGGTTCTTTTTAATTCATGTTTACATTCAACAGGGCTGGCAGTAATCATGTCTGGGTCTAGTGAAATTGAACCCAATTATCATTTAAATTTGATTGATTTAGTGCAATTACTTTTTCACATAGGACCATGGTAGGATTGGATAGCTTTTTTCCTTCTATACATGATATCATCATTTCAAAATGGCATTTTGTGTTTACCTGTGTAATACTTTTTTGCAGCAATGCAGTTTGTTAGGGAGCATTTATACATTTTTTCCCCCTCATTTTATAGGTCTTTTGTACATTCCTTTTTACTGTGCTTAAGCATTGAGCACATTGTAAGCCAAATGGGCTTTGAGCATCTATTTTATAGGGCCATTGGGTGTAGCTTGCCCAGCAGTCCAAAAATTGCAAGGCTTGCAAGTACATCTAATATATTTGCAAGTAATATTGTCTATAATATTAGTTTTAAACAAAGTATAAAAGGCAAAACTGGAACAGATGAGGTATTGTCTTAACTTGAAATGTTCTTATTATTGCATTATTGAAATTTTAAATGATTTTTTTTTAACTGTTCCAAATAACGTTTAATTTCAGATCATTTGATGAGAAAAAAATCAGTAACAGTCAATATGAATATGGGAATTATTTTCATCATTACTTTAAATCAATGGTGAATTCTAATACGAATGGGCTTCAAGATAACCAGAGTATTGCTCAGTGTTAATCGGTTAATTATATGTTAATTAGGTGATTTCTAAAAGTCTGGCAGGATGATGGCCCTTGAGGACTGAGCCTGACTCCCTTGATTTGCAAACTTCATTAGGAATTAAACATCTTAAATTAGGCTGAACTTTGTTTACAAGTTTTTTCCAATTTCTGCAGCTCCAGTTAGAAAAGATTCTTTAAATTCTAGATTTGTTAAATAACGTCCGCCGTATACTTTTAGGGATAATAAATAAAGATGTTTCTAATAAGAGCTGTAAACATTTTGTACCCCAGTATATATAAAAGTTCTGCTTAGGGTTTTAAAGGGAGAGGATGATGAAAACATAAACAGTATTCTTTGAATTTCCATTGCCATTCATGTTAAAGAGAACTAGGCTTTGGTTGTTTCACATTCTTCCACAGAACTGGAGGTCGCCCATTGTGAGCAGCCATGTGATATTCTGGTTAGGTTCCAAACACAAACTCAACAATGATCTAATTGTTTATGTGGTAGTGATAAAACTATTTTTATTTTTTATTTTTTATTATTATACTAGTTTATTACTGGTTGATCCACCTAATTTTGTTCTTTGCACTAAGGTGATAGCGGCACCCAAGTCAATAATGTCAATCTAATTTTGTTCTTTTCATACCCCTGGTTGACTTTACACAGAAAATGACATTTTTAAAAACAAATATTGTCGGTCAGAATAAATGCCATCAATATTGCTCTTATTTGATTTTCATTGCTCAAAATACCACACTATCATTTTCACTACATACATCTGAATTACAATCGGCAGTCTTTATCACTTTGCGTTGATGAACAGAGCATGTTGTCTGACTTCCATAATGATAACTAAAAACAAAATGACCATCGTCATTCAAGGTTGTGAGATCCAAACCATTTTGCCATATGTTGCTATGTTCAGATGAACAGTACATACTAGGTATATTTACTATAGTTAGACATTAACATTGCTTACTCATGATATTAACTTTTGAGAGTGAATCGGTAGACTCATCCAAAGTAATAACACTATTCTAAAATTTCCATAAAGATTTACAATGCAACACTATAGGAAAGAAAGTGTGAAACAGCATGAACTGTTTTTTGCTACCACGCATATATGTAAGCAAGCTCACATTAAAAAATGCAAAAAAAAACATAAAAACTGGAAAATTAGAAATAGAAAACTTTAATATGGAAAAGCAAATATGTGTTATACAGCAATATGTTATATATTATTAAATTGCGTTTGTTCTGCTTGCAAAGTTTAAATATAGTTAGGTCATTTAAATGTATACGAACAAACACTTTTGTATGTATAATTAATAAACTCTAGAGATGCATACTGTTTTTTATAAATGTTATGTTATGACACGACATTAGGAAATGGGGACATTAAGTGGCAGTTTGCATTTGCTGTGATAATTTTGTATTCTGTTTATGGGATTTTGTGATCAAGTTTGTGATGCATTTTGTGAGCAGTTTACAGATATATTAGAAAGTATGAGCATTATATGGGCTTGTGATAAGGAACCAAGAGGCAGATGACACATTTATTATGCTTTATGCTTGTGCCACTGTTATATGCAGGACAATTATCAATTATTTTTCTTTTATTCACTGGAAGTGAATTTATGTGGATTTTTGACACAGATAAAATTGAGAGAAATGATAACCCGGCCTGGAGGATGAGCTATGTGCTTTTATAGAATGTGTTACATCAGTGCTTTTTAATCCTATTGTCAGTTAGTTTCAGACTCAATAGATTTCAAAATGTACCTGGAACATGAACATGAACAAAACAGGACAGTGTCCCTATTACAAACAAAAAAGGCAAAGTATTATAACTATGTGATATGGTGTGTAAACCTCAAAGCTGATATTTACTTACTTAAACATAAAAATGCTGGATTACCAATACTTACTGGTAAAATTAATACACGGATGAGAATAATCATTGAAATGTCCACATAAAGCACATAAAAGGTAATAGGTACATTTCAAAAGCATAGTAGATATTATACTTAGATAACACTATATGACTGCCACAGGTGCCACCCCCACTCGAAGCTCCTCCTCCCTCCCAAAAAAATATACAAAACCTACATTTGGTTAAAAAAATGTATGTTTAAATAAAAAAAGGACCAGTACACGTTTATCGACTACAACTCCTATCATACTCAGGCAGAGTGACAATGAGGGTCAGGGTGGAGTAGTAGGCCTTAAAAATGATTACAACAGGAAAGCTGGCCTACTTTTGGAAATGTGAATTGTGTCCTTGCAGTTTGTTTCATTAGCATAATTATGGAACCTAACACATTCTTATGTGTGCAATACGCTGAATACTCTCACATGTGTATGCTGTATGTGCAGTCTACATGTATGTACCACTACCTATATGTGATACATTTACTAAGGGGGGGATGCTTTTCACATATTTATTTGGTTTTCTGAATTTTTAATATTTGGTTTGGTGTACTTGGAAAATAACAAGGATTTTTGTTTTTTATCAATGCATCACGGGATGCTATGCATGGTTTACGTTAAACTAGGTATTCATGAATAGTTTGGCTTGTTCTAAAAAAACATAAAGGTAAAATATAATTGTTTATATGGTTGTCAGCTAAACCTAACTTTATGAAAATTGTGATAATAGGCCTGGCCTCACCTAATGAAAAATACATATCAAGATATTACTTGCATTTAAATACTGCCAGCTGATTTTATAACGCTGATGCAATAAAGGATAATACAATATATAATAAAAACCAATTTAACATTCACAACAATAACATCATCACACGTTCAGACATACTCGTACAGAAGGAAAAGAGGGCCCTGTAATTGCAAACTTATAGTCTACGACAAATACAATTCTGCATGTCGTACAAATTCAGGCATTTTTAAATGCTGTCTCTAAAACACGTTAGCATTTAAATTGCATACATATATACGCTTTCCTATCAAAATCGGACGACTCAGCATCAGCTGTTGATTTCAATCTGTCAAAGTTACTGGATATCTATCACATAGTACATTTACTGTTAATTCATCAAACCAAATAATGTATCATGGAATTCCATTTCCTCGGGCCCAAAGCACGCGTTTATAAAACATTATAGAATGCAGGATAAAGTAATCATGATACAAGTGATCAGGCGAGTAATTTATCTAAGGGTTTGAGTCAAGATTGACTATAGTTGGCTGATCCAAACAAACTAGGCGTATATTGGAAATAATGAACTGGGTAAACAATACATTCACGCTGGATGTATAAGATCACTTTATTATTCTAAATTATTAGGTTTTACGTAGCATTATTTATTTCAAATTTGGTTAAAAAAAAAAACAACAACTGCTAAAGCCAGGATCAATATCACCTGATGTGAAAAATGAGAGTATTGAAATCTGACTGCCATATACTTCCAAAAAAATATCAGTTTCTGGCTACTTGTGCTGTAAACTGGCTTTGGCAATGCATTGTTCTTAACTAGCAAGAAATATTGTATTTTGACTGTTAAAGGCACAGTCCTGCCATCATTTAACGTTACTACATATGATATAGCTGCTTGGTCCCTTTACATTTTTTGTGGTATGCATCTCGCAAATACACATTTGCCCCACTCCCAACCTATTATCTGTGCTGGAGATGTGTTTGGCTGAACACATCTCCATACACTTGATATACTTACCGGCAGTCATTGGCTCCAACATTGGCTCAGTAAACAGTGTATCGACCCCCATGTACATGCATCTAAAGGACCAAAGGCTACTCCAAGAAGCCAACCAGTAGCTAGAATCATTGGACCATGGAAGAGAAGAACAACTTCAAGGCTACAGCTTCTATTGCAGGTAAGTTCTTTCATATTTGAACAATGAATATTAAAGTAATCACAGATTAGTTAGTGAGGATATAACAGATACTTCTGTCAGCTACCAATTTTCTTACTTTATATTAACATATTACGACCGATTCAACAATGAGTTAAAAAGTAACAAAAAGGCTTTTGCCTGTAAGACATGGGGATACCAAGGTTTGTGAAAGTAAATACTGTTTTACTTCCTACAAAAACCTGCGTTCATGTAATAAACAGAATCACTGGCTATTTAACTGGATTGATATACAGAAGGTAGTAGTCTAATTGGCTGCTTAGGGAGCGCATGAGGAAGAATTTCACAATCTGACATTTCCTTTGCTCAATTTTCTTTCATCAGACAATACAGGGAAAAAAAAAGAGGAGTCAAACTAATCTTCCAGAAAAATATGTTAATTCATTAAGGCAGATACTGGTTAGCTGAACTGGCACTGGAAGAAGCCTGCAATGCAGATGATTTATTGTTACAGAATAAAAGCTGTGCAACAGATTAGATATGGTTTATCTGCAGGCCTGGGAAATGCTAACAGGCCTTGTGTGAATCATATAGCCTATACTGTTTATGGATACTAGATAAAATGATAGAAAATACTTGGTGTTTATTATAAGAATAACTCCAAGAACAGAGGTTCCGATACAAAGATAGTCATCAGACTGGTAATGTTGACCATATCTTATTCTAATGAAATATGGACTTCTAAGGACAGGGTCACGCAACTGTAATATGTTTGAGAATAACAACAATGTTTTTTATATATATATATATAAAGAGCAGTTTGGTACAAATAGGGTCAAACTGCAGTGAACACTGGTTGTTATGGTGATTGCCCAAATTTACCACTTGGGAAATTGCTCATTGTACATAAGCCCTCAAACCCCTGACTGGCTACTGGGAGATTCTTGCATTGTATTGAATACAAACAATTGTAATGAATAGATTTTTATAATCCATTCCAGGACAGACCATACCGGATCACTGTGCTTTAGTAATATAATTACAAACAAGGTGACAAAAAAAGATACAAAACAGATACTATGTAACAGCAACATATTCATTTGCAAATGATACCGGAGTTACAGGATATACATTCAATGATCCAGTTTGGACCGTGAAGGCATCCGGTCTATAGAGAGGGTATTTTTCTCTTTAAATACAATATGTTTTTTCTTTACTCCAACGTTTAAAGAAAAGTGCATTTTGATGTATTATTAAGGACTATTTGATAAAAATGGGCAAGTTCCTTTAAGGTGAACTTTAGTCCTTAATGAAAAGGTATGATTTGGACATTGCGGCTGCTCTGAATTGAGGAAATTATTCACAGTATACCGTGAATACATTAAATCCGTTTACTCATTAAAAGTACAGAGCTGAATTAATGACCGTATCCCAGAACATCAGCTGTTGTAAAAACATGCGCTCCTTTTGAGATTTTCCTGTAAAGACAACCCTTTTCACACCACATGCAACTTAATGTTTGATATTACAACCCTTACTTTCTGTGTGCTAATGTAACAGACTGTACTTTATGATATTAACCACCAGATATTCTGCAGGTTATTACCTACTGCTATAACGCATTAAGTATATCACCTTTGGGCCTGTAAAAGAACTTCACAGTTTTCGGTCATTTAATTTCCCACAAAAAACAGTGATTTTAATGTGAATTTTAAGAAAACCCTCCCCATTCACGCTACTAAAGGAGTTTATGGTTTAGTATTAAAAAAAAATATTATGCTATATCTCTCAGAAGCCTCTATCTTAATAATATGTTTTTAAATATTGAACTTAACTCAGTATAGGTACAAATTTAACATCAAACCACTGAAAAACGATTACAAAATACACCCATGATTAGAACTGCATAGATAAAAAAATTACAGAAAGGAACGAGAATGTATAACAATGACAATAGTGTGAGAAAAGCAAAGCAATAAGACATATATTAATGTGAGATGCCTGATATAGAGTTGAGATTCGTGAATATGTGAATAGGACATTTAAAGGGAAAGGGGAAAGATTTATGGGAACTGGAGAACATGTTAATCAAATTTCAACTGATCTAGATTGAAGTTCTGGCACTGATGCAACGTAGATTGCTTTATCTCCCTAAAATATCCAACAAGCTACATCTACCCTTTGATTCTACAGGTAATGGGAGTTTAACTTGAAAAAGTTGTTATTGTACATAGTAGTAGTTGATGTATTTCTGGAATATATGTATTACGCATGGACTATAGGGAGAAACCCGCCTGGAGGATTTTTTGCAAGATTTGTTATTAGTTGTTATAGCCCCAGGTTTAGGGCTTATAATCTTTTGATAGGTGTGTTCTTAAATGCCTTAATCTAATCTTAATAACATTTTTAGTACTAATGAATGCCTAAACCTAAATCCCAGAAATATTTGAATTATGTAAAATTTGTCAATTGTCCTTTTTTTTATTATGTCGTTGTCATATTAATTAAAAAAGCTTCTTAAAAGATGCTGTGGTTTTTTTTTTATTTAATTAAACCTTTAAAAGAAATAATAAATTAAAAGATCTGCTTGGGTTTATTTGCTTAGCATACTATAGAGTACAATTAACACTTAAAGTCTACATAGCCTGCATTATTGCCCTATTTACAGTTCTATGTCGCTAGACATTTGTAGATTTTTTTGGAACTTTTTTTTTGCTTCGGCAACCACTAGGTGCTTTCCAACAACCTTTCAAAAAAAAAAACCATGCAATTTTAGGACAAGAAAAAAATGTAGATTCCTCCTCCATAACTTGACATTAAACTACATTGAGTTGTTTTATATATATGCAGAATGATTGATTCAACAACAAACACTGCTAGCATCATTCATTAACATTCATATCCGCCAAATATCCACCATATATTTGTTCTTTTTAGTAAGCTTTTATAGACGGAATTTAAAAAAAAAGTAGGTCAAGAAATCTGTAGTCAGACCTTAACTAGTTTTACCTACTGTAAAAATGTAACACAAATACACAGCATGTGCACAGAGGAGTCCGAACACCATTTAACACTCTTTTAGGATTATTTTTGAAACACTGTTTTTTTACTGTGTTATTTTTGTTTCCTCATGCTTAACAGCGTTTTTTGATGGATTTCATGGACCTTTTTCTTCCAGAAGATGCAACAAGTTTCATTTGCACTAATCGTTTTATTACCCATGTTACAACAGTATCACATACTTCAAAGGAGATGGTTTTCATCGATAAACAATGACAGGTATCTAGCACGAAGCACATACAAGTGACATTTTCATAATTGGTGAAAACCATAACTTTTCATGTTTGTTACAATGGGTATAAAGGGATCTGGTCACATTTTAAGGTTAGTTTACCTTAATTGAACATAATTGTTCAATTATTTTGACCTGAATGGGCTGCCCAGAGGTTTGCCTTTCATCTGCTTCGATAAGTGGTGATTTCCAAATGGAAGCAGTGTTCCCTATGAGGAGATTCAGAGTTTGCCTTGCTAAATGTGAATTTGCCAGTTGTTGCTCGTTACATGTGCACTGTAACTTGAATCAACTATGGGTGAGCATAGTTTTGGTGCACAATGTTTATTTTATTTTTTTATAAAGTTTGCAGTTAAGATGGCTCGTTGAGCTGAGGCCAGAGAGAGAAATGAAGTGTAGAGGTATATGGGACCCAAAAACAGGAGTGGGCCTAGTGTCAGTGTGGTCTGGGTGGAATATATCCATAGCACGACCCCGGTAGCTACAACACAACACACATACTTACAGGGAAACTAGCTGTAACACCATATATCTCACTCTTGCTCTCACTCACGCCACTAAGTATAGCCTCACCCCCAATACTCTAACTCAATATGCTGACACATACATTTAATCTAATACCACCACACTAACAACCACCACACATGCATGCTAACAACATACATTAACATACTCAAAAACCATATGCCGACACACACTCATGCTAACACCAAACACACACAAACTCTCTAACACCATATTGTAACTTGCATTCACACATGCTAACAGCATACACTCACACATGTTAATACACTGTGCTCACACACACACACGCTAACATCATACAATAACACATGTCCAATGTTGCACAGTAAAACTAATGCCACACACTAACACACAGGCATTCTAAAACCATACATTAACACAGACTCTCTTTAGCAACATATACATACACTCTCCAACATCATGCACTAATACACTCACTCCAACACCATATGTGTACACATACATATACACACATCACTATTTTCTATAAGCGATATAAGTGTCCCTTGATGAGCCACTTTTTCTTGTAGCACTGCATCAGTTCCAAACACCTGCTAATATACAGCCTTATTGTTGTCACACAAATCATTACATGTCAGAGAACCATTGACAACATGACTAGAACTGACCTAAAACATTAACCTACACCTAGAAAATAATGGAAAGCAACAGCTTCCACCGAATAAAAAACTTTACAAGTCCAAAATGATCTCCACTGATATACAGCAAACAGAATTGTAAGTGAAGGAGTCACTCTTTGATATAAGACAAAGAAATAAAATGAGAATAAAGATGATTACTAGAGTCTTCAAACTGTGCACAAAAATTAGTTAGCATTGCATAGCAGTGTAAGTACAACAATATACAGGCAGCATGAGAGACATGATGGGAACAATATTCCAAACCCATTTTTGAAAATACTAAAGCTGCTGAAATAGCTGTAACATGCACTGTCTCTGAACAACTTGCCAAAGAGAAATAAAATGCTAAACAAAAGTATGTTGCTACTAAATTTGATTTAAGGAGGGGGCTAGCAGTGCAGTCTCCAAGTTCACCATCTCCAATCCTAAAAACAAATTCAGCATGACAACAGTGATAACACAGAGATGCGTGAGACCGCACACAATCAGATGTGGTGTTTATTGGGACGATCCACACATAATTTCTGTGAAGAGCAGCGAGGACTATGCATTGATAACTTTGGCTGACCATAGCATCAAAGATTAAAATGGCATGAGTTGAAAATTGTATGATACAGGATAACTGACGCCAAAGAATATGCACATTCACCAGCAGAAGTAAAGGAGGGCACTAAGAACAACACCCTGCAGACCAAAAAGACTTGCCAGATACCAAGCTACTGACAAGGGCATTAACCTCATTGCAGATGCTGAGTGGTACGTTTATTGAAAGCAGGCTTGCTGGTGGTGTTGTTGATGGCAAAAAATATTATGATCACAGAATAGACCATATCAATCACCGATGAGCTGCTTGTGTGCACCGCAGTGGAAATCTAATGCTGCTTGCCAAGTGTTTTTTTCAGTGTAGCAAACTTACAGTGCATCTGAATGGAGATTGCATTTGGCCAGCTGCAGTATGTTGATGGGCATCTTATGCCTAAATATTGTGCTGTATTGCGGTAGCTCTACAGAAGGGGTGGTAACATCTTATATAAGAATCGAGTGAAAGCTACTAGTCCCGTTCTAGACAAAAGAGAAAGGCTAATATTGATGTCATGGTGGTGCTAGTGGTCGCATACATTTGGCATTTTCTGTGGGAAGAAGGAGCACATGGAGGATGGAAATGGAGAGGGGACATTTTTTAAAGGGACACTTTAATGCATATGATAGCTCAGAGGTCCCTTTACATTGCTACGGTATGCCCTTTTTTAAAATGCATGGAGGAATCCCATATGCATTTGATTCCTTCTTCACCTCCAGTAGTATTCTGTGCAGGAGATGTATTCCGCTGAACACATTTCTTTGCATGTTATATACTGTCAGTCAGCTCCCATGCTAGCTCAGAAAGCGCTCCAGGCATGGGTCTAATGAGATGTGAATATACTGAAAGTGCTCCCATTGATTTCAAAGGGGTTGCTTTACTACCACTAAGTGCTGTTTTACTTTAAACAATGCATATAAATGTACTTTCATTTTTCCGGTTTGTTTACCAGGCTCACTGAGACCCTAGACTGTCATTTTAAACTTATATATTTTCCCTGGAAAAATAAAGAGCCATATTTCAATTTTAACCAAAATGTTACATTTTCTTGTGGCACTCAGAGCGTGTGTGGTAAAAAAAAAAAAAAAAAAAAAAGACCTAAGTCCACCAAATTCAATCCTTCTACTTATCCTTCCTGGTTTCGATAAAAAAAATGGGGAAAAACCATCTTAAGCTATTTTTTCATATTTTGCATATTGGGGGAAATCTCCGCTCTTCCAGTCTCAGAGAGTGACCTATTGTTCTTTGTATATTTCTGTTAATGAACAGGTGACTGAAGAGCTCTTTATATTGGCCCTGCATATATTTATACAATGTTATAATACCCCTTCTAAGATGACATTTTTATAGCGCATATAGATACAACTTTTTTTGTCTCTCTTCATAACTAAGACTCTTCAAATCTCCTTAGTATTTCTGTTACCCTACTTTGCACAATTTTTAGTTCCATAATTTCCTTTTTAACCCCTTTACGACAAAGCATTGCATGCACAATGCATTGTCAATAATGTGTTAAAGGACAACCCACATAATCAATGTGAGGTCTTAACACTGACCTATAAAGAGGCGAGATGATACCCTCCTCCCATGAATCAATACCCTATTTTATACATGCCAATATCTTATAGGCCTTTGCAGCTGCTGACTGGCATTGTGCACTTCTGTATACAATTATTTCCATTTTTTCTACAATGTATAACTTTACATTTGTCTATATTGAAGTCCATTTGCCTGCCTAGTACCCTACTCTGTCTACATTTTCCATTCTGTCTTTTAGCCAAATTCCTATCCAAGCACAAAGGCTTTTCCTGACAATTTGTAGAGTAACCTTTTGTGTGGAACCGTATCAAATGCCTTAGCAAAGTCCATATTTATCACATATACTGCCAGTACTGGATCTATAGTTTTTACTTTTATAGAGTGTAAGGTTCTGCATATAATTCCGAAAAAAATATAGACTCGCCCATGTAAAGCAAAACTGTTATTTTATTCTTTTCTAAAAACAACCTATTGTAGAACTTGTTATGATGCACAGTGTGTTTTTTTATGACAACAACCTTTCAATGACAGCTATTTGTATCACATGACAATTAAGTATTCCCTCAATAAATATGGGTAGGTGAAAACCTGACATGATAAAGAAATTATTTCTCGAAAGGATTTAGTAATTATTATTATGTTTCTAATGCTATGTTTAGTTTTACTTGTGTTAAATTAAAAAAGGAAGTGAAACGTCTTTAATTGTTGAAATTGTAAATACTTTAAAACTTTAGTTAAGCATATCTTAATGTAACAGCAGTCTTTCAAAGAAATGTTTAGCCAGATGTTTATAACAAATTCAATACCTCAAAATAATGTGCATTTTACTGATAACATAAAATTCCTAGACCATGTTTTGCATTAATGCTACGCTAACAATTATATTTACATAAATTAAGGCAATATGTATTAGTCGAGTTAAATTCATATTTATGTGTATGGATGCATTTGCTGCAAATCATTAATGTGTAAAGAACTTCTTTTAATTTGTTGTCTCTGTTAGTAATGTTAACACATTTATTATGCTTTGCGGGTAGAATATATATTATTAATTAAACGACTTTAGTAGAGAAAATAATTAGTTCCGAAAATAACAAGTAAAGAATACAATAAAAAGCATGACATTTTTGAAAATGTCTTGAGAAACCGTTTTTTTTTTTTTTTTTTTCTGAAAAACAGGTCTTTGATGTATTTCTTTTTATATGGATGTAAAAATTGCAACATGAACATTTCTACAAAGCTTACAAATTGTAACAAAAAAATTACAAACACAAAAGATCTGATGTGGCAAATGTATGTTTTTATTTCATAATGGTGAGATCGCTATGATTTATCAACTGTATTTTCTTCTTTGAAGAACAATTTAGACAGTGTAGACTTTTGTATTGTACAGGATAATATATATGTATAATAATATATATATATATATATATATATATATATATATATATATATATATATATAATATATAATATATATATAATATATATATATATATAATATAATATATTATTATATATTATATTATATATATAATAATATAATAATATAATATATAATAATATATATGATAATAAAAAGTATGCTTCTTCATACACTGGAGGTTATGTATAAAAAGGGTTTTGAAAAGGTTTGAAAAGTTGTCATATCACATAGCAACCCATGGGACGTTTCAGCTAACTGGATAGTCTTATACCTGGCTCAGAATTGGCAAATGATTGCATATAGCTTTGGAAATAAAGCTTTATTACCAGACCGCTGGATTATCCACCATGTGGCGCGGCAGTGCATGGCTCTGCCAGCTGTACATCCCCATCACACCAACTCTGCACCCTTTTAAAAGTAGTATGTAGCCCTCCGTCCTCGGTTTAGACATATCCCCTACATATTCCTACCCAGAGATGGTGAGGGAGAGCTCTTTGGTGCTAGACCAGGAAAGTTCCCAGCTATAGAATGCAATCACTGCAAATGCTCAGAAATTTCCTAAAACATTTACAGAAAGATGACGGTGAATATTATTTGGTTAATGATAAAATCATTTAATCATTGTGAAGGAACACTAATTTAAAAGACAGCATGAGTTTAACAGAATAATAACTTTTTAGAATATGCATACCCTATCAGTGAAATGAAACAAGGAATTAATAAAAAGAAGGGTTTATCCCGTGAGCTCTTAGGAATACCTCCTAAGGAAGTTGACATAAAGGAAATAGATTGGTTTTAGTTATAATGCTGCTTTGGGACTTGAACCTACCTAGTTATATGGATAGTCATAAATTTAATCACACACGATAAAACGGAAAGCATACTACAGTCACCAGAGAGAAAAAGAAGTATCAGGAAGAGAAGATAAGCCATCTTTTCTTATTTTACTTTGATGTTTTTAAATTATGAATTATATTTAACATTTTAATGGAATATATTACAATATTAGTATGTGCTTTATGTCATAGATTCCCAGTATATTTCTCAAAAAAAGCTGAATATGGCATTTCTAGTTGTGAAACATTTGAATATCTGGATAGTGTTTTCTACTCACTGGGCATTGGGTCTACAGAGCTCAGTACATTGGTATCATCACATCTGGATTTACCATAGGGCACACTGGGGACATTTCTATGAATTTACTCTTTAATAGGTGATATAGGTGGGAATCTAACGAAGGATCTAACTAAATGTTCATCCAATCCGTTAATACTCCTGCATCATACTCCCTCATTCGTGCCCACATTGCTAGAATGAGCAGGCTAGATGGGCCACCAAATTAAAAATTCCAAGTAGAACATTTTACTTTATCTTTGTGAAGTGTGAGGGCTTCTGTGCATGAAGCTCCCTTCTGAATAGAGTAGACATCATGGGCAACTAACTTCAATCATGTGCCTCACTTGTATTCCCCCTCCTCCTACAAATGGTTCCTGCATATTTTACCCACTAGTACCTGTGACTTGCCAGTATTTGAAAAACAAATATTGTCCATTATTCTGAAATTCTTCATTCCATGATGTGGAGCACAAAATGTAATGTAAAATAATAAGTACAAACTGTTTTTCTGTGAAAACAGTCAATAACTGAGTTATTTCTTGTCTCAGTATAAAATGTCTAACAAGTCACCTTTAATCTTTGAGCGGTATATTTATTTGTAAATTTCTGTTATTTTCAGGACATAAGCTGCCACAGAACAGACTTGGAAAAGTTAAGCTGCGTGTAATAATCATTAATCTCCAGTATTTGTGAAGATTCAGTTAAAAATGTGTTCACAGTGAATTTATAGACTTTCAGTTTATTGTCATTTGAAATCCTAACATCTTTTATAACAAGGGTTTCCAGAAGTTTGCCTCGGTTATAGAGGTGCCATTAGCATTGATATGGATAATGTGGAGGTGATAGCAGGGGCTCTCAAAGCAAGTACTCTCCGCATGGATTTCTAAATACTCATATACCATATGATGGTTTACTATCAGATAACATAAAGAATGATGAGCTATGTCCTTATGGGGGCTATGTACATAGAAAAAGCTGGTCAGAAGTCAAGCGAAGCAATCCGCAGGGACTCACTTGTAGTTGCTATGGCAACAGCACCACGGTTAACACTTTGTACAACAATTACTTGTTACCCATAACACCAATTACCTGTAACTCATTTCATTTAAGCCATTATTAGCTCTACCTAGATGCTTAATTGTGAGTTTATGAAAATCATTAAACTTCTAAAAGAACATATGCTATTAAGATGAAATTATGCATAAGCAAAGTTAGAAAAAAACATGCAAATCTGTATAGGATGTCTTCATCAGGCATGCAAGAAAAACAGACAGCAGTTTGGCTGCCATGAACATTTACTGATACTAGAAAGAGTAGATTGCACTGTTTGTCAGGATCTTGCTGACAATTTCAAGATGCCAGTATGAACCAGAAACCTAAAAATACATTTGAAAAATGTGCCTCCTCATTATTAGAAAAGTGAAAGAAAAAACACTATAGTTGATGGCTTCAAAATACAGAATAATAGATATCTGAATGCACGCAGGCCATCTGGCACACAGGGCAAATGCTGCCCCGGGTGCTGCCGGACATCACACTGATTCAGCAGCAGGTTGGGTGCTGCTTTGTGTGGACACCGGTTGGATATGGCTCTGAATGCTATGTGAGCATAAAACACGCAACACATGGCCTGTCATTTCCAGCTGATGGCCAAGCTTACATCATTAGGTGGTGGCTGGTATTAAAGTGCTATGTTTGCCCTATCATCCCCAGTTCAGCCCTGAAAGCATACATATCTACATTACATAATTGTTCAAGTTGACCATTGAGTATAAAATCTCATATATTTCTTAGAATTGAAAAGCATGAGCTTGATCCAATAACCTGGTCAGTCTCTAGACATTATCATTTAAAGTATATATTAAAATTAAACATTTTATCCCTATATTTATTGAACAACAGTTTTGCAGACATATATGGTCGATAATTTAATGTACAAATGTAAATTAATAATAAATAACAATAATCATCATGATACATTAATAACTGCAGCAAAAGACATCTGCATAAGTAATTAAAGTTGGCATTAAGGCAAATCAATAAAATAGCTTAATTTAATGTTATTATCCACAATGTAAGTAATGGTGTCTAGAATCTTCAGAAATAGTCTGGTTTCATATTTTATAGTTTATGATGGGGTAGGTTTGACTGTATTTAAATAGTATCAAATACGAAAAAGTTGCCAGCATTCCAAAAGTCACTTTAAAAAAAAAAAAAATAATAGATAATAGACGAGCTTTCGGGAGTCCTCGCTTTATCAAGTCAAAAGCATTGAGAAATGCTCGTCTATTATTTTAACCCCTTAAGGACAATGGGCGGTCCCTTAACCCATTGAAAACAATGCATTTTGAGCCCGTACATGTACGGGCTTTGTCATTAAGGGGTTAAATACTGTTAGTCCAATAAAAAAGGTATTACAATATTCTGCAACATTCTGTTTTTTTGCATTCTTATCCTTTTATGATAAGCTATTTTTATGCAACCCATTGTTTAGAGTATTAATGTGTTTATTACGTCAAAAGTGTTGGGTTGACTAGACTTTTGGTCTTGCTGTGCCATGATCTATTTGAAAATATATTCTACATTATATGTTGAGTGATGTGGAGAAGTTAGGAGGTTTCTTGCAAGTATGCCAGTTGAAAGTTTTATTAAGTTAATTAAAATAAATACATTCAACAGTTTTTTTAAGGAACATAATAGGATCATATAATTGCCTGAAGGCTGCTTAGCAAAATACATGTAAATTAATACTTAATTAACCAAAGGGGTATGCAGTTTGTATTAATTAATTTGAAGTCTCTCAGTTAATATTACATGGAGTTATTCAGTTTTTCTCTTATGAATAGATTAGTCTCTTTGTAAGTACAAGGTTTTAAGTTATCATACACCTTTGAGATCTATAAACAGATACAATGGTTAAAATATAAGCTGTGTATAATTGCGTATCTTTTAGTCCCTCAGAAGGAGTTCTGAGCATTTGGTTTGTATGACTTTGTAACACAGCAATATACTGTTCTAAATGTATAGTTTTGATTAGATCCACATCTGATCTTTGCTTATATTAGACTCTAGAAAATACAAGCAAACATTTATATATATATAAAAAAAAAAACTTGAAAATTTGATTTTGAGAAAGAAAAATCAAATATTTAATTGGATTTCAAATTTACCATATATTGGCTAATAAAAGGTTTACGTTTTTGTAGTTGTTTTGTTGTTTTGTTTAAACTAAAATCTAGTTTTTAGTATGCTGTGCCGGTAAAATGAAATTAGATTTTTATTCAAAAGTATAAATTGAAGGTGCTGAATTTAAAATCTGAAATTAACAGGTAGATTGAGCTACTCAGTGAATCTATTGAGGCAAAGTAATATAAGGCTCACTATGATATTTCCATAAAAATCCAATTTAGCTACTTTCATTTTTAAACTGTAAAACAATATACATATTTTCCAAGTTCACGTTTTGACATGTTAAATTAACATAACATTTTTTTCATAGTGAAGCTCAGAGTATCTATGGTCAATGCAGAAATCCACATTTAAAACAATGAAGAAAAAACAAACAATATGCGTTATTATTAAAGACCAGTTCTGTGGCAGCCTTATATGTACAGTTGTTACTATGGAAACAAATGGAATGTTGCTGCTGATTGCTCTCCTTCAACAGAAATTCTACTTAAATATTACCCATTCTTTCCTTATGCTGAAATTCTTTCCAATTTTTCAAAAAGCATTAATCGTATACATTAAAAAGTGGACAACTCTGCAGTTGTGCTGTATGGCAAACTTCATTAGTAATTGCAGTATCGTGATTTAACTTTTTGATTTCAACTACAATAATATAGGGTATTTATACATTTTCCCAGAGAAAATAGCCACTTAAAGTATCTAGTTTTAGTGTATCACTGTCAGGCTTACTATATAATGATGGGAGTTACACTGTACCATTGCCAGTGTCTGGCTTGCTATATGATGATAGGAGTTATGCAGTACAACTATCAGTATCTGGCACAATATATAGTAATGGTATTTATGCCTAACCACAAATGTCAGACATATGCTCACTACCAGCTGCATTGCATAATTTCTTTGTCTGGATAATTGTATACAGATGAAGGCTATGCATATGCATAATGTGGATTATATTATATAACCTCTAGAGTGCCAAAGGTGACCTTGCTGTGCAATTGTCCCTAATGATTTGGGGACAACAATGGCACTGGTAAGTTGTTTGGGGGCAAACATAGTACTGACAAGCTGTTTAGGGGCAAAACTGGCGCATGTTGGAAGTGTGTGACATGTTATTTTGTGAAGTTTGGTGCCTAAAGAGGTGGCGTGGTTGCCATGGCAAATAGGTGCGGTTAGAAGTGTTATGTTTGTTTAGGGGGGAAGTTGGCAATATAACCACGCCCAATTTGGGGGTGCCAAAACTGTGCACCCAGGTGTCAGTGACCCTAGGCTTGGCCCTGAATACAGGCATCATCAATATTGATTATTCTGCCTGTGATATAGAAAACCAGCACTGCTGTGAGTAGTTGGGATGCAACATTGATCTTGTTTACATTCAAATTACATTAACATTCTATTTTAACATATGTATTTTGAGAAATGTGCCAAGGTACCAACATAAGTATAACTAATTTTGTGCTCTATATCCCCCAACCCCACCCTCACGTCTAAAATCATACAGAATCAGCTGCCCCTAAAGTGGGAAAGTAACTTAACACAAATCTTAGCAAAGATGGCTGTTCCCATGATAAACACAAAATGCTGGTTTCCCGTCCATATATAATAATTATTTTAATCTATACAGCACATTACATACAGTAGGTATATTTAGTGTGTAGAGCTACACAACATACATTTGGAAAAAGACAGATTATGTTTAAAGATTTCACCTATTTAATAAATATACCTACTAAATGTTTTTAAAAATATTATTAATACATACTCACTGACTCACTCTTTTGTATAATGGCCAAGTATTATGAATTTTACATAAATATTCTGTTATTTTGTGGAAAAGTTTCAAAACAAATTTACAAGCCCAAACTTTAAGGAAAAAATTAAGTTCACCAGCATGATCTCAATTAACTTATATTTTTCAGTGAACAAGTCACTTCATCTTATAAGAACAGAACAAACACATACTATATTGAATGTCACATTAAAAGTAATTATGGCCATTTACCACACACTGAAGAAAGACCTGAATAATTTAATGTGGGGAGGCGATTTGTCATTAGCAAGCAGGCAAAAAAAAAGTGTCTTAATCTTTGGAAGGTTTAACAAATTGTTAGCACGAATGTATTTATAAGGACATGTTCTTAACCTTCATCTTGACCCATTTATCATTAATAGGACGCTATAGTAATTTCACAATTGATTTTGAAAATGAATACCAAAAAAACAAATTTTTTTCTGTGCTAGGTTATCTTAGGTTATAAGCATATTCAGAAATCGAATGAATCTAATATATAAATGTCTCTGCACAAAGTTATGCTTGTCTGATGTTTTCTTAAACCCTGCACTATACGGTTTAGGATACCATATAAACTTATAGGATGCATTGGTACCCATCAATTAAAATATATACCAATATACAGTACACATATTAGGATCCCACATTATTATTATTATTATTATTATTATTACCTTTTATTTATTAAGCACCAACATTATTTAGGGGTAAGTACTTTCAGCATGTTTAAATAAAACAAACTAAGCATGTGTGTCTTAGTGTTTGCCTTTAGATGGTGGCTAGCAGACTGCTGGTGATGGTCAGGAAAGCTACAGGTGGGGTAAGAGATAGATTAAGATTTAGAGTAAAAAAAGGTAGAGTTATGGCTGCAGAAAGGCCAGAAGAGGAAGGGATCTGCGTAAGGGAATGTGAATTTAAAAAGAAAATACCAATGTCCCCAAATACACTACTCAACTACATAAATCCTAACCTAACTTATCAATAGGTCATAAGAAGACTTAATAAAGCCACAAGTCTAACTGCTCACATTTCAAATATCCTTCTTGGAACATTTGACATTTTGAAAGGTGTGCAGCAATTCAATAGTTACTAAACCAGTCCATTGCTTCCTTGGAATATGTATTAGGCAAAATTTAAAGGGAAGCCATTGTGAAAATACTATTTTCATCCGGGAAAAGCCATCTCCTAGCACGCAATAATAAACCTGTAAACATTTCCTTGCATTGACAGGGATTTTTTTTGTGATAACTGAAATAAAATGTAGGATGTGAACTGAATTGCATGACTGCAGCTGTCCACATCCTATTCCATCATGCCTGATACCAGCAGACAATTAAGGACAGGCTGGGGCTTCACTATTGTGAGTTGTGTGTGACTGTGTCTGGGTATTTTAGTGTGTGTTTGGATATGTTAGTGTGGCGACTTGTGTGTATGTTTGGATATCCTAGTATGTTTAACAGTGTGTGTGTGTTTGGGTATGTGTGTATGTCTTGGTATGTTAATGTGTGTGGCTGGTTATGATAGTGTTTGGCTATGCTAGTTTGTGTGTTTGTTGTTAGTGTGTGTGACAGTATTTGTCTGGGTATGTTAGTGTGTGTCTGCTAATGTGCGTGTGTCTGGTTATGTTACCGTGTGTCTGGGTATGTTAGTGTGGATATTTGTGTGTTAGTGTGTGTCCAGCTGTGTTAAGTGCCTGGTAGTGTCAGTGTGAGTGTCTGGGTGTGTTACTGTGTTAGTGTCAGGCTCTAGACCCACTCCCTGCACTTGGTATGATTCTTACCAGCTTTAGAGCTTTCTATAAATACTTTGTGATTTTACAAACAATTAATTGGCTCAATTGCACATTTCTATTTTGGATTGTTTTTCTTGAACACATTATAATTATGCCTACATGTTTATATATAGTGTATTGTTGTTTATTATTCTCCGTTTTGTGCAAATTATCACCAGAAATCTAGTCACACAGAAACTATGTCTATGTGGAAGGAGTCTAAAAAGAACAGAAGAATGAAAACGCATTACATCTTTATGTTTTATAATATGTTTTATGATGAAATAAGGAACATTCTAATTAACCTATAAGAGCTAATTTGCTACAAAAAAGTAGACCACATTTGTCAGATGTCTCGATGACGCATATATGATATTTATTTTATGAGAGTGATTCATCAACAGTTAACTATAGCTTATATGTCTAGGGAGCGCCTAGCTAAAAGCAGCCTTAGGCATAACAAGAAACTGGTATGGCTTAATCATTCCTTCTTTTGTTATTTAATTGATAAAATACAATTACAGAGTTAGAAGAAAGGAACTGTATCATAGCAATTAGTGTTACAGTGAATCGTAAATAATTGATCAACAAAAACAAACATTTCTGCAGATGGCATATTTACTAATATGCAGGATTGGGAGGGAGGGAAACATGTCTATACTTGTAATAAGTGTGCACAACAAGCCACAATAATTTGGTTACTAGAGATTGCTCTTGTTCACATTTCCATAAAGAAATGTAAAAAGGTCATACCACGCTGGAGACATTTGTTTTTACAGTAGTATTAAATTTTATTAGTCCCTGTGTTGCAAAATCAGGGGCTAAATCACCCTCTTGGGTGGGTGGGCACAGCTTTCATAGCATGCAGTAAAAGGCGCCATTATGCCTTTAAAACGTGAAACATTGAGTCAATACGTCATATCCTGGCGTAAGTACATCACTGCCAGACACACTGTGGCATACCTGGGAACTTTATCACTCTGGCTACCCGGAGCCTTCCCTTGCGGGACGCGGCCAGGACTGCACACTAATTTCAGTGGGCGGTCCTGCTGATGTGAGTGGGAGTTCCCACTGATGTCAGGGGCGTTCCCACTGATGTCAGCAGGAAACACCCCCATTTCAAGGGCAAATAGGCCATGAGCAGGGTGTGTCAAGACCCCGCTCCCACGACCAGGAGGATTCAGGTGTTGACCTGGAGAACCGGAGAAGCAGTGCTTCAGCCAGATATCTCCTGGTCAAACCCGGAGAGTTCCCAGGTATGCACTGTGGCTGTCAGCACAATTGTACATAAAACACAGTAGACACAAACACACTGAGGGCTATTCAGTAAGCATTGATTTTACATAAACGTTTAAGTTTCTTCCACACTATCTAGGCATTATGCAGGAAAAAAATCAGCCCTTCGTGCAGTAGAAGCTCATTGGGACTTGCTCTTGATAATGTATAATGATATCAAGGAGCTGAAATGCTCAACTGTCCTCCCTATTTAGTGAGTAGACTTTAGAGAAGTGTACATTTAAAGTCTTTGTTGGACAATCATATATAACTATTGTTGGAATATTAAAATATGTATGAGACTTCTTTTTATTTGTTGCAAAACTTTGTTAATGCTTTTTGCACTAAAGGTATGACAAACTGCTCCCTGAGATGTCACATCCGCTTCTAAAAAAGGAGGAGGAAAAGAAGGTGCAGGAGTATTGCAAAGGGGTAGCTCAAGTGTTCCCCTCACCTTGCGTCGCCTGGGGCACCTGTCCTTGTTGCACTATGGTAGTTAAAGCCCTGATCACATTTAAACTGTGTTTATCTAAATAAATAAAGTCTTCAGTTTTGATCCTCTAAGATTGGTCATTAAAAAGTCATCCACAGCGATGACATATATCACATTTACACACACACATTTTCACTTACAGAGGGAGAAAAAAATCTCAACGAAATTCTCTATCCCAAAATCATACAATTAAACCTTTTTATGCTGTAAGTTGCTTTTATATGCACAATTTATGGTGTGGTTACTCAGTTCATTCCTTGTTTATTTCCCTCTGTGTGTACACGCTCACCAATCACAAGAATGTGCAGTGAACTTCAAGGGCTCAATTTGGAAAGAATTTATGTCTAGAATAACCTTGAGTAATTCATGTGCGGGGAAAGCAAAACAATAATATCTCTGCGAAGCCGCTAGTAGAAGAATAGGGAAAAAATGATCGAGAAACTAGACCGATCCATCAGAGTGTGCTTCTGGCAAAATGAAATGTTACTGCAGTTAGGATATAATACTGCAGTCTATGCAGCAAACAATATCTTAATTTATCTTATAATAAAAAGGTGCATTATCTATGAATCTCGGTGCCTCCGTATGGTTGGATTTGATTACTAGTGGTAAAGGTATCTTTGGTTTTATTTTTCAAAGACTATGATAGACCATTCTATGATAAAATCACTAATTGATTTTTAAAAATTGTATATAATCCAATATATAACAAATAGTGCTTAAATTCGAAGAAAGATATATTTTAATTAAAACAAATCTCATTATAGAGGAGCAATGGATCTTTAAGTAGCACGCATTTTCTTTTTTAGTTAAGCATAAGTGGATATTTAAACAACACACAAATGCCCTTACTTGAGAACAGGTGGATATTCTAATAGTACAGCTTGATCCTCACTTGAATCACACACTTCCACTTGGATCAATAGAACAGAGGTGTTGTAGTTAAAATGCAAAACATATTAGTGTCTTACTCCATTCCTTGATACATTTTACGTGTCTAAGTACCTAGTAAATGTTAACACTTGAGAAAACAATAAGCAAACCTTACTTATATTAACCCCTTAAGGACAATGGGCGGTCCCAAAACCCATTGAAAACAATGCATTTTGAGCCCGTACATGTACAGGCTTTGTCATTAAGGGGTTAAAAAACAATAAAAATAAAAAAGAATAGTAGCTTGGCTTATCAAACCGTTGACCGTCGTACCTGGGTACTTCCCAGGGCAGGCTACCCGGGCCTTTCCCTCTTCTGAGGGCAAGGCTAGCCTTGTGAGGGGCATGATTAGTCAAACAAAGAGTGGGGTTAGCGGTAGAGATTGGCTATATGTAAATTCTGGAACTTAGTCATTTTATGCCTTTTAGGGGCCTTTGTACAGAAACATCAATACAATTAGCAATATGGTTGAGTAGCTACAGTAATTAATGCTGCTGAACCTAAACCAGCATAACCATATCAACCAGGGATAGCTTTGAGATCTGAAAGGTGAAGGGTGATTTATACTGTAGATACCTGTTTTACATATGTACCAACTGTGATATCAGAACTTCATTAACTTTCGTTAAATAAAATATATCTGAAAGCAAACTTTAATATGCTCATCAAATATCATGTGACTTTTTGATATTGGTCTGTGTCTTGGTAGCTTAAGGGGATATGGACCTGGTGTGTGACAAGTGCCAGCTATACAGATAAAGATGTTTATTTCATATGTTTTTCCTGCATTGCCATTAGGTATAAAATTAACCTATTTTAATTTTTTGGGGAAAAAAAACAATTTTAGTTATCTGAAGCATAATATTATTAGAATATCTGTTTCTGTTTATATTCTAGCACTAAATTATCCTATAGTTCTTTGTTTTAGCGCAACACGCGTAAAAAATAAAGCAACAGTACAATACCATGAAATAAGGCAAGCGTTACAAAATATTTCTTACCTCAGTAATGAAGGCTTTGGCGGTTGTTGGACTCATAACGAGAATGGCTCTTCTCAGTGTGTCCCTGTAGCGATTTAGTTCTTCAATTCGTAAAGTAGAAAACAGTCCCGTGATCATCCTATTAATGTTGTTTTCTACCTTCTGCAAAGCTACATCCATTCCCTGCTGAGAGACTCTATCCAAAAACTCTTGTATTCCACGGATATCTAGGAACATCAAAAGTCCATCAAAATGCTAATCAGTTAACAGAAATACATCCATAAACTGCCTAGCTTGGCTTGGAGGTTGCTCCTCTCACTGTCATAAAACGGAAGGTTAAGCTGCACATATGTTAAGCGGCATTGGAAAGCCTTTAAAAACTGGACACAGATTGCATTTGTTATAAAGTTTGGAGTGGTTTTCTCTTAACGTCTACCATTCAACAGAATAGAATCTAAATGTTCTACTTTTTGGCCCCATTGGGTATTTATGTGCTGATATTTTTTTGTTGAATTTATGAGCATATAAACTTCAGAACATATACAAGTAAATCAGATCTACGGAAGAAAACAAGATAATAAAATAATAATAAACCCTTCGACAATCAATAGTTTGAATAAAGTCCAGCTGTTCCTTGGCAAGTAAGATAGCCATGAAAAATTAGATAAGACTCACCAGACTTGGGGTACTTTGACATCCCTAATATTTATGCTTTGGACAGGTGTTTTTCTTATTGCATTCACTGGGTATGCACTCAATTCTTGTTTTGTGCGTTTATTGCGCCATTATTATTCTAGCAGCTACTCGGGGGTCAGAATGTGTATGTCTTTTATGCTTTTTAGATTGTCTGCTCCCCTATTTTGCATATAGTTTGAATAAAGTGTTGTGTCCAAGCCCTTACAGAAGACAACAATATAGTGATGATAATGGCAGAAGTGTTATATACAGGATTGGGGTACCCTGTGACACTGTAAAGTAGATGATGCAATACTAAAACAACATAAAAGTAATAGCATGCTATGTTAACATTGGAGGGGAAAAAAAAACAGAAAAAAGTGTTCAGTAACCACACCAATGAATTGGGGTACCGATTGCCAGTTCAGGTGACACCCTAACACAGGTTGACTGGAATATTTGGTTAAGATGGGCATTAACTGCACAATATGTGAAGCCAACGTAGCCTCTCTTTCTTTCTTTCTTTCTGGTCTATTTTCCATTTGAAGTTATGTGTTATGCTTTGCATATGCAAACTCATTAGTCAAATAATGAATGTGCAAGTGGAGTAATGTCATGATTTATCTTGGAGATACTAAATTTAAGACACAGTAATTTAATTAAAATGTCTAAATGGAAATTAGTTATATTTTTTATGACATCTTTAAGGGCAGACGTACTTAATTTGCTATTTTGCATCCAGAAGTAATACAATATGAATTAACATGCAATGCAAATTTAGAAGTGTATCCGTACACTGTTATCTTGCAATGTTTTTTCAATCCGATTTTCCATGGCATAAACTGTAAATTACATGCATCATGAATATTTTTTTTACATATGCCTACACGGTATGTTCTGATGAAGCAGTGTAGGTAAAGTATAGGTGCATGTGAACACTTGGGTCTGATTACTGATGGTCACCATCGTCTGCATCCCCTGGTACTTTCTGATTCTATTGAAGTTGTGCGAAGCACGATAACCTTCATGAAACCAGGAAGTGCGGAATAAATTGCGCAGGAAGTCCCAAAATATTTATAACAAATGGCTCACTAAGCTCATTCAGAAACGGAGGCTTCAGCCTATGCTCGTTTTAATAGAGCATTTATGACCTTGCCATACAAAGTAGCATAGACAACACATTTTTTAAACTATTACATTCAGGTCTGATGATTTTCAATTACAGTGGGACCCAGAAGAAGAACATCATTTAGAGATCCCGTAGATAGGAAAATCAATGTTAATCCATGAAATGCTCGCATGCCAGCTGCATGTCAAAAGACGCTACAAGACTACTACCACTAATTGAATGCAGATTTGGTTGGGAATATTGATGAAGCTCCTAGCATTTATAGAACACCAGTGTTGGTACCTTAATATAGAATAATATAGAATAAACACATTTCATTCAGGTAAAGATGATCAGAAAGAAAATAATTTCCTTGTTTTTGAAAAAAGTATAGACTTTAATGACACTAGTACAAGGATCATTTCATATTTCTACATAGATTTGTTTTATTTCTTTAGTATGGAATACCCATGTTGATTAGCCATGAATAAAAAAAAACTATTTACATAAAAAATAAAGGCTACCATAGATTGTGGGCAATTAATTATATAAATAGTTATTGGGATATAAAGTGCCATTTTCACCCTATATCTACCGTACTTGCAAACAAGCTTAATCTTGTCTTTTTTTAATTCCTTTTGTCTTATTATAATACTGATTATTTAGGTTTTTATTCATTTATTACCATTAAGTACCACAATGGTAGAAAATTCACATTCTTAATTAGAATGCCATGGTTTCAAATACACTTGATGGATCATCATGGAGCAACACAACAAAAATAGATAAAATTATTTTGTGGTAGTAATTCATTTTGCGTCTGTATTCTTTCTTGTGCCATTATCTAATGATTCTCCCTAACTTGTTATACCCCACGCAGCGTCCAAGATAGCAGAGAATTCCCATCTCTAGTACAAATCTTTTACATTTGGATGTGTGTTTACAAGGTTGGCATGGAAGCTAGTCATTTGATAGCTTCCTCGTAAATGCTGTAATGGAAATGAAATAGTTTGAGTAATACACTTAAATTAATTATATGTTTATTGTAGTGCATTGAAGCAAAGGCCGTGTTTTGGAAGCTGGCTTGATGCCAAATGAGTAATAAACAGTTTTAAAACTGTCTGGAGACATCCTTGAAGACATTATAGTTATCAAGCAGTTGGAATAAGCCCCAGGGTAATAATGAACATTTGAAATCGATTAAGAAAAATGTGATTATTTATATTGTACTCCTTCTCTGAAATGAAATTATTCCATTTAACCTACACATTTATGGCTTAGATATGCAGCTAACCTGCAATACATTGATTGATCTGTAAAAGACACATATTTAGAGAAGTCTTTCTGACCGTAAGATGCCCTAAACATATATAGCAAAGGACATGTGGGTATAGAAAAGCTCAAATTCAAAACTTGGAAATGAAAAGAAATGAAGGATTGTACATACTTGTAATTATGGAAAAATTGACATAGATTATGTTTTTGACTTGGAGAAAGGACAGGCAAATAAAATACTAATGTGGCCCAAAACAATAGATTCACCAAAGATACTGCATTGGAAACCAATATTGGTGTACAGAAATGATGCTGTCATGGGGAAATATTGCCTAATTATTATCATGTAATTATTATTCTACAAGCCGGTGGATGCATGTGGAATTTTCCATACAGATAGTTCCTGGTACTTAACGAAAACCCTAATATCATCACAGACCCAGGATAATCCCTCCATGGACACTTTACCAGCCCTTCCCTGTACACTATATGTGATTGAGAAACAATGTCAATTGTTGATGCTTCTTGAATATGCATATTTATAGTTACAATAGCTAATCTCTCTAGCACCCTTTAAAACTTTAATGAACCCCTTAATTACAATGGGCAGTCCCTAAACCCATTGAAAACAATGCATTTACAT